>NC_060077.1:18646424-19271424 GCF_922984935.1 Meles meles | reverse complement strand
CCAGTGTCTGAGTGTCCCGCAGAAGTGGCATCTTGAGGCCACCAGAATGCCGGTGCTGATGTCAATAGCCAGCTATAAATGTTGCCGCTTTAAAAATAACTCCTGCCACATGCAGAGCGTTTCAGACAAGCATCTCTTGCCATGGTGCATAAACCTCAGTACTTCTTGGGCGTGAAACGTCCCTGTGGAATGGGGCACATGCCCTTGGAACTGGGAAGCTATATATAAAGGGAAGCAAAGCCAAATATTAGGAATTTGGTGGGGTTTTGTGTTTTGTGAAAGCCGGGGGTATTCGGGCTCTCTGTGAGAACACGTGGATCCTAGCACTCCATGGGACAGCCGGAATCAGGGCGACCACAGGAAATCCTAAGAACCATGATGTGAACTACCTCCCAGGAGAAATGCAGGCTGTTCTTTCTTGCCCTGGCCACACGGCCCGCACCTTGCCTTGTGGCCGAGGATGGAGCGTGTCTCACAGCCTGAGGGCTTCGAAGACACTGCATGAAAAGGTCTCACACTGATCCTGTCCTGGGAGGCCTGTGGCATATCAGCACGTGTCATGCACATGGGAAGGATCCCTGGGGAAACATCCCACCGAGCAGGGAGATGACAGAGTGAAGAGACGTGCGCCCAGGTCAGGGAGCTGGGTTCCCTGAGTTCAAGTCCTTGCTTCATCATTTCCTGGCTGGGCAACCTTGGGCAGGTTACTTAACCTCTCTGGGCCTCAGTTTCTTTCTCTATAAACAGGAGTAAAAATATTGCCTGCCCCCGAGGTTGTTGCAAAGATTTAGTGGGTTATGTGTATGAAGTACTTAGCACAACACTCCTTCCAGAACTTGTGCTTAGGTGACTGTGAGGCTGCTGATGTGTGGGGCTGGGAAGACCATGCCAGCAACCTGCTTATGGGGAGAAAAGAAGGACATGGGGTATGAGCTACAGTAAGCACCAAGGGGGTCTGAGTTGCTGCGGCCCCTCATGTGGGATTGGGAACTCCTGTGCCGGAGTGTGGTTTCCCATATCACTCCCTTTCCTTCCACCTGATCCCTGAGCTCATCTCCTGGCTCCTTCCTGGGGTGAAAGGTCCATGTCCTCTGAACTGGCCATCTGCCTGGAGTTCCAGGGACACCCCCTTGCTGGTTCTGTTGCTGGACCCGTGGGTCTCCAGCTCCATACACGATGGGTACCCATTGGCTAAGGTAATATCCTGCCAGTGACTTTGAGCTTAGGACTTCTTTACCTGACCGGTGGAGAGACATGGCAGCTAGTTATCTACCAGGCCTGCCGAGGCCCACTGATGTGATGACTCTCATGGTAAACCAAGCACCCTGTCCCCACCCCACCCCTGCCTCCCTGACCTCCAGTTTATACTCTTTCTGCTGCTGAGGAGGTGTCAGTTACTTTTGGACAGCTCCTTTGGCTTTCTGGCTCTTTCTTACCCCAAACAAGGAATTGAAACAGTCCCAAAGCTGTCACGATCCACCAGCTGTCTCTTTATTTTGAGAAGCAAGTATAAAAAGTCATGAAATTCAGTGCATAATATGAGACATTATGGAATTACATTTTGTGGCAACCATAAGTGCTGTTGAAAAATATTTTAGTTTGAGCAATTTGGGATAAAGTTCATAGAAACCTCTATCAAATTGTTTGAAGAAGAAAAAGAAGGAAGTCATGGTTGATAAATTGGGGTGTATGAGAGATGGGTTGGACTTCAGGCATGGCTGAATCAAGGTGCTCAGATGATGCCATCAGGAGCAGTCTCTCTTCAGGGCACCTGGGTGGCTTGGTCGGCTAAATGTCTGACTCTTAATCTCAGCTAAGGTCTTGATCTGCCATCCACAATTCTGTCCGAGTCTGGAGGACTAAGATTTGGGGGCTGATTCTAAGTCCTGACCTGAGTCTGAAAGCCTGAGAACCAGGAACACAGGCTTCTGAGGGCAGGAGAGGACGGATGTGTCTCAGTTTAGGCAGACAGAGTTAATAGACACTTTAGCCACCGTTTTGTCCTTCGGGTCCTCAGTGGAGTGGATGAAACCTACCCATGTAGGGGAGGGTGACTCCTTTACTCTTCCACCCATTCAGATGCCATTGTCTTTTGGAAATGCCTCCCAGATGTACCCAGAAATAATGCTTCCCCAGCTCCCTGGACATCCCTACCCAGTTGGGCAGACACGTAAAGCCATGGGGGTGACTTCTGCCCTGGAGAGCGCCTCATGGCTGTTCTGGGGGGAACTGGTGGGGGCAGGAAGACCACCTCTGTGTGTGGTTATGGCCCAGGGCAGAGGGGACGGTAGCTGGCCTGGTGGTGGCCAATATGGAAGATGGTGGGGCACATGGAAGCACTTTGCAAACTCTGGACATTGAGCAGGAAGGGACAGAAGCACTGAGGTGGAACTATGTGAATGATGGTGTCGTTGCTGAGATGGGCAGACTGGGGAGTAAGTGGTTTGGGAGAGAGAGTCCAGAACTCCATTTTGGACAGGCTAAATTTAAGATTCCTCCTGTCCCTTCACGTGGAGAGGGTGAGTGGGCAGTTGGGTACAAGTGAAGAGACGAGGATTTCATTCGGGTGTGCGAGTTTATAAATGGCAGCTACAGTCGCGATGTGGGATATCTGCCCGGGAAAGAGTACAAGCAGAGCAGTAGCCATCCCCAGTCTAGAGGCCCTGCAGGAGGCAGGGAGCAGTGGGGGAAGGAGGGGAGCTGGGCCGGTGTCGGGCTCCTGGGCAGGAGCAGTGTACCTGTCAAGGGATGGGTCTCCGGAGCAAGGGGTGGCCATGGGCTGGATGGCCCCTTGCTCTCCGTCCTTCTTGGGGGTGTCGGGCAGGGGGTGTCAGCTGATGGATGGGGGAGGCCAGACAGCAGAGTGGGAAGCGAGGGTGTGGATGTGGCCAGTGGAGACGCCTCTGGAGCGGGGTTGCTGAGCAGGGCAGCAGGTGCAGGGGAAGCTGCTGGGATGTTGGGGGTGTTGATGGGACCCGAGTGGTCAGAGCTCCTGTCTATCTGTCCTCCCTGCTGGGGCACCACAGCCGCAACCATCTCTCCGCACAAAGGGCATGTATTTGTACACACGTGGGCATTCTGGCAACCACTCCACAGTGACCCCAAAATTTCGAACCCAGTGCTTCCCATCTGTCTGACCCGTCAGGAGTCCACGGAGAGCCTGCCGTCCCGCGATGTCCCCATGGCCGCAAAGCCTGCAGCGGCGCGCTTGGACCATCTCCGAGTTCGGTCCGTGTTCCTAATGAATCCTTGTAAGGAAAATGGTTTCCTCCTTCCACTAATAACTTCCTTCCCGAAGCTAAATAAAGAGTATCCGGGCTGCATTCGGCAGTGCCCGCTTCCAAAATAAACAGAAGCCCAGAAATTAGCCGGAACAATAGTGTAATTAGGCAGCTGCATAGTTGTTCGTGCAAACCAGGCTGGCGCCCGGAGCCTGACACCCCAGATCGCCCCGCCGCGGAGTTTCACGGTGGAGAAGGCGCTTGGTAGGGGGCCTCAGGCCAGGAAGGGTCAGCGGGCAGGCAGACCCTGGCTTGGCCGATGGCCGCCGGGGGAGAGGTTTCTGTGCTGTGTGGCCTCGAGCAAGTGGTTCGGCTGCTCCTGGTCCCTTGCCCACGGCCAGCGGTGACCGCAGCGTCCAGTTGCCGGTGTCAGACAAGGCGGTGCGTGCATTGGTGGGGGCCCTGTAGGGTGTGCAGCCTCTTCTTCACCGTGGTCTTACCAGTGCCGCCGTGCCAGCCGCTGGTGGTCCTGAAGGAAGCCCCTCTGCTCGCTGCGCGGGCTCCTCCTCCTGCGCGGGCTCCTCCTCCTGCGCGGGCTCCTCCTCCTGCGCGGGCTCCTCCTCCTGCGCGGGCTCCTCCTCCCCCCCCACCGGCTCCTCCTCCTGCGCGGACTCTTCATCCTGTGCAGGCTCCTCCTCCTGCGTAGGCTCCTCCTCCCCCACACAACCTTCTCCCCATGCAAGCTCCTCCTCCTCCCATTAGGCTCCTCCCCTACACAGGCTCCTCCTCCCCAGTGCAAGCTACTCATTCCACACAGACTCCTCCCCTGCACAGATTCCTCCTCCCCCACGGGCTCCTCCCCTGGGCAAACTCCTCCTCCCCCACAGGAGCCTCCTCCCACAAGGCTCCTCCCCTGCACAGGCACCTCCTCCTCCCTCCTCCTCCGAGCATGCGCTGAAGCAGTCTGAGGGCGCCATGACGTGTGATAGGCATGGGGCTCCTTAGGCTCAGAGTGAAAGGAGACACCAGTCTTCCTAGATGCGAGATAACACCCCGCATCATGAGACATTCAGAACACCTGCACAGAGCAGGCGCCGATTCATAATTAGCAATCACCAACGGTTACTTAGTGTGCTGTTAATGAACCGTTTATAAATGGCTAGTGACGCTAATGAATAATTGATCGGGGGGAGAAGGTGAAGCCCAGAGAGAGGTTAAGTCACCGTCCCAGGTTCATCTGTGCAGTGTGGCTCTTAAATGTCGCGCTCGGCCCTGTATTGTCCCGAAACGCCAGAAGCGCGTCTCCACTATCCATCCGTATGGTATCTGTGCTGTCCTCACCAGCACCTGCAGGGAATGCTTGCGAAGGTCCGCGGCGGGGCGCCAGCAGACGGCACCGAAGCTTGAGGTTCGAAGGCTCCCTCTAGCCTGACTCGAATCTGAGGCGGCCCTTCGCCAGCTGTGTGATGAGCCAGGAGAACCTTCCTGTGCCTCAGTTTCCCCCATTAGTGTGCCTGCCTCCTAGATGAATGGGAGAGTGGCAGGATGTAAATCGTTCTAAAGGGCTTGGAGCACTCCCCACTAGCCCAGGATCCATAACCTGTGGCCTTAGCTTGCACGAGGCTGAGGGAATGGGCAAGAGCTCACCTTTGCATGATGACCTCTGGTTCTGCTCAATGCTCAGGGCATGGAAATGACAAGGCAGTTCGAGGTGGAAGGCATGTTGGACCCGGTTCCCCAAGGGGTGGGTCCTGACCCCAGGGAAGCCAGAGCAGCCCGCGGGCCCCCTCGCAGGTCTTTTGGCTCCCACGCTGACCCTGCCCTGTCCCCCGCAGCACATGCGAGAGGCTGCAGAACGGCGGCAGCAGCTGGAACTGGAGCATGAGCAGGCGCTGGCTGTCCTCCACGCCAAACAGCAGGAGATCGACCTTCTGCAGAAGGTGAGCTGTGGGCATGCCTGGGGCAGGGGTGTGGAGGGAGGGGGGGGCGGGAGCTGTGCACCTGCGTCTCCCCACCTTCCCCGCATCTGTGCTACCCAGTGCTGCCCAGCTCCCCTGAGCCACTGTGTCCCAAACTCCACTGCAAACATCGGACGCTCCCCCGCGCGATGCCAGCGGGCTCCTGTGGAAAGCACTCTTCTGGGGCCACTGCCCGCTAGAGTGGGTTCAGCCCTACCAGCATCGTTTACAATTAAGCACACATGTGTGTCTTATTCTGCAACCTTCCATTCCAGAAAAGATGCCTAGAAGAACCACAGAACTGGTTCGACACCACTTGGGTTTTGTTTTCTTTGTTCTTTGGGGTTTTTTGTTTGTTTGTTTTCAGTACTGGTGGAATGGGGGAGAGGAACGGGGTTGAATTGGATGCCCACCCGAGGTTGGGGGTATAAACTGTGGTCATTCAAAGGAACAACTTTGGTTTGTATCTGTTGAACTGGGGAGATTTCCATGATGTGCTGTTAAGCAAACAGATCAAGTCTCAGGGCAATATTTTCAGCATGAAGGAGAGGGAAGGAACACAAAGAAGAAAGAGAAGCAGAGACTAAGAAACAAGGAAGAAGGAGGGATAACAGAGGGAAGGACTGAGAAGCGTAGGGGACCCATCCCTGTGGCACTCGTGGTGGTGCTGGGGGGTAAGAACATGGCCCCTGGACCCATTTTTGTCATCAGCTGTGGTCTCCTGTGTCTCTCCATGGGGGACTTGGGGTCCCGGGTGTGGTTCTCCTTTCCTTCCGAAAGCCCTGATCCTCCCCGGAGCCGTTACTCCCCAGAGGGCAGCGGGCCCCACCAGCCAGAGACTTTCTGGCCTGGGCTGCAGGTGCATGGCCGCCCATGGGGGGTGCTCCTGAGACCGGTCAGTGGATGGGCAGCGGGCAGCTCCTCCCAGTCTGGGTGGCCCTCCAACCACTCCACCGCCTCTCCAGGCCTCTGATCTCGTAATAAAGGACCCAGGGCCGTGTGCCCACCTGGCTAGTGATAGGAGTCTGCTGGGATGGCCCCTGTCCTCAGAGTTTGGAAGCTAGTTTTGCAGCAGGTGGAGAATTTCCCAGGCTGCTTCTCTGATTGTTTATTGAGACCACATGTCAAGGGTTGCTGTCACTAAGCCCGCGTGATGGGGACCGTCCAGCCTGATTACCTGCCGGAATAGTGAGAAGCAGCCTTTCATTAGATGTTATCCAGAAAGGATATTGCATGCTGAGACCCAGGCAGAGAGATATAGCTCTTCTCTGCCTACTGTGCCATGCCCGGACACGGCCGCCCGGCACCTGTACCTGCTCCCGGTGGCCCCAGAAGCCCTGGCTGGGCACCACCCAGATAGGAAGCCCATGGAAAACACAGATTCCATGCCAAGGGGGTGACAGGTCAGTGACTCCCAGCAGCGTGTTCTCTGGGAGCATGGAGTTTCATTTACGAAGCATCCAATGGCAGGAAGGTGCACCAGAGCCAGTGCTGTCATTCAGCCTCCTCTGTGCCTCGTCCGGTTTCCTTTGTCCCTTCCCGGTGTTCATTGTGGTCTATATCTTGGACACCCTGATGCTTCACCAGGGGCAGGAGCTGAGGAGGAGAAACCAGTGCAAAACCAGGGTGCCAAGGTAGTAATTTCTTAGAGCTCTGATTTTTGAGCAAAGCCTTTCAAGAGTAAGGTGGACCCTTGAGCAGAACGAGATTGGCGATTTCTTCAGGGTTCTTATTTTCCGTTTGATTTCCACCACGGAGGGCCGGCATGCTGCCTTTGCTGATGAGATCATTCATTCATTCGACAAATGTTGGATGTCCACTGTGTGTCAATGTCTTTGGGTTGTTCTGGAAGTGGAGCCCAGTGGCAGGGGAGATGGCTTATGCCAGCATGGAGGGAGGGCGAGCCCCCTCCAGAGGTCATGCAGATGCTGTGTGCAGGGAAGGAGGGACAGAATAAAGTGACGGGTTCATGATTGCAGGACTCCAGGCAGGGCAAACTTAGGTGAGTGGCAGGTCATGTAAGGGCTCAGGTCCCCCGTACTGGGGGAAAGGGGCCCTTGGAGGGACACAGGTCATGCCCAGTGGGCAGGGGGTGCATCTCAAGGAGGGTGGTGCTGAGCCCCGTGTACTCTGCGGGCTGTGGGAAGGAGCTCCATCTTATTCCAAGGGAACAAGAAGCCACTGGGGGCTGAAACGAGTGTAACGGCATCTGAAGAACATCCTTTGACCCTCGCGCTGGGGATTGATCTGTGGAGGGGCAGGAAGGCCCCTTACCCACTGCCAGAAAGCCTGGGGTCTCAGCCTGGAGTGGTGGCTGCAGAGGGGAGATGTGGACACAGCCCAGGAAGGATTAGGAGAGGGAGCTGTGGCTCAGGGGCTGTGGTGAGAGGCACGGGGGTGGAGGCATGCGGGAAGGGGCATGTCCAGGCTGACCCACATCGTGGCTGTGGATCTGGGCTAGATGGAAACATCGCCGAGCTGGTGTGGTTCTGGATGTGTGGACGCCCAGCGGCAGGTGCACGGGATGGGAGGAAATTGTCCGGTCCTAGATGGAGGGACACTAGTGGACACGGCGATGCGCTCAGGAGACCCATCGTCCTGTGTTTCCATTTTCTGCAAAAAAGACAGCGGATGGGGGCATTTTCTTTGCACATAATCATATCAGGGCTGCTCATACCTGTGGACGGGCTGCGGCAGCATGGGGGAGGGGACGTTAGGGCCCAGAGGTCGCGGGGTTACAGGCCACAGGTGTCAGGAAGGGCAAAGGAGGGACAAATGGCATATTTACTAAACTTAAAAAGAAACCAGCAGCTTGCTGGGCACCGGGAACTATTTTTGACGTGAACTCTCTCACTTCAAGCCTGTTACAACCCTACGAAGTGGGTTCTACTGTCCTCCTGTTTCCGAATCGAGGAAGATAACTCCAGAGCGATTAAATAACTTGCCAAATGCCAGTCAGCTGGTGAGCAGAACGACCTGGGTTAGCACGAAGCCCCTGGGCCAGGATGCTCCCCTCTAAGGCTCCGGGTTGACTGAAGTCTTGCCCTCGTCCCCCTACCACAATAAAAGTACCAGAGCTCTCCAAGGTCCAGAGCTGGACCCCATGAGACAGCAGCGTGGTTGTGTCTGAGAGCTGCCTGTTCTCTCTGGCTTCAGCTCCCAGGCTTTCTTAACCCCCCTCCAGTGGGGACCCCTGCCCTCATCTTGCCAGTGAGGTGGTTCTTGCTGTCACCTGTGCATGGACATCGTGCCAAGGGCTGGTCCTCTGTCCTCGTCCTCTCTGACCCAGAGCCCAGTTTCTGGTGGTTGGCTCTCTCTGCCTGAGGCCTCCAGGACACCTTGCTCTCCACTAATTTACTTCCACGCAGATTGTCCCCCATAAACCTCAAGGGTGTTCCCTAAGACTCGGTCCACAAACCCCATCTCCGTGTCTCTGCTGGCTCCCGTGGTGACCTTGTCAGGTCCTGTGGGTCTAAAAACTGGGTACAGCCTCGCCGCACTGGGCTCTCCAGACTGGATTGTGAACCCTCTTCTTTCCTCCAGCCTTCCATGTGACGCCGCAGCATGAGGTCCAAGTTGAACCCCGTCCTTGGCCACACCTGCTCCGCACCTGTTCTCTGGAGTTACTGCCTCTTTCTGCATCTCTCCTTTTTCTCTGTGTCCCCATCACTTCCTGTTCCCAGACTCTGGCAGAGCAGCAAAACCCTCTCCGGATGACCCCACCTGGGGAGGCTTGACCTCTGCTTTCCCCGAGACTCCTGCCCAGAGCCCCGGCCCTCTCCGTCCACGCTGGTTGCCCCGACGGTACAGAGCTGGGCCTGGGGTCCCCTTCACCCACATCTTGGGAAGTCCCTTTACACCCATCTGTGCTTTGTTGGATCTCTGCCTTCTGGGGCCCACTGTGTCCCTTTTTCGTGATGCACCGCAGGTGTGAAGTAAGGTAGGGGTTTACTTTCCCTCAAAATACAGGCAGTGCCTGGTGACTCCTGCAGGCTTCGGCCTCACCTCTGGCCGCCCTGAGGGAGTGCAGGCCTCGAGCATCCGCCGTCAGGACCCGGGACCCAAACTTTCTCTGGGGCTCATCCCTCTGGCCAGGACGGTACTTGGAGAAGCAAGTGCTGTTCTAATGGAAATCAAGGGAAAATGAGGCCACCCAGCCAACCAGTAGTTCTAGTAGCCAGTAGAGGCAGAGTCTAAAAATACAAAAAGCAACTAAGCCAGGCTCTGTCCCATGGATGGGCCACCAGCCCCCGGCGGTCCCGTGGGACACCTGCTCCACACAAACCAGGCAGCCAAGAGCTCAGTCCAGAATCCTTGCTTTCATTCATTCAACACTCAGGTCAGCACTGACGGAGCCCCTGTGTCGGTGATTTCCAGGGGCTCTTTGGGCAGCATGAGTGAGGCAGGTGGGGGAGGCTCCAGACACCGTGAACATTTATTCCAAGCATGGAGAGTCCTGGGGCCGTCCAGGAGGCTGGCTCGCCGACTCAGAGCTTCAGCCCGCTGCCTCCCCATCTCCTGCCACGCGGCCTCTGTACCTTGACCACACCAGTTCTGCCCCCTCTTGGATCTTTGCCTGGATGCCTGGTTCCCCAAAAAGGGCAGAGCTGGCGTTCGGCGCTGAGCTCCCTGCCCTGCCTCCCAGCCTTGAATGGGCTCCTCTCCCTGCTCACGCGGCCTCTGGCACAGAGCCCACAGGGGGTGCCGTTGGCTCATCCGTTTGCCTGCGGTCTTTCTCCAGAGAGTAGGGTCTACACTCCCGAGATCACAGTCCGACACATAGCAGGTGCTCAGCAAATGCTGATGATGAGGGTCCGAGATCCCCAGACAAGGAAGGAGAGCTGCGGGGAGTGGTCACCGATAGACGCACAGCTGGTCGCAGTCCCTGGTGATGAATTCTAGGTGCTACTTGTAAATGCCCGTTGAATGAGTCACTGAGCCATGGCTCTGTCCTCCCCATGGCCTGTGGGCACCCAGACCCCTGGGCCCCTCCTCTCTGGGTGACTCGCGGCCAGAGCCCAGCAGCTCCCCAGCTTCAGACTTTGTTTCCTGAGCAAGCTCCCTCCTTGCCTAGTTACAGTCGCCGTGGTGATCATCTAAGCATTTTTCCAAATTTAAAATTCATCTGCAGACCTGACCGATTTTGCTGTGGCTGAGAACTTCTCCCACGTGCGAGGGGATGGCTTTCGGGGTTGGGGCTGTCACGGACGTGGGCAGTAAGAGGAGCCAAGCCCGCCACGTGAGTCGCATTGGCGCTTTGCTTGCACTTCAGGGATGGCTGTTTGGGATCTCGCTGTCGTGTGTGGGTGGCAGGGGGTCACAGACTGACCCCCGTGCTCCTGCCGGGCACACCTGCAGGACTAGTGTCCAGTCAGCACTTCCTCTTAGTGCTGATGGGAGGCTCCTTGGGGCCCCAGCCCGGTTCCAGGACTGCCCACCCTGTTCTGCAGAGTGCCCACGGTGCCCTCACCCTGCTGCACCCTCACCAGCATCCATGCCACCCCCGCCCCTGCCAGTCGCCAAGGAGACCGTGCATTAGCCACGCAGGCCATCCCAGCTGAGTGTCCAGACCTTGAGGCTGAGCCCAGCGTGTCTGGACCTCTGCGCCTCCCCAGAAACCACCGCCTGTGTCAGCCCACTGTCTTGGACCCTCAGTTCCCCAGACGACAGCCCCCTTCCTCTGACAGCTGGCCCCTGTGCCCCTGACAGCTGCAGGCCCTTCACGTGTCCCTGCGTCCTGTGTGAAGGTCAGAGCTTCCCCACAGGTTGGCTGTGGACCCCAGATGAGCCTCGCGTAAGCTGTTGCTTCGATGTTGCGAGAATTTGGAGCTGCCGATTCCAACTGTTAGTTTTAACAATCTATTCTGACTGCCCAAATGGCCCGGCTTGCAAGTAGCCTGGGAAAACCAGCTCCCGATCCTCTCTGGAAGCCGGAAGCCAAGTCTTTACTGCGAACTTGGCGGGGTTTTCACAGCTCACTTAGGGGTTTTTTTGGTTGTTTTTTTATCCTGCCAGTTGGAAACTATCTTTGACTCAAGTGGCTCAGTGCTGCAGTTATTTATATAATCCCTGTGCATCCTGTGGATGGCTGTCCATCCCCCCCTCCCCATTTTGTTATTTATCATCGCTCTCGTTTCAGCTTTGAAAGGAACGATTTTACACTTGAAGGTTGCGCTGAATTCAGGAACAGCATGATGAATCTGGGTGTTCCATCGCTTTCCCGGGTCTCGAAGCCTTCTATGGAGATCTGTGCCCGCGGGACACGGGGTGAGGCGAGCCGGGATCTCAGGCCGCCCCCCAGCGTTGGCCGTGCTGGGGACGCCGGGCACCTCTTCCTCTGGGGAGGCTGCAAGGATAACGATCGCTGGCTTCTTTGCCCATCCCTACTCACTGTCCCGACTCCCAGAGACCATGTTCCTCTAGAACCGAGAATTCTGCATGTAAATCTCAGTCGAACATGGGGATCCTTCCCGAGTGCTCGAAATTTTAGACGCAGGTGGCCTGCAGTGTTGGAGATAAACCTTCCCCTAAACCCACTCCTCGGCGTCTCTGGGAACGTCTGTGAGGCCACTGAAACCAGTGCAAGGGGACGTCCGAGTGGCCATGCGGGCCAGTTTTCCTTCTCAGCTTAGGATTCAGGCTCAGGCTCTCACGGAAACTTTAGCACCTCCAACTTGAAAACGGGAAATGGCATGTTCTCCAGAAGCTGACGACTGCGTTCATTAGGACGCTCGGTTTCAAGGGACAGGGAATAGCAAAAGAGAATTTGAGTTGTGCACCAACTGAGAGGGGCTTCAGATGCGGCTGGATCCAGTGCTCTCCTGCCTTTGCACTCCTCTGCATTGGCTTCATTTTTGGTTTCCAAGGGAGCCCTCTGGCTGCTCCAGCCTCCTCCATCATGGTGGCAGAAAGGCTGCAGTGCTCCATACTGTCCTCCACTCGGGCTGAGGTCAAGTAGGCAAAGAGAGTCTGTCCTGTCTCCCCCAGCATCCATGGGCAGAGCTGTAGCCAGCCTGCACACCCGCCCGGAAGCCAACCACTGAGCGTCTAGAGCTGTTCTCATGACCTCAGGATGGGGGCTGGGTACCCAGCACAGCTGAGGCTCTTCCTGGAAGAGGCGGCCACAAAGGCCAGGCAGGCAGGCAGGCAGGCAGGCTATGGTACTCACTGGCATTGTGCTGAGGGATGATACTGTTGCTTTTTGGTTTTGTATGAACCCACCATGTGGCTCAGGCAGCAGCCGTTCTGAGAGACTGGTTTGGTGAAATGGTGACATTTCTTACTCTGTGGAGCAGATGGCTTTGCTTCAAGGAATTGGAGGAAGGCCGCCCCCCACCGCAGGCTGAGCGGCTGAGAGCCTACCAGATGCTCAGGGACCCCCATCTCGAGCTCGCCTTGGGGCCTGGGGAGATCACTGCTGACCTTCAGCTGCTTGGAAGTCATGTCTGCATGGCAGTGTCTTGTTTCCCAAGTGGCTACGGGCACCTGGGAATATGATGCCCTCCCACCCCACCCTGAGACTTCCAGAAGGATTGTCCTGACCTTCTGGGTCCAGCCCCCTTCTGTGTGTGACTGCCTCTCTCTAGAGGAGTGGGACCTCCCACTGACCTGTCCCCTCACTGCCAGATCAGGGTGTCCTTTCCCATTTTGACAAAAAGCATCCCATCCGGCCGGCATTTGTTCCATGTTTGCCCAAAGAACAGGGAGCAGTGAGAACTGGTCTAGAGCCTCAGAACACCCAAGGGTGCTTCTTGGGGAGATAAATGGCAAGAACCCACGCCCTGGTAATTCAGACATTTGTCTGATTCTCTTCTCTTTCCTCTGCTTTAAACATTGACTATTTTCTCTTTCTATCATAAACAAGGCTCAGGTTGAAGCTAAGAAGGAACATGAAGGTGCCGTACGGCTGCTAGAGGTAAGTGCCGGAACCCTCACCTGCCGGCGTTGGGGGGCGGGCGAGGCCGGAGCTGTGAATGTGGGGGCCACTCCTGAGTGCCTGCGGGCACCAGCCACTAGCACTGCTTGCCCACCCCCTACACGGGCAGCACAGCGACCGCACAGAGAGGCGAAGTCACATCCCCACAGTCACACAGCCTGCCGCGGAGCTGGGTGCCTCACACGTGACCCGCTGTCCCCTGCGGGCTGCTCTGGGATCACGCAAGGAGGAAGCCGGGGAGGAGGAGAAAGTGTGGGTATGGGTGGTCCGCTCCCGTGGGCACCCTGCCAGCGGATGAACCGTGGATGGTGCACTTTCAGGGACATTTTCAGGGACAGCATTGACGGTGGGGAAGAGCTTGGCTGGTGGTGCCTGGGGAGGCATTTGCAGAATGAGAAAGGGGACGACACAGGGAGTATGAGCAGGGGACACCAGTGACCAGGGCTATGGCCCCTCCTGCCGTGATCCCCCCAGACAGAGACCAGGCAGCTCCTACCTCTTCATCAGAGACACACAGGTGGGGGTGGCCCTGTGTGTGGCCTCTATGTGGGCCACCATCCCTGGATACCGGGGGAAGATGGCCCTGTCCTTTGTCCCCAGGGGCATGGTGGCCACGGAGAGCAGAGTGTGCCTCTCCTAGTTCCCTTATGTTGCCTCATAACATCTATTCCTCCCGCAGGGAAAGGTCCCGCCATTGCCATCCCATATATTAAAGTTGATTTTTTGAGCGCGTCTGTTAGCTAATGAGTATCTGGAGGGGTGAGTGTGATGAACGGCAGGGGGAGCTGTAGCACCCGAGGGAATGGCCGCAGACCCCCGGAGGCCATGCTTGTCCCTGGAAAATCCACACCCCACCCCCCGCCTGAACCGTCCCCCACGTCGTTCAGACCGCCTCCTGGCTGCATGCGTGCATCCTTGTCTCCACCGCCCGGGGCCCCCAGATGGGGTGCGTCCTGCACTCAACCACCCTCTGGGCCCGCGGGGGTCTCCTGGCTGGGGGCTCGGACCGTGCATGTTCCGGCATGGGGCAGCATTGGAATGTGCTCTGGGGGGCAGGTGCAGTGCAGACGCGCTGGGAGTGCGTGTCTTCTCTTCTTTACAACGTCTCCCGTGGTTGTGCCTTGCTTTGCGCTTCCCGCAGAACACGCTGGACGGCATGCAGGTACCGGAGGGCTCGGGACTCCCCCGTGCTGCTGTGCTTGGCAGTGCTCTCCCTCGTGCTTGGGGCTGCCATGGCTCCCTGGGCCTGCTCAGCCCCCCGGGAAGCCGGCAGCCCGAGCTTCCTCTGGCTGTGGGGCGGGTGGGGACTCCTGGGAGTGGGGGGCACTGCCATTGGGCACCGGAACGCAAGCTCTGTCCCGGCAAGGCTTGAGCAGGCCCAGCGATCCTGGTCTCCCGTTTCCCGCCGTGGGCATAAGGGTCAGGCTGGGAGGACAGCCCAGAACCCCAATGACTGCGAGGGGTGTGGTGGGGTGGCAGGTTGGGGGACTCATTCTGCCCTTGGGCCAGCCACATTCCCAGCATGCAGCCCGTGTGTCTCTCAGTCATTGGGATTCGACCCTGGCCCCGGAATGTTCTCCCGCTGTGTTTGTGTCTGCCCTGTGCATGGCTGGGCCCCTCCTGCAGGTGAGGGCAGCAGCCTTCCTTCCCATGGACAGGACACTGCCCTTCTCACTACGCCCATGGAACAGGAGGAATGGTGCTGTCTCTCTGAATGGGGTTTTGAGTGTTTTCCAAAACTGACTTTGATCGTGTAGTCATGGAAAGGATGGTTCTCAAAGTGGGGTTCCCAGACCAGCAGCATCGGCATCGCTGGGAGCTTGCTGGAGATGCCAGTTCTTGGGGCCTGCCCACCCTGTGGAGTCACAATGTCGGGGGGGACCCAGAAACCTGGGGGGACCCAGCTGCCCCTCCCTGGGCAGTTCTGAGAAAGCCATTGTCAGGGAAGCATTGCTTCGTGTCCATGATGCTAGTGTGGGGACGGAGGGTGTGGGGGCCGAACCAGTGCCCTGCGTCTTGGCTGAGCCGTGGCTCAGCGTCTTAGTGACCTGAACCTCCACCCCTCCTGCACCTCACCTTCACCGGACGTGTTGATGAGGAACAACTGCAGCATGCCACGGGCTTTGCGGGAACGTATTCCTGTTGCTGGACAGGGTGTGCGTCCCCCATGGCATGCTGGGGGCTCCCCTCAGTCAGGGGCTCTGCTCGGAACAGCCGCCACCTTGCCCGGAGAGACGCACACACAGGACTAGTGAGGGTCGTCTCCACAAGCACGGGGCAGCAGAACCCTTCCCAGCAGTGTCCTTGCCCAGCCAGTGCTGTGGGTGCCCCCAAGCCCCATTTTCTGATGAGTGCGTGGCCAGGGTGTCTGAGGACGGGAGGAGGGGGCGGTCTCCATCCTCCATCAGGATGCATGCCGAGAGTCCCAGTGCCCGCAGAATTGTCTGGGCTCACTGTGGGGCCTCACCAAGGTGGGCATCAGGCGTTAGCTAAAAATAGAGCTTTTCCAGAATCATGACCGAGCCCTCTGTAAACTGCAAAGGAGGAACCATTAGGGGATGAGTGTCCCCGGCACTTTATGGAGGGGTAATTTGAAGACAAAGAAGCAAGAGAACATCTTAAAATTAATAATAGTAACAACACTCCAATGACAGTGACCTAGGGCTCCCTGAACCCTCCGTTTATGCCAGGCGTTAGTCTAAGGGCGCATATAGGGACATCTAGGGCACGGCGAGCATAGAATGTCACTTAATCTTCACGACTACCCAGGGGAAACCGAGGCACAGTTCAGTGACTTGCCCAAGGCCAGTTGGTGAGAAGCAAGGTCTAGACTCCAACGCCAGGAGCTTGGTGCTACACTGCACCCGGCTTCCCTGGACCCCAGCCTCCCGGGGACGAGGAGTCAGCTCTCCCACCTGCAGACCCGCAGCAGGTGTTGAGCTGTGAATGACTTCACACGGTGGCGGTGGCGAGACTCAGAAGCACTGCCCTCCCCGGCAGGGGTGCGGGCCATGTGATCACTGGGAACTGGACACGTGTGTCAGGGTTAATCCATAGCCCCCCCCCCCCCCCCCAGCGAGGTCGCTACTGTTATCACCCTCTTCCCGGACTGGAAATCAGGCACAGACCTTGAGTCACCCACCCTGGGATGCACAGCTTGCCAGAGCAGAGCCAGGTCCCAAGGGCAGGAGGGCCAGTGGGCAGCACTGTCCAATGCACGGAAACGAAGGTGTGCAGGGGAGCAGGGCCTGTGTGTGGGGCTCAGGGGCACAGGCTCCAGGGCCTGTCACAGGGGAAAACCTGGGATCAGCTCATTCCCGCCACTGTCCGTGCTGTGTGCTTTGCGTGTGCGTTCTGGCTGCTTTGTGCCTTCTTTGGGGCGTCTTCCCAGCACCTCCCCCGTGGCCCCCAGCTTACTGGCCATCAGCTCCAGATGAGGCTTCAAACTGCCCGCGATGCCAGACGCTCGTCACAGCCGGGAAGGGACCCGTGTAGGCTCCTTTCGTCCTGGGTCTCCTTTGGGGAAACTGGGAACAGCAGACAGTGTGCGCCCTGACCCAGGGAGACACAGGGTCCTCTGGAGGGGGCCCAGCATCTGGGCAGCGTTGGGACCTTCCTGGGCCCTGCGCCCATTTGCTTCATGAGTCCCATCCCTTCCTCCATAAAAGTATTAAAAATTATATTTTACCTCCACCTGCCTGAGAGTCAAGAGGAGTATAGCCCGCGCTGAGTCAATGTTATACGTTTGTTTCCGATTTTAGAGGAAACTGAAACGAAAACATTGGCATGGCCCCTAAAATAGTCCCCGTGTTGCTGGGCCTAAGGATGGGGGCGTCGCCCTGCGGGGCTGGTGTTAGGACACTGGATGGCCACGCAGCAGGTGAGTGTGCGTGTGCGTGAAGGTGCACATGCAGGAGGTCACACGCCTGGTCCCATCAGAGATGCACCCGGTTGTCAGGTGCATTTGTAAGCTGAGGGTCAGGTCACAACCTCACACTGGGCATATGAAGGTCACTTCTGGTCGGCGACATCTGCTGCTGCTCAGGGACAGCCCAGAGAACTCCCCTCCGAGTGATGACTCAGGGAGGACGTGGGGATGACGTGGGGACCACATGGGGAGGATGGGGCAATGTGGGGAGATGGCCTGGGGATGGCACGGGGATGTTGTGGGGTGCAGGCCCCCTGCACCTCGTGACCGTGCCGACTGGCGCGTGTGGCTTCCTGATGACCGCAGCAGGGTCAGCTCCTGCCTGCTCTGCTGGGTCACTCCGCCGACCGGAGCCAGGGCCACCTCACGGCAGGAGGAGTGGGAAGTGCAGTCTCCCTGGGCCGGGGGAGTGAAGCCAAAATGTGGTTGGCCCGTGGCATTGTTCCCGCCCCGTCGGAATTCTAGAATCCTCACAGGACCGCGCAACTTTGATACGAAGTGTGGCAGAACAGTAGTCAAGTTGAGATCCGGGAAGTGGACCCATAACGTTCGACGTAGAATTAACGTTTCACATCCGACTTGTATTAGGAAGCCTCTCCCCTCCCTCTCCTCTGTCCCCTCAGGGAAGAGCCTTCGCAGCCCTGTAAGGCTTCCTGCGACCTGAGGTGGTTAGGGACAGGGAGGCCATGCGCGCTCCAGTGTTTGGGAGCTTGGCTGCCCCAGGACCGACCTCCACTCTGGCTCTGTGTCGCGGAGGCTGCCGTCTGCTCCCCTCAGCGCTGTCGGCACCCCAAAGGCGATACCGGTATTCTGAGGCCCCACCGATGACAGGTGCTTACTGCACACGTAATACCGTGTGACGAGCGCACGTCTCTCCAGAAGCAGGGAGGCCCCGATGATCCAATCCACCAGTTTAGCACTCACAGCCGCTTAAGTTGGAGAACTGGACGAGCTTTGACTCACACGAACCAAAGCGAATGTTGAAGACACTGGGCATTCGTGGTGCGGGACCCGTGCGCGGCGTGGAGTGCAGAACATTCGCTGAGGAGAAGTCCGCACTGACCAGAGTCCCCCCTTTGCGACAATGTTGTTCCACTTCAGGCTCAAGCCCTCATTGTCCGCCAAGGGTCTCCATTGGTGACAAAACGTAGGGAATTCTGGTAGACTCCCATGGGCTCAAAGGAGCTTTCATACTTTGCTGAAAATAGACCCCAGGCAACGGGGTAGGCGTGTGAGGGAGCTTGGGTGGGACTTACTAGGGTAGCCGCACCCTTCCCTGCGGCATCAGGCCTGTGGTGTTGCCCCCAGAGGCCAGAAGACAGTTGCTTCTGCTAATGGAGCCCTCCCATGAGCCCCACAGTCTGATTTTGCAATTCCTTATTGCGTTCTGGAAGACATGGTTCACCCCACGTTCTAGGCGGAGGCAGTGAGGCCCACGGAGGCTGTGGGACATGCCTCCAGGTCCACATGAGTGAGTGGGGGACCCAGGATGTTTAGCCAGCTTGGAACCCGGAGTCAGAGGGGCCTGGGTTAGTCCGGCCCCTGCTTGGCATGTGACCCCTGGCTTTCATGTGACCCTTGGCTTTCATGCATGTTGGCCTTGTTTTCCTCCCCTTGCTGTGGGCTCATACCACCTGACCCCGTGGTCTCCCTTGCCATCAGCGATAATGCGTTTTGAGTCCCCGACAGCGCCCAGCACATAGCAGGCAAACAGCCCCATGTGCGCAGCCCCGAGGTCAGGACGTGACACGGAATGTTCCTCCCAGACGCTCCCATGCGTGGGGTCCCAGCCTGCCCGGGACGACCCCGGGTTCTCCCTGGTGCTCTGAGGATTCACAGCGGGCAGCCGCATACCCTCCACCTGCCCTGGCTGGACACAGGGCTCGGCCCTCCACGTGGCTGACCTCTACGAGGCCCGGAAGGTGGATGTGGAATGCGGAGTGGTGGGCCCTGATGGCTAGCCATCATGCTCAGGATGTGTTTTCCTCCATCTTTATAAATACCCACGGCCATGCTGGCCAGTCTCCGTGTTTCTTCCAGGGATAGTTTGCTTGCCTGATGACTGTGCCATCTGTTCCTGCCACGGTCTGTGTGGCTTGTCCTCCTGCCGCCTGCAGGTAGCCAGCTACCCCGGGGGCCGCCCATCCAGGAGGTGACCAGGCTCTGGCTCCTGAAATAAATACTTATGTGGGGACAAGCCAGCTGGGCAAATTGGTGGGGTTGCTGCTGCCTTCCTGCTCCCTGGGAAGCCGTCCCTCCTACTGGTGCAAAGTGCGTCTGAGGCCCATCCACATCCGGCTGACGCGGCCCGTCTGGAGATGGCATGGCTGCTCCATGATCCCGGGCATGAAAACCCAGAGTGGGGGGCGTTCCCGGCTGGCACCAGGTGAGAGGCTGGATGGCCTTGTGTCTCTGGGGATGGCATCTAACCGTGCCCACATGAGCCCTGGACACACAGGATGGTCCCCCACGGGGTCTGGGGCTCCGGGGTCTTGGATGGACAGTTGACAGTCTTGCTGGATGGAGAGCTCGTGTCCTGGGCAGTCGCTGTCGCCATGGAGAAGCCCATCCCAGGGGTGGGCAGTGCAGACCTTAGAGCACAGCTGCCCCGAAGACGTTGGCCACCCGTGTCTCTACCGCTGTCCCAACCATGCTCACTTGTGGGGCCAGTATCAGGCGGAAGACACCCTGGTGCAGTGTCAGCTTTTTCCTGAGCACGATGATTGTGAGAAACAGCCGTTTGTTGGTGACGTTAAAGGTATTCAAGATATGTGAATGGGCTCAAGCATCAGGTGTCATCCGCTCCTGAGCGGACAGGGGACGGAACGGGACAGCAGATAGAAGACTGGAACGGAAGCCCCAAGCCTCTGAATGGTCCTGTGTCCAGACGTGGAGTCAGAGGGTTTCTGGTTCCCTGAGGCCTCCCAGACCAGGCTCGTCAGCTAGACTTGCTTCCCTTGGGGGAACTTCCATGGGCACAGGTGGCGGGAGGTCCCCAGGGCGCAGGCAGGATGTCACTGAGCTACGGACAAACGCCGAGGTGCCTGCTTGCTCCGTGTCTGTACGCGCGCTTGGGCCTGACTTTCATCACAACCTGGAGCAAAGTAGCAGGGCCTCTCCCACTGCTGGCTGCTACCTGAGCGGGGGAGCTTTGCCTGCCACACTGAACCACACCTGTGCCACTGCCTGCCTGGCTCCCCTCAGGCGTCCGAGGAAGCTGCTGTGGGTTTTCACACCTGGGGTCACCGAGCAGCCATGCCGTCTCCAGACTGGCCGTGTCAGCTGGACGTAGATGGGTCTCTGACTCACTTGCCAACATTTAAACGTTGAGAGATTTTTGCATTAAAATAAAGACCCCCTGCTCCTTTTGGGAGACTAGAAGTTTTGCCTCCATGGTTCTGGACCAGGGCTGAGCAGAAGTCTCCTCCGAACAGAACACACATGCTCCTGTATGCTCTATTCGCCCAACGTCCTCCAGCTCACCCGAGCTCCCCCGCCTGGCATGCCCCAGCAGCCTCCCTGGACATCTGGGTACACCAAGGCTCTGAAGTCCGCCATGCGCCCTCTGCTCCAGGGACTCCCTCATCTGCCCGTCATCAACCACTCCTCAGAGCGTCACGTCCTGGGCAAGCCGCCGGGGGAGATGGCGTGTCGCAGTCGCTCGCTGTCAGTGATGGGGACCCCTGAACAAGACAACACTCCTGGAAGGAGGGTGTCACTGAGGGCAGTTCCCAGAGAGCTCAGGGGCTGCACCTGCCAGCAGTGAGTGCCAAGGACACCTGTTCGTAGTGGCCCGTGACAGCTGATGTCAGGTGCCTGTGTGTGATGCCGTTCCTAGGGCGTGTCTGAGCCCCTGCAGGATGTGTCTGGGAACGCCTCTTGCATTCTCCACTCTCCACCTCGAGGCCCCATGCTCTCCCAGAGCACCATGTCAGCCCCGGGGGCCGGCCACCGGTGACAGGTGCATCTCGAATGCCAGGTCCCAGCGGAGGCCCATGAGGACATTGGCCGCACTCTGCGTGCACCACCGAGACTTCCACTGCGCGGGCCGGCCACCCATGGCACCATCGCGGGTTAAATCTGTTTGCACTTGGATTTCTCCTGCTTTTATGTTCCTTCAGCATATAGCTCCGCGGGACTGGGTGCACATGGAGATTCCCGTCCCCCGTCCCGTTGCTCTGTGCACGTCACAGTGTCCTGGGGCCCCAGCTCGGACCACCGCCGATCTGTTCTCTGTCACTCTGGCTTTGTCATTTCTAGCGTGGCACAGAAGTGAAGATTCTACGGGCTGTTTTCACTGGGTCATTTTCACAAACACGTGGTACCGAGGATTTCACCTGCCGGCCTTTCTCCTAACGAATGTGGAAATGAGTTCACGGCCACGTAAACAGTGCTCGTATTCTCCCACCAGCCACTGAACCTGGATCGGCCCGGGGCGTGCAGGGCCAGATCTCCCCATCTGAGGACCCTGCCCATCCCTCGAGGTTCACGGCTCTGCCCCAGAGCAAATGCTTTGGGAGAGTCAGGGCCCCAGACCTCAGGGCACCTGACAAGTTCCCCTTTTCTGGGTTCGGCCCCACTGGAGCGGGGTCCGGCATGGTCCCCCACCCGGGGCCCAGGAGTGCTGAGCTCACATCTCTGCCTTGGGAAGCAGCGATCGCAGATAAGCTCATTCAGCTTTTTGAAAGAAGAATCCTGCTGATTTTTTTTTTTAATGAATCAAAGAAATTAATTATAAGCTTGGGATTTGTTAGGTTTATTTTTAGAAATCCCTGATCACAGACATAAATAGCATTTCATTCTATACTAAGGAGCTGGAAAGCTTAATGCCAGAGAAGGGGGAGAGGAGGAAGGGGAGGAGGATGAATAGAAGAGGAAGAGGGGAAGGAGAGGGGCAGGAAGAAAGAGGGGGAGGAGAGGGAGAGGAGGTGAGGAGGAGGAAGATGAAGATGGGGAGGAAGGGGGGGGAAGAGGAGGGGGAAAAAGACGAGGAGGGGGAGGAGGGGCCAAGAGTGGGAAGAAGGAAGAGGATGGAGAGGAGGGAGAGGGACGGGGGGGGGGGGGTGAGGAAGAGGGAGAGGAAGATGGGGAGGAGGGAGGAGGAGGAGGAGAAGCATGTGTGCTGCTGGCCCTCTGCAGGCCAAGGGCTGTTCCGGCTGTCCCTGCTTTCCCGCGCACACACCCATGTTAAAGCAAAGATCTGTTGAGCGCTGACTCGGTACCCAGCCCTGTTCCAAGTGCTGGGGACATATCAGGGGAGAAGCAGACAGTTCTCCCCTCATGGAGCCGACATGTGAGCGGGGGGGACCCAGGCAGCACACGGAATTAATGATGTAGCAGATGGGATTCTCCATTTATCACAGAGTAAGGAACAGAGATGAGGCAGGACTCCACACAGATGAAGTAGGGCACCACACTGCCAACCAGCACTTCCCTCTTTTCACTGATTGGGCAAATCATTACTGAGCACCTACTATGTGCCTGATTCTGTGAAAAGCTGAGGATGTCTCCGGGAAGTAGAAAGAGTGAAGGGTTGGAGCTTCGCATCCCATCTGGAGACAGACGAGAAGTAACTAGGGGCCCGTGGACCAGAGTGCGTGGGGTGAGAAGCAGCAGCAGAGGGTGCCGCGGGGGTGAGGATAGAGCTGACCCTCCACGTGACCCTCCGTGGCCTGGGCGGCCCGCTGCAGACAGCGCCCTGGTGAGACGGAGCCCTGCATCTGCACCGGGATCAGAAGCGTGGTCCGTGAGCGTCTGGGGAGCTGAGCGTGTGTGTGAGGTCACCCACCCTGAGAGCCAGCGGGGCAGGAACGGGACAGGAGCAGAGGCAGGAGGGAGCTGCCCCTTCCCTGACTTGTGTCCGAGGGAGCCCCCCCTCCCCAGGGCTCCGGAGACCTCTCTGCCTGTTGCACGTGGCAGCCGTATTGCTGACCAAATCCAGAAGAAAGAACTTCCTTTCATCGCCAGAGCAGTGTTCATTGGGGCGCTGCAGGTTAGGGGTGGGCGTCCCCATGAGAAAAACGCATCAACGGGTTGGCCACTGAGCTGCCCCGCAAGTCTGGGCTGTGTCACTGCCTCACACTCTGAATCTCAAATGGCTGTGGTGAGGCGTGCCAGCTGCAAGTGCCTGGGTGGCACACACAGCCCAGAACCATCCGCAGCTGGCTGGGATCTGAGTGCTCATGGGCTGCGTGGCATGCATGGTTTCCCACGTTCAGCCAGGGAGGGGACACCTGGTTTTATCATTCACTGTTCTCCCGTGGAGGTAGGAGGCAGCTCCCTGTCACACCCCTGTGGGCACGCCCCTGCATGCACACACCCCCCACACTGCCCACCCCTGACCACCTGCCGTGCCTCTGCCATGCAGAGCAAGGTGCGGGAGCTGGAGGAGAAATGCCGGACGCAGAGTGAGCAGTTCAGCCTGCTGTCGCAGGACCTGGAGCGGCTCCGGCAGCACGCCGGGAAGATCGACCTGCTGGGGGGCGGCGCTGGGGCCTCCTTGGACGTCCCTAGGTCTGGCAAGCCTTTCCCGCAGTTCATGAACGGACTCGCCCCCTCCATCAGCAAAGGTAAGTGCCTGCCCCTCCCTGGTGTTGCGGTGTTGCGGGGTAGGGAAGGTGCGGCCAGTGGCCCCTCAGTGGGGCGTGCACAGCATGTGTCTGACCCCCGCGCCGGACACAGGCATCCCGGGGCTCCGGGTGACGGCAGGCCCCCCGCAGCCCCTGCTGTGAGCACTTGCCAGGGTCAGCACATGTGCTCCTGGCACGGCTGCGTGTGGCAGGGGCTGTCCTGGTCCCACTCTGCAGAGGGAAAGACCAAGGCCCTCACGTGGCTCACACAGCTCCTGGGGGTAAGTGGAGAGCTCCGGCCCCGGGGTCCGTGAGGTGCACCCTTGGGCCGTGGCTGCCTCCCAGCTTTCATGCCCAGCGGCCTCCATGTGGGGACAGATTCCTGTTCCCACGAAGGCCACGAGGGTCATAGTGGTGAATGTCCCACTCACGCTCAGGGAGCAGGGCGGGAGCGGCACAGTCTGACGTTGGGTGCGGGGGGAGGGACTTTGTCTTTGTATCTGGCAGAAAGACCACTGGGTCTGCACGGTGGCCTCACGGCTGGGCTCCCACCTGGGTGCAAAGGACTGCCCTGGGCCGTCAGGGAGAGCTCTCCTCGCCCAAGGGCCACTCGCACGGGCCATCCTGGTTGTGAGAACATCCACCTGTTTAAAAGTTGTCATTTTAATTAAGGGGAAATGAGTGTCACAACTCCCCATTGGCATTACTTAAAGGAGAGCATTTCCAGACTTCCCCCAATTGTCATCAAAACATAGCATGGGGTTTCTTAGGGCTCCATAACGTTACAACAACATGAGGCTGCCTGTTCCTTGGCAAATCACGCTTCCCTGCCTGACTCCCGTCCATGTTGTCCCTCCTGTCCTGCTCAGCCATTAGCTGGTGTGTCATGTGGCAAGTCCCTCCCTGGTGTCCCCAGAGCATGGGTTGGGCTGCATCTGCGAGGTTAATGGCTGGCTAGGCCCCACAGAGAGCCTCCTCTCAGTGGGTGGAGACAGACAAGAAGCAACGGGACAGAGGAACGACTTGCACAGATGTGTGAGGACAGGGGGACAAGGTGGAAAGTGACCCAGGGTAGGAAGGGTGACCTGTTAGATCAGGCGGCCGCAGATGCTCACCTCCAGGAAGCGATGCTGGGGCCGTGTCGTCTGAAGGGTGGGAAGAGGCAGGAGCGTTTCAGCTCTTATGGATGAAACGAACGTTCTCAGGGTGGGTGGCCCTGTAAGTCTGGCCAGGACGTGCTTTTCATGACCCCAGCATGTTTGGTAACTCTCAGAGCTGCGTTCAGATTTGTGGTGGCAACCTGGGATGGGGACACAGTCAGATCCTAAGGGCAGGCCCTGCAGAGCGCCACGTGTGGTGAAGACCATGGTCCTGTGTATGCTGAGCTCCCGCCTAGGGGTGCAGGGTGTAGAGGGTCTGGTCCTGTGGTGCCCCTGCGTGGCTGGCACCAGAGCCCTAGGCCGCCAGGGAAGGCAGGTGCTCGGCCTGGTCACACGCCTGGCCTGTGCCCCTGCATGCCCTTCCCCGGCCAAGCCGCACATGGCAGGCAGGCCCTTCTCACCACAGCGTCTTGGTGCTGCTGCGTGAGCTCATCCCAGCAAGTGTGTAAATGTGAGTGTGGCGAGTGTGGCTCAGTGCCCAGATGGCCTGGGAAACCGGGTGTGATTCACGATGGTGGAAGTGGGTGCTCAGTGGAAGCAAAGCCAGCAGGGGCACAGCCAACAGGGTCACACGGCACCAAGCCGGTTGCTGGGACCGTGGTAGATGAGTAGGTTTGTCCCAAGGCTTCTGTGTAGCCATCAGGAAGAGCCGCCGTCTGGATGGACTGAGCTCATGGAACGATGTGCGACCTCGCCCCAGGCGGGGCCCCCATTGGCAGGGCCCACACGCACTTGACTTACCCTGCGCTGGGCCGACATTGCTGACGGATGAAGACCCTCCCGCAGGGACCATCTTCCCCTGCGCATTTTCTGATGGGTGGGCACCCCAGGGGACCCTGGGTCTGAGGGCAGTGTCAAGGGCCAGCACCCCGGGTCCCACTCTGCAGAGGGAAAGACCAAGGCCCTCACGTGGGTCACACAGCTCCCGGGAGTAAGTGGGGAGCTCCGGCCCCGGGGTCCATGAGGTGCACCCTTGGGCCATGGCTGCCTCCCAGCTTTCATGCCCAGCGGCCTCCATGTGGGGACAGATTCCTGTTCCCACGAAGGCCACGATGGTCATAGTGGTGAATGTCCCACTCACGCTCAGGGAGCAGGGCGGGAGCGGCACAGTCTGACGTTGGGTGCTGGGGGAGGACCCCGGGGGTCTGAGGGCAGTGTCAAGGGCCAGCACGAGGTGAAGAAGGCTTGTGGGCAGGTGTGTGGCCCACCACCCTCTTCATCCTCCTGCTAGAGGCCAGACTGGCCCGGAGTTTGAGGAGACCATCGTGGGTTGATTGGGAGCCATGAAGGGACCACGGGCTGCACTGTGGGCCACGCTGGACGTGAGCACAGGCCCTCGCTGTTGCGTCCAGGTGGAGTCTCAGGGACGGCAGCACCCACCCCGGAGGAGGAGCACATGGGGGCCAGTGCGGCCGAGGGCACTGATGGTTTTGCCTTTCGTCTCACGCTGGCTCTGAGTTGGATGGCAGGGGTTACCCACCTCTCGAGGACTGGGCTGTGTGACCCAAGTGTGAACACGAGGAGATTCCACAGTGTTCATCTCATATGGGCCGCGTGTCCCCCGGCGGTTATCGGTCATCAAGAGCAGACCGTAAGCACTGGAATAGCCCCGCGGTGCCTGGGCTTCACGTGCCCAGCTTTGGGGACTGGCTGCCCTGTCCTCACTCAGGAATGCTAGAAGTCATAGCCTCTCTGTCTGGAATATTCCATCAAAGGGAAAAGGAAGCAGTGACTCACACACCTCCAAAAACTTCTGCCTCAAAGTGGGCCTGTCAGCTCCACTCACAGGGTGCTGGCTGGACCAGCCGTGGGTCAGGGATCACAGTCCCCCACGGCCCCGGGTGATGAGAAGCACAATGCTTTGCGCTGCTGTGGGTCTAGCTCCTGCCCTAGACGGAGAGCACAGAGGGCAGCCAGCAGGCAACGCCCCTGCTCTCTGGGATCCGATGCCCCAGCAGAGCCCCATGTCTCTTGTGGCACTGAGTCCTTTCTCACCGTTCCCTTAGGCCGAGCCATGGGGCCCCTGGCAGGTGGGATATGGGACACTTCCCGCCTTACACTGAGTCACAGGGTGTTTCCCAGCTGGAATGCAGCAGGTCACGTCTTCAGGGAGGCGATCCTGCAGTGTGACTGCCACAGACAGAGGGCGGACAGAGAGGTTAGGGCAGGGATTGTGCTCCTGTGTTTCACATTGGAACCCTAAAAATGCCTGGCCCTTTGGCCAGTTTGTGTGTTAGGACTCTTTGTTATAAATAACCACAAAGCTGACCTAAACCAGTGCAAGCCAAAAGGAACTTACTTATCGACAGGATGAGGAGCTGGTAGGCCCAGCTCCCAGAGCAGCTGGACTCGGGGGCTCCAACCGTGTCCCCAGGAGGCGGTCCCCCCATCTGGTGGCTCCCCTTCTATGAGTGCTCCGATGGGACCAACTCTCCTCCTGGTGGCAACATGGCTGCAGCATCACCAAGCATCACAGCCTCCCACATGGTAGCCAGGGAAAGGGAGAGCCACCTCCTCCATGCCTCCCTTTAGTTCCCTGTGATGGGAACTTCCCGTCGCATGCAACAACACCGTTGCCACCAAACCATCCTCAGGGGATGGCCCAGCGCGGCAGGGGTCAGTCTGGTCATGGGCACCGAGGGCGGGAGGGGGCAGATCCCAATATGAAACCCCAAGGCTGACGGCAACAAGGAGACAGGCATGCCGGGGAACACAAGGACCGTGTGCTTGTTCACACTGCCTTGTGTTGTGGGCAGGTCAGGAGAGCGCCATCGGAAGCCGCACGGTGATCGGGGACTACATCAGGCCCCTCCCGCTCCCTGGTGACAAGCCAGAGCCTCTGTCGGTCAAGCCTGCCTTTCTGTCGAGATCCGCCAGCCCAAGATGCAGATTTGAATCAGACGTGAGTTCTGGCCGGCCTGCCTGCGGCTGGTGGGAATGTGAAGGTCCTGCCTTTCTTCCTCCTCCCTCCTCCTCCTCCTCCCTCCCACAACTTCCCATATCCAGTCTTTACCGACCCTCATGTCACCGCCTTCAGGCAGTCTTCCTGCATGTCTCAGCCTTGGAGCCCCAGGCGCCCTCTGACAGTTGAGCGCTGTGGGCAGTGTCCGTGTCTGTCCTGGGCTTGAGCTCCCGTGAGCAGATGACACGGTAACTGCCTATCTCTGTCTTCACAGACATGCGCCAGGGCCCAGCACACTTGCCCAGTCTGCCCGGCGAGTTCCATGCCATGGGTCAGGGAAGGGCCCACCTCAGGTCCACTCGTGGGGTGGGGAGATGCGTTTTTATAAACATCCCCCCGTGTGACTGGGGGGCCCACGCTGAGTGAGCTGCCTTGTCTCGGGGCTGGCGTCTCACAGGAGCGCTGCCATCTGGGGCAGGAAGCCCGGCGGGGCCGGAGAGGGTCCCTGTATGCTCCTGGCATGAAGCATTAACCAGAACACCGTCTGCGTCTCTGACAGATGGATAATGAACGGAATTCCAGCACCTCCAAGCAGAGATACTCGGGGAAGGTCCACTTGTGCGTCGCCCGCTACAGGTAAGTGCAAAACTCCGCTCTGCCCCTGAGCGTCCGTGGGCGCAGGGGTTGGGGGCCGAGGAGGCCGTGGGTCTGAGAGCGCTCCCCCGGAGTCCTCGCCCACAGGCACCAGCTCCACCAGCCCAGGGTGGGCAGATGAGGAAGGTCTGTTGTCCATTCTGATGCGAAGAGTGTGGCAGCCCATTTCCCAGGACCTCAGGCAGCTACGAGGGAGCCCAGAGGGGGATGCGTTCTCTCTGGGGCCTGGAGACAGGAAGTGCGAGATCAGGGTGCTAGCGAGGCCATGCTCACTGGGCACTCTCACGGCTTCCGGTGGCCTTGGGAATCCCTTGGTGACATGTGCATCATGCAGGCTCTGCCTGTCTTCGCGTGGCCGGCGCCCTGTGTGTCCCTGCTTCCTCTCCGTCTCGGTAAGGATGCTGGTCACTGGATTGGGGCCCACCTGACTCCAGTGTGACCCATCTTCACGTGGTCACATCTGCCAAGATCCTGGACCTGGGGGCTGGGACATGAGCACAGGTTTTGGGGGGACAGTTTAGACCCGGCAGGCCACAGGCTGAAACTCAGGGGGGATGCTCTTGTGCAGAGCCATGGGTCTCTGGCCTCCTGGGGCCCTCGCTTCCGTGTGGGCCGTGATTCCCTAGTTCGTCTCTCATGGGGGGCCTGCAGTGTCCATGGTTAGCGAGAACGCATGCGCCACAGGGTCCGCACGACTCAAGGATGGGCGCAGAGCTGCCGGGTCCCCACCAGCTCTCGACCTGCTTTGACCAAAAGCACGCCCGACTCCAGATTCTGCCATTGGCATTAGTTAGATGCTAACAAGTAGCACGAAACGTTCGTCTCTGCTGTTCTTTACGCTCTGCCAAGACCCGGGCTCTCGTCCTCGACACCCTTAGTCTGCCTGCGGCCGGCAGAGACCACCCCCAGCAGAGCCTCCAGCTTCCGGCAGGCAGGACCGACCTGGGTTTTAGCCACGCCAAGCACCTTCCACACTCTTGTCTTCTCCAGCGAGAGCCATTTCTGACAGCTGTTATGCTGATGAGCGGATTGTTTTCTGATTAGTGATCCGTTCATTTTGCCAATGAAAACACACTTCTGCTGCTCAGATAACAGAAACGTTTGGTGTAGCTCCCTGGGACCACAGCTTCTCCGTTAGGAAGCCTGTTGGTCCATACCTAGCAAAGGAATTATCTGGCACCCCGCTCCGAATGCTGGCTGCACCCCACACATCCCGCACACTGTCTGCAGGGACCCTCACCCCAGCACTGGGAGAAGCCACAGGACCCCAGGATCGCAGGGCCTGCCCCACATCACAGAGAAAGTGGAGCTCACCCCCAGCTGGGATGCTGAGCTGAACCGAATTGGCTTGCAGTTTCCCAAACCACGTACCCCTGCCTCCCCAGCCGTGTGCCCTGGGCTCACGTTCCCTCTACTGAAGGGAAAGGCAGAAGTTTGGGGGGTTTCCTGGGGCCCGAACACCAACATTCAGGCAGGCCCCTAGGAAGAGGTTTCCCCAAACTGAAAACAGGAGAAGCCCCGATCTCAATGCCACTTCCCACGGTGGCTGGTGCCCTCACCTCACACCGATGGCCGCCCGCACGTCCCCACAGCTCCTGCCTGCTCCTCGGCCCCCCGCCCAGAGCCCCCAGCCCTCTGTTCAGATGGAAGTCGCTCACGTGGGACGCAGGTCACTGTGTAAAGTGTACTGTGTCCTGGATGCTCGCCCACCGTCACCAGCGCCTCGCCCCGCGGCTGGGCCCACCCCCACTGGTTGCCCTGGAAGCCCCGGACTCTCCGCATCCACAGATCTCATGTTGTAGACGGTCCCTTGCCTGTGGATGCCATGGCAGCACTGGGCCTTCCCTCTTTCTGTCTGCAGATCAGGGTGCACAGAGTGCTTTACCCTCACGACTTCAACAAGACACCCCAAACTGACCCTGGCACTCCCTTTTCCCCATGCCAGCCCCTGCCTGTGGACCCGGCTCAGTGCACGTGTCCCTCTCCACTCATCCTGACCTGCAAAGCCTTCCGCCCCCCCGGCCCCTCACTCTGTGTGTCCAGGCAAAGCCCAGTTTCCTCCCGTCCTGCACCGCTCGCTGATGCAGCATCCTCACCCCCCTCCTCCACCAGCCCCTACGCACAGGGCACCCTGAGGGTCTCTGCAGAATGCAGACATGCTCAAGTCACTCCCTACATTCACACTCCTGAAACTTCCCTGCTCTGGAGATCAAATCCACAGCAAACAATGGGGACCCTGCCAGTCCTTGTCCCTCCACATTCCTACATTCGCCTTCCACCAGGCTGGCTTTCAGCTCCCTGCCCCAGGGCCTTTGGTCCCCTGGCCAAACTGTTTCCCCACTTCCTCCACCCCTGGGCTTTCACAGTAAGCAGTGTCTGGGTTTGCTCCTGGTGCAGAGGGCCCCGGGCCATTACTGACTTCTGGAACCCCTCAGGTGGTTGCACAGCATTCCTGAGCCCTGGGGCATAGATAGGGAACCGCAGACCGACTCAGTGCCATGAAATCCACATAGGACAGGGACTGGGGGCCTGGACTCTGGTCCCCCCCCCCCCCCGCCAACAATTTAGGGAGCTGGTGACTTTGGGTGGGCGCCGTACTGCACCCTGTGATTAACTCTGCTGAGCACCTAAAATGCGTCCCTGACTGTCGGTGAGCCTCCCAGGGCTGCTGGCACGTGAACCATCATGGCGTCGTGTTTATACGTTTACAGGACGTGGCTGTCATCTTCCATTACCGGGAACGCCGTTTTACTTTTCTTATCAGGGCCTTTTCTGTTATTTAGAATTTTAAAGATCCAAAGTCGGAAAGTCCGAAATTCACCTACCATGGATATTCTTGGCAAATTGGGCATGACCGTAAAATATGTTCATCCCAGTTATTCTGGGGACTTGAGAGCGAGGGCGCCTTCATACCCTGAGGGGGAGGGGAAGGCACATGGTTCCTCCATGTTTGTGCAGGACTTTCTGGCTGCAGTCACCCGAACGTTAAAAATATCCGAGCCTTTGAGCAAACCGATACACTTCCTCAGGACTTACCTTTGGGAAGAACGTGTAGCAGTGTGCCAAGCAGTGTTTAGGAGGATATCGCTGCAACGGTGATCCCCTTAACCAAAGGTTAGAAGCGACGTTGATCCCCAACGTTGGGATACTGGTTAACGGAAAGGGTTGGTCTGTTCAGTGAAATAGTCCTCATCCATTAACAAGGACACGAGGGAGTGTTTCCTGAGGCGAGGGAGGGTCACGCCCTTCTGGAAAGTGTGAAAAACAAGCAGACTACTCAAAAGCTGAGGGCATATGGCTCTCTCTGCTACATAACATGTACAGGAGAGTTGCAGGGCAAGCCGTTGTTTCCGCTTATGGATCTGAGCACGTGTCGCTGCGGGAGACGCGGCAGATGTCCTCGGGCACACAGACCCCCATGCACGCCCTCTTCTTCTGAGTTGGTGTGGGGGGGAGGGGCGGGGGTGCCACCTTGGCCTCCACGCGGACCACCTGCTCCAGACTGTCCTTCCTTTCTCCAGCTACAACCCCTTCGATGGGCCAAATGAGAACCCCGAGGCCGAGCTCCCCCTCACAGCGGGGAAGTACCTCTATGTTTACGGGGACATGGACGAGGACGGCTTCTATGAAGGTCAGTCCGGGTGTGGGCCGGTGGGCGTGCTGGGGCCGGGCCACCCGCCTTGCTAGTCTGCCAGGGGCCCTGACAGCCAGGCCCGGCTCCTAGGGCTCTCTACAGGACGGTCTCCTCGCCCCGTGGCTGCTGCCCACACCATGTCCCAAAGGGGATCTCCTGCTTCTCCCATCTCACAGCCCCAGCGCCCTGGGCTCCCCCAGCTGACCCCTTCCCCAGCAGGTTGGGTGGTGGCCTCAACGGGCTTAGGGCAACCCCACCGACCTCCAGCTCCTGCTGCTGTCTGGCCCACGTCCTGCTGGATCCCTCCCCCAGCTTGTGGTCGGGAAATGTGACCACCTCCCTCTGGGATGCCTCGCTGTTGTCCCCCCCGCCCACCTGTTAGCCTGAGTACAGGCTCGGCTGGCCTGTACGAAAATGGAAGGATCTTGGACTCTTCCTGCGGTTGCCCTTGAGCAGGACGAGTTCTTGCGAAGCCAGCACGTTTCTCTGTTGTGGCCCCATGGAGCTTTCTCGGGGCTGAGAGATGCTCTCATGCCAGTGTTTGCTGGACCCGAGGTCTGGTGGCTTCTGCTGATCTGGTGGATGGCAGCTACATTGTGGGCAGGCCACCCCAGAAACTCCATGACAGGCAACAACAGAGCCTGAGCTCACAGCACGCTCACTGGTTTTCAGACCGGTGTAGAAACATGTGCCCACGGCGGCCACCAGAAAACCCCGGCTCAAAATCTCTGGAATATTCACACCGGGCATTGTGCCCACATTGGCTTTCTGGAGGCCTGATCACACGGGGTCGCAGAGCTCAGGGGGCTGCAGAGCTCAGGGGTCTGCTCTCTGTGCGGCAGGGGGAAGCTTCCCTCAGGGTAGAATAGAGAGTGTACATGCCCACCCCCGGGGCCGGCCTAGGCGACTGCAGTGCAGGGTGGCTGGAACAGGGCCTGCTACGCAGCGGGCTTGCTTATCCCTGTCAGTGTCGTCCTCACCCCCTTCGCTTGTGCGAGCGTGCTGGAGGCGAGTCGGGGTGGGCTATCTCCAGACCCACGCCCTCCAGGGGACAGAGTACCAGGAGCAGAGTTGGCATACCCGTTCATTCCAGGAGAATCCAGGGCCCATTAAATGGTCACATGCCCTCCTCGGGGTCCATCACACGTCCCCCAAGGCGGGGGCCCCCAGCATCAGCACCCCCAGCCTCCCGCCAGGTACTGGGGGAAATCCCTGTCCTGCTGGTGCCAGAAGATTGTCCAGGCCGTGTCATCTTGAAGGTTCTTCCAAACCCATCTCGGTTTTCCGGGCCCCTGCTGCTCGTAGGCTTTGAGCCCAGCTATAAAGAGAACATTTCACAAAATAAGAACAGGTTCTCCCTGCGGCTGCCCATCGCCACAAGAGCTAATGCGATGACACTTTCTGATACTTGACCTACACATGGTCTGGCATCACGCGGATAGTCTCTCTGTCACCGCAGGTGGCACGCTGGGGACCTCATTAGAACATACACGGTGCTTTGCAAGGGGGAGAGGTCACCTTTTAGTTCCTATTCATAGGCTCACCCTAGCAAAGATAATAGGAAGATAGTTTTTGTTTTTTGTTTTTTTACCTCTAAAAGCCTCATGCCATTCATGTTTGTTGGTTTGTCTGAGACGTCAACATCACGGTGTCAGCTCAGGATAAGCATGAAGGAGGAGGCCATCCTGCCTGATGGACTCGGTAGCAGGTGGCAAGGAGCAGGGTCCTGAGGAGGGGACATTGGGGCAGACTCCTGTAAAGACCTATGGAATCCACTGTGGTCCTCTTGCTCGACCAAATGGCCCCACTGAGGAGCCGCACAGATGATGGGTTGGGACCTGGGGGGCCCAGATGGGACGGTCGGGTGATCTCACTGCCCTTATGCCAACAGGTGAGCTCCTGGACGGGCAGAGGGGTCTGGTGCCCTCCAACTTTGTGGATTTTGTCCAGGACAATGAGTCGCGCCTGGCCAGCACCCTGGGGACTGAACAGGACCAGAATCTCATCAACCATGCCAGCATCGGCTTGGAGGGGGAGAACATTCTGGACATCCACGCCCCCACTCACATAGACACCGGTGTCATGGACAATGGTGCAGGGACGCTGGGCGTGAACATCGACGAGATCGGAGAAGACATCGTGCCTTACCCTAGAAAAATCACCCTCATCAAGCAACTCGCCCGAAGTGTCATTGTGGCCTGGGAGCCCCCGGCCGTGCCGCCAGGCTGGGGGACCGTGAGCAGCTACAACGTGCTGGTGGACCAGGAGACTCGTGTGAGCCTCATGCTCGGGAGCAGAACCAAGGCCCTCATCGAGAAGCTCAACACGGCGGCCTGTACCTACCGCATCTCTGTGCAATGCATCACCAGCAGGGGCAGCTCGGACGAGCTCCAATGCACGCTGCTGGTGGGCAAGGACGTGGTGGTGGCCCCGTCCCACCTCAGGGTGGACAACATCACCCAGATCTCTGCCCAGCTCTCCTGGCTGCCCACCAACAGCAACTACAGCCACGTCATCTTCCTCAACGAGGAGGAGCTTGACGTCGTCAAGGCCGCCAGGTACAAGTACCAGTTCCTCAACCTCAGGCCCAACATGGCGTACAAGGTGAAGGTCTTGGCCAAGCCCCACCAGATGCCGTGGCAGCTGCCCCTGGAGCAACGGGAGAAGAAGGAGGCCTTTGTGGAGTTCTCCACGTTGCCTGCAGGTGAGGCCCGTCCTCCCATGAGGCCCCTAAGGGAGAGGGGAGGGCTGGGGCAAGGGGGCAGGCAGGGAAGAAAGCACCCAGCCAGCACTGTTCTGGGAGGAGACGCAGCAATGTGTGTGCGAGGAAGAGAGAGAGAGATGGGGGAAGGTTATGTGGATTTTGTTTAGGGACCATGTTTTTGAAGATGCTACTTCTCACACTGGCGTCGGCAAGAAGCCTGCCTGGAAAAGACAGGAGGTGGTGAGGCCACCCTCGGGGGCACGAGAGGACGTCTGCCCCATGGGGTCCCTCCCACATGTGTGCTCATGGAGCAGGACAGCGAGCCAAGTGCCTACCCTCCTGCAAAACTGTTCTTTCTCTCTCATCTGAGATCACACACGTGGCTGAATTTGTGGAGAAGGTGTGAAATTCTGTTGTCGACGCTCTTCTGGGTTCTGGGCATATCTGCTATGGAAAATCGTAGGAATTCGTAAAGAGCGGATCAGGTACACAAGCCTGCCAGGTCTGCTCGTTTCTGGGTTCCCGGTGCTGCCACGGCGCAGTCCGCCCTCCAGAAATTTCCGTGGTGCTGGTCTTAGCTGTGGCGCCCCTTCCAAGCAGGCTCGCTGTGCCAGGTAGGGACTCAGACGCCTGGGGGAAGAGCAGCCTTCTAAGAGCAAAGAAGGTAATTTTTGTAAGAATATTTGGGGGCATAATTTGTTTCCTCTAGAGCCTCTCTCCATTCTGGGTTACTCAGGAGATTCCCCTGGAAATGCCTGTCTCAGCATCCTCTTTGTTGGACTTAGCCCTGTGATTAAGTAATCCGGCCCCGCCCAACCTCACTGGTCAGTGGGTTTTACAAACAATTCATTTCTTCTCCGGGAGCACTTGCACCGCTGCCTCAAGTCTCCCACTGAACACAGGATGGGCTTCTTGGTTCGTGATGGGTTCGCTTCTATTTCATTGTGTTCTCCAGCATTTGCAAAACCCACCATCAACTAGAGTCTGACCTACAAAGCATCAAAGTCGTGGGCAGGTGGGACAGACGCTACCTTAAGGATGGAGGGATGTCTGAGTAGGAAGGGATTTGTAAAGGGTCAGCGCACTTGTTTTCCGTGATGCTTTGATTTCCTGACTGACCACGGCGTCAACCGGGAATACTGGGAAAATGAAAACACCTCTTTGCCTTGATGCTTACTGTGCGGTGACGTGGTCAGTGCTGGGGGTGCGGGGGTCAAGAAACAAGAGACATCCGGCACTGGGCTGGGGGCGGGGCTCGGGGGAGGTGAGGAACACAGGCACTGGGGCCACCGGGAAGGGCTTCTAGAGAAGCTCACAGTGAGATGGAGAGGATGAGGTCCAGATGTGAGCCCAGGGTGAGTCCCACAGGTGAGCTCCCCGTCCCTGACATCCTGGCCCTTGCCTGACCCCCAAACACGGCACATGGCCGCTCCTCACGGCCCCAGGGGCTGGAAGTCTGAGAACGGGGCGCCACAGAGTCAGGTCTGGAGAGGACCCGCATCCTGGTTCATGGGCGGCATCTTCTCCCGTGTCTTCACAGGGGACTGGAGACAAGGGACGCCTGTGGGACTTCCTTTTAAGGGCTGTGACGGCCCTCTGAGAGCTCCGCAGTCATGACATCAGCTCCTCCCGGAGGCTTTGCTTCCTGACACCATCACCAAGGGGTTAGGGTTTCAGCATGAATTCTGGGGTGGGGGGACACAGCGGACTATGATCTGACTGGTGAGTGCAGTGCGTGGAGGGTCGGGGAGATCCTCCTTGTGTGGGAGAAAAGGGGTGCTCCTAGACCAGGCCATTCCTGAACTCATGTCAGGTATGACTTATACTGAGCATCCCCACATGACGGGCGGAAGAGCCGTCCCCATGCTGTCAGCATCTCTGGGCCCACGCGGGGACTGGGCTGGGGCTGGCAGAACAGCAGTTCTAAGTCTTCCATCACCCATAGAACCTTGTCCCTCAGCTGTGATTTCACTTTATGTAGAAGCGAGTGCTGAGGAAAATCCCAGAGTGGTTTCAGCTCTGGACCATTGTCCTTAAGACTAATGAGGCCTGATAGCATAATCAGCGTCCCTTGTTGGGGCTGATCAAAGTGCCAAAGCCAGGTGATCAGGGGAACGCAGGGGACCCTGAAAGAGTTCATGGGTCTCCTGAGCTCTTACATCAGCTCCAGGATGCAAAGCTAACCCTCAGAAAACTGGTCTGGATAGAGTGATGCACTCAGCCGGAAGGCTGGCACCAGGCATTCCAGAGTCCCCCCTTTATGAGAAGCCACACCCCCCCCACAGGGAGACAGATCTGTGGGTCCTCAGCAAGCTGATACTAGAAACAGGACATCAGGGGTGGGGTCACAAGGTCACAGAGCTCGTCCTAGGGACAGCTGTCAGCAGAGGGATGGGTGGTGTGTGTGCTTTAGGGCGACACTGGCCGTGTGACTTGTAGGGGGCAGGGAATGTAGTGTTTTCAGTGGGAGCCACTGTGGTACCTCAGTTCTAGGTGTGGGGTTGTTTAAACCTGGATTCAGAGGTAGATTTCAGATTAGAATTGAAGATAATCTTTAGGGTTTGCAACACTGCATGCACCATCTTCTGAAAAAGACTCAAAAGGGCTTAGACAAACAAGGCATGTCATTTCCAACTGGCAGGTTCAGGATCCTGTGGTCCCTGCAGAGGCCAACCCTGCCCAGTGGAGATGGCCAGACTTCCTCCCTCCAGCCTGGGCTAAGCATTGCCCTGTACATCCCCCACCCTCCCAGTGCCAGGTGTACCGGGTGCTTGAGTGAGGAGAGACGGGCTGGAATTTCTCCCGAGCTATACTGTCCCCCTGCTTGCTGGGGCTGGCTTGATATTTGTGGCCCCCAAGATTCAAGGCAGATCACAACCAGAAGCCTGTGTATAGAGTGCCCGGTGGCTGCAGGAAGGGCAAGCCACTTCCCAGATGGGGCACAAGAGACCTATTAATAGAATTCTTCAAATCTTCATACCCGTACTGGGTTTTATCTGCTCAGTCTTTCCAGCTATTGAGAATTGTCTGTAGGTCTATTGTTTCTCTTTAGTTTTCTCATTTTGCTTTATATATTGTGAAGCTCTGTTATTAGGTAATACACATTTAAATTGTTAGTTCTTCTTTGTGAATTGACCCCTTTCTCATCATGAAATGCCCCTCTTTTTCTCTGGTATTACTTCTTGTCTTGAAGTCTGTTTTGTCTAATATTCATATGACCACCAGCTTTTTCATGCTGAGTGCTTACATGTTATATCTTTTTCTAAACTTTCAAGTTCTTTGTATCTTTATTTTTAGTATGTCTCCTGTGAATAGTCTACAGATGGGTTGTGGTGTTATAACAATATGACAATCTGTGCCTTCTAATTGGAATCTTTAGTTTCTTTACTTTTAGTATAATTACTGGTATGACTTGGTTTAAGTCTGCCATATGCTCTTTGTTTTTCATTTGTCTTGTTTTTCTCTTTATCTTTCCCTGCCTTTTTTTTGGGGGGGGGGGTACACTAAGTGTATTTTTCTATTCCATTTCCTCATCTATTAACTTTTTTTTTTTGACTGTAACTCTTTGTATTCTTATTTTAGAGATTGCTATAGGGAGTAACACATGCATATATAACTTATTAAAACTTAGCTTACAGGGGTGTCTGGGTGGCCCAGTGGCCCTTTGGCTCAGGTCATGATCCCAGGCTCTTGGGATTGAGCCCTGGGTAGGGCTCCCTGCTCAGCAGGGACTTGCTTCTCCCTCTCCTTCCCACTTGGGCTCACTCTCACTGTCACTATCTTTGTCTCTCAAATAACTAAAATTTTTAAAAAACTAGCTTACATTAATAACATAACGTATTTACAAGGAAAGAATAGTACCAGGTATAATTCCATTTATGTTTCTTCATTTTTACTATTGTTTTTATATATTTTACTTCTACATATGTTGTAAATCCCTCAATACATTGTTATTATTTTGCTTTAATCACCTCTGAAGAATTTGACAAAAACAGCCTTTTATATTTCCCAATATATCTACAATTTCCACAAGTTTGTATCCCTTTTTGTAGGTCTATATTTCCAGCTGGTATGATTTCCTTTCAGCTCTGAAGAACCTCCTTTAGCTTCTCTTTCAGTATTCTTTTGGTCATCTTAATAAATAAAATCTCACAATTTCACTTTTATTTAAAAATATCTTTTCTCTGGGGTCACCTGGCTGGCTCAGTTGGAAGAATGTGCAACTCTTGATCTTGGGGTCATGAGTTTGAGCCCATGTTGACTATAGAGATTACTTAAATAAATAAAATTTAAAAAAATATTTTTTTTCCTCTGGATATAGAATTATAGACTTTTTTTAATTGCAGGACTGTGCAAATATCATTCCTTTTCTCTTGGCTTTTCCTATTTGTGTAAGGAGTCAGCTTTCTTTCCTGTTGTCCCCTTCATTCTCTGGTCCTTTCAAGATTTTTCTCTTTGTCTTTGATGGTTAGTAATTTGACTCTAATGTGCCTAGGCTTACTTTTACTTCTACTTATCTTTTCTGAAATTTACTGATATTCCTGGATCTAAGGGTGGTAGTGGTGGTAATTTATCTTCAAATTTCAGACTTTATATCTCCACAGATTTTTTTCTACTTTATCTTTCCCTTCTGAGGATCTGATTATAGCTAAGTCAGATTGCTTGTTGTTGTCATACAGATTTATGAACTCCTATTTATTTTTTAAAATCATTTTCCTCATTGTGTTTCAGTCACGATAATTTATATTATTCTGTCTTCAAGTTTATCTCTTCTTTCTTTTGCAGTGTTCAATCTGCTATAAAGAACATTAAATGAAAAAAAAAAGAACATTGAATGAAATTTTTCTTTTGGTCATTGTAGTTTTCAATTCTAGGATGTTCACTTGGTTCTTTTTAAGATTTACTTATCACACTTGGGATTCCCATCTCTTCGTCTACCACATTTATCTTTGCTTATACATTCTTTTACTTACTTTTAATAAGTATTTTAAAGTCTTTGCTAATTCCACTACCTGGGTCATCTATGGGCCTGCTTCTACTGACTGTTTTTGCTCTTGATTATGTATCATATTTTCTCATTTCTTTCCACATCCAGTGACTTCCGTTGTGTACTGGATATTGTAGATTGTGCCCTGGAGCGGCTCTGGATTCTGTTCTCTTCCTCAGTAACAGCTGTAACAACACCTCTACAGAGTGTTGAAGTTTATTCTAACACTTACATTACTTGTGACATATCTAAATCCTGTAGATGCTTCTTTCAGCTTTCTTTTGGTGAGTATATTTCATTTTTGCCTTTAGAATGTGGCCCTTAGTCCTGAGGTATGATCCCAATTTCTGTGATACGGACCTTCTCTGTCTCCAACAGCAAGCTCAAGCTTCTCTAACTAGAAGGACTTGAACTCCAAATTCTTCCTCATCGCACTAGGCAGCTGCCAGAATCAGTACTGAACGCTACAGATTTCTGGCTGTTCATTTTCCTTTATGTTGTTTGTGTTCCTGCTGGCCCTGCACAGGCATGATTTAGGGGTCACTGAATAGTTTGAGGGGAATGGGCTCGCAGAGGTTAGGGATCCTCTTGCCTTGGATCGTCACTCTCTGAGAGCACTCTCCTCAATTTCTACAATGTCCATCATCACCAAACGCCGACTTCTAACCCCACAATCCAGCAAGACCACCACTTCCTGCTTGGACTCCATCTCTTGTACAAGTGAGCCGGGCAGACTTCTAAGGGAGAAAAAAGAGGAATTTGGTTAAATGTAGTGCTTGCTATTGTGTTTCCCTCCTTTCAAGGTACAGATCACATGCTGTCCACTTTCTCTCTACCCTGTAGCGTAGGTTGAATCACACAGGGCATACTCACGGGAGGCTTTATGAAGTGGTTCAAGGTGCCAATTTCCACCATGAGGCATGGCTCCTTTTCGCATTGCTGATGCTACCAGGTCAGGAGGGCAGTGTTGGGGAGATATGGGGAAGTGGTGCCCCACAGTGTCTCCGAGAGCCCTGGCAGTGATATAGCTGAGTGGCTGAGAGCCTCCATGATCTTTCCCATGCTCTGCAGGGCGAGTCCGCCATGGTGACCAATCACAGGGAAGGGAGATAGACAGCATTCGGGTTGATGCAGTTAGGGCTTAGTAAAGAACAGTCCCCCTCAGAGACAGAGACCAGACTCATTATCACGAAATCCCCTGAGTCTGATCAGACCCACCCAACTACCAATGACCATCAGAACAAGTGACCCTGACCAAAAGGATTGTGCCCTCCAGACATAAGGGGCACAATCCTCTGACATAGAGGGTGGAGGTTTCAAGAGCTTTTATGGGACGTGAGGAGCCCAGTGCCTTTGGAGTCAAGTTGAAACAATAGCAGTGAGCGTGTAGGTGGCGCATACTCTGGGCCCGTGCACTGTTACGAGCACTGTACCCACACATCAGTTCCATTTAATCTCGCGGCTTGATGGAGTTGGCGGTATTGATGATTTACTGTATGTTGGAAGTCGTGATGTCTCTGGAGCTGGCTTGTGATGCAGATTTCCCTGATGGGCCGCTCTCTTCCGGTGGTGATTTGGGGACCCAGGCATGTCCATCTCCTGGTTTCACCAGTTCTATTCTGTGGCTCCTGAGGTTGCCCGCAGGGATCACCTCCTTCCCAGACAACCAGGGGACCTTGCAGGATCACATGGGGAGTCTTCGGTGGGCTCGCCTGGGCATGGCACGCTTCGCTTCTGCCTGTGTTCCAGCAGGAGTTGACCGCAGGGCCACGTCTTACTGAAACAGAAGTCTGGAAACCGAGCACAGCTCTCTGATCAGGAGTAAAAAATAATCGTGATGATGTTTTAGTTCCTAGCCGTTGCTGCCAACAGGCGCTGTATTATGTCTGTTTTATAGATAAACTAAATAAGAGACTATCGTCCAAGGTCCCATGTCATTAACTGGCAGATCTGGGACTTGAACCTGGGCAGGGAGGCTCTAGTGTCCACTTTCTTATCTCCATCCTATTCTGCCTCTGCCTTGTTTGCATTTTAGCATGATACAACTGGCCATCTTGGTTGTAAGGCCAAGACCTGGTACCCTGCCATAGCCAAATCAGGGCTGAGCGGGAGCGTGGCTGGGGGAATAGGGAAGGATGGGACATCAGTTCTTTGAGTCAGACCCTGAACACACCTTTCTTCGGCAATATGTCACCTTTAAATTAGCCATCCTGGTAGAATTTCACTTCCAAGCCAGGCTGTGTAGACGTCTTGAAGCCCTTTATCACAGCGTGTTACTAAGAGCAGACTCGTCTCTGCCTTTGCACATGGGCTACAAGGAAGTGTGAGCGTGAGTCTGCTTTCAGCACCTCAAACCTTAACTTCCTCACGTGCAGAGTGGGGGCATGCTGGGACCCCAGGCCTGCACGAAGATCCCATGATGGAAAGGACACAGTGAGGAGAAGTGTGTGGCATGCAGAGAATCCTCAGGGGACAGCCCCCCCCGCCCCCGGAATTGCAAACTTTGGGGGAGCTACTGCAAGGTCGTGCAGTCTGTGGGCCTTGGAGATGTCCTCCTGGCAGTTAGAAATACGTTCCTTTCCCAGTGAAATGCTACGTTCAAAAGGAGGATGTGGGGAAGTGTGTACAGACGTGGAGGAAAGGGTGGTGGGCAGCAAAGGCCATTCTGCTGTCCCTGGGAGACTCCAGCATGACCGGGCCCATGGCCACGGCCCCGGCATGGCTTGGACTGGCTGCTCACGACACACAGCACATTCAGACTGGCCATGGCACGGCAGTCGCTCAGCTCTGTCCCCTCCCACGGGGTGGGATTATGGGTGACGTGTGGTCCACACTTATCTTCTCTCAAGTCCATGAGCAGAGGGAGGGAGGGAGGGAGGGAGGGAGGGGAAAGCAGCAAGGAGGGGAGAAAGGAGGGAGGGAGGGAGCTCTCTCCTCTGCCCAAGGCTGGGCTCTCCTTGATGCGTCCTGAGCCAGTCCCATGGCCCTGGGTAATTACGTCTACGCTGGCAGACTGGGAACAGGATGCAGGTGGTCCCAGAGGGCGGACGGACGCCCAGGTGAGCCGTGGGGCTGTGGTGCATGCCGGGAGCTGCTGCCCTCCTGCTGCCCTGCCCTGCCCTCCCGTGTGGAGGTGTGGCGTGCCCTCTCGCCTCCCGTCCTGGAGACTTGACCCAGAGTGCTTTCCAGGTGAGAGCAGTGAGCTTCTTGGCCACTCACCTGCCAGAGGGTCCTGCCCTGACAGTGCTGTCTTCTGTGCCCCCAGGCCCTCCAGCGCCCCCACAAGATGTCACCATCCATGCTGGGGCCACCCCTGCTACCATCCATGTCTCCTGGAAGCCACCCGCCCTGACGACCTCTGGGCTGTCCAATGGGGCCAACGTGTCTGGCTACGGCGTGTATGCAAAAGGGCAAAGGGTGAGTTCTGGTTGCGGGGTCGCATGGGGACTGCCAGGGACGGAACCGCACCTGCTCCTGGAGGGCTGAGCACGAGGTGGGGGCGCGTCCCTCTCTTCCCCATCAAGATCCACCAGTACATCCTGAACAGCACCTGCAGCGGCCCCCGGGGCCCCCACGGATGGCCCCATTCTCTTCTGCAGCTCCTCCTTTCCAGAATTCTCTCTGCCCAGCTCCCACGGTCATTGCCTGACCTTCCGTGGGCAGTGCCTGTTCTCCCCTCAGCGCTGATAACTCACCTCTGGGCCCCGCAACATCAGGCCTCCCTCAGTGATGACGGGCTCACAAACTCCACCAGCTGTTGTTGAAAGTCGATACTACCAGCCAGAGGTGCAGGGGGACATCTGCACATCCACGCACAGCCGGCCTGGCTTCCAGAGTACCTGTGTCCTTAATGCCCGCCGTAGGGACCCCGTAAGGGCCCCAGCCTTGTCCCGGCACATGGTACACACACGGGCTTAAGGAAGCCTCTGTCCATCTCCCACCCCCATCCTGTTCCCCCAGAGGACCCAGGGCTGATGCATCAGATGCAGGTGCCTCTCTGAGCTCCTCCTGCCTGGTGCTCCAGAACTGCCACCCTCAGGGACGTTGTCCCTTCGCTCCCCCTCTCTCCCCAGGACTCCCCTGTGCCCCCCTCCTCCCCAGGACTCCTTTGTGCTCCCGTTCCTTCCCTAGGATTCTCCTGTGCTCCCCTCTCACCCCAGGATTCCCATGTGCCCCCTCCTCCCTAGGACTCCCCTGTGCTCCCCTCCTTCCCCAGGATTCCCCTGTGCTCCGCTCTCCCCCCGAGGACTCCCTTGTGCTCCCCCGACTCCCCTGTGCTCCCCCTCCTCCCCTAGGACTCCCCTGTGCTCCCCTCTCCCCCCAGGATTCCCTTGTGCCCCCCTCCTCTCCCAGGACTCCCTGTGCTCCCCTCTCCCCCCAGGACTCCCCTGTGCTCCCCCCCTGGGATTCCGCTGTGCTCCCCTCCTCCCCCAGGACTCCCCTGTGCTTCCCCTCCTCCCCCAGGACTCCCTGTGCTCCTCCTCTATGGGGAAGCCCACAGGCAGGCTATGCTCCTGCAGAAGTGTGTCCTCTCTGACAGCAGGAAGCCCATTTTGGCCTCTGCCTGGCCCCCTCTCCCCTCATCCAACTGGCAGTTTATACCTGGTTTCTGATGCCTCTGAGGCCCCCACACCTATATCTGGATTGGACCTGAACAGGGAATGAAAGGCTTTGCCCCCGTTGGGGCCCAAGAACCTCCACCAACTGCGAGGGGGTGGGGTCTGTGGCAGTCTCCAGCCCGCACACCTCTCAGAGGCTTCCCATGTCAGGCATGCAGTTGAGCTGGGCATGGATCGGGCCCCAGCGCCTGGGCACGGGTGGCTGTCTGGGGGCTGGCCCCCATCTGGCAGGGTGCAGGGGGAGAGGCCACGGGCAGGCAGGCCGCCTATGATAGGCATTCTTTGTGCACAGGTGGCTGAGGTCATCTCCCCCATGGCGGACAGCATAGCTGTGGAGATCATGCGGCTGCGGAGCCTGGAAGCCAAGGGCGTGACCGTGCGGACCCTCTCTGCCCAGGGCGAGTCCATGGACTCTGCCCCTGCTGCCATTCCCCCCGACCTCCTGGTGCCTCCAACCCCCCACCTGAGAACTGCTCCCACACCGAAGCCCTTAGCAAGTGCCGGAGCCCCTGATACCAAAGATGAACACCTGGGTCCCCACGTCGCCATGGACGGGGCCTGGGAGCAGGGTGGGGCCCCGGCCCCAACCCATGGGCACATGCTGGAGCCGCCCAGCCTGCAGGGTTCAGGCCCGGGGAGGCGGTCCCCCTCGCCCAGCCGGATCCTCCCACAGCCACAGGGCACCCCGGTTTCCACGTCTGTCGCGAAGGCCATGGCCCGGGAAGCCGCGCAGAGAGTGGCCGAGAGCAGCAGGGTAAGGCCGGGCTTCTTCTTGCTGGTTCCACCACCCCTCACCCATCCCCACCCGCCAATCTGGAGGAGCAGCGCTGGCGCGCGCGGGGACCTGGCAGGGGGATGTCACACGTGAGAGCCCATGACCCAGGCTCTGGTCTGTGTTGAGGGTCTGAAAGGTGCCTTCTGCAGTCGGCTCGGGGACCTTCTTCCTGAACGAAGCTCACGTCCTGGTTCTGTGTGCTTCAGAGCCGCAGCTGTGTGTGCGTGCACGTCTGTACGTTGTGTGTACGTGTGTACGCGCGCGTGTGTGTGTACATGTGTGCACGTGTGTGCATGCATCTCTCCATTTGTGCTCTCCTACACGTGTGCAGGTGGACATGCTTGCACACACACACACACACACATATAGACGGCCGTGTGCATATGCACATATCCTACATGCCGAAGTGCACCTATAAAAATACACTCACGTGCCTGGTACCCGGATCTCTTTGGGCCATGGGGCCGGAGCATTTGGATTGTTGGTGGGGCTGTCTTCCCGACTAGACTTGGGGTGAGACCTGGTGTCGTAGGAAACACCTGGGAAGTGGTGCCCCGTCCAGGCGCAGGAGAGTGGGGTCTGGAACTGGGCTGGATGGCGTACCCCTGCCCCCAACCCAGGACAAAGCCCTGTCTTGTCCTCGGGCGTGTTGGCTTACCAGGGTGCCCGGCATGTCTGCTTCGGCCTGCGGTCAGGGCTGCGGCCAAGGCGATGGCGGTGGTCCGCGTCCCGCTTGGCTCCGCCCATCCAGCCGCAGGTTCCCTCCAGGGAGTCCCGGGGCATCCACTCTGAGATGTAGACATCTGTGCTGATGCCTGGGGGTCCCATGGTCTGGGTCAGCCTGGCCCTGGGCTGGGGACCAGGTCAGGGCCCTCAGGAAGGGCGCAGAGCCTAAAGGTCAGAGCTGGGTGACCCAGGCCACATGCAGGACACACACAGGCCACATGGGGGCAGGGGGGATGTGAGAGGTAGTGACAGCTGTCGGTCCTCTTGAAACACCGGAAACCCAGGCTGTGTGTGAGCTCCCCCAGGTGGTTCAGTGTGAGCCACAAATACTTAAAAAAACAATTCAACACTCATTGTGACCCTGGACGAGAAGAAGTGTTTCCAATATACACCTTTATCCTGGGCCCTACCCAGCTGTGCTCTCATGAGGCAGAAGCCCGGCCCCTGATGGTGGTGCTTAATGCTTTTGATGAAGCTCTGTGGGCAGGAAGGGCCTGGTGGTGGGGGGCAGGTGTCCCTCTGCTCCTTGGGATGCAGCCGCACCTCCTGCAGCCCTAATACCCCCAGGCGGGGTCCCGAGAGCCAGCTGGAGCCAGGCCGGGGAACGCTCGCTCCCATGCCAGCTCACCTTTTGGGAGGCAAGGAGAAAGCAAACCTCTGAATGTTGTTCTTCAAGAAAGCGTTGATTGATCAGACCAATAGTCGGATGGAGAGAGAACTTTCCATTGGTATCCCTAGGTTTCCTCTAGCAAAGACGGGAAGTGGTTCTGGTAAAGGACAGGGGACAGTGCACTGAGGCCAATGCTTGGCCACTGGACACAGGTCCCTGCCTGTGGTGGCTCCCAGAGGGCCCCGGGGGCTGGGTGAAGGAGAGAACGAGCCTGGAAGACATAGGGACCTGGATGCCCTATGCCACTCACTAGCCCCTCCTGACTGCTCCTTTCCTTCTCCTTCCAAGTTAGAGAAAAGGAGCATCTTCCTGGAGAGGGGTGGTGGGCAGTACACGAACTCCGACGAGGAGGACAGCTATGAGTCCCCAGACATCAAGAGGAGAGGTGCGTCGGTGGATGACTTTCTGAAAGGCTCGGAGCTTGGCAAGCAGGTGAGTGTGAGTGGTGTCCCCGCGGGCTTGCCCTGGCCTCAGCCAGAGCTCCTGAGACTGACCTCCTACAGGAGCAGTTCCAGAAGCCTATATGGGAGGCCCCCACCCTCCCCAACCACCCTGTGCTGGCATCTGGTCGCGGGGACAATCGGGTGGGTCAGGTAAACCTACAGGTGACCACCTGGTCGACTGAGGAGAAACCCACCATTGGTTCACCCGCTTTCCTTAATCAAACCAGTGTTGTGGGGCATCTGGTTTGTGCCAGGCATCACAGCGGGGCGGAAACACGAGGATCCACATCCTATGCCTACAGCTCGAGCTGCCAGTGCTCCCCTCCCTGCCCAGGCCCCTATGCAGCAGCTGTGTCCCGCCTACCTTGTGGCTCCAGGCTCAGATCACATGTACCCTAATGGAAGCACCCTGATTGTCTGGACAAGAGACGGGAAGGCCTGGAGAGTCGGGCAGTGTGGTCACATCAGGGCATGAAGACATGGCAGATAGCGGCACCCACGAGGCAGGGCAGCACTGTGGCCTCAGGGGCCTCGGACTCCCACACTCGGGGTCACGTCCTGGCCCCTCTGCCACCCAGCTGTAGCTCTGCATGCAGACTTCCCAGCTCGTCCAGCCAGCCGGCTCTTTGTCTGCAAGATTAAAATCGTTCTACTTGCACTCATTTGAACACAAGACACAGAATGCCCCCTAATAATGACGAAGGTGATGAAGGCATTTCCCCACCCGTGATAGTGGGAAGCCTCAGGAGGACGGATGTTGCCAGGCTGATTCAGCTGTGCAGTGTGCTGGGGCTCTGGCTTCTGGATCATCCATACTTTCAGCCTTCCTCTCATGGCTACAAAGTTGCTGCCGTAGCTCCAGTAATCGCATCCTTATGTGATAGTTCCCCAAGAAGGAAGGAAAGGACGGATAAAAAAAAGTCTTGGGACTTTTTTGAGAGAAAAAGTCCTTTCCAGAAGCTCCATCAGACTGGCTCCTCCCTCTCACTGGGCTGACTGGTGCCATGCGCCCTGGACGCCTGGGGAAGACCACCTGAAACCAGCCTGCTCTTTGTGTATTTGAAGCCCTTCTTGGAATGTCTTCTACTTGGCCCCCGAGTAAAAGAATTGCCGCTGGAACCGTGCCCTCCCCAAGGCCGCAGAAGCTGATACTGAGAATCCCCAGCCCCTTCTCCCCGCGAGGTATGCCGAGCCTCCTGCCTCCAGCACACCACCAACTTCACGTGGCCAGAAACGCTTACGTGTCTTCATCTGGTCTAGTACCTGAAAACTGGAATTTGGTTTTTTTTTGTTTGTTTGTTTTTTAAGATTTTATTTTAGAGTGAGAGAACACAAGCAGGGGGTTAGCAGAAGGAATGACAGAGAGAGAGATGCAGGCTTCCTGCTGAGTAGGGAGCCTGACAAAGGGCTCAGTCCCAGGACCCAGGGAACATGACCTGAGTCAAAGGCAGACGCTTAATGACTGAATGCCCCAGGCGCCCCTGGAGTATTTAATAAATGTGCCCTGAGCTGCTATTAAATGCATTTGCCTCGTCGCCCACCTGGAAAATAAAACACCGTTCTTAATCAGCATCATCCAGCAAGGACAGAACGCGGTGGTCCGTCTGACCTACCCGGCGTGCGGAGGGCTTCTGGCTGCATCACATATCTCGCTGCAAACATTTGAGCTGGTGAATGTGGGAGTAGCAGTCCCCTGGTGTCACCGTGCGCAGCCAGGGCTGGCCGTGTCCGTGTGCACAGGCATGTCACCATCTCCATCAGAGGTCAGCATGAGCCCAGCCCGTGCGGGGGGCCTGCCTCCTGCCCAGCCAGTCTCTTCTGTAGACAATGCAGGGTGCGTGAGCGTGCTGGGCGACATGGTATTTGCAAAAAGCGTAAATACCTGTACGTGGTGCACGTGCACGCTCTTTCCCACCCCACGGCTCTCCGTTGCACTCGTGCAGCGTGCCTGAGCCCTGCTGCCCCAGAGCCTGCCAGGGTCTCTGCCTATCACCGCTGGCTCAGAGCTAGCCTACCTGGGTTGGCTATCCCCGCCCTCCTGGCTCCCTAAGCTTGACAGGATGGGGATGTTGGGGCCTTCCTCAGCACGTGCGCACACACACACACACACGCATGCACACGCACACATGCACATCATGGGGGGGGCTTGCGAGCAGCGGAGCAGGGGGAGGGGGGCCCCCATGCTGCGGCCCCACAGCATCCCCTTTCTCGGCCCCCAGCCGCATTGCTGCCACGGAGACGAGTACCACACAGAGAGCAGCCGGGGCTCTGACCTCTCGGACATCATGGAGGAGGATGAGGAGGAGCTCTACTCTGAGATGCAGCTGGAGGACGGGGGCAGGAGGAGGCCCAGCGGTACCTCCCACAACGCCCTCAAGGTCAGTGGCCCCCAGTCCCTGGCTCCCACCCCGCGGCCTGGTGCTGCCCTTCCCTGTCCCTCTGCTGGGGCTGCGAGCAGCTCTGGGAGGCATCGCCCGGCTGTGCAGAGCCTGTGGATTTGGGTCTGCTTCCTCCTTGTTGTGGAGTTTGTGTTGGGAAATTTCTCCAACCTCCTGTCCTGCTCTTGCCCCACAAGCCCGGGAGGAAGGGCGTGGGAGAGTCTGTTTGGGACCCTTGGGGTGCCCAGCTTGGTGCCAGGAACTGAGTGGGAAAGAACAGAAGGGGAAGACCACCCTCCCCCGCGGGCCCCAAGCTCTGATCTGGAGCCGCACTAGGGGCCCAGGATGGGTGTGGCCAGCAGGGGTTAGGGCAGATTCGATGCGGGGAAGAAGCTGGGGTGATCTGTGTGCCGGGGGCATGGAAGCTAGAGGGGGTGGGGTGTCACGGGCAACACAGGGTCCACATGCAGGCCCCTTTGCAAACGCATCCCCCAGAACCCCACATCCTCTGATGGGCTTGATGGGGGTCACCTTTATGGAACCGGAGCTTGAAGCCTCCAAAGACCCAAGCAGAAGAAGGCTTACCTGCTTGTGTGCGTCCACATGCTGCCCGTGTGCCCAGGCCTTCGCTCCCACAGCGGGAGCTCCCGCCTCTGCACCGGGCCCTGCACTGGGCTGGTTGAGTTGTGTGGCCGCCATCCGCCAGCCTTTCCCACCCCAGAGGGAGACAGGCCAAGGGCTGGACGGCTGCTAGGACCCTTGTGGGCTTTGCACATGAAAAAGGCCACGAAGAGGAAAATTCCTCTGGGGTTATAGCACCCCACCATGGAATTTCTCTAGGACACATAGGCATGCATTTTGATGGTGGAGACAAGGCAGCATCCAGCTCTGGGTGCCGACTCACTGGCAGGCACAGTCAGGACTGACACAGACAGGACTCAGATGTTGTCCTGGCAAAGAGCCCCCGACAGGGTCTTGGAGATGCTCTGTCACCAAAGCACCTGCTGGAGTCCTGTGCAAATTCTGCCTTTTGGCAGCTCCTGCCATTCCTGGGGGCTCCTCCCCCGCCTCCTGCCAGCTCCCAAGGCACCACTGGCGGGCTGGACTCACAGTAACCTTCCTTGAGGGACGCAGAGCCAAGGCCTCCCCCGGGTCCAGTCTGACACCCACCCCCTGGACTCCCCACTTTGCCTGCAGGTGCTCACAGATGGGCTGGGCAGAGCCTGGATCTGGTTTCCATGATGCTGCTTCTTCTGATGGAGAAAGCTCCTGGGGAGGCACTTCCTGCAAATAGTTTAGCAAAGAAGCAGAGTCTGCCTTCTCTCCCAGGCTGGAGGCCCGGAGAGCAGCAAGCTTGGTAGAAAAGCCAGGGCTGGGGGGCCGCCTGGGGGAGGCTGCCTGGGAGCTGACAGCCAGCAGAGTGACGCACGTGGCTTTGCCCACAGTGCTGTTCCTTTTTTTTTTTTTTTTAATCAGAAGCTTTTATGGGCCGGTCTGGACTTTTATGGGCCGATCTGAGTTCTTTAGAAAGTCCGGCAGTTTGGGATTCTGGGATCACTGGGCTCAGCTTCTTGCCCACGACAATTCCATAGGGCTGAGCCAGCTTCCCCCACATTAGCCCTGCCCTGGGAGCCCCCAGATTGGATTACTTCTTCAAGCTCACAAACACACGGGGTGTCAGGTTAGCAAAGCAGAGGGGTTGGGTCAGCGGCTGGCACTGAGCTCCTGCCCATGCGCCCCCAGCTCCCTAAACGCACCAGGGTCCCCAGCTGGCAGGAGCCCCACACAGCCACACAGCCCGGGGAGGAAGGGCCTTGTGTGGCGAGGCAATAGGGGTGCGCTCCCTGCTCAGCCGGCATGAAGGATGGGCTCTGGGATGCCCCAGCAGAGAGAACCTGCGAGGCCACGGCCAGGGGGTGCACGGTGGCTAGGCACCTCCAGCTTGGGGCAGGTTCGGGGAGGGCGCTGTGCCGGGTGGGTGCCATGCCAGGCGGGCTCAGGATGGTGGGACTCGGCTCCCTGCACGCCCTGGGCCAGGATCCGGAGAGGCAGGCCGACTAGGTCCTCTGCAGACGCAGGCAGAGTTCGGCTGTGCACAGCGCACGGCCGGGAACCAGAAGGCGCCCAAGGGCCAAGGGCCAAGGTCCTGGCTGTCATAGGGGTGCAACCCTTAGCACAGCGCAGCTGGAGGCGGGGAGGACAGAGGGGACCCCCTAGTGGGCGGGGCCTCCGTGGTGCCCGCCTCCGCCGCCCCGCCCCTGCCCCTCCCCAGCGGCAGTCTTCTGAGCTCCTGGGGTGCAGGTCTCTCAGGGCCGAGCGCCCCCTGCTGCTCGCTGTCCCCAGAGGCACCCTGCGGCCCGCCTGCCCTCCACTCTGCGTGCCACCCGCTCCAGGCGAGGCCAGGGCGCGCGCCTCCCCCTGCCCGGCGCCAGGCACCATCTGCTAACCTTGTGTTCTCATTTCAGAGCCCGGCCAGAGCATGCCTTTCGCCCCCACGAGTACACGCATGCTTGCTGCCCCTCATGGCCTCTGAGACTAATTCTGTCTGTTTTCTTTCCTCCCGCCATGTCACCTGGGTCCCACCCCGTTTTAACACACCATCCCCTTCAGGAGTGCTCTCAGAATAGTGGCTCTGAGGGGGCCTTCCTGGAGCGGCCCGAGCACCCCCACCTGACCCAGCATAGTTCCAGGCTGTTCAGTATTCCCGAAGTAGCCGAGGAGGGAGAGCACCTGGAGGTCTTGCACAAGCAGGGCTTAGGGTACTCAGCCAGGGCCCAGGCCCCACCGGCCTCCCGGCTCCCAGCCAAGCCCAGGGGCCCAGGGGGCGGCCCCCATGCCGAGGACTTCGCTCTGGAAGACAGAGGCTGCTGGTCCAGCCGCGCGGCCAGCAGGAGCCCGGACAGTGGCCTGGACTGTGGGAGTGAGGAGGAGGAGCTACGTCTTAGCTTCAGGAGCTCGGCCAAGTGCAGCCCGGGCCCTGGGCACTGCCCCCATAGGAGAAGCCTGAGGCCGCTGCTGGCCCGGCGGCGGACGCTGACCCGGCAGAGCAGCATCGAGGAGGACTTTGGGGAGCAAGTGGACCCCAGCGCCGTCCTCAGGAGCCATGATGCCCACCCGAGCCCAGAGAGATCCGCCCCCAGGAAGTATGGCCGGGAGGAGCCCCTGGGGCACCAGGGCCCACGGGATGTCTGGAAGAAAAGCATAAACATGCCTGACAGTAGGGCCACTGCCCCAGAGTCACCTCCCCGGGTGACAGCAGGCCCTGTGGTGTGTGAAGTCCACTTCCTTCTCACATCTGCTTGCCAAACCAATCCATTTTCATTCTTTTCCCTGATTTTTTTTTCTGTTGGTGTCCATCCCTGGGGAGTGTCTCTGCTGGCTGTCTTTCATTTCCATGCATTTTGATTTCAGTGCCATTGCTTCCCAATCTTTGACCATGCTGACGACCCCTTTCCTTTGCTTTAGAATACTGACCCCCACCCCACAGAATCAGCGACGATTATGGCTGCTTTAATTAAAGGACAACTGAATCTAAATTTTAATTAAGGGTTAGCTGAACTACGATGATCCAAAAGTTTGGCAACATGTGTTTTTTTCCAAATGAACCCTCGGGGACTTTCACGACCGCCACCCGCACCGCGGAGGGTGTTTTCTGATTGTGGCCATGGGTTTGGATCTTCATCCATAACTGGAAAAAAAAAACAAAACCGAATGAGGAACAATTATCAAAGGTCCATTTTTATATGTTGTTTCCAAAGTGGCTTTTGTTTTGTTTTTCCTTCCCCTTTCTTTCCGGGGGAAGTTTTCAGAACGAGTTTTCCATCATCAGCTCTAGACGCATACCCCCACCTTGTGTTCCAGGCTTGTTGGCAGGTTAAGAGTAGGGGATCCCTCCAAGGCATCATTCATCTCTATATTGTGTGCCCTTTCCAAAACATTTGCTCCTGTCATGCTGAACTTTTTCATGAAAACACAGGTGAGCCGCCACCGGGCACGCCAGGCCTGGGGTCTGAGCCTGCCCAGTCGTGTTCTGTGCACACAAGGGCACCGATCTGGAGCCCGCTGAGTCGCCCACCATCCGTGGCCCACATCCTGTCCTCTACCTGTGACAAGCCATCTAACTACTGGGCCTCCCCGACCACTGTTCATTCCCTGTGTCCCCAAGAGCTTCCCGACTCCCGCTGCTTCCCAGTGAGCCAGAGGTTTCGCTATGATTCTCTCGTATGATTCTGACCTGTAGTGCAAATTAGAAGCACACCCGTCCAAAAAGGAGAACCATCCAAGGCATCCCTGAGAAGTCATTGGTGTCTTCGGATTAGGGCCAAGATGTTGCCGTGAGTTTCAGAGCTGGGAACGCACAGAAACTTTGTCTGAGTTTCCGGTAACCTCACACACAGCTGTGTCCAGGCGGGGTGTTTGGAAGCACAGCAAACGCCCCCTACCCCCCACGTCCGTGAGCACTGCAGGGGCAGGCTGTCCTGAGACTAGCTGAGGGCTGGATGCGGTCTGAGGGGCCGGAGCTGGGACGAGCTGGGTTGGAGCCACTCTCACTCTGGTTCCAAGACCTTGGCTTCAGCAGCGGGAGCGGCAGAGGAGTCCCTCCTCGCCCCCGCTCCCCTCTGTGTGCGGAGAAACAGCTCTGGTGCGGAAGACGGGCTGGCTGGGGCGAGCAGCCTTTTCTCTCCTCCAGGTTATTCAGCTAACCTTTCAGTTAAAAGCTAAGTTTAGTTGCCTTTAGAGCTTCTGCTTCTGAGTTGATTTGATTTGGCTGACTTAGTTCTTGTGTTCCCCAAGGCTGGCAGGACTTACGACTCTGCTGTTGTGTCTTCAGATTTTAGGAAACCCGATGTCTGCAGGACGGGCGGACAGGGTGGATCACGTGGGCCGAAGGTTCTCCCACGGCAGTGCTGGTCCTCAGCGGTCCCGGCCGAGGATGGTCCCGTCCATCGGTTAGTGGGCCTGACACCTTGCTCTCTCTTGGGACCCCAGAGCACATGGCCACTCCATCTGTGATCAGGATGCGTTTGCAAACTCAGTAGGAGTAGCATTTCTAACCACGTACAGAAAACTCTCTGTTACTTACGGCAAAAAGAAGGCAGAAAGAGACATAAGAGAAATGAAACCTATTTGTAAGTGTTCTCAAATATCGTATTGGCTTTTAATGTCAGTCTTCTCCCTACCAATTTGTTTTCTTTCCTGGAAGGCCAAACCACACAAGGCCTGGAGAGATTGTAGTGTGAGGCCTCTCACATCCCAGCTTGTGTTGTCGTGAGAGGTTTGCGGCCAAAGAAGCAGGAGCCGCAGCTCAACTCCAAATACTTAAATAAACCTGAGTAACAGAGAGTTCTCTGTGTGTGTAAAGCGTCCCAGCAGCCGGGGCTCAAAGTGACGGGGAACCCCACAAGGCCTGATGTGGCCTCCAGAGCACGGGCCACCCTCGTCCACGTGCTCCCCTCCTCGCTCGGGAGCCCTCCTCCGGCCCCCTGAGCCCATTCCCTTCATTCTTTTTTCAATTGAGCCTCTCATGCGGAAAGCTGTCATTTTAGTCCCCATGACTGACCCTACGGGGAAGGGGGCAGTGGTTGGAGGTCAGAAGGGGCGGCTTCAACTGTTCGTTCCACTGGAATGAATCATGGCAAAAACGATTCCAAAAAGTATTTGCACAAGATAATGGAACTTGGGAATCAACCCAGAGAAACTGGCGTTTTGTGGAAGTGCACGTGCATATGAACGCAGGCAGGGAGAGCTGTGAAGGGAGCCGGCGAAGCGAGCAGGTGCAGCGGGGCCTGGCTCAGGGGCCTCCAGACACCGGCACACAGCTGACGTTCAGGGGACAGTCGCCTCCCTTCACATCAACTAACAAGACAGACAGACGTGATGACGCAAAACAGATCCTGTAAAATACTTTCCTTCTTCCAGACTTTTCTTCCCTTTTGAGTCCAAACAACAGGGGGAAAATCTTCTCTTCTACCTCTATGGTTTTAGAATGTTTTTACTGATTAGTAAAAGTGTCATAGAATACTCAAGACCCTTAAAAAAAAAAAAAAGGTTTTTCAATTCATTGAAAAATGACAAAGAATGCAGCACAGTCCCACTGGTGAACGCCGGTCCCGCCTGTTCCAGATCAGCAGGCAGGCTTACGTCACACAGCCTGGGTAGTCTCGGCGGCTCTGGACCCGGTGCCCCCACAGTCATGTGATCTGTGTGTCACCCCCCCGTGACAGCGACTAAGCCTGACGGGGTGATCCTGGTGTAGCAGGTGCACGGCTCGTGGGGGACTGGCCGTCTTCAGAAGCGAGGTGGAGTGGGGCTGGTGTGCGGGCCAGGACTCAGTCATCTCTGCTGGGGGAGCTGGTTTCTGGGGCTTCACTGGACTGTCGCTGTCATGTGGCGAGACCACAGCCTGGCACATGGCGGGAACTGCGGCTGTGCTCACCGGGGAGCGTTGGGGGCAAGGGGCTGGGGTTCTGCAGAGGCTCCATCCCCGGGCTCCTGGGAATGGCTGCGGGAGGGACTGCAAATGGCCCGGTGGGTGTGGAGGCAAAGGGGAGACATGGGCGCCTTCTGGTCCTCCCTGCTGACCCCAACCTCTGGAGCCCCTGATGGCCCTTTGATTGGGTGTGTCTTACCATAAAGAAATCGAAAGTTGGCACGCGTGTTTTCATCTTAGTAAAACCCTAGCTAAATTAGCAGAAAGAGAATAATGCTAACATTTTAACCAAAAAAAAAGGGGTCTTAATATAACTTTTAAAAGGTGCCAAATAAATCCGTGATGGATTTGGTTTAATTGGACCCAATTTCTTATCATGTAGTGATGGAAGAAAGCACATACGAACATGATTAATATCAAAGGCTTTGATTCATACACAGAAGCACCTGAGGTTCAAAGGACAGAAATGAAGCGTGCTCAGTGGAGCCCAGCGACCCCCGGGAATGGCCAGGGGTGTGCCAGCAGACTTGGTGCCCCTTGTTCTGATTTAGTTCCACTTGTCTTGTGCAAATAGCAGTGATTGTTTTAGGAACCTGCTCCATTCCAGAAGCATTCCTTTTTTTTTTTTTCCCAGAGGAACCTAATTCTGTAAACCATATACTCCCTAAATATATTTTTATTTATCATTATTTGAGAGAGAGAGAGGGAGGGGGGCAGTGCATGAGCAGGAGGGGCAGAGGGAGAGGCAGAGAGAATCTTAAGCAGGCTCCACGCCCAGCACAGAGCTCAGCATGGGTCTCGAGCTCACGACCCTGAGGTCACGATTGGCATTAAAATCGAGAGTCAGATACTTAACCAACTGAACCACTCAGGCGCCCCCCGAATATATTTTTAAGAAGCAATGCATTGCAATTGAATAAAAATACCATAATTTTTCATATTCTCTGGGTGTCCTAATTAAGCAAACAGATTTAAAAAGACATAAAAAGAGAAAAAGTATGTGGGTCCAGATGTAGTGAATTCGGGACCCTACAGTCAGCATGAGGAAGGCCTCCCGACGCTGATCCGTGACTCGCAGGAGGAGGGAGCTGGCTACGGTTTCTCACTGGATCGTGCCTGGTCTTTGCTCCACTCGGGAGGATCCCATTCTGACCAGGGAGCTGTGACCTCCCCAGAGGTCCCTTCGGCTCAGGTCATGATCCCGGAGTCCTGGGATCGAGCCCCGCATCCCGCTCCCTGCTCAGTGGGGGAGCCTGCTTCTCCCTCTGCCACTCCCCCTGCTTGTGCTCTCTCTGACAAATAAAATCTTAAAAAAAAAAAACCAAAAAACAATTTTTATAAGCTGGATGGTAGGTGGAGTTTTGTGAAGAAGCATTTGTTGCCACTGAAGTATTGAGGCAAAGTGAGCACCCCAATCTTCCACTCACGTGCAAATGCCTTTTGGTGACCGGGGTGGGGGGCCATCCGCCAGCTCTGCTCTGCAGCGGATGGCCTGTCCCACGCTGGGTTTCCTGACCGCTGCTGCTTTTCTGGCCCATCCGTGTCGATCTGTATCGCACCCGGAGATGTACAGACAGAAGTTCCAGTGCTGCCATTGGGCCATCTTCTAAACCACGTTTCCTACAACAGCACAGGTCTCTAAGTCCGGGAGTCACCTAGCCCTCTGCCTTTGTCCCCCCCTGCTCCCAGACGAGTACAGCGAGCGGGACCGCCTTTCTCCAGACTTCTATGAAGAGTCGGAGACTGACCCAGGTGCCGAAGAGCTCCCGGCCCGGATCTTTGTGGCGCTGTTTGACTATGACCCCCTCACCATGTCCCCGAATCCAGATGCTGCTGAAGAAGAGCTTCCCTTTAAGGAAGGACAGATCATCAAGGTGGGCGCCGGGCGGGGTGGGGGCAGGGAAGGACGGTGCCGTCATCGTGCTGTAGCTCCTGAGCTCGTCCCCAGGGCAGGCCTGTTCTGTTGCATCAGATAGTCAGCCGTAGGACCAGCAGAGAGAAGGCTTGTGAGTCAGAAGCAGGGACCCCTGGAGAGAGCTTGGTGCTCGGCATGGCTACGGACAGGAGCACCGCTAGGGGGAGACTCAAAGTCCTCTCCATGGGGTGGGGTTTCCTCACACACGCAAAGTGGAGCCGAACCCGACCTGTGCCCCCCGCCGGGTGATGGGACCAGCGGGTTGTCCAGACCCTGGGGTGGAAGCCGGTTCCACGGTGTGGCTGCGGGTCTGCAGGGCATGTGTCGGTGACGACAGGCTCTTCCCGCACATTCTGACAACGCATGGGAGACCCAGCACTCACACTGCCTCGGCCTCTCGCCCCGGCTCCAGGTCTATGGTGACAAAGACGCGGACGGCTTCTACCGCGGGGAGACCTGTGCCCGGCTCGGCCTTATCCCTTGTAACATGGTCTCAGAAATCCAAGCCGACGATGAGGAGATGATGGACCAACTTCTGAGACAAGGCTTCCTGCCTCTGAACACGCCTGTGGAGAAAATAGGTAAGAGACCACCCCTGGGTCGCCCCTGCCCCTGCTTGCGGGGCCGCTCCGGCCTCCCCCGGCCTCCCCTGGGTTCCCCCGGCCTCCCCCAGCCTCCCCAGCCTCCCCCAGCCATGCCACCAGCCAGGAGCAGGAGGCAGTGTGGACAGGGTCCAGTCTGTGCAATTGCAAGGGAATCTGAAAACAAACCTGCACTGCAAACCAGGTTATAATAGTCTTACCTGCTTTGGGGACATTTACACGCCCAAATATTTACGAAAACTCAGATGATTTTCTAATGAAAGAGGAAGTGCAGCCTTGCTCACTAAAGGTCTGTCCCACCAGGAAATAGACTGCTTGCCTTCTGGCTGTTTCTGCATGTTGTGTCCCCTAAAACGCGTGCATTTATAATGTGACCCCCACGGTGCTGGTGTCAGGAAGCGAAGCCTCTGGGAGGAGCTGACGTCGTGACCGTGGAGCTCTCAGAGGGGCGTCAGGGCCCTTGCAAAAGAGGCCCCACGGGCCTCCCTCGCCCCCTCTACACCACCCATGAACCAGGACACGGATCCTCCCCAGACCCGACTCTGCGGCATCCCAGTCTTGGACTTCCAGCCCCCGGGGCCGTGAGGAGCGGCTGTGTGCCATGTTCGGGCGGCAGGCACGGACCAGGAAATCGGGGTCAAGGGGCTCACTGTGGGACGTGCCGTGGGCTCACACCTGGACCCCCCATCCTCTCCATGGGGGATGGGCCGTGAGCGTCCGCCCATCCCCAGTGCGGGTCATAGGGTGAGGAGGTCACCACATGCTTTCCATTCGGGTGGACGTTCCTCATCCAAAGAGCAGAAGAGACTGTCCCCCATCGTGTGGATGGAGGACACCCTCCTCCGTTTATCTTGGACCCAGTTTGCAAGCAGCAGTGAGTACACAGCGGAACTATTTTCAGTGAATTTTAGCAGCGTTACAATTACGATCTCTGATTTCGCGCACGTGTGGGGAAAATCGGCGTATTTCAGAGACCTTTGCTTTCTCTACAAAGCTGGAGACAAGATCTGCTTTATGTCATTCGTGTTTTAGGTTTTAATACTTCAAAACATTAGGTTAACGTAGTTGCAAATCAGATTTCAGAGACGAAATGCAGTGGCTTAAAGAATATGCATAATTTTAAGGATAATCGCAAACTCAAGCAGAATGTTTCGACTCTTTGGTGTGAATGAACTCACAGTCTGAAGTCAGAGCCCACGTCTGAGAGCAGAGGCTTCTGGGAATATTCTGCCTGGATCAAGTCCACGAGCCTGAAGCTCTCTGAGCCCAATACCCCCCGACTCCCCTCTGACGCCACCGGGTCAGGCTCCACTCCCCGCCAGGGCTCCGCTAGAAAGCAGTAGCTTGATTCATTACCAAGTAGGTTAAATGTCTGTTTTATTGTTTTTTTCTAATTGTAACTTTTGAGGGAACCGGACTGAGACACCATGGGCCCTTCTAGCACTAGGAAGTCACTGTCACTGCAGGCTGAGCCCGTGCCCCCGTGGCCGGGGCAGGACCCTGTGTCCGCCTTGCAGCCGTCTTCCGACGCCACATGTGGTGAGACAGGAGGAAACGGGGTACGCACCGGAAAAGAAGACAAACTTTTTCCAGTCACGGGTGACATGAAAATCTACTTAGAAAATCTCAGAGGGTCTAGAACAGAAGTTCCTAGAACCAAGGAGGGAGTTAGCAAGGTCAACGGATACAAAAGCAATTGTTTTTCCAAATGTTAGCGTGAAAAATTTGGACTTGATGTTTAAGACATAATGTTATTTACGATGATGTAACGAAGACATTAGAAGGGAGGGGTTGAATGCAGGCGGGCTCTGTGGGGGTGCCACCAAGGCTGAGGACAGATATCCGAGGATTCCCCGAGGAAACAGGCGTCATGTTCTGCACTTTAGGCAGTGAAGACGTCCAACATCCCCAAACTGACAGACGCACCCATAGGCCTCATCCGTGCGGACAGGACGCGCACCCCCCGCCCCTGCCCCAGTTCATGTCTGTGCAGATGGGACCGGCCCCCCAGGTCCATGTCTGTGCAGGGATCCGTGTAGAATCCATGCACTAAGTCAAATGTGTATGAAAAGGCAAAGGGACTCCAGTTGCCCAAGTGATTTTCTGAAAGCTCAGTGGAGGACACCATGGTGTAAGCAGGTTTTACGACCGGACACACAGGGGAGCTGATGGAGACCCGGTGGTGTGGGTGGCCCAGGGCACTACCATCCATGCGACAGGGCAAATCCAGAAACGGACCGACGCCTGCAGTATCCACAGAGTTTCAACCCAGGTAGGGGTCTTAATGGGGAAAGGACAGTCTTTTCCGTCTTGGGTCCTGGAATCGGGCAGAGAAAAACGAAGCTTGGGCCGCACCCCTGCCAGACTCACAGAATGAACTCAAAATCGAACAGTCTTAAGTATAAAAACTAAGACCGTGAAGGAGCTTTGTGGTGATGAAGCTGTGATGTCTTTGACGTTGACACTGAAACCAGGACACAGAAAAGCAAGAGACTGACATCAGGCTCTTGAGCATCAAGTAGTTTCTAAACTGGAGAAACAGCATGAAGAGAAGTAAGGGCGAGGCTCCGGGCTGGCCGCGAGTGTCCGCAGGTGACCCAGCCAAGGGGGACCTAGACTGGGGCACCCCGCGCTTGAATACTCCACGACAGGAAAGCCAACAACCAGCGCCAGCACGGGCCAGAGACCCAAGAGCTCTTTTACCATGGAGGACTCATGGATGGCGGACGAGCAGACAGAGAGACGCCTAACGGGACCCGTGGTGTGTGGAGAAGTGCCATGAGAAGCCCCGACGCCACCGCTGGGATGGCCGCAGCAAGCGTGGGTCGGGGTGCGGAACCGGAGCTGCGTCCTCTGGGGGCAACCCCGCGGGGTGAGACTGCTCTGTCCGACAGGCGGCAGGTTTGTGGACAGCTGGACGTACAGTGCCCCCTCCTGCGTCCTCACCCGGAGGAATGGAGCTTCCGTGCATGCCCACAGCGGCACGCGCTCTCACGGCGCCCTCACCGCACGCCGCTGGGATGGGGAAACTCGGGTGTCTTGCCCCTGGGGAGCGGGTCGAGCCGCTGCCTCGTCCGCACGGGGGGATGCCCCTCAGCGGTGAAGGCAGCACCGCGGACACACAGTCCCACGAGGGGCTGTGATCTGTGATTTCAGAGGATCCCTGCTTCATCTCGGCCTCCCCGTCGGATGGACGCATCAGGGGAGGGAAGCGTCCTCGCTGCTGTGGGAGGGGAGCGGGCAGAGCAAACTCACGAGAACACGCAGCTCAGGGTGACCGGCTGCACAGCCGGGGCTTCGCGGGGCCTGGAGAGGGCGTCGGTCCTGTCCCGCTGGCCCGGTGGGCCCTGCCGCCCTGGGGACGAGGGAGCGGGGGCGGCACTCCTTGTGGAGTAACCATGAGGTCTTTCGCCTCCTGCTTGCACTGTCAACAGAGAGAAGCAGAGGCAGTGGCAGGCACCCAGGGGCGACGCGGAGGGTGGTGGCGCTGTACGACTACGACCCGAGAGAGAGCTCGCCCAACATCGACGTGGAGGTATGTGCCTGGCGTCGCTTCCCCGCGGCTCACGGCCGGTCCCTGGGCCTCTCCCCGCATAGCAGCCCCGGGGCCGTGGGACCCGGCGTCCCCGCTTCTCTGGAAGGTCTGTGCGTGCGGTAAATGGTGTGAGGGAGCTGGACCGGAGGAGACAGGGAAGGGGCACCGCGGCCGACCAGCCTCGTCGCTGCCACGGCCCAGGGTCCCGTGCGGGAGGCCGTGGGAGGAGCCATCTGCGGTCCTTGGCCCCGGGTGACAGCCCGCAGCATCTTCTGGAAGAGAATTAACATCCACAGAGTGGGGGCCTGGAGCGAGAGCAGAGCTGTAAGCGTCCCCCCCACCACAGGCAGAAGCCGAGGGACAGGCCCCATGTCCTCCACACATGTGGCCTGGGCCGGCGTGGCCCTTGGTGCCCTGGGAGGTGGAAGGGACCCCCTCCAGAGCTGACAGGCTAGGTGCTCAGCTCGTGCACCTGCTTTCTCAGACGACAAGTGGTGTCTGCATCTGTCATCCCCGGTTTCTCTTGTGCCCCACGTGCTCCCGGCTCGTGGTTCGGATTCAGAGCAGGCTCTGCGGACATCGCTACTCAGACCCGATTCATAAGGGACGCCGGGTGGCCTGAGAGGTCATCTCCCTTCCCTCGTCTTCACATTCAGCGATAACCCGGCACGTGATTTTGTCCATGTGCCCGTGTCTAGGCAGGCGCCTGGCACGTCGCGGACACTTTGTATACAGAGAATAATTGAGTAAAGGCTTTTTGCCCTCAGTGCACAGACGTTTATGTGACGGTCCTTACGCTGCGGAGGACCCTTCCTTGAACTTCTGGTTTTTCAAGTTAACTCTCTGAGTCTTTTCATTTTTTAAAGGATTTTATTTGAGGGAGAGAGAGAACACAGGCCGGGTGAGGGGCAAAGGGAGAAGCAGGATCCCCACAGAGCAGGGAGCCCGATCCCACGACTCCGGGATCATGACCTGAGCCAAAGGCAGCCACTCAACCCCCTGAGTCCCCAGGTGTCCCCACTTTGACCAGTTTTAAACAAGACTGTGTTGGCGGGGGGGATGTAGCCACTGTCGTGAGCTCTGGCCCAGAATGACGCATGTGGCCAGGAGGTGGCCATAGCCTGAGCTGTTCTTCCCCCGTGCGCCGTGCACAGAAGCACCGGCCGGCTTCCTACCCTTCCTCCCTGGGTGAGCAGAAGAGCAGGTCAACCCCAAGATGATGAGAAAAAAGAAATCCTTAGAGCAATCGTGAGGACCTTTTTAAAGAAAACCAGCTGCTCCGTACCGAAGGTGTCGCTAGCCTGACATTCTGTCCCCGCAGGCAGAGCTCACGTTTTGCACCGGAGACATCATTACTGTTTTCGGGGAGATCGATGAAGACGGATTTTATTACGTAAGTGTCTGAAGACTCAGGATGCTGCATCTTGCTCATTCTGTGTGTCTGCTTCTGTGTGTGTGTCCTTGCCTCTGACATGAGGTACGAGCTTCTGACGGCTTTCGGGAAAGTCCCTGTCCCCGGGGCTCGTCTGGTGCAGGAAGGAGGGCTGTGAGCGTCTCCGACCTCCTTCTCCGAGGGGGCCATGTGCCGTGTCCCCAAGCTGCAGACAGAGGACACGTACTCACGTTCTTCCGTCTAAAACTGTCCTCCGTCCAAACGTGTCCCAGCTGAACTCTCTGGTTATTTATAAGGTTTACGTTTGGGGGCAGGAGAAGGAAGGAATAGAAACAGGCCATATTGTTACTTAATTCTCACCAGCAGAGCGAGCAAGTCCGCCCTGACCTCCCTCCCAGCTGACGGCCGTTGGCAGCCAGGACCAGGCTCTGGGCAAGAGCTCCTGGCTCAAGGCCTGGGGGACCGGGGGCAGCCTCCTTCCTTTACACTGCCAACATTTCCTGAGGTAAAGAGAGAAAGAATGCGGATGGGCTCATCTTTCTGCTTCATGGCACCCCCAGGCCCAAGCGCATGGGGCCGCCGAGGAGCTGGCTGGCCGGCCTTGGGGTGCCCGCTGCAGGGGGGCTTGGGGACAGGGCCCCCATCTTGCACCAGGGGCCCCACCTTCCCCATGACCCCATCTTCTTTAGTCAGAACAGCTGGGAAACCATCCGGTGCTGCTAAGGCAGGTTTTCCTTCGAGTCAGATGAGTTCACAGCCTCAGGCATGCGGGGCATCCGAGTTTGGGATTATGGCAGGTCCGTGTTCGGAGGGGCTGCACTGTCCCCCGTTTCTTTCCAGATGAGAGTACGAGGTCTGTGAGTGATCAGATGTCAGGCATTCTGTCCTGTCGAGTGTTCGAGGGGGCGGGTGAGGGAGGTGGGAGCCCCCTGAGGCTGGGACACAGGCTTGGGCTGGTCCAGGTGACAGAGGGAGGTGGATGGAAGCCGCCTCAGTAGCTCCCAGAGCGCGGTTCGTCAGTTGGGGTGAAGGCGTCATCCAAAAAGATGCCCAGTTTCTGTCCCAGGTGATGGGTGCCCTTGGAAACACGGGCACGAGTAAGAGAAGGATGCGCTTTGGAAAATACTGAGCTTGAGGCTGGGAAGAGGACCTCCGAGCTTCTCCACAAGGGGGAGGGATCCGTGCTGTTGATTCTGGAAGATTCTGATGGCCACGTCGGACACAGCAGTGTGCAGTGGAGGGGACGGCCGTGAGGCAGTTAGTGCACTTCTGGTGTGGCGTTAGCAAGAGTTAGCAAGACGGCGTGGGAAGCCCAGAAGAACCAGAGGGGGAGAGTAAACATGCAGGCGGGTCTGCCCTCCGTGCCGCTGGGGTAGCCTGGAGCGGGAGTTGGTCTGCATGTGTGCGTGCGCCGGAGGGTCCCGGGCTGCGTGCCCTTGGGCCTTGTGAGCTGAACGTGGCGCCACCAGGGCTGTGAGGCTGAGGCTGGGCGTTTCCCACCACAAGGTCCCCAGCCCCAAACCCACGATGCCATGTGGCGCTCCCCCGAAGGTGCCGGAGGAGGGTCTTTCTGATGTCTGGGCCCACGGATGTTGGTGTGTCTGCTTGTGGATGTGATTCTTGACCTTGGATGTGGGAGAAATCCCCGGGGACACGTGCGGTGGTGACCCAGTCACAGTGGGTCATGTGGCCGCCACCGTCTGCCTCCAGGGCGCCTTCCCTCCTGCCAGCAGGAAGCGCCATCCACAGTGAACACCGGTCACCCTCTACCCCTCGCGTCCCCCAGCCCCCTGTCTCCTCCCTGTCCCCACGAACCTGCTCCTTACCTGCTCTCGGGCCTCACACACGAGGACTTTTCTCACGCCTGCCCGACCTTACGGAACAGAATGTCAGAGCGCGGGTCAGCCTCTCCTTCCCTCTCAAGGCCCAAGACGACTCCCCGCTGGGTGCGCACAAGGGGGGGCGTCCCCTGTGCACCCGTCAGTGGATGCTTGCACGCTCGGCCCCTGTGAATAACAGCAATGAACGTGGTTGGCAAACACGTCCCTCAGTCCTTCTGCTGAGGCTTTCGGGTCTCGGCCCAGGAGTGGAGTTGCTGGGGCAGCTGATAATTCTGTTCAACTTTCTGAGGACCCGCCCCCAGCAGCAGTCCCGCTTCTCACCCCCCAGCAGGGGCATGAGGGCTCTGGTACCCCCGGTTCTCAGCAGCTCTCTTGTCTGTGGTTTTGTTTTTAAATTGTTGTTGGTTTGTGTCTGGAGTAGCCATCCTAAGGGGCGTGAGGAGGTATCTTGTGCTTCTGATCTCCATTTCCTTAGGATGCTGGTGTTAGTTCATGTGGAGCATCTTTCCACGTGCTTTTGGCCGTTTGAGTGTCTTTTTCGGGGGAAACAGCGGTGCGGGTCATTTGCCCATCGTTTCCTCGGGGTCTTGTGCTGAGCTCCTGATGTGTTCAGGACACGAGCCCCTTCGCAGATCATCAGCCGGCGAACTTCTCCCATCCATCCCATGGGTTCCCTCCCTACCCTGGGGGCTCTGTCCTAGTCATGATGGAGAAGGCTGCGTGTCTCAAGCTGTCATTTCCTAGACTTGTAAGCAGAGCGATGGACTCCCAGGAAGTCCGGGGCTGGCCAGTCTGGGACTTGGTTTTGGACACTGGTGGGGGGTGGTGCAGGCAGGCATTGGGGGGTGGTGGGGAAGAAGTGACATGGCGGCTGTGACCCGCTGGGTCCAGATGTCTTGTGGATGGTGATCTTAACTACGTACCTGTGTAGAGACGTGAGAGAAGGTTCTGGAAGGGAGGAGATGAACCTGAAGCAGTATCACCTCTGAGGAGGTGTGAACAATTTCGTGTCCCCCATATTGTTTGGCTCTTTATAATGAGACTGTGAGCGTGCACGAGATGGACCTGTAGCCGTCCCCCAGTGCACATGCGAGACCACCCGTTGGCCCCGGGAGGGGGTCCGTCTGTGGTCAGTGCATCTGCTCGAGTGAGGTCTTTAAAAGCTCCCTGGGGACGCTAAGGTCAGCGACGGCCAATGGCCTCCCCATGGGCTGGTCCTGAGGCCTGGTTCCTGGGAGCCACATGAGCCCCGGGGCGAAAACCCACATTGTCATCTGGCCAGGCCAGATGCAGAGCTTGGGGAAGGGATCCTGTCCCCCTGAGCATGTCCCGAGCTCGCTGTTCTGGTCAGGGTAGTTTAGGGATACTGCCACCCTTCTGAGTTCTTCCACGTTTGAACCAGGGCAGACCCCCGTAGGCGACCGGCCCCAGTGCTCCGCTCCCACGGTGAAAACAAGAAGGAGGTGTTGGGAAAATCGAGTAATTCGTTCTGCTGTGTTTTTAGGGGGAACTCAATGGGCAGAAAGGCCTTGTACCTTCAAACTTTCTGGAAGAAGTGCCTGACGACGTGGAGGTCTATCTGTCTGACGCTCCGTGCCACTACTCCCGGGACACGCCGGTGCGCTCCAAGGCAAAACGGGTAAGCGGATGTCCCCGGCGCCTCTGACGCCTTCCCCCGGCCACACTCACTCCCGCTCTCCCTCGCGCGCACAGGTCGGCCACTGGGCCCAGAAGCCCATGCCCTCCCCCCGGGGTTGTGCCTCAACATCTCACTTTGGCTTCTTTGTTTCACAAAACCTGCCCCTCTCGACTCTAACTCTAACCCGTCTGCCTTTCCTCACGAAGGGACTCCCTGTCCCGCCCCGTAGATGCACATCCCGGCTGGGGTGAGAGTGGGGGGACGGCTGCTCCCTCTGCCCCTCGGCCCCGCTAGGGTTTCCGCGCTCGTAGCAGAGACCTGAGGTTGCCTCCGGCGTAGTTAACTAGTGAACGACACTCACGTGTAGTCTCGCATTTTTTTTTTTTAATCTCATCACTGCCAGTTTTTCTATATTCTATTTTTATATATATATATATTTTTATTTCTTTGCTCATCTGCTTGGAAACAGAAGAAGAGTGTTCATTTCACACCTTAATCAGGCCCCGTAGCCTTCACGTAAGTGAGCAACTGAAGATACCACAGGTAGCGCCCCGCCCGCGGCCCCGGCGGACTCGCGCGGAGGCTTCCCTGTGGGCGCGCACACAAAAGAAATATGTCTCAAAACACGACAAAACAGAACAGAGCCCCTGGGCCTCAGACAGTAGGCTGTTCCTCGGCCTCGGCTGTAAAGCCACTGAACCCGTAGCCCAGTCCTCTTTATTTCTCATTTCCTACTGCCCGCATCGTTTCAGACTGTTTCGAAGGCCAACCTTGGGAACATATTTCTTGCGAGGCTCATTGTCTGTTCACGTAGAGAATGTTCCAGCGTTTCCTTGTGACGAACGCTGTGCATTGCATTGTTAGCCGCTCGTGGGGAAAACAAAAGCACAATTAGACACCATGTTTACTCCGGGACACGCTCCTGTGAAAGCACAGAGCCCAAGCCAAGGAGGGGAGCGCTGGGCGCGCAGAGTTGGCTCGGACGCGCCCGCCCCCCTCCCCCCTGCCGGGGGCATGATCCCTGCGGCCGGGCTCCGGCAAGTCCGAGTCCGTGCGTGCGCCGGGCGGCTCCTCGGGGGCAGCAATGCAATGCTGTGCTCGCTCGGCCCAGAGCCGCAGTGGCCGCGGGGCCTTAGACGGGGCGGACGGTATCTTCAGGTGTGCGTGTGATGCTTTCCTAGGTGTTTTCCATCGGAACTAGACCTTGATTCTAAATCCAAGCAAGCTTGAAGCCCTTGGCTCCCCTCGTGTGCCTGAGGCAGGGCTTAGCGTGGAGAGGCGTGGAGGGGCGAGGGGTGCGGCCGAGCCCCGGGGCCAGCGAGCCCGCCCCGCCATCAGGAGGCGCCAGGTGCGCTCTCTGGACACAGGTCCATCTCCGGCCACGGGGGAGTCTCGCAAGCACGCAGTAAGGGCCTTTAAGCTTCCTTCGATTGTGATAGAGGTTCATTTTAGTTTTTTTTCCTTTCAACCGGTGTGTGCCGTCTGCTATGGCGTGACTCACGTCCCCAGGAACGCCCCCGATCCGACCACTCTCCCTGTACCCCGGTCGCTCTCACACCCACAAGCCCCTTTCAGAACCTTGGCTTTTAAGATTACCGATGGGTCCTCGGCCAGTTTCACCGTAACTGAATTTAAGGGAACTTCTGCTCCCTGCCCCCCCACCCCACCCCCACCCCTCTGCTTTGGGTCTTAATTTACGAAGTAAATTACTACCTAGCTTTGTTTTGCCAAAGCTACAGCCTTCCCCCTCCCCCGAGGACAAAGCAGCCACAGCCCTCCCCCCGCTGTAGGGAGGCTGCAGGGAGGGTGCGCGCGCTCGTGGCATCCTTGACCCCTGAAGGAAGCCACGAGCCCCCCTTCCCTTCCCTGGCGGGGGACGGGGCCGTGTGGTGTAAGCGATGTGGTCGGTGCTCGCGCACTCAACTGTCCCACTGTGCCTACTAGGTTCCTCCTGAGGGTTCAGGTACAACAAGGAGAGCGCCATCCCCCACAGCCCATCTCCATTCGGGGTCACCTCCGTCATCCATGGGTACTGGTAGTCCTGGGAGAGGCAGGGAAATGTCCTCGAAAAAGAAAAAGGGGCTGCTTTCCAAAGGCAAGAAACTGCTGAAAAAGCTGGGTGCGGTGAAATGACCAGGCGCTTCCGGACGACCCCCCAGTCCGTGTCGTTCTCTTTAATCCCAAACTAGGGCTTTCAGTGACTCAAGTACTTCCTAAAAACACACTCTTCTCCCCTGACACCAGTAGAGAAATGCTCTTTGCACTACCATCCACTGTCAGCCACCCGCGAGGACAAAGAGCTGCTGGGGCCCCCTCCCTGCCCGCGAGCCCAGCGCCCGCGCCCGCGCCGGCCGCCTACCGGGCGGCGGCGTCTCCGAGCGCACGGGGGCCAGTAGCTCTTTGTGGCTCGCTCCCCGTCGTGCTGCCGGCCTCTGTGCCCTTGTCATCTGCCCTCAGAGGAATGGTTTCCACCTTGACCCCCTTCCCAAACGCTTGCCTCGCGACGCATTGACTCACTTTAACTCTGGTCTTGAACTTCTAGTTTAACTGCCTTGATGTTCGGCCTTAGAAATGCACCGTGTTCTGTACTGTCTAATAAAATCTACCGTGTCTGCTTTGTACGTGTCGTGCTTTCAGTGCTCCTCCCCCCACAGACACAGGGCTCCGAGGTCAGGGATGCAGGCCGTGCACTTGCACCCCCGGCGTTCCGTCTCTCGCAGAGCGAGCCGAGCAACACCCAGAACACGTTTCCTTAACTCAAATCATTCGAGATTAGAAAGGGACCGAGAGGGTCACTCTGTTTGGAGAAGTTACTGCTCCTCCAGCCCTGCCAGCAAGCGAGGAAGCGCTCCTGGCTCCCAGTGTCACACCCCGTGGCCCGTGGCCCATGCCACACACCACACGCACACACTCCACCATGAGCAGAGCACGGGGAGTGGCTCCCACGAGGCACACGCCACGCCCATAGCCCCTCCAGTTCAGTCCGTCCCCCAGGCCTCTACACCAGGCAGGCTACACCGCGGGCACTTGACCGAGAGACTGACAAGGTCGCCGGCAGGCGTATGGCATTGGTTACTATTTTGTAATTCTTGTCCACTTGTAAAGTGTTTTTACTCTTTATACATACTTTTCAGATTGCCTTTCTTTTGTAATTTATGGAAGGTTTATAAATGAATGACCAGGCTTTTCCCATTGTGTCTTCAAAACTCTGTTGTAAACTGTAAGCGTTCAGTCCGTGTTCATTTATTAAAAGGAAATTAGTCCGTGTGTGACCCAGTACCGCGCGCGTGCATGTGTGCACTTAGTAAGATATTTTCTAGAAATAAAGTTTGTTATTTTATACAATGCCGTGTACTCTGTATCTTTGTTTGAAACCGTTTTTATCGGTGCGGCCTTGCGGGATTCCCTTCTCCTTTCTCCCGTGTGCGAAAGACAAACTCAATATCCATGCCTTTTCTGGCCCTCCTTTTTTCCCTAAAAATGGTTGTGACCAGCGCTCAGAGAGTCACTCACAAACCGTGTCCCCCTCACATGGCTGGTGACAGCTGCTCGGGTGAACGGAGCTGCAACGAGGCCTCGAGGGCGAGGGCGAGCCGTGTTTGTCCTGTTTTCCTCTGACACTTTTACCTTCAGGTGGTGCGAACAGAGCAGACCGCGCGGTCTCATCCCCCTGTGAGATCTGCCACGGCCAATCCCACGCGGCCGGGGCGAGACTGTCAGAGGGCACAGAGTGTCTGTCCGTCATGCAAGATGAATCAACTTTGAAGAACTGAGGTAAAAAAAAAAAAATGCTAGTCTGTCCTTTGACGGAGGGAGAAGCACTGGACAAAGCTCGATCTCTGTTCAGGAAACAAGGCAAAGAAAGGAACTCATCTCCACTTGATGGAGTTAGCAGCCAGGACCGTGCTTTACGGTGGATGTCCGACCGCATCCTGCTTCCCGCCCGGACCAGCGCAAGGCAGTCCGCCTGGCCGCTTGCTCGCAACGTGGCACACGCCGCACCTGAGAGCGTCAGTGCGGTAAGGAGAGAGAAGCGCTACGCTTTGGAAAGGAAGAAGTGAAACAGTCTTTGCAGAGGACGCGATTGTGCGTTTGGAAAGTGCTGAGATAGCTACAACATGCTGCTGGGACCCAGAAGTGGATTTGGCAAGGTGACAGCCCACGAGGTCAACACACGCAGCTCGCTGCTATTTCTGGGAGCTAGCAGGGAACAATTAGAACTGAAATTAAAACACAAATGGAAGCGGTAGAATAATAAAAACTACAGGTAATTCGTTATATTAGCATCAAAACCACAATGTACTTAGGGATAAGTTTAACAAAATATGAACAAGACCTGTGAGCTGGAAATCAGAGAGCGCTGCCTAGAAATGAAAGGGCTCTTAAGCAGAGACACACAGAACACGTTCGTGGTTTAGAAGATGTAATAGTCTTAAATTCCTGATTTTCCCCCCAAGTAGATCTGTTGATTCAGTGAGATGCCAGTCAAAATCCCAACGGGCTTTTGCTAGAAATTGATGAGCTGATTTTACAAATGATGCAGAAATGCAGATGACCTGTGATCGCCAGGGTGGCTTTGAAAAAGATGAACGAAAAGTCAGAAGACTCCCATGGCCTGGTTTTGAGACTTTAAGGCCACGGCTATCAAGACAGTGTTGTTGTTGTGTAAAATGTGGACATGGAAGTCACTGGAACAAACCAGAGGGTCCAGAAGCACACACAGAGACATATGACGCGTTCATCTGTAGCAAAGGTGCCAAGGTAGGTCGGCCAGGGAAAGAAAGACGGTGTTTTCTGGAAATGTGGCAGAAAGAGCTAATTATTGATGGGGGGAAACCGACCCTTATCTCACGTGGCGCAGAAAAATCAATTCCAAACACAGATCACAGTTCTAAATGAAAAAGTTGAAACACTAAAACTTCTAGAAGGAAATGGAAAAATTTGGCCAGAGAGATGTCTTATATAGGACACAAAAGCACAAACAAACACAAAACAAAACAAAAAACCCCCTGATAATTGGATTTCATCAAATTTAAAAACATCTTAGGGTGCCTGGGTGGTTCGGGTTAAGCGTCTGCCTTCAGCTCAGGTCATGATCTCAGGGTCCTGGGATCGAGCCCCGCATCGGGCTCCTTGCGCACCCGGGGAGCCTGCTTCTCCCTCTGCTTCTGCCTCCTTGTGATCTGTCAAATAAATAAAATCTTTTAAAAAATAAAATAAAATTCTATTAAAGTGAGAGAGAGCGTCCCACGTAGGCATAGCCATGAAGGTGCTGAACTCAGACACCTTACAGGGCAGCGCAGGAGGGCGCGCCCCGCGGAAACTGCCGCCAGCTGCTCATGAAGTCAGAGACGCTCCACGTACAGATCTAACATCTACGCACGCTCCCAGAGAAAAAAAAAATACGTGTCCCCATCAAGGCTCCAACAGAATTTTTTATAGTCCATGACAATAGGCTCAAAGCAAACACCCACGTATCCGTCTGTTGAGGACTGAACACGAAAGGCGCCCAGAAGGGCCAGCCTTGCCGATCTGTCGCCTGCCCAGACGGACACGGTCCGTCCGGAGCAAAGACACCAGACGCAAAGGAGCACACGCTAGACGATCTTCACTCTCACAGGGGTACAGGGTGGGCGGAAGGCACATCCGCGGTTGCTCGGGGACAAGGTGGGAAGGAGGACTACTTGCAACTTGTGGGAGGGAGGAAATCGGTATTTTTCTAAGTCAGAGGGAGGCAGAGACAGGAGTGGAGGCGCTGATCAAAACTCTCGCAGCTGGATTTGTTGATAATGTAAATTAAAGCTCAATAAAATGATGTAGAAAACTAAAAGTTGGGGCGCCCGTGTGGCTCCGTTGGTGAGGCATCCGATTCTAGATTTCGGCTCAGGTCGAAATCTTCAGGGTCGCGGGATGGAGCCCTGCATCGGGCTCCTGGCTCAGCGCTGAGTCTGCTTCTCCCTAACCCTCAGCCCCTCCCCCTGTTCACATGTCCTCTCTCTCCAGTAAATAAAATCGTAAAAAAAATAGAACAACAAAGTTGGGTGAGAGAGAATGCAAGGGTAGTGCTCTCCGGAAAGAAACCCCCTCCCCCGCCTCCCAGCCCCGAGCTCAGGCAGGAGTTCCGGGCTCCAGAATGAAGCTTGGAGGCCTGGCCGCTCCCTGGGCAGGTGCAAGCTCTAGGAGCCCAGAGGCTGCCTGTGCCAAAGGCATCTGTGGCCATGCACAGCTGGGACCACCAAGTCCCCGTCCAAGGGGCTCCTTCCTGCCCCGGGCCCGGCCACCCCTGATCATACCCTGGCACTGCACAGGCAAGGGGGGAGCACGGGCAAGGATGTGTGGGGCTGGGCCTACCTTCCTGGGTCCCCAGGAAGAAAACAATCCAGTGGCAGCAGAGCCCCGTCTTGACTTCTCGGGGGCCTGACTGGCTGTTGGCCGCATGAGAGACGTCCAGCTCTCTGCCTGGGGTCCCTCATTCCAGGGTCGCTGCCCTGGGAAGATGGGCATACACCCATGTCCAGGTCCCAAGCTGAGATGCTCACTGGGGGGAAGTGGGTGGGGTGCGGGCCCTAGTTCTTAGAGCCCCCAGTGGGCGCACGGACAGCAGGTTGCAGAGTCGAGAGGGCTTCTGGACTGGAACGCGCGTAAGGAACACGGGTGCGGGATGACTAATGGCTGGTTAATGATTTACCCACTCGATGGGGATCTGAGAACCTGCTGTGCCCCAGGCACTGATCTAGAGGCTGGGAAGACCCCAGTGAAGATACAGTCATGGCCATCCCCGGAAAACACTAGGGAGAAAGAAGGGATGAAAGCAGGTCAGTCCAGGAAAGGCTTCCACAGAAAAGAGCTGTGGGACTGGACGGAATCACCAAGGGGGTTCGAGCAAAATCAGGGAGGCCCTGGAGGCGCTCCAGCGTGGAACCCGGAGGTGCGGAGAAGGCAGGGTGGGGCGGAGGGGGCCACGGAGGACAGTGACCCCGTCCGTGTCCAGGCGAGAGATGGGACGTGGTGCTGGATGTGCAGCGGGCGCCGGCGGTGGGGCTGGAATTGATCGGGGAAGCCCTCAGGGCAGCACAGGTGTCCTGCTCTGAGCCGGATAACTGACTCCACCTGCGGCCTCCGCGTGGCTCATGCCGGGTGCAGGTGCCGCGGCTCGCGATTCCAGGTGACCTCCCTGCCCGGCCCGGCGCTGCGGAGGCTCTGGTCACGGCCACGCTGTGCATGGCGAAGGGTCCTGGTTCGCCCTGCGCCTGTAAGTTGCCCCAAACAGAACCGGGCGGGAGGCTGGCGGCTTGGTTTCACGACTAGAATGTCGTCTTGCCCTGGGGGTACATGACTGACCCTCCTCCGCCTTGTCCCAGCTGGCAGAGTCGGGTGGGGGTGGACGCCAAACCAAAGGAGCCCGTGGAGGAAGGCGGTGTCCGTGGCAGAGCCTGCTGTCCCTGCGGGACCAGAGCCTGCTGTCCCTGCGGGGGTCCCGTCTGGAAGATGGGAGGGCTTTTGTCTATGGCGGGGGGGAGCCCATTGTCCTGCAACTGCTGGGGCCAACTGCGTGTGGGGGAGTCCGCCGAGGAACCAGAGGAGCTTATCTGTGGAGGGACCCTGCTGTCTGCACAGGGAGACCCCATCCGTTCGAGAAACCTGCTGTCTTGGCGTTGGTAGAGCCCTCTGTCCGTGGGGGGAGCCCTTTGTTTGTGGGGACAGACCTCTGAGTGGGGGGAAGCTTGCTGTCTTTGGAATTGGTGGAGCGCTTGGTTCATGGGGGGAGCCCTCAGTCTGTGAGGGGAGCCCTCTGTGAGGTATGCTGGCTGTCCATGGAATTAGGGGAGTCCCTCTGTCCGTGGGGGGAGCTCTCTGTGGGGGAGCTCTGTGTCTGTAGGGAGAGCCCTCTGGGGGGGGCTTTCTTTTTTTTTTTTTTAATATTTTATTTATTTGACAGAGAGATCACAAGCAGGCAGAGAGGCAGGCAGAGAGGGTCCGGGAAGCAGGCTCCCTGCTTGAGCAGAGAGCCCGATGCGGGACTCGATCCCAGGACCCTGAGATCATGACCTGAGCCAAAGGCAGAGGCTTAACCCACTGAGCCACCCAGGTGCCCCGGGGCGGGGGAAGTTTCTGTCCATGGAATTGGTCGAGCCCTGGGACCTTGAGGGAAGCCCTCGGTCCGCCGGGGTGGGGGTAGGGGGAGCCCACTGTCTGTGCAGGAGCGCACGGTCTATGGGTGGTGCCTTTTTTCTGTGGGCAGTGGGGGAGGCTGTCCATGGAACTTGTGGCGTTCCTCTGTCCTTGGGGGGAGCCCTCTGTGTGGGGGAAGCCCTCTGTCCATGGGGGGGCCTTTTCTAGGTGGGGGAAGCTTGCTGCTCATGGAATGGGTGGAGCCCCCTGTCTGTAGAGAGGGCCCTCCCTCTGTGGGGGGAGCACTTTGTTCTTGGGGAGAGACTTTTGAGTCGGGGGAGGCTTGCTGTCCATGGATTTGGTGGAGCCTGAGTCTGTGGGGGGGGCCGTCTGTCCATGGGGGGAGCGCTTTGTTTGTGGGGACAGACCTCTGAGTGGGGGGAAGCTTGCTGTCTTTGGAATTGGTGGCATCCTTCTGTCCTTGGTGGGAGCCCTCTGTTGGTGGAAGGAGCCCTTTGTCCACTGGAGGGGAGGCCTCTGTCCGTGGGGGAGGCCTCTGTCTGTGGGGGGAGCTGCTCTCTGTGGGCGAAGCCTGCTGTCCGTGGAATTGGTGGAACCCCATGTCTGTGGACAGAGCCCTCTCTCAGTGGGGGGAGCAATTTGTTCATGGGGAGACACTTGTGAGTGGGGGGAGCCCTCTGTGTGTGTGGGGGCAAGCTGGCTATCCATGGATTTGGTGGGGAAAAATCCTCTGTCCATGGGGGCAGCTCTCTGTGGAGGGAGACATGTCTCTGTGGGGGGAGCCCCCGTCTGTGGGGTGCCTGTTGTCTGTGGGGGGTTGTCCCTGGGGGAAGCCCTGTGTCCATGGGGGAAGTGCTCTGCCTGTGGGGGGAGGCTTCTGTCCATGGAGCGCCTCTTCTCCGTGGGGGTTTGTCATCCCTGAGGGAGCCCTCTGTCTGTGGGGGGAGCCCTCTGTCCATGGGGCACCTGTTGTCTGTGGGGGGTTGTTGTCCACGGGGGGAGCCCTCTGCCTGTGGGGGGAGCCCTCTGCCCTTGGGGGGCCCTCTGCCCTTGGAGGGCCCTCTGCCCTTGGAGGGGCCCTCTGCCTGTGGGGGGAGCCCTCTGTCCATGGGCTCCCATCCAAGTACTAACCAGGCCCGACCCTGCTTAGCTTCCGAGATCAGACGAGATCGGGCGCGTTCAGGGTGGTATGGCCGTAGACGCCCTCTGTCCATGGGGCACCTGTCTTCCATGGGGGGGTTGTTGTCCATGGGAGAGCTCTCTGTCCATGGGGAAGCCCGTTGTCCCTGGATCTGAGGGGCGTAGTGTCGGGGCACTCGCGGTCTGTGGAACTGGGGAGCTAGGGGAGGCACCCTATGCACAGGGCTGGGGGCGTTGTGGCTGGAGGTGGGGTACCAGGAGTGACCAGGTTGTGGTAAATGGGTCTGAGGTGTCAGAAATGGCTCTGTGAGTCCCTTAGTGCTCGGGAGCCTGGGACATGCCCCAGCTGTCGGCGGGGCCAGGCGGCAGTGTGTGGCGGTAGGGTTGTCCTTGACCGGAGCACCATGCGCCCCCAGGAGCCAGGCCCAACAATCCGAAGGCCCGTGTACCGAGGGAAGCAGACGGGTTGAATGATAGGGAGAAGCAAAGGCTCCCGCCCACCATAAAATGGCAGAAAGGGGCCCGTCGGGTCTCTGGTCTCAGCTGTGGCCACACCTGAAGTCTGGGACCATGAGAGAAAATGTCCCCCACCCAGTTGGGTCCCACTGAGCCTGCAGGAGCAGGGGCCTCAGTGGCAGCGGTTTATGCCCTGGAAGGCGGGTTCCCGCAGACCAGACACCTCGCTGAGGGGCCTCCAGGGACGGGGGACTGCAGGCGTGGATGCCCGCCCCTGGGGACAGCGTGGCCCTCCAGCTGTGCCCCGGGGGAGACTGGAGGGCCCGTGCAGAATGAAGCGTGGTCTCGCAGGGACAGACAGACCGGCTCTGACAGAAGTGGGGCTGAGCGCATGCTCGCCCGCAGAAACCTCTCCAAGGGGGTGGGGGGGCAGATGTAGGATGAAGCAGCATCTCCCCACAGACAGCGCCGTGTGCGGCCCCCTTGCCGCCTGCACTGGGGGCGGGATGGCCACCAGGATCTGGATCTCACCGGGCAGGCGGACTCGGGCAGCCCCCCTACTGGGGGCTGTCCTCCAGCTCCAGCAGCTGCAGGCCTGTGGGAGGTCAAGGGCGGCAAGGGCCTGGGGCAGGGGGAACGCGGAACGTCGGAGCCTGGGCTCGTGCTGCCTGTGCTCACACCTTCCCAACCCCTAACACGCCCCTGGCGTCCCCGACACCTGCAGGCTGGAGACTGTTTGAGGCCTGGGTTGAACAGGGAAGCCAACGGGCTTGGGGGGCTGACCCGGCAGAGGCTTTCCGATGGGGGGTACTCACGCCAGATGAGAGGGGGAGCTCCGTGGATGGAGGCTCGTGTCTGGAGTGGGGGTGGGTGGCGGCAAGGACACGGTGGGAAATGCGTCCCAGGTCAGAGTCTGTCCTGGGAACCCGGGTTACACAGGCGAGGCTTTGGGAAGTTGCATTTGAGAGCCACGCGGAGGCTCAGAGGTGACCAGACGGCTTCAAGAATGATGGATGACTTTATGGACCCAATTTTGCCCCTTGGAAAAACTGGCCTGGTACCTGGCTTCTAGAACTCCCAGGGGGGCCTGACCAGGTGAGTAAGGAAGGTCACTGCCTGGCAGGTGCAGGAACGTCAGGACATTTAGGGGACCTCCGAAAAGGAAGGAACCCACGGGAGTGTGACGGCAAGTATCCAGCTGGGCTCAGCCTGTGAAGGCAGGAAGGGCTGTGAAGGGTGGAGGTTCCAGCGAACAGATTCAGAAGAACCCGAGGGACAGTCGCGGTCTTGCTACGCTCACATAAGGACGCAGCTTTGTTAACACCAGCCTTGTCTTGCATTTGTGAGTGGTGAGGCGGGTTTCAGAGTGGGCGTGGGGCAGAACCAGTGTCGCTAACACACCTTCCGGGGTGTCTGACCCCAGCTCCCCCATCCTTGAATGGGTCTCCGCGTGCCTGTCAAACTGGGCTGGGTCCCCACTTCTGCCTTCCTGGTGCCCCTTTCTACGGACCACTGTGTGCTGTGGGCCTATGTGGAGAGCCCACGTGCGGCCAGCTCCTGAAAACGAGACCGCGGTCTAAGTGGACGGATGAGTCAGGAAGTGTGGCAGGGGCTGCTATGACGACGCCCAGGAGGCCCAAATCACAGCTCTACGATGGGGTCTCAGCTCCGTGCTCTCCGGGACCGACCCTCACCCCTCCCAGCGGGAAGGTGCCAGAGCAGCCGTCCAGGTCTGCACAGCGGTACCGGCTCCTGCTGGGGGAAGCCTTGAACTGCGGACGCTCCCTCCAGGTGCGGTTCGAGCACCCCACTTCCGCGGAGGCTCCCAGGCCTCACGCGGGGCTGAGGAAGGGGCTTCTTGCCGGGCCCCCCAGGGTGGTGTTCGCTGTGCTGCCGGGGCTGGGGGCTGCCCACAGGCTCTGCGCGGAGGAAGGGCGTTGCAGACCCCATGGGCCAGCAGGGTGCCCAGGGCGATGGGCAGGGGCGTGGCACTCACCCCATCCCTGGCCCCCTGCTGTCTTCTCCCCTCTGGCCTGGGATCTCCCCACCATCACAATGAACCCCGCGTCGGGCCCTGCTCCGACCCGGCTGCGAGTCTCCCGCAGAACTCTGGGCCAGCAGCTCGGGGCGGCTTTGTCTGTTGGAACCGAAGGGTCTTCTCAGTCCTTCATCTGCCTTCCAACGGGAAAGTGAGAGAGCAGTGCGAGGGGCTAGAGGGACCCAAGAGCCCTTTTTTCAGGGTGGGCCGGACAGGGCCGGGTCTGTAGGCTGCTGGGAATGAGCAAGGAAAGGCTGGCGCGGGCCCGGGAGTGACGCAATCGTACGGAGCAGTGTCGCTGAATAACTGGGTGTCTTGGGCACATGTGGTGGGGGGTGGGGACAGTGGGGGCTTGGCAGCGAAGTTCCAGAAGCCTCATCCAGAGAGGAACAGGTGCGCTGTCCTTCAGCCACTAGGCTGATGTTCTGCTGGGAGCCAAGTGCAGGACTGGAGCAGACAGGGCCCTGGGGCAGCTCAGGGTCTGGAAGGCAGCAGGAAGGATGCAGGAGGGACCTCGAGGAGAGGCGGGGCACCAATGGGGACTCACAGCCCGCGGTGCAGCACTCGGGGCCTGTGATGGTGGCCGCAGCAACCGGGAAGCAGGGCTGCGGGGCGCAGGGGACAGACCAGTGGGAAAATGCCGGCCCGCGCTGGTGGTGTCGCCAGGTGTGGCAGCAAACACCAGCGCGGGCCGGGAGCAAGCCCAGGGGTAGGAAATGCCTATAAGAGGACGGGCTGCGGAGGGTGCATCAGACCCAATGGGTCGGCAGGTGTGGCCAACACAGCGGCGCCACCCACAGGCAGGAATCGTCCTGGGAGCCCGGTGTGTTCAAAGGGCACAGAAACTCAGGAAGGGGCTGAGACATGACCTTGAACTCAGGAGGGCACGGGGAGAGGTTCTGGTGGAGGAGGATGGGGTCAGAAAAGCCGTGTCAAGAGCGCCTTCCGATTCTGAGAGGGGAGGGTGACAAGAGCCCTAAGCTGCCTGCTGGCGGCCCAGCTGTGTGCAAGGGCAGGTAGGGGGCGCTGCAGCCTCGGGGTAACCCCAGCTGGGGGGGGTCCTCTCCCCACAGAGCCAGGGGCCCTTCGCGGACGCAACCACTTGGAAATTTGACGGTTTCTCTAGCTGTCGACCGGGCTCTCCGGGGGCTGGGTTGGGATGATTCACACCCAGAGCCCCGCCCAGCCCCCACAATCCTGCATCTGAACGACGACACCAACTATGGGAACTTGAGTCAAACCTTGAAATATATGAAAATAGCGTCAGCTTTTTGCCACAGCCTCAGGTCACCTCTGCGGCGAACAGAGGACACAGGAACAGGCCCTGGTCTCGGAGCCGGATGCTGAGAGGGGAGGGGAGTGCCTGTGTTGGGCCCCGACCCTAGCCCCGCCACGAGGCACGTCGCCAGAGCCCTGCCACACCCTGGGATTACCTCCGGGGCTCCTGAGGCCGAGGGTCAGGCGAGTGCTGGGAAGGGGGTACCTGCTGGGGGGCTTGTGCGGATGCATCTCACTGGTGGGAGGCAACCAGGCCGCAGGCTGTTTCTGCGCTGTAGCCCAGAGCATGGTGGCCCGGTGAGCGGCCTGTGCGGACAGCCAGCGGCGCTGTGCCCTCAGGCTCCTGGCCGCAGCCCTGCCACACTCCTGCGGGGAGCTGTTCCCTACCCTGCGCCCCCATGGCCACCCTAGTACTTGCACAGGAGCCAGGCTCTACCTCTCTGAGCAGCGCATCCCTCCAGTTCCAGGACATGTGGACAGCTGGGATGTTCCTTTCCAGGGGGTGAGGTGGACATCTAAACCTGAACCCCGGGCCCATCAGTCAGAACTGAGACCCCCCCCCCCCGACCATAGCCTCTCATCAACCAGACTCGGGACACCTTCTCAGCGGGCCTTTGCCCAGAGTCCCAGGAAAATCCTGTGGCATGTGTCCGAGGGATGGTCTGGCCAGTGTCTCCCCAAGAAGTCCCGCTCGCTGCGTGTCCAAAGCTGACGGCTGGTACTGGACAGACTGACACCAGGAAGCCCAGCTCCAGAGCAAGCAGCAAGCCGCCCGTGATTGTTGCCTGAAACTAGTCTGAGGTTTTCTGTCCCTCGCAGCCCAGTCTTTGACTTGAGTGATGGTCTCTTGCCTGTTTCAGCTTTTCCAGATTACATCTCCCATCCTTCATGGCTTAAAGACAGTTAAAACCTGCTCAGAATGGCACTTTAAGGCCTTAAAAGTTCCCCACTAGCCCTACTGATCTACATGTGAACACCCAAACTCGTCTTCCACAGCTGCAGGGTAGAGCTCCTCGCACACCTTCACAGCGGGTCAGCTTCTAGCAACTTTCATCACGGCATCCGTCTCCGGCACTCTCCTGAAACCTCCGGTTTCCTGTGTCTTCTCTTGTTTGCAGACCAAGCAGGTCAAGGAACCGGGGCTAACGGCCGATGACACTGTTAACAACGGTTAGGAGCCTGCAGAACTAAGAGGAGAATAAAAGGGTTTTCATCCCCGGGTGAGGCTCAGCCCGGAAAGCCTCTATTAGGACCACGCACAGTGGTGCGAAGGGCGGGGCTGAGGCAGGAGCGCCGGGGTGCGCAGGCCCTACCGCGGCTGGCAGGGCTGAAGGGATTCTCCAAGTACACTCTCACTGACGGCAAGCCAGCTCTTTGCCAAGTTTCCTGAAAATTTCCACAAGCATGTGAATAATTACAATCGTCAACCTCCGGCCACTGCCCGCCCTGCCTCTCCTGATGAGCCGTGGCTCTCCGTCCCATCCCACGAGCCCTGCGGCCGGCGGCTCCGGACCCTGAGGTGCAAAGAGGAGGCCGACTGAGCATTTCTAAGTGGAACTGCAGCCTTTGGACAGCGTGCGCTCTCAGGCATTTAGAAGAAGACATTAAATGCAAAGAAAATGTATGTTTTCAGTAAAAACAAACCACAGTTAGTGAATAATGTGAGAATCCAATTTTATTTTGTAACAAGTAGAAGGATGTCCCCGTTGCAAACAGAACAGTAATGTTAACAGAGGTTACTGGCCTCTTTTGTGACAAGAGTCTTAAAATGTTTCCTTGGACAGAAATTTAAAACTTTTCAACCACATACCATCTAGCTCCCCCAAAATAAAAAAATTAGCCTACTTCTCCACAGTCTCCTACCATTCCCGTACCTTGTACAGGTTATTCAATGGCAGCTTTTTATCTTTAAAATAGATCAGACACCCAAGTAAAAGCCTACCTCACAGCTGCAGTGAGCTCCCCACTCTACACCTCTCTCCTTTAAATTAAAAATATTTCCAAAAGATGATGAATTAATGTACGTTTACAAAGCAGGACTTGCTCACTCCTGAAAGTACTTTCAAGTAAATTCTCACTTTTCAAATAGTTTAAGAAATTCTGTTTATAATGCAAAGTACTTTATCCACATTTTTTTCAAAACAAAAAATTCTCACAATGTATTTGAGAAGCAAACAAGATAAAATATAAAATTTTAATTTTTACCTATAAGCCAGTCACAGCAGCAATGCTACAAACGACACCAAATCTCCTAATTCCCTTCCCAATATTCATCTATAAAGATAACAGCTAAAAAAAAAAGAAACCCCACATACCCCCCCCCACCGGAAGCTACAAGGTTAAACAGAAGGCTAGGCTGCACGTCTTCGTCTCCCGAGGGTCAGAGGTAGTAGAGGCGGTTGGACAGGGACAGGTTGGGCTCCCTGTGAATGCTCTGGCCCACCAGGAAAGCCAGCTTGTGGGCATACTGGCAAGGAGCGGGGACGCGGATGACACCCTTGAGTGGAAGAAACACGAGGCTGTTACTCTCGACCTGCTCCCGGCAGCACTCAGCCCAGTATTAACTAGAAAAGCCTCTGAAAACAGAGCGACTTCTGTCTTGAAAATCGGAGCTCACAGATGAGCGGACACGTCCCCAGGGAGACCCACTTACTGGCCAGTTGTAGTAGACGTGACATAGCTTGTACGTGAGCCTCTGTATGTGGTCTGGCTTCAGGCCACTGCTGTCGTAGATGACATTATAGTGCGTGGGCGAAACACTGCCACTTCTCACCGCCTGGCTCACAATAAAAAAATCATACCTGGAATTACAAGAGAAAAGCCACATGGAAAGGAGACTTATGGGTCTGAAAGCTGAAATTAACGTGGGTCCCGTTTCCTCCAGAGAAAAGATCCTGTATTCTAAGGGATGCTGACCTCTTCAGGATGAAATGTGCTTCCTTCAGGTCCATAACACTTGTTCTCATGGACTGTTCTGGAACACTTACCTGTGACCGAGGCTTCAGAAACCACTATTACTTAGATTTCAAATACGTGTCACTGGTGCCGCGGGGCGTTCACCATGTGGGCGGGCTGCCAGCCACAGCGGCGTCGGGGAGGACGGCAGCAGCGGGGCAAGGAGAGCAGCTCTCGATTCAGGCACTGCTGTTCCCAAAATACACTTTTATCACAGGACCTTTCCCTCTCTCGCTGTTCCGTGGTTGCGCAACAAAAACATCCTTCATTTTAATCATTAAGGATGCAAAGCAGACTCTTGGAGGACCGGAGAAGCTGCAGGGATGGTAGCACAACCAGTGCAGGGCCCAAAGGCTAGAGCAGACCGCAGGAGTGCGGACAGAGCACAGGACACCCGTTCCCCCCACTTTCTGGGTAGCAGGAGCACCGGGCCAGAGATCCGGTCATCCGCCCTCGTGAAGCTACAAGGTAATTACCTATGCAGCTTGCTAGGTCCACTGAAGCTACAAACATCAGAACACCGCGACCCTACACACACACGACCAAGTGCCCTAAGCCGCAGAGAAATCCCAGCAGAGCTCGAGTCAGAGACTACAGATCTTAGTCCCGACTCGGGTGCCTGAGCGCTCAGAGTGCTGGCCACAGCCGGGACAGGTGACGCCCACGACGGGGCTTCTCCAGGCATGTGCAGAGCCTCAGATGCTAAGTTCTAAATAGCATCCAGTAAAAAGTAATGAGATATTCTCATACTTCAAAATTCAACTTGGATTTTACCCAGTCTGTCTCCACCAGCTGTCTCCAGGTCAGTGCTGGCCCTGAGCCACGGGCAGCAGAGCAGGACGAGTGTCAGCAGGGGGCACGGGGGTTGGGGGGTCACTTGGACCGGTTAGAAGGTCCTGTAGGAAAGGAGCTCGCTGTATTACTGTCTTAGCCACAGTCTCCCTCAGCTGATTTCCCCACAAGCAGAATCCTTCTGCAGCACCGCCATGACTGACACGAGCCTGAGACAGAAGTCCAAAATAACACATCTCAACACGGACATGTCCACTCCCTGTCACGAACACAACTAATTAAAGGTAACTAAAAATCTATTATTGTTGCTCTATGTGAAGTTAGCGTAGTGAAGCCTCATTTACCCGACGTCAGTACAGGAAGGACGTTCCACATTAGCAGCTTTGCCCCGCGGCCGGCACTTCAGCCTGACCAAAGTTCCTTCCCAAAACTCCATCACACTGAGAAAGAGGAACGGCCCTCCCAGCGCGCTCTCCTGGAGCGGCCAAAGAGCCGCCACCCCGCACGATTTACTGCACCCTAGGCCTCGCCCCCTAAAAGCGTTTCCGAGGATCCAGCAAGCCTTAGCCCAACCGCTGCACCCTTGGGTGCCAACAGCACTGCCTGTGGCCCCCTTGTGCCCATGGATGTCCTAGCCAGCTGGCTTTCCTATGACAAAATGCAGCTCCAAATTACACAAAAAAGTTTTGTTTACTCAGAAGCCACTTTTCTTATCTGCAATTGTGTTTCAGCTGCAACTTTTTGACCTCTGGATGACAGCAAGCCGTTACAGATCTAAAACTTTATACTAGGAGACAGGAATCTGAGGACAAGGTCACAAGTGAATAAAATACAAAACAATCCACGGCAGCAGAGCTCCCCCTTGGTATGTACGATTAGTGCCGCAGACGGTACCCTCTTCCCCCAAAGGCAACTGGACAGAAACCTGTTTACCATTTCAGATACGAACGAATCACAGGCTTTAGTAATATTATGAGATCAAACTGATTGAAGACTTTAGTATTTATCAGAAATAGAAGAAAAAGTAAATGTGCTGAAGTTGATAAATAAGAAAACAATCGTGTAACCGCACAAAACTTACCATTCTGGTCTGGTAACTTCTACGTCAATAACCGTCCCGGGAAGTGGGTTCTGAAGTCTTCCTCCAGACTGAGCAAAAAATCTGGCATTCACTCGTTTCTTCACCACAATGACCGTTAGTCTTGGGCTGAAAGAGGATGATGATGGTGAATGTAATGACTGTCTGTCCTGCTTCCAGGCAGCCGACCATCCAGACACTCCCATTCCCATCTACCATTTAAATGGAAACCTCTCTCCTTCTCAAGGCAGAGTATCTGTCCAAGCTGTGAACGGCCCTAGACAAGGACCAGGAGTAAGGTGGGGTGGTGGGGGGGAGAACACAGGACAGCAGGTGAGGCAGGGTTGTGTGCACAGCTGGCCTGGCACACAGAAGTGGTACATTCAGCATGCTTCCATGCACACAACCTGGAACACTCTTCAGCAGGCATTTTCTGCTATGTGAGAGAGGATCTGGAGTCTAGAGCTGCTGGGAGGGAAGCTCATTTGAGCAGTGTCAAAGTCTAACCCAGCACTACCATTCCATGAGGTATCGGGTCTCCCTCCCGGGGCCCAATCACCTCTCAGCTCACCACATACTGGCAGAGGACTGCCCTTTGCATCCCCACTGCACCCTGCCGCCCGATGCCACTCTCCAGCTGGTCTCCCTATGCCCAGATCCCTTCCTCTGAGCGTCAGCACTGCACCTAAGCCATCTACTGGCCCTAACATGCCTTCTGGCTCTCCAGAGGCCAGCTGTTCAGGTGGCAGCACCTGTGGGTTGGAATATGGTTCACACCTTTTCTGCCAGCTCTGAAAAGTCCATTCAGAGCCAGTGCTTGAAGACACAACCGTGCTGGAGCACAGGGATGGGCGTACGGAAGGCACCCGGGAACCGTGCTGGTGTGTATTAGACATTTGAGAGAGAAGACCATTACCCATGCCTCTATTTTTCCTGCGCCCCTTTCCCAACCAGAACGTTAGTTCTTACAGAGCAGAAATACTCTTAATTCCAAACTGTGGGACACAGCTTTATGTACAGTGGGATCTGGAAGGTCTGGCTTAGGAAGGTTGTTTACAGTGTGCTGTCTGGACAAATGATCAAAAAGACCCTGAAGTGGGAGCTTCTGTTTGACAAGCAAGCTCATTGGGCTCCTTCATGATAGTCCAATAAGCAAATCCCAAAGGGACAGGGGGTGAGTTTACGTAAGCAGAAGGCACTTGTAGAAGTAATCACCATCTACCCCAGGAGGGCTAGTGCTGCCCAGTTCTTGTTGCTTCGGATGTAGCAAAGCCAGGCTCAGGAGTCTGAGGCCAAAGTGGATGAGTCCTCTGACATCACAAGAAACAACTGAGCAAATGTGAGGACAGAAAGGTCATCAGTATGCTCTGACGTTTCAGTTTGTTCTTATATCAAATATCTGAAGTCAGTGTATCAGAATGGATAAAAAAACAAAGCCCATCAATATGTGTCTATAAGAAACTCATTTTAGACCCAAAGACGCCTCCAGATTTAAAATGAGGGGGTGGAAAACAATTTACCGTGCTAATGGGCATCAAAAGAAAGCTGGGGTGGCAATCCTTATATCAGATAAATTAGATGTTAAGCCAAAGGCTATAATAAGGGATAAGGTAGGACACTGTATCATACTCAAAGGGTCTGTCCAACAAGATCATCTAACAATTGTAAATATCTATGTCCCTAACATGGGAGCAGCCAACTATATAAATCAATCAATAACAAAGTCAAAGAAACACCTTGACAATAATACAATAATAGCAGGGGACTTTAACAACCCCTCACTGAAATGGACAGATCATCCAAACAAAAGATCAACAAGGAAATAAAGGACTTAAATGACACACTGGACCAGATGGACATCACAGATATATTCAGAACATTCCATCCCAAAGCAACAGAATACACATTCTTCTCTAGTGCACAAGGAACATTCTCCAGAATAGATCACATCCTGGGTAACAAATCGGGTCTCAACCAGTACCAAAAGATTGGGATCATTCCCTGCATATTTTCAGACCACAATACTCTGAAGCTAGAACTCAATCACAAGAGGAAAGGTGAAAAGAACTCAGATCCATGGAGGCTAAAGAACATCCTACTAAAGAATGAATGGGTCAACCAGGAAATTAAAGAAGAATTTTAAAAATCCATGGAAACAAATGATAATGAAAACACAACTGCTCAAAATCTGTGGGACACAGCAAAGGCAGTCCTGAGAGGAAAGTACATAGCGATGCAAGCCTTTCTCAAGAAACAAGAAAGGTCTCAAGTACACAACCTAATCCTACACCTAAAGGAGCTGGAGAAAAAAACAGCCAAGAAAGCCTAAACCCAGCAGGAGAAGAGAAATAATAAAGATCAGAGCAGAAATCAATGAAATAGAAACCAAAAGAACACTAGAACAGATCAACGAAACTAGGAGCTGGTTCTTTGAAAGAATTAAATAAGATTGATACCCCCCTGGCCAGACTTATCAATTAGAAAAGAGAAAGGACCCAAATAAATAAAACCATGAATGAAAGAGATCACAACCAACACCAAAGAAATACAATTATAAGAACATATTATGAGCAACTATAAGCCAGCAAATTTGACAACATGAAAGAAATAGATGCATTCCTAGAGATGTATAAACGACCACAACTGAACCAGGAAGAAATAGAAAACCTGAACAGCCCCATAACCATTAAGGAGATTGAAGCAGTCATCAAAAATCTCCGAACAAACAAGAGCCCAGGGCGAGATGGCTTCCCAGGGCAAGATGGCTTCCCAAGGGAATTCTACCAAACATTTAAAGAAGAATCAATTCTTATTCTCCTGAAACTGTTCCAAAAAATAGAAATGGAAGGAAAACTCCCAAACTCATTTTATGAGGCCAGCATGACCTTGATCCCAAAATTAAAGACCCCATCAAAAAAGAGAATTACAAACCAATATCCTTGATGAACACAGATGTGAAAATTCTCACCAAAATACTAGCCAACAGGATCCAACAGTACATTAAAAGGATTATTCACACGAACAAGTGGGATTTATTTCAGGGCTGCAAGGTTGGTTCAACATCTGCAAATCAATCAGTGTGATATAATACATTAATAAAAGAAAGAACAAGAACCATATGATACTCTCAAGAGAAGCTGAAAAAGCATTTGACAAAGTACAGCATCCTTTCTTGATCAAAACTCTTCAAAGTGTAGGGATAGAGAGTACATACCTCAATACCATCAAAGCCATCTATGAAAACCCCATAGCAAATATCATCCTCAATGGAGAAAACAGAGCTTTTCTGCTAAGGTCAGGAACACAGCAGGGATGTCCACTGTCACCACTGCTATTCAACATAGTTCTAGAGTCCCAGCCTCCATAAATAAAAGGCATCTAAATTGGGAAAGAAGTCAAACTCTCACTCTTTGCAGACGATATGAAACTTTATGTGGAAAACCCAAAAGACTCCACCCCAAAACTGCTAGAATTTGTACAGGAATTCAGTGAAATGTCAAGATATAAAATCAATGCACAGAAATCAGTTGCATTTCTATCCACTAATGAGACAGAAGAAAGAGAAATTAAGGAATTGAACCTGTTTACAATTGCACCAGAAACCATAAAATGCCTAAGAATAAACCAAACAGGGAAAGGATCTGTCCTCAAAAAACTATAAACCACTCATTAAATAAATTGAGGAAGACACAAAGAAATGGAAAAATGTTCCATGTTCATGGAGTGGAAGAAAAATATTGTTAAAATTTCCATACCACCCATAGCAATCTACACAGTGAGTGCGATACCTATCAAAATGCCATCATTATTTTTCACAGAGCTGGATCAAATAGTCCTAAAATTTGTATGGAATCAGAAAAGACCCCCAGATAGCCAAAGGAAATGTTGAAAAAGAAAACCAACCTGGAGGCATCACAATTCCATATGTCTAGCTTTATTACAAAGTTGTCATCATCAAGACAGCATGGTACTGGCACAAAAACAGACACATAGATCCACAGAACAAAACAGAGAGCCCAGATATGGACCCTCAACTCTATTGTCAACTAATCTCTGATGAAGAAGGAGAGAATGTCCAATGGAAAAGGGACAGTCTCTTCAATAAATGTTGCTGGGGAAATGGGACAGCCATATGCAGAAGAATGAAACTGGACCATTGTCTTACACCACACACAAAAGCAGACCCAAAATGGATGGAAGACCTAAATGGAATCCATCAAAATCCTAGAGAACACAGGCAGCAACCTCTTTGACCTCAGCCACAGCAACTTCTTCCTAGAAACATCGCCAAAGACAAGGGAAGCAAGGGCAAAAATGAACTACTGGGACTTCATCAAGATTAAAAGCTTTTGCACAGCCAAGGAAAAAGTCCACAAAACCAAAAGACAGCTGACAGAATGGGAGAAGATATTTGCAAATGACTTATCAGATAAAGGGCTAGTATCCAAAATCTATAAAGAACTTATCAAACTCAACACCCAAAGAACAAATAATCCAGTCAAGAAATGGGCAGAAAACATGAAGACATTTCTCCAAAGAGGACATACAAATGGCTAACAGACGTGGAAAAGTGCTCCACGTCTCTTGGCATCAGGGAAATACAAATCAAAACCACAGTGAGATCCCACCTCACACCAGTCAGAATGGCTAAAATTAACAAGTTAGGAAACGACAGGTGTTGGCAAGGATGCGGAGGAAGGGGAGCCCTCCTACACTGCTGGTGGGAATGCAAGCTGGTGCAGCCCCTCTGGAAAACAGCATGGAGATTCCTCAAAAAATTGAAAGTAGAACTACCCTATCACCCAGCAATCACACTACTGGGTATTTATCCCGAAGATATAAATGCAGGGATCTGAAGGAGCACGTGTACCCCAGTGTTTATAGCAGCAATGTCCACAATAGCCGAATTGTGGAAAGAGCCCAGATGTCCATCGGCAGATGAATGGATAAAGAAGATGTGGTGTATATATACACAATGGAATATCACTCAGCTATCAAATAATGAAATCTTGGGACACCTGGGTGGCTCAGTCGGTGAAGAATTAGCCTTCGGCTCAGGTCATGACCTTAAGGTCCCGGGATCGAGCCCCGCATCAGACTCCCTGCTCTGTGGGAAGCCTGCTTCTCTCTCTGCCTGCCACTCTGCCTGCTTGTGCGCTCTGACAAATAAAATCTTAAAAAAAATGAAATTTTGCCATTTGAAACAGTGTGAATGGAACTAGAACACGTTATGCTAAGCGAAGTAAGTCAATAAGAAGAAAACAATTATATGATTTCACTCATATGTCGAATTTGAGAAGCAAAACAGGAGCATGGAGCAAGGGAGGGAAAAATAAAATATGATGAAAATAAAAAAGGAAGCAAACCACAAGAGTCTCTTAACTCTAGGAAATAGGGTTGCTAGAGGGAGAGGGGGGCTGGGGTAACTGGGGGGATGGCAATTATAAAGGAGGATATGTGATGTAATGAGCACTGGGTGTTGCATGCAATTGATGAATCACTAAATTCTACCTCTAAAACTCATAAATACACTGTATATTAAATGAATTTAAATAAATAAATTTAAATAAAGATTGATACATCAATTTTTTTTAAGTGCAGAATCAGCATTTAGAATCTGGCCACAGAAGACTTGAAAGTGTCCTCCAATTCAGCTAGAAATAAGCAGCAAGCTCTTAATGCCTGCCCCACAGGCCCTATAAATCACACTCAGCCCAGATATATGGTCAGTCAGTGGGTTTCAAAATCCCTCATTTCTACAATACCAAATGCTGGCTAAAGAGGTCTGACAAAAATAACCAGTGTTGCAATATGCATGTGCAAGCCTAAACAGGCCTCTCAGGTTTCCTGAGTACCCTTAAAATTGGATTTACGCATCTTTATGTTACACTACTAAACTCTGAATACAACAGTCCCTGAGCTCCGCTTGCTCCCAATCTGACAGAGCACAACACACAACTTCCTGAAACAAAGGCCTGGAGTAGGTATGCAGAGCCACTGCCCAATGGCAGGGACGAGGAGGCGTGGAGGCGTGGAGGGGGGCGGAGCCCAGCATGGGTTTCAGGGCCACCAAGCACACTGCCCTCACGTGTGCACACCATCCAAAAGGAGAAAAGTAACATCATCTCCTGGGACACTAATCACACGTCAACCATCTTACCGAGATCAAGTACCAGTCGAGTTCACAAAGAAATCAAACAGGTATTCACTATATAAAGAAACTGAGAAAGAGTAAATTAAGACTGTTTGGATTTTATTCTGTTAACCAGTTCTGTGGATGCCTATAGATGTACTGGAATTCTCCAGTACCCACACGTCAAAGGGGGCAGGCAGAGAACTGGCAAAAGTGTCATTTGTCTTTCCTCCCCTCTAGGGAGGGACCCTCTACATGCCCACTCTGCATGTCCAGCCCTCCCCCTTCCACGCCCTCAAACCCCACTGCATCCTTGAGGTTGGATTCACACTTACCTTTGCATCTGGGAACACTAATTTCAAAGATAAAAGGGTATAAGAAGAAAATGCTTTACAGTTTGCATGCTTACTTGTAACCTCTACCAACAGATTTCAGGCAATCCAGAAACTGGGGCACTTCATAGTTGACCAGCGTTTTCAGCTGGCCGTCGCCCACGCCGTCCCGATACACAATGATCCGACTGGGCATGTATTCATTGCAGCTGTTCCAAGCCCGCAGGGCAGCTGAAAGCCAGCCAGCAAAGGGTTAAATCAATTAACAGGATACAAACGCTGTAATTCTGTCCAGAATTTCAGTAACACAGAGACCAGGACAGCAACACGACAGGACACTAACCTTGTAAGCAGACTTTGAGCCCATCTACAAGTTCTTGTCCTCGATCTTGAAACACACAGCGCGAGAACCAGCTGTTCAGAGAGACGAGGACAAGGGCGAGAACGGCACTATCTACAAGCTGCTCCTTTAGGAGCACTGTGCCTTCGCTTTCCACAGCAGCTCGTCATGTTTAACCCCTTTTAAGATACCTGCTAACATCTCCAGTACTTTGTAAAATCTAGACAGGACCAGACACTCATAACACCACAAACCAAGCTTTTTTTTTTTACTATAAATCAATACTACAATTCCCTTGCTGAAGACAAGATAAAATCTAAACTGTAATACCCAGAGACAGTTCATAGTCTTAGTTCTAAGAAAAGCACTGAAAAGTAATCCACCACGTTGAAACACAAGTGACTGGGTAAACTGAAGTGGATTTTCCAAAAGAAAATCAACACAAAAACTTTAAAGGACATTTCAGCAGTCAAAAAAAAATTATTAAAGATGTCTCAGAGATGGTCACATTTAACGAGAGACATCCTCCCCCAAAGAGAAATAATCATAAAATAGCCTGAAACGTAATCTGATTACTGTAGATTAAGGGCCAGTGAACAATGTCAAAAACAGCAGGGTAGCTAACTTCCCTGCTTATCTAATGTAAGAGAAGTCAACCGGTTGTAAAGAAAGAAGGGATTCAGCCCACACCTCAAGCCTCACAGACCCCCAGAGCACAGGTCCTGCACTTCCACCTGCTCCCACCCACGTCCACTTCCGCGCTCTACTGCCCAGCCCTGCGCTCACCGGGTCATCCCCTCGTTGATACTTGCGACAAATCCTGCAATCGACCTCCGTCCAGCTGTGGTGTCATGGTAACAGTCAATGCCGACTATCATCGCCAGTTTTAGCTTTAAGAAAAATACTGTAGTTTTAGATACAACAGAGTCCCAGCAGTATTTAGAAAGTAAACCCATTCTTTCTCAAGCAATGAGAACTCTCATGCACCAGGTCAATCAAACTTACAGGCATGTCAACCCTCCAGAGCTCTCCACCCATCTTGCAGTTCATCTGCAGGGCGATCTTGGTGGCAATGGCCATGACTGTCTGCTGCTTGCCGAGAGTCCGGGCCACCACACACTGACTCGGGGTAGGGCAATCTGTGCACAAGTATTTTTTAATAGCATCATATTTGTCTTTCCGGTTACTCGACAACAGACAGACAACCTGAAACCAAAAGAATGTTCTCATTACGGAGAATCGGGAAGCTGCTGAAGTTCAAGGAAGAGAAGGGGAACCACACCTGCCCCCTGAGCATAAATGTCAGCGTCTGTGGCACAGAGCTAACACGCAGCACGGTAACTGCTGCACACTGCTCACCCCACTCCCCTCGTGATAGATGCCAACACAAGGAAGGAGTCCACCTGAAGTCATTGACTCAAAACTGAACACCACGAGAACTTAAATACGTTCCAGCACCAGCCTGGGATAACTCAGAGATGGGAAACAGAGCAAAACCACGCTCACAGTTCTCATTTACGGACGATCCACCTAAAATCATGGCTTTTAAACTTTTTTTTTTAAAAAGATTTATTTATTTGACAGAGATAGCAAGAGAGGGAACACAAGCAGGGGAAGTGGGACAGGGAGACACCTGTCTCCGCCAAGCAGAGAGCCCGATGCAAGGCTCGATCCCAGGATCATGACCTGAGTTGAAGGCAGATACTTCACCAATGAGCCACCCAGGCACCCCTTGGCTTTTAAACTTAAAGCTCTGGCCTGAGAACCACACTATGATCACACTATGAAATTTCCTAGGAAGTCCATGGGCAATTCTGGGGACCACACAGAGTGCCTAATCTGAACACATCCTGCCGGAAAGGGGAAGATTTAGTCAAAGACACAAACTTCCAGTTGTGAACTGAGGAAGTTCTAGGGGTCTACTGTACAGCGTGGCAAGCGCAGTCAACAATGCTGAGGTGTGGACTTGAGAGATGCTGAAGACTAGAGCTGAAATGTTCTTGGTACAAAAAAATCAACTTGTAATCATGTGAGGCGGCGAGGGAACTAGCCTGCTGTGACAGTCACTCTGCAACTCACACATGTATCAAAGGGTCTCACCACACACCTCCAGCTCGCAGGGCATGTGTCGGTCAGATCTCAGTGCAAATAAAACCACCAGTTCCTGCCCAGTCCGAGTCTGTGTTTAGAGCTGAACCCAGCTCTTTGACTCACTGCTGTGCTCTCCAATTTATACTCCCAGATTCTCCCCTCTTTTCCCTAGCCCCCAACAAAATCACTTTGCCATCCTAGGCATCTTTATCACTGCAGACAATGGAATCGTGCTCCACCTGTAGCATTTAAGTAAGAGATGAAAGGCCAGAAAGGGAACAGATTAGCTGAAGCCAATTTGCTTCTTCGGTTTAAAGCCACATACATATGCTGTTTACCGCTATATCTGTCTCTGCCACGCTTAGTTGCCTGCTGAACAACTAAGTACGAACTTTTACTTTTGTGGCTCTTCTCCACGAAATTTCCTGGAATTGAAGCCTTTGGATCCAAATTTCCGATGGCTTTGTCCCCCCAGCCCTTCCTCACCAGCTGCAGTGCAAATAACAAGCTCCCAGACACAAGGCTCCAGCCAGAGTTCACGCAGCTAGCTGCCTTACGAAAGTAAAATACATGTTCTGTAGCCAGTTTGTAAACCCAATTAAAACATTTCAAACTCAAATTCTAAGATTTATAGTTTTTTTTTAAAAAGTCATCTGAGGACAAGTACCTATGTATCAGTTAGCTACTTACTATCTGGGTATCTGAGGTCACCTTCTGCTGTAAGACTCTCAAATAGGCTTCGGTTCGATCATCCACTTCAATCCTAGAATGGAAATTCATTATCCTACATTCAGAAAAAGTAATGAAAGATGTACCGTACATAAAAAAAAAATGTTCTAAAGATTATCACACATGAAACACTCCTGTATAAATGTAAAATAAAAACAAGGCAGCCATGTAGGCAGAAGGTTGTTTCTAACGCAAATGGCAGCAAGAATCTGAGAAACAGTGCCGCCGGCTCTCCCCCATTCTCCAGTGACTAATAATACATTTCTGCATCCCCATGACATGCGCTGTATCAGACCTTTAAACTAATATAACCTAGTTACCGTGTTTAACATTTTTATCACTTTTGCGTTCCCACACCCTCCAAAAGACTACTAATCAACGTTCAGAGTAGAAATGACTTGATAAACTTACATTATTGCTTTTTTCATTTGTATGCCCATGGCTGGTGTAACTTTAAATAGATTTTGTATCAGTGAATTGGCTGCTTCATAATTTCTTCGAGTATAGATCAACAGCCAGTTATCTAGCGGCTTAACACTAATTAATGGTGCACCTCTTGTTTCTTTTGACCAATCTGCAAATTGTGGATTGTAATCAAACTAGAAGAAAGTTCAGAGACACTGTGAATTCCGCTGTCTGTTCTCAGTGACGAAGCCAACAAGTCTGTACCCACTTTCCCATGGCATTCTGATCCTTGGGGGACTATGCCTCCATTGGGACTCGAGGGACAGATGAAATGCCCTGCTGGGGGAGAACGATGCAGAAGCGTGTCCGAGGAGGATGGTGTCACTGCCACGCAAGCGCCTCAGCCTTGTGAGCAGGCCCTCCCCCCAGTGCTTCCTGTGCCCTCCTTCATCTTCCGAGACACGACAGGGACAGGCGTTACATCCCTTGTGATAAAGACAAAACAAACATGGCTTGGGAAGGTAGGCAGCTCGATAGGGTGTCGGGTGCTGCAAGCAAGGCAGAAAGCTCAGCAAGTTGAGGCACCGTGACATGGGGTACGGCCCCACAGAGGAAACCCCAGCATCGTTCCCGTGTCCCCACACCCGCAGCACAGGGGTGTCTATGCTGACCATTACCATGGGGACAATGACCACACCTACAGGTGAAACACTAACTACATGGCCAAGGTGTCGTTCCTACATGGAGAAGGCAGAGGGCAGTCATCTATGAAAGGATGTTAAAGTTCTGGCCCTTCCCCTGCTTCCAGGACACAAAAATACTTTGGCAATACTCGCTTTCCTTTTCTGAGGGGAAAGCATAAAAGGCCTCACAATATTTAATACATATATCCCTACCAACAAATGGTCCGGCCAAAAATGAATTCAAATAAATTGAAAGTTTTCTATAGAAAAGATCACCTCAGTGGCAGCCAAAATACCAACCCACTCACTTAAAATTCTTCTCTACCTTAAGTAATTCTGCTATGAGCATCACGTTAGGCCAGCCTTCAGTGACGCCTCCTTGGTGCCCCCCCCCCCCGCCCCCCGGCACGGCCACCTCCTCTCTCCCCGGTGCTGACAGGGAGAGAGGAGGTGAGGAACGCAGGCCACCACGTAACAGGGTTTTTCAGCCTAACTGAACCAGACCCAAACCTCATGTGATTGACAACTGAAGAAGTGCCTTACTGTTTTTCCACCTTGGTGAATCTTTTCTGCTTGCAAAATTCTTCCTGAGAAGGACAGTAAGTTGGAGTCAAAGCTCAAACCCCAGTCTCGAAGCTCCCTCTGAACATTATCATCTCTGTAAATTTAACATATTTACGGACCACTCAGCATAAAGCAAACACAGCAAAATCAGACAGACGCAGAGATTCACGGTAACCTACAATACATTTTCCTATTTCTCTCAGGACTGAAAGCCTGGCGAGAACACCAGGAAAACAGACGGGCTCTCCATTTCTCCCTCATCGTGTCCCTGTGTCCCTTCAGGACAGCCTTTAAATTACAATTCTGATGCCCAAACTACCTTCTCTTCAAAGTAAACCCCTCAATGTCATAACAAAGAGAGAAAGTAAATTTGTCCAGAACATTGCACCTTCTGCTTTACTGCCTTTCGCTAATAGAAGAATCAGAAAAGGCCACGGGCTAGAGAGGTTAGTATTCCCCGACAAAGTGCAGGGTCACCTAGAAACACAAAGAACCCACCCAAATACCACAAATACAAAAGGAAAACAAAATGACTTTCTCTCACTCCCCCAACCCACAGAAAATAACACCAAACTGGACCCATGCCCCAGTGGGATGCAGAGGACTTACTTATGGATATAATCAATGAGCCTTCCGACTTCACGCTGCCTTTGTTCAGGAGTCAGTCTTGTGTGAACAGCTAAGTCTTTCATCACGTTAAAGTCATTACGCATCTTGTCAGTTAGCCCTTCAAGTAAAATATCGAAAGGTGTCCGATTAGACAAACACGGATTATGTCTCAGTGTCCGGGGTGAAGAGTAAAGGGGAAGCGTAAGGAGTCAAAGGGCTTTCCCAGGGGTGGTGGGACTCCTAGAAGAGACAGGGAAGGCGGCCCCAGCACAGCGGTACCTGTGAGATAGCAGAGTTCTGGAATAAGCATCGCAGGGCCTGGCAAGGTGCCGCCAGGGCCTCGCCTTCTCTTCGGCTGACTGACCAGAACAGGCTGCTTCAAGTCGGTGATTTCTTGGTTGTATTGCTAGTTAAGGAAAGAAAGTATCATTGTGCATGCAAATGCCTTTAGTAATAGTTCAGTGGACCAAAAAAAGGATTTGTTTTTTTAAGTCGAGAATTGATGCCAATAGCACAGCTGGTATCACTATCCAAGTAAAAGGTTAAAAAGTACATCTTTAATCCTTCTAAGAATAGCTTGTGATTTACAGGTGTTACTGAGCACCTCATCTTTCTTCCTAAAAATGTACAGCCTCACTGTCCTTGACCATCTTTCTGAGTTTTATTCACAGCTCACTTTATTTTGTGATTTTTTTTTTTTTTTTGTGGTTTAAAAACAAAAGCCTGGGTATCTCTGGGTCCTCATGACAGAATTCCTCCAAAACTACTAGTTATTACAGTGAGAAGTGATGTAGGAAACAAGCCCTGATATAACACAAGGGGTGAAGGAAGAAGTTTGCATACCAAGGAATATTTTTAATTAGGAAAAGTTTTTACAGAAGGTAGAAGTTGAATTTCAATTCAGTAATCTTTTTGTTTAAAAGATCTGACAAACTATGGGAGACTCTGGACTCAGGGAAACAAACTGGAAGTTACAGAAGGGAGGGGGTGGGGAGATGGAGCAGCTGGGTGACAGGCATTAAAGAGGGCACATGTGGTGATGAGCACTGGGTATTACACGCAACTAATGAATCACTGAACACTCCATCAAAACCTAATCACGTACTGTATGCTGGTTAACTGAACATGATAAAACAGACAACAAAAATACATTATTCGAGAGCGAGCAAGCATGAGAGTGGGGAGGGTCAGAGGGAGAAGCAGACTCCCAGCTGAGCAGGCAGCCCCACATGGGGCTCACTCCCTGGACTTAGGGCACTCATGCCCTAAGATGCTTAACAGACTGAGACATCCAAGCGCCTCTCAATCCAGCAGCCTTAAGATTCCCCACATGCAATACCTAAGGCAAGTTTTCACAACTGGTAAAAAAGAAAAACAAAACTGTGAACTTTGGTGAGTTCACACGCACCTAAGATGGCTCGTGGGCCTCGGGTCTACAGCCCTCGAATGGGACAGGCTTGTGTCATCTCCGCTTGTTTCTGGCCCCATATTCTTGAGACCCTCTTCCCCAGCATCTCCTGTGCCTTCTCTTCTCATGTTCAGAGAACCACACATCTGCCTTCAGCATGCAGAGGCTGAGCACCATGACAGCCCTTCACCAACAGAGGAAGAAGTACTTCCTGTTCCTTAGTCCCATCCTGTGCCAAGGTCCAGGCCACCTACCCTCAGCAACTAAGAGACCAGGAATTCCAGTCTGTTCTGACTTTGTCCTATACAGAACTCCTTACCAACCATTAAGGGAAAAAGTTCATTTTTCTATTTGGGGAAGGAAATTTCAAGAAGTTCTTATCTGACTCTTGCTCCCTGTGCCTACACGACATATTTCATCACAGCACCTTCTTTATTGGCGTCCACCCGCCAACCACCCCCTCCCTTGCACATCACTTACTGGGTGCACACATGAGTAGGTGTGTGGAAGTGGAGTCAGACACATTCCTACATCCGCCCGATCTCACCAATGGACCTTCAGTGCATGGTTCCCTGTTGGACAACTTTAGGATCCCCTGCCTATATTCTTAGGGCCCAGTTCTTTTAACATCTTCCCTTACATCTAAAAACCCACTACTTTAGGTTTAGGTAGTAGGTCTAAAAACGTACTACTACTACTTAATGCATTTAACATTACTGCCAAAACTTTTTTTAAAAACTGACCGTGATCCTCCCTTTTAAAGGCCCTTCTCTCTTCCACTCCGAGTGCTTCTTAAATATTATTTTAACATAGAACATCCAAGCTATCACTTATCATGGAAACCGCACCTCTCCTAGGAAGTCCTGAGAATGCCGTGATTCTTAGAAACATCTCAACCACACGCCATTCTGACGTGTGGTCCATTTAGTCCATTCTGGACTAAAGATGCCCAGTCAGTCCTGGCTGTGAGAGAAGGCTTCCAGCAGAAATCACCTGCGCTGAGACTAAGGCTAAGATCATGAGTCAGGCATGTAGTGTCCCAGCCTGGGGTCAGAGGAGATGGCCAGGGAGAGCAAGGAGATGAGCATCAACACACAGGCAGGGGCTACATCACTTAGGGTCTCACTGGACACACACCAGTGCACGCCAGTACTGTGGGGAGAAGAGTAACATCTGAAAATGGATCGGAAAGCAGGAGAAATGCAAACGGAGACCAGTGGAATGGGCATGGGGCCTGCACAGAATGAGCAGGGTGGCCATCCAGAGGCAGCGGTCAGAGGCATTTCAGAAGGCAAGGCCACCAGCAGCGCTGCACAGTGAGAAGAGGCCCGCAGGCCCGAGGTTTTAGCTACCTGTTACGCAGTTGTTCACTCAGATGCCTGAGTGCCTTCCTAGGCACTGGGGGGCATAAACCCCGAACCCTCTGGCCCTGTGGAAGTTACAGGCTCTGTGCTGACCAGAGCACGGCCCAGGGGCCAGAATGTGTTCAGTGTTGGTCACATGGAAGGGGTCTTGAGATGTGCAGTTATCGAGAACAAGCAGGCTTACACATGTCTGGGTTAGGGCTAGAAATCTGAGAACCGTGAACATAGCACAGACGAGCCTGGAGATCACCTAACAAGTTACTATGGAGAAACTGGGAGTTCCAGGCAGAACTTTCAAGTATGTCAACAAGTAGGCCACTTGGAGAGGAGTAAGCTGGTATTTAAGACTCACTACTAGTCAGAGAAGGAGACCCTCCCCTGGCCTGGCCTCAGGTGGAAAACAAACTTTCCACAGGCATCTCCGTTGTAACTGCTGTTGATATATACCAACTGTTCCTGTCCCGACAGTGATTAGGAAACCACAGGAAAATGCTCATTTCTCACAGTAACTCTCACACCCAGAAGGAATCTAGGTTAAACATTACTAGGGTCCCCAAGGAGTTAAGAGGGTAAAAACAGTGGTAAGGAATTCAGGCTGAGATGGCCCCTGACCTATTTTCATTTTGCCCAAAAGAAGAGCAGCTTTTAAAAAAGATTTTATTTCTTTATTTGATAGAAAGTGAAGTGAGCATTAAGCAGGCAGAGCAGCAGGCAGAGAGAGAGGAGAAGCAGGCTCCCCGCTAAGCAGAGAGCCCAACGTGGGGCTCGACCCCAGGACCCGGAAATCATGACCTGAGCTGAAGGCAGACGCTTCACCAACTGGGCCATGCAGGTGACCCAGAAGAGCAGCTCTTAAGGTGGCTACTCAGAGAATCATTTCCTTCCAGAGTGTCGTCTGATCTTTTCATTCACAGCAGAGCAGCTGAAGCTCGGGCAATAGTACGCAACCAGTACAAAAGACATTTCGAGGTCACCAGTCTAATGTGTAATTCTGACATAAGACACAAACATATAACAGATTCTTTTTTTTTTTTAAGATTTTTATTTACTTATTTATTTGACAGAGACCACAAATAGGCAGAGAGGCAGGCAGAGAGATAGGAAGGGAAGCAGGCTCCCCGCTGAGCAGAGAGCCCGACGGGGGGCCCCATCCCAGGCCCCTGAGACTATAACCTGAGCCGAAAGCAGAGGCTTTAACCCACCGAGCCACCCAGGCACCCCTTTATAACAGATTCTTTATCCAGCTTTTTAGAAATAAGAAATATACTGCATGTAGGAAAAACATGAAATAAATCTTAGCACTTTAAAGAAAAGTGTTAAGATTTTAACTGATTCCTGTTTTAGAACTACTCCTCCAGCACTTGTTAACAGCGTATCAAACAGAACACAAGCTCCTAAGGACTCAGGGGGCAGATGTGCTTACCCCTGAGCGAAGACATTAGTGTGTGTTCTGATGTAAACACTGTACTTTCTTCCAGTTGGCAGTGGGTCTTTCTTGCTCCCATTTGCCTCGGCTCCTTTTTCAAGGTTACCACACCAATAGCTAGAACTGCCTGCATGAAACTAGTATTAGAAGATCACATAATAGGGGCGCCTGGGTGGCTCAGTGGGTTGATCCTCTGCCTTTGGCTTAGGTCATCATCCCAGCGTCCTGGGATTGAGCTCCTCTCAGCAGGGAGCCTGCTTCCCTCTCTCTCTCTGCCTACCTTTCTGCCTACCTGTGAGCTCTGTCAAATAAATAAATAATTTTTAAAAAAATAATCCTAAAGTTTGTATGGAATCAGAAAAGACCCCCAGATAGCCAAAGGAATGTCAAAAAAGAAAGCCAAACCTAGTGGCATCACAATTCCAGATGTCTAGCTTTATTACAAAGCTGTCATCATCAAGACAGCATGTACTGGCACAAAAACAGACATAGATCCATGGAACAAAACAGAGAGCCCAGATATGGACCCTCAACTCTACTGTCAACTAATCTCTGACGAAGAAGGAGAGAATGTCCAATGGAAAAGGGACAGTCTCTTCAGTAAATGTTGCTGGGGAAATGGGACAGCCATATGCAGGAGAATGAAACTGGACCACTGTCTTACACCACACACAAAAGCAGACCCAAAATGGATGGAAGACCTAAATGGAATCCATCAAAATCCTAGAGAACACAGGCAGCAACCTCTTCGACCTCAGCCACAGCAACTTCTTCCTAGAAACATCGCCAAAGACAAGGGAAGCAAGGGCAAAAATGAACTACTGGGACTTCATCAAGATTAAAAGCTTTTGCACAGCCAAGGAAAAAGTCCACAAAACCAAAAGACAGCTGACAGAATGGGAGAAGATATTTGCAAATGACTTATCAGATAAAGGGCTAGTATCCAAAATCTATAAAGAACTTATCAAACTCAACACCCAAAGAACAAATAATCCAGTCAAGAAATGGGCAGAAAACATGAAGACATTTCTCCAAAGAGGACATACAAATGGCTAACAGACACGTGGAAAAGTGCTCCACGTCTCTTGGCATCAGGGAAATACAAATCAAAACCACAGTGAGATCCCACCTCACACCAGTCAGAATGGCTAAAATTAACAAGTTAGGAAACGACAGGTGTTGGCAAGGATGCGGAGGAAGGGGAGCCCTCCTACACTGCTGGTGGGAATGCAAGCTGGTGCAGCCACTCTGGAAACCAGTGTGGAGGTTCCTCAGAAAGTTGAAAGTAGAGCTACCCTATGACCCAGCAATTGCATTACTGGGTATTTATTCTGAAGATACAAATGCAGGGATCCGAAGGAGCACTTGTACCCCAATGTTTATAGCAGCAATGTCCACAATAGCCTAACTGTGGAAAGTGCCCAGCTGTCTATCAGCAGATGAATGGATAAAGAAGATGTGGTGTGTATATATACACAATGGAATATTACTCAGCCATCAAAAGGAAAGAAATCTTGCCATTTGCAATGACAGGGACAGAACCAGAGGGTGCTATGCTAAGTGAGATAAATCAGTCAGAGACAAATACTGTATGATTTCACTCATTTGAAATTTAAGAAACAAAACAGATGAACGTAGATGACAGGCAGAAAAATAAGATGAAATCATAAAGGGAGACAAACTATAAGAGATTCTTAACTATAGGAAACAAACTGAGGGTTGTTGGAGGGGACGCGGTTGGGGAGATGGGTAACTGAGTGATGGGCATTAAGGACGGCATGTGATGGAATGAGCACTGGGTGTTATATGCAACTGATGAATCACTAAATTCTACCCTTGAAACTAATAATATAGTATACGTTAACTAAATTGAATTTAGATACAAAATAAAAAAAGAGTTAACCTATATGCAGATTTAGCACAACTGATGCTGAGGATTTACCCACCTTTAACCCCATCCCTGGGTGAAGTTAAAAGAGAAGTGTTCATTACAGGATATGGGTTGCTAAACTTGTATTGTTCATTAACATTTACTTTGTTTGTCCTCCACAAGCTTAAAATCAAAAACAATCTTTCATTTTACTAGGAAAAAGGAAACAGGACCAAGCACTTCTCATGTGATAATGAGCTATAAACTATGTTATTATTCCCTTAATATATTTATATACAACTTTCAAAGCAACTTGTTCCACGTGTATAAGAAAATCCTACTGAAGATAGTTCACATTTTTCCTAATGCCTAAACAATTGACATGAAAAAGATAAAGTCTATGTGATCTTCTTACCTTCCTGTAGTACTCTAAGAAACTGACTTCAGAACCATCCGCTTTCTTAAAGGTACTCTTTGGATTCTGGTCCCAGTCAATATCATCTACTCTGTAGGTTTTATTGTTATACCTGTGCAATGGTTGGGATTTATTAGTCTTTGATTAGAATTGTAGAAAGAGTATTAGTGAATTGGGGGAAATCGGAGGGGGAGACGAAGCATGAGAGACTGTGGACTCTGAGAAACAAATGGAGGATTTTGGAGGGGAGGGGGGTGGGGGGGGGTGGGGGGAGCCTGGTGGTGGGTATTATGGAGGGCATGGACTGCATGGAGCACTGGGTGTGGTGCATAAACAATGAATCTTGGAACACTGAAAAAATAAAATATATAAAAAAAGAGGCTAGATATAGATAGTATGTAGTCTCTGTAAACTTCCAAATCACTTAGTAATATATGATGTCACAGGAAGACAAAGGGAAAACTTCTTAAAGACCATGCTAGATGGGTGGAGAAGTGAGTGAAGTACTAGAAAATAAAATGAAGACTAAAAAGGAAAGAAGTTATTAAATATTTGTCCTTTTCAAAAGAACATGCTCCCCATGCACAGCTTGCATCTTGAGAAAGGTCAAAAACACCTCTTCCCCGTTTTCATGCTATTCCCACTCCACCATAAACCCTACATTCTAATAGGATGGACTAGAAAGCTACAGGATCGAAGACTTGCAAAATGATTATTTCATATTTTAAAGAGTGTCTTACTTGGTAAGAACAATTAAACCTATTAGCTCCTTAGAAACTTGTTCTTGAAATTTGTGTTCTTCCGTTTGATGATACAGGTTGAACATGAAATCTAACACGGTTTCACTGCGAAGGACTTTGTGACTGACGTCCGTGCAAAGCATGATGTTGTTCTCGTACTGGAGGATAGAGGTGGTGAAGCCAGGCCAGATCACCAACCTGTCAAACAGGAGAGCAATGAAGGGACCCTATGAACAACCCTGCCATGTTCTGTGTACATCAAGTTGTGTTCTTCTCCTTTATTAACTAGGTCTAAAGTACAAAATTCTGAAATTAAGTAAATTTAGTTATTTCTAGGTTTTACATGGGTCCAGATAAAGATCCCTCTAAGGTCCTCAACAATGAACGTTGTTTTATAGTAAAATAATTTAAGCTCCATTTTGAATTAGTATGCTAACTTCATTAAATGATTTTTTATGTTGGTAAAACTTGCAAAGGTTGCCAGCCTAACCAAAAGCATCTATAATTAGTACAATAACCCTAAACTGTGTGTGCCACGCTTGGATACACTACAGGAACTTCTGAAACGATCATTAGCTCATAAATTTTGTTCTCAAAAGCAAATACGAACTTAGTGTTGGACCACTCTTCATGCTTCCCTAGTGAGAAATGAGTATCACGTGATGTTTTTATATCCAAGTGTTCTAGGATGGCTCTTATTATTCAAATCAAGTTAAATATTTACTTAACATGACAGGTACCACCAACAGCCCCAGTAATAAATTTGATTATTTCAAATTAGAACATCATTTTCAAAGTGTGTGATCATACCTAAGGAACAGAAAGGTTCCACTTCATACAAACCTATGATTTGGAATATCAATTGGGTCACTTGGGTTATAATAATTCCGTCCAATTTGCTGTAAATTCATGATCTTCAAGAGCCTAGAAATTCAAAGGTCAGAAGACAGGAGCAAATACTGATAAGTATCTCTACGCACAAGGACTCAACACATTGATCTTTCAACTCTTCCCTAGGTTTTCAATTTTTCTTAGTAAAATGTTAAGAAAACACCAACATACCTCCTGAAAATAATATTATAGAACTGCAAACAAGTTGGTGACGTCGGTGGGAGTTCATTTGTTAAGGTGATTGTTATCCTCACATGCTCTCCATTTCGGGTCTGACTGAACACTTCAGTAACCTGAGCCAGAGCAGTGGAAAACCAAACTTTTAATTGTTAAGAGAAACTAATAATCCCAATCACATAATTCCTGCTAAAAAGGCAACAGTGAAAAGTATGGAAAAGTTTTAAATTAAAAAAAAGAATGACTGCGAAGAGTGGTTATGGGCCTTATTATAATTGTCATCACGTTGTTCAGGTGGATTTGAAAATGATGCAATAATGCCAAAGGCCCTTCTGGGTTCATTAAAACTCTATGAGACAGAAGACCACTGGAGTTTCTCTGAAAGCTACCCTAGATTGCGGCAGTTCTGCTTTTGAGGTGGAAATCCTTCATCACCCTCTCCCCAACCCAACATTTTAAAATAACCTTGTGCTGTAGTCTTTTAGGTAAAAATAGTATTGTTCCATCAAAAGCATGACACCTTCCAATTAAGTCTTCATGTTGAAAAAGAAGAGCTGAGCGGAGTCTTCTGGCTTCCATCAGCGGGTTATAGTCAATGTGATACTGATATAAGGCCCACTGGGGACGGGACGTCAATCGAAAATGATTAGTGCTCAGCCTTACTATAATGCCTGAAGAACCTGTAAGAGCGAGTCACGTTTCATTAACAAAACAACAAGTTCATTCTTCCCTGAAATCTTTCCTACTCTTTCCTACTGTGACAAAGCAGACACAGTTCAATAACAAAAGGCTAAGAATGGCATATGACACTGAACTTCTCAGATCTGACTTTGAGTACAACTATCCTACCCATGTAAGTTCCCACAAGCATATGTTTAGGAATAAATCCTCCTTAGACTAAGTAATCTACATCAGAACCCACTAAATCTCTGTGGCAACAAGTTTTAAAAGAAAAAAGTTATGTAAATACTTAGTAAAACATTTCAGTGCAGCTAAAGATACTGACAACCTATTTCATCAAAGCCAAAAGAGAGAGGGAAATGGAAAATCCATGCTGGATCCTGACCAAATGTGATTTTCCTCCCTACTACTGCACCATACAAATAAATATGTAAAATAAAGGGCTTCAATTCAGTGTTCTGTGTACTCAAAAAGTAATCCCAGGAAACTGCATTCTTCATAATTAACTCACCTGTTTTTGATTCTTTAACATGGTCCAGGTTCTGTCTGGTATTCACACCAAGATCATGAAAGTCTCTACGACGACCTCCTCTCTCTGCTAATGATAACTCTTGAAATCCAGCAGATATCTGGATCTCTTAAAAAAAAATGATATCCTAGGTCACATGAAACAATGATGACATTAATTCCCAAAGTACTACATGGACCCTGAAAGGTACAGAGGTGCTAAGATACTATTTAGAAATTTCATAGGTATCTGTTGGCCAGGGTACCTCAGCTAGGACTTCTATAAACCCTTTGCCACTGCCCCAGGTAAATTCAGTTGGTCCCCTGTAAGATATATCTGTGTAAAAAAAAAAAGAACAAAAACTAAGACAACTGGCTCGGGATTCAAGAACTCAGGAGCATGCTTAGCGGTTGGGAAATCATAGTTCTGTACTGCAGGTTCTGATAACAACCTAAGAGCCTAAACAGACGTATTCTTCACAGTTTTATGATGCACTTGTAGCTATAGGAATTGGTGATTCATAGGTTTTAATGTGTAAATGTCTAGTGTCACTTCCTCACGAATTCCCTTAAGAACAGACGGGATCGTCCTATGTGTACCACACGGCCACCATACACATGGCCCAGTGGGACAGATTAGCTAACAGTTCATGTGGTTTCCAAAGCTGATTATAATATCCAAAATTATTGAATCCTTCAATTTGTACATCATACAGAAGTGCATCTTATCAACAGTGTGATGTGGGCCGAAGAATGAACGTGGCCTTTGTCACCTGCTGTTACAAAGGCAGCTTTTAGTTAATAAGGACCGTACTTTGAGTACCAGACACTTTAGTGGACTTCCCAAACCCTCAGTCTTCTTTTTAAAAATAGGATTTTTTTAGGGAGTCATACCTAATGGACTAGAATTCCATCTTCCCTGCAGGTAAGGATGGCCTAAGAGGTTTACCAGAAATTACCAGATCAACCTCTGGGAAAGCGCTTTGAGAGGGAGTCAGCAGCCAGCATCTATGTTCTCTGGGACCCTTGCCCTACCAGTCTTGCCTGGAATCTGGATGTGATCACCAAACATAAGCCTTAATGACAGAAGTCAGGACAAAAGAACAAAACGATTGAAAAGCCCAGTTTTCTTCTGACCACAAATGCCAGGACTAGCCCTGAAGTGCCAACTTCTGGACTTTTTTGTTAGAGAAGGAACAGTGCTTTAACAAAATATTGGTTCCTGATATACTCTGGAAACAACTTATTCCAACCTGAACTTCAACTTCCTTACCTGAAAAACTGATGCACTTCATGGGCATGTTGAGTTTTACATGAAAATATAATTTATAAACCCCTTTAAAGGTGTTGCTAAATATGTAGGTTCTTTACCTCAGGATATTCAGGGACTCTATTTAAAAGTCCTTTAAATATGTAACTGTTCTGCTTCCCTTGAAATTTTTATCCCAGAGACTTTCAATTTAAAATAGCCTTGGTCTTGGTTGATTAACTATACCAACGCAGGTCAGGCACACTGAATCCAAGCTGGTAACGGTAACAGGTCACGGCAGCTGTTTTCCTGAAAAATTTGAGTTTGTCTTAAAATTCAGTTCTGGGGCACCTGGGTGGCTCAGTTGGTTATGCTACTGCCTTTGGCTCAGGTCATGTTCCAGGAGTCCCAGGATCAAGTCCCGCATCGGGCTCCTGGCTCAGCAGGGAGTCTGCTTCTCCCTCTGACCTTCTCCCCTCTCATGCTCTCTCTCTCGCTCTCTAATAAATAAAAAAAATTAAAAAAAATTCAATTCTGGATATGTAAACTTGACTGCAAGTTTCTGAATACAAACAATGAAGTCTATATACAACACAACTTTTACAGTTAGCCAAAGCTTACCTGTCAATCTGTAAAGAGGACAGGTTTTAGAATGAATGAAATTGAAAAGCTTGCAAATTATAAGGACACCTCACTTTACTGTGCTTCGCGGATACTGCAGTTTTTACAACTGAAGGTTTGTGACAACTCTCTGGTAGACAAGTCTACTGGTGCCATTTTTCCAACATTTGCTCATTTCGTTTGTGTCACATTCTGGTAATTCTCACACTATTTCAGACTGTTTTGTTATTATATTTGTTATGGTAATCTGTGACCAGTAATTACAACTTGCTGAAAACTCAAATTATAGCTACAATTTCTTAGCGGTACGTACACTGTTTAGACATAATGTTACTGCACACTTAACAGCCTATGGTATGGTGTCAACTCTTATAAACGCTGGGAAACCAAACAATTCATTTGACTCGCTTTATAATAAGATCTGCTTTATTGCAGTGGTCTGGAACTGGAACTGCAGTAACTTCAAGGTGTGCCTAGAACTTCCCTTTCGGTGTAGCTGCTGGAGTGATTAAAAACACAAGTCTGATGTTGCTACTGCTGTTTGCAAACCCTCCATGTATCCATGCCCCACTTAACAGGATGCAAACCACGGTCCTAGGCAAGGTCTCATTCACAGAAAATCTGTTAAAACATCAATTTCTAAAACTCAGCAGATACTTTAACATTTATGACAAATACTTCTCAGATACAATGCTACAACAGCCATGAAAAGTTGTGAAATAGACCTTGCATTTGTCATTCCAAGTATTACTTAATCCTCACAGTAACCTTCACATATAATGTTAGATACTAGCTTTTTAGAGATGGGAAAGTTTCATAGAAACTCAGATATTGAAATTAGAGGAGAAACTGCGTAAAATCCTATAAATTTAAAGAGATGAATGCCCATGAATGAATTCTCATCAGACATCTTGAAAAATAAGGTATCTTACATCAAAAAAGTAACAGTTAATCGGATAAATGAAAGACCCTCTCATCTTCTGACTCTTCACGTGTAGCACTATTAACCGATGTTTTTCCTCAAACTTGTCTATGCAAAAATTTATACAATCACATATTCATTAAAGATACAGAGATAATGCTTGGTTTCGTAGGATGTAGGGCAGTGGTATGGGGTGTTCGACCAATAGGGCAGTGCTGACTCTTCCTGGTCAGGTGTTTGCAGTGTGGGGTACAGAGCAGGACAGTCAGCACCCTCCCACTGTCAGACAGCTGTGTTCCCATGAGGGGACCTGCTAGTGAATGTACCATCGCAGCTGCTACGTATGACAAGACGTCATCCCAAAGCTGGCAAAACTCTACAAGCCCACAGGGAGTAGCATCAGTTTTCCATGGTCAGCATTTGAAAAATGGCAAAAAATAAAATGTTGCAGAACAAAGAGGTAAAAAGCGTTCACTTGGTTTAAGAGTCTTTACGAAGACTCAATGTTTTCAACAGCCTTTGCAGGTTTCAAGGCATTGCCCCTTCATTTCCCTGTCCACTCTCTCCCTGGCTTGTTAAACATTGTGGTTTCCCAAGAACGCTCTGTGTTTCAGGATGTTTCTAGGCTGCCCAGCAGTTGACACAGCAGTTCATACCACCCTAAAATCTTAGATTTGTTCATCCTCTACTGTCACTGACGTCACTAGCTGTGATTTGGAGAAGAGGGGAATGTAGCACAGGGAGGAAAGCAGCTCTGCCTTCTCTCTAGCCGGCTGCCTCCACTCGAGTTTCCCCAAAAGCACACTTCCCATGCCCACCCTAGCTGGAAAGCCATGTCCTTACATTAATTCCCTGTGTGCACAGGGGTGTTTCCTGTATCAAAACCAAATGTAACTGTAAAATAAATCTTATATCAAGCATCTAAATAACTCACGTTTGTAACAAAGTACTGAAAAAACACAATTTTTGGAATCAGAACTGGTGTTCTGACCTCATCAGCGGTCGTAACTTTGGCCTGGGTTTTGCACCTGAGAAACATGGCCAACCAGAACAACTCCCAGGAGACCAAAGTTACACATGTTAAAGGCAGTTCAGCTTGTGATGAAATCACTAAAGATGCCAAAAAGTTCTCAATGACTAATGAGTCAGCACACGGATGATTAGTTTGGAACTTAATCATTCTGCAAGAGCTAATACGGGGCCCTGGCAAGAATACGTCTTTTCATTTCCAAGGAGAAAAATCCTGTGGTACCTTCCTAAGGCCAGGCTGCACAGCTGAGAGAGAGGGCCTGTTCTTCCTGAAGGACGGCAGGGGCCCCTTTTTATAATGACTCCGTACCCTGGTTACCACTTCAAGTCTACTACTACACGCACACACAAGAGATCTTTTTACTCTCCCTTCACCTTGGGGCTTGGCTGTTGGTCCCACTGCTCCTCTCTGTCGTCCACGGCCAACTAACTCCCCTTCCGCTGCTGGCTGCTGAGGCCTGGGCTGGACATAGCCAGGCTGCTGACTCTACGGCGATATGCAAACAAACAGCATTCTTTTCGTGTCAAAAGGTCACAGGTCAGAGGAAACAGTCTTCAGCAAGTCTAAGACGTTCAAACAAAACTGGTCTATGTTAGTAACTAAATATTCCCATAAAGCAGCTTCTTCAAGAAGGATCACTAACTAGCTGATGGGCATTAACGTGGGCTCAGGATGGAAGGAGCGCTGGGTGTGATACACAGTTGAACAATCACTGAACTCTACCTCTGAAACTAATATTACACTATAATTAATTGGATGTAAATAAAATTAAAAAAAAAAAAAAAAAAAGAGTCACTAACTAAAGAACCGGCTCTTCCAATGCTCAGGAAATAGAACAGGGTCATTCTTGTTCAGCTCCTGTCCTTCACCGGACAGTTTTTAAACTTATCTTCAATAGCCTAAGCTGATAAAGATGTAGGTTTTTGTTTTTCAAGGACATGTTCTGTAGGGGAAAGGTCAAGCACTCACCGCAGTGGCACCCACATGCTGCACTGTCTCCTGCCCACGGGCCCGTCCTCTGGCTCTCGCTCTGGCTCGCCCAGTCATTTTTTTTCCTTGAGAGGAAACAATTGTAAAGACAACACTCAACATACTCGATTACATTTGACTGTTTCTACAATGTTCCCTTTATTTTTTTTCCCATTTTATTTTCTTTTCAGTGTTCCAAAATTCATTGTTTATGTACCATACCCAGCGCTCCATGCAATACCCACCATCAGGCTCACCACACCCCCCACACCCCTCTCCTCTGAAAGCTTCAGTTTGTTTCTCAGAGTCCACAGTCTCTCATGGTTTGCCCGATTTCCCCCAACTCACTTCTCTCCTTCTCCCCATGTCGTCCCGTGTTGTTCCTTATGCTCCACAAGTAAGTGAAACCATACGATCATTGACTCTCTCTGCTTGACCTATTTCACTCAGCATAATTTCTTCCAGTCCCATCCATGTTGATACAGAAGTTGGGTATTCATCCTTTCTGATGGAGGCATAACACTCCATAATGTATATAGACCACATCTTCCTTATCCATTCATCCGTTGAAGGGCATCTTGGCTCTTTCCACAGTCTGGCGACCGTGGCCATGGCTGCTATGAACACTGGGGTACAGGTGGCCCTTCTTTTCACTGCATCTATATCTTTGGGGTAAATACCCAGTAGTGCAATTGCAGGGTCATAGAGAAGCTCTATTTTTAACTTTTTGAGGAACCTCCACACTGTTTTCCAGAGTGGCTGCACCAACTTGCATTCCCACCAACAGTATAAGAGGATTCCCTCTTCTCCGCATCCTTTCCAACACACATTGTTTCCTGTCTTGTTAATTTTGGCTATTCTAACTGGTGTAAGGTGGTATCTCAGTGTGGTTTTGATTTCCTTTAGATGTACTGAAGACTCCACAGTAAGTTTCTGAATCAGGACCTGTTCATCGCACCTCTCCTAACAGAGCTAAAGGCAATGTCCCCTATCTTCAATGAACATAAGTGCTTATGGTGGACTGGACGTGCTGGGTGGCAGGGCTACCGTGCAGGACTTGTTTAATACAAACAGTCACCTGCTGAATTACTATCTCAACCAAACTTAGGAAAACTGTTAAGAGACATCAGAGGCTGGTGACCAACTCTTTTCACATGTGGGTATGTATCTATGAAACTGGGCCCACATGGCATGTTTGAGGTCAGGCCCTTTCCCTAAATCTTCTACGTATCCACTGCACACTCCTGGGTCCTCCCACAGTGTAATGTGCAGCTTAAACACACCCAAACCACAATCTTCTACAGCACACTATTTATGCCCCACAATTTCATTTTCAGTGAGTGGCACGACCACCTGCTGTGCCTCTAAAGAAAAAGGACAGAGTCCTCGCTCTCCCAATGCCTCCTCCGTTGCTCTCCATCTTACCAGCACCGTGAAGTGGCTGGGAGCCAGGGCCCATGCTAAGAGCAGAGGTATCACTATGCATAAAAGCAGATGCACCCCCTCACCCCCACCATGGAGCAGAAAGCGTATCATCAGGTCACACAGGGTGGAGACCTCAGAGCTACGACTCCTTCACAGAAGGGACCTGAGATTCATGTCTTCATTTGTGAAACAGAGTTTTAATAAACCAGCACGCAGGTCCAGCGTGTGTTTCAAGTGAGAACATGCAGGAAGGGCTTTTAGAGTGCTTGGTGCACAGTGAACATTCAACACATCTTAGCCCTAGTGGGAAAGGCATATAAAATTGTAACTACAACTTTTTAAGAATTTAATGAAGGAACTAAGCAGAATGTTCTATCACAAAAGCAAGCAGAAACTCATTTACATACTGAAGTCGGCCTCCTGCGTAGCTGCCACTTAAAGAGAGGCAAGAGGACCAGGAGGCCTGGGCAGGCAGGAGCCGCCAGGCTCCCGGAGAAGAGCGAATTGTGGCGCTGCAAGGCACCATGTGAGGCCGCGGAAGGGGAACTGGTGCACAGAACGTGCAGGGCCTTGCAGCCAACAGGAGGGGCCGGATTCCACCTTCACTGCTCTGAGACCACCCAAGGAAAAACCGAGGGCTGGCCTGCGACATCACCAACATTTAGGGTCACTCTGCTGTAAGTCAGGTTCTCAACTTCTCTCAGCATTCACAGCTTCTCAAGTTCTTTGTTCTAGGAGGACCTTTCTAGAGACAAGCTTAACGACACTCTCCAACAGGGGCGGGCCTCGCTGGCTTCCTGCTGTGTTCCACCAGAGCGGAAGCCAACGCATGAACTCAGCAGATCAAACACCTTCACAAGCCAACTCCACCCCAGCAAGTTTCAGGTCCGGCTGCAGAGTACCGCTGACGGAGGGGCCGGAACACTAGAACTAATTTCAACGCCACTGAAGCCTCTGTGCCCTAGTACTGCCCGTAACCGGGCGATAGCCACACACACCGAGCTTGCTCACGGGGCCTGGGCGCCCACGCTCAGGTCTCGCACTGACGGTGTGCGGAGGGAGACCTCTCTTCTTGCACACGCGGGCCACCGAGGTTCGGTGACTCACCCCGCCCTGTGGGTAGCCCGCGCGAGCGTGCCCTGCCCCCCTCCGGCCGCCTTACAGCCGCTGCCACACCGTGCGGAGGCTCCTCCCTCCCCCGCGCCCCTGCACGCTAGCCTGGCACCGGGCCGCCTAGCGGTAGTGCCAAGTTCGGGGTTTTCTCCCGCCGCCTCCGCTCTCTCTCCAGCAACATCTGGGACTTGCCGGAGACCCCGGTAAGACAGACGAGGTCCCGCGCCCGACCCAGCAAGCCCAGAGCTCGTCGCGGCCGGCCTCCAGCGGCCTCTCCTCACCCAGGGCTCCCACGAAACGCACACAGGTGGGGTACGCGGCCCGAGCGCAGGGCTGTCCCGCGCAGCTGCAGCTCCCGCTACACCCTTCCAATCTTGGGATACCCCGGTGGGCGACAAACTACGGGGTCCCCCTTGAGAAAGCGTCGGAGGCGGTGCTCGCTGTCATCCAGGCTGCGAACGACTACCGTTCAAACGGCGGTCCGCCCCGCCGCCCCAGCACCTGCCCCCACACACCGGAAGCCACGAGGCAGCCAGACAGGCTCAGGCACCCCCCCCCAAGACGGTGCCCCTCTCCCGACCAGGGGCAGCGCTGGGGAATGCCCTCTGACCCACGCAGTGCGCCCCCAGCCAGGAGGTGCCCACGAACACAAGCAGTGTCCAGGAAAGACCACCCCCAACCCAGACAATGTTCCTCAAACCGGGTAATGCCCCCCCACAACCCTTGTACTACCCAGGAATGCCCCTGACCCAGACAGCGCTCCCCCAACCAGGTAGTGCCCCCCAAACCCGAGCAGCGCCCAGGAATGACTCGTGACCCACAGAGTAACCCCCAAACCCCAGCAATGTCCCGGAGCGCACCCTGACCTTGGAAGTGGCCCCCCCACGCCCTCGCCGGACCAGGGAACGCCCCCCTCGGACTCCGGAGCACCCCCCCACCTCAGGGCTTCTCTCGCCCTCAACAACGCCATGACGCCCCCACGCCTGTGCATCCCCGCGTCCCGGGTGACCCTCCTCACCAGGTCCACAGCTGCAGTCGCAGGAAAACCCACGCACCCGCCCACACCGAAGCGACACCGGATCGCCGCAGCACCCCACCGCCGCCCTAACAGCTGCCGCGCCGCCAACCGTCACTCCACGCCGGATCCCTCCGCGCCGGGACTTCGCGCCCCGATGCCCAACCTAGGGAGCCGACGCTCCTCAGGCCCACAGAGCCCCGCCGCTCGCCGTCACTTCACCACCAGCCGTGGCTGCCTCCCACTCGTGGGCCGTCGCAAGGCGCAGACCACGGCGGAAGGGGCACGGAGTTCCTTTCCTGCGCGGAAGGACACCTGCGTCTGGCGGTGAAGTTGTCTGCACGTGACAGCCGGCTAACGGCGCAGCGAGGACGTGCGCGCGCTGTCCCCTGATTGGCTGGCACGTGCACGGCGGTTTCCGGGGGCGGAGCCACAGGAGCCCCGCCCCAGGCCCCGCCCTGAGAGTAACTGCAGGTGGATGAGGCGGGCGCTTGCCTCCTTCGCAGCTAGGGGAGCCCCGTGGAGCAAGGGGCAGGGCCTGGGTCAGCTGTGAGAGTGGGACCAGGTGCAAAACAGCGGACTGAACCTTGGGTGACCCCTTCAAATGGGAGCTATTTAGCTCTTCAAATCGAGAGATGAGATTCGAATTTTGCCTCCAAGAAAATAAAGAGCATTCCAGAGCGTGAATGCCGGGCGGCTGTGCACCTGCCCACTTAAGTGTGCATAAGCGGTGTGCCGAGTGCACGCGTGTGGACGTGTATGGCAGTGGTCGTCTGCGTATTTATCTGCATTTACCTGCATCGTCACTTGCGGGGCAGGTTAAAGCACTGGGGGGGGGGGGGTGCCGCTCCCCCTCCCCCAGGGACTCGGCAGGTTCAGCTGGCCGGGCAGCTTCTCCCCGTCTCGACTAATCACTCCTGACGCTGCCCCAGCTGCTCCGGGGTCCACCTGGATATGAGCTCCCCCCCCCCCCCCCGGAATTAGATGCCTTCAATAGGACTTTGTTTCGTCATCGGGCAAACCCAACACAACTGAAACGATTGTAAACATCGTAAAATAGGGCAGTTTTTTTGTCAGGCTGAGAAATGGGACTCTTTACGCAGCTAGAGAAGTCCAGGAATGATTCAATGGTTTCTTAAGGATGGAGTGTAGGGGGGCAGTGGCAATAGTTGTCTGGAGGGATTGTCTTAAAGCTGCATTTATACAGCAAACATATTTTGTTAATACTTAAGCATGTATTCAGGGGTCTTGGGGTGGAACGGGGCAGAAGTTTTCCCAAGCCATCTCTCCAAGTCTACAGTCTCCCCTGTGGGTCAGAGGGAGCCGGCTGGATTTCACGGTGTACCTCACTCACTTGATTGGCAAAACCGAGAAGGGGGAAACTTCTGTAAAACACATTTCCAGGTAATCCTGATTAAAGAGGTTTGGGATGGGAGCCAAGTATTTTAAGAGTCACCAGGTGATTTTTATGATGAGAAAATTTTGAGAAATGTACAACAAGATCTATGATCTTGACATCGTACACAAAGAAAGGATTAATGTGAAAAGGGGAGACACCCAATAAGTTTTTTTGTGGGGGGGGGTGATGGCTTCATTTTATAAAAATAGAAGGCCCTGAGATGGCTCAATGGGTTAAAGCCTCTGCCTTCAGCTCAGGTCATGATCCCAGGGTCCTGGGATAGAGCCCTGCATTGGGCTGTTCGCTGAGCCGGGAGCCTGCTTCCCCCCCCCCCCCCGCCTCTCTACCTACTTGTGATCTCTGTCAAACAAATAAATAAAAATCTTTAAAAAAAAAATAGAAGACACTGGGAAAAAAAAAACAATACAAACCTTCACTTTTCTAGGAGGGATTTAACATGTTGGTGAGAAAGATGTTCTGTGGTCTTGCCAGCAGATGGAGCAAGAAAACAAGAAATAAGTCTACAGTTTCAACTGTGTGCAGGAGCGAGAAATACCAGGAAAGCAACTTACAGGAAAGAAGTCACCTTTTCCCCTGTTTCTCTTCTCTGTGTGCCTAAACTCCTTGGGACTGCTAAGCATACACCATCCCCAGAGCATCCTGGTGTGTGCATTGTCCGAAATGCGTGCTTTCTAAAGACATAGGAAGTTGTGATCCAACAAGGTGGAGGCAAACCCCTCGTGCTTCTGATGGTGCAAACAGTGCACCTCACAAAAATCCCCTAAAATTTAAAAAGAAAAGCTACAGAGAGACATTGGGGAAGCATCATTTTTTTAAGAGTTTCTACATCGACAGCATGACACAGTGGCTCCAGGTACTGGATACAACTGTGTTCCTCCTGCTAGAAACTGAAAAGGGAAGGGATGTAGTTTCTCCTTCCAGGAGTTTGGTCAGGTGCTGGGGGGTAGGGGGGTGGGGCGAGAGGTGGGAGTCCATCCCGGAGAGGGAGTAGAGCACTATGAGGGACCTGGGTGCAGGGAGGGAGGTCAATTGGCAGATGCTAATGCTGCGGCCCAAAAGGGTGAATGGGATTTGCAGGGACCCCTGTGGTCCAAGAAGGAGGGGATGTTTTGGGAGCAGCCAGCGATTTGGTCCAGCAGGAGTGATGAGCAAAGGGTCAGAGGGTGACACTGAGCTGGTCTAGAACCTAGACCAGTTTCTAGAAGTTGAATGACAATAAACAATGTCCAGGCTGCTGAATACACCTTGCTAGGTGGTGTGAATAAGATACGCTCTCTGTCCTCCTGATGATGCCAAGCCCCAGAACCCCCAAGGGGAACATGTCACAGCTAGGCCAGGCACAGAACAGGGCGAGAGGCAGGGACTGTGTCCACAGGCCTGTGAGCACCATACCTGAACTAGTCAGAGGCTTCTGGGTCCTAGCCAGACTCCACCAAGAGGGAAGGAGGGCTCAGATTTGCTGGCTCTCTTGTGATTTTATCATTGTTGTTTGCTTTGATTCCTTGAGGGGAAATTCATAGAAGATGAAATTAACCATTTTACAGCGAACAGTTGAGTGGTACTTTGTACCTCCACTGTGTTGTGCCAACACCACTCCTCTTGAGTTCCAGAACACTTCCGTCATCCTAGAGCAAAACCCCACTCCTTTTAAGCTATCATTTCCTGTTCACTCCTCCCTGCTAGCCCCGGCCACCGCAAATCTTTCTGTCTCTATGGATTTACCTACTTTACTTGTGTCATACAAACAGGCTCATACGACATGTGATCCTTTGTGGCTTTCTGCCTTCTTTCATCGAGACTTCTGTTTTCAAGGTCGGTCCTGAACGTTGTAGCATGGATCAGTTCTTCCTTCCTTTTTATGGCTGAATAATATTTCCCCGTGTGAAGAGACCACATCTGTTTATCCATTTACCAGTTGAAGGATGGGTCTAATGTTTTTCAAGGGAAGCAGGGATCCTGGACACCTGTGGACTCATGGTCAGCCCATGGCCACTGGGTTTGTGGCTACATCCCATCCTCCTGTCCAAATCCAGGGGACACCTTTCGGACCTGCCTGTCTTTTCTGTATCATTGAGAGTGATGCTTCCTCCTTTTACCCCAACAGTATCACATCCTGCCTGGACCTGGGTGTTGTTCCTCCATCTCTGGCTAGTCCTTCTGTGTATGATTCATAGATGTGCCTTCTTCTGCCTGGGACCTAGATGTGCATGGCAGCGGTTCTCAAAGTGTGGTCCTCATCCCCAAGAGTCTGCAGGAGGTTTTGGGTCCCACCGAAGACTGTGGTTGAATCCGGATCTTGAGAGTAAGACCAGAAACCTGTGTCAAAGTAGCCTGCTGATTGGCTCTGGACCACCGGGTAGTGTGAGATCCATGGAGTCTACACCCCGAGCAAGGGGCTGAGCTTGGCACCCACTCGGTCTTGGGGTGGCTCACTTATTGCCACGACCTCAGACAGCCTCTTCAGCACAATGGCCCTAGTGTCTGTGGGTCGCTGCTGAGCCCCATTCCGGTATAGTCTACTAGGGGTTCCTCTGTTCCCGGTCGTTTTGGGAATAGTCTCATAAGCAGGAGGTATAGACGGCAGTGGGAGTTTGGGAGAGCGTCTGCTCAGAACGAGCTTTTTCTAAAAACAAAAGAAATGAAGCTTTGCTGATGTTTGAGGTGTCAGTGTCACTGATGCCCTCCTGTGCTCCTGTGTCTCTCTGTGAGGTGTCTGTAGGCAGGGCTCCATGGCCGTCGCGTGTCCTGCCTGTGGTCAGACCACTGGGACCTCTTACAACTTGCCTGTGGCCTGCAGGCAGCGGCTCGGGGTACAGAATCCAACTCATTCACTCTGAACCAACCCTCTCCCAGTGGGATAGCTTCTGGAATAGACAGATTCCTGCAGTGGAACCACGGTGGGAAAACACGATGGGGCGCCTGAGGGGCCTAGTTGTCAAGCATCTGCCTTTGGCTCAGGTTATGATCCCGGGATTCTGGGATTGAGCCCCGCATTGGGCTCCCTGCACAGCAGGAAGCCTACTTCTCCCTCTTCTCCTCCCCCCGCTTGTGTTCCCTTTCTTGCTGTGTCTCTCTCTGTCAAATAAATAAATAAAATCTTAAAAAAAAAAAAAAGAAAAGAAAAAGAAAAGAAAAGGAAAGGAAAGGAAAGAAAAAAAGAAAAACAATGAAAAATGCAAACAGAACCAAACAACAAGACTGTATTAAAACCGACACTTGCGCTTATGGTATAAGCTTTGTGTGGTCCACATGCTGAATCCCGCCGGTCTGACAGGCTCATTGCTCACTTGAAAAATATGATCAGTAGTAGGAAGGAAGATCTTTTCTCGAATAAAATTTTGTCTTTCAAGTTTTCATTTTAAAGATGAAATTTGATGAAATGAATAATTTTAAAAATTATTATTAGAAATAATAATTTTCTAAAATAAAGGTCAAAAATGAAATTTCAGGGGTGCTTGGGTGGCTTAGTGGGTTAAAGCCTCTGCCTTTGGCTCAGGTCATGATCTCTGCTCAGCAGGGAGCCTGCTTCCCCCTCTCTCTCTGCCTGCCTCTCTGCCTACTTGTGATCTCTGTCAAATAAATAAATAAAGTCTTAAAAAATGAAATTTCATCTTTAAAACTTGCAAAGATGAAATTTTTACTTGTGATCTTTATTTTGGAACCTACTTTTCATGTGCATAGTGGAGCACAGTGTCTTGTAAGTACATACCGCAGTGTACTGTAACTAAGCCTAAGTGTCTTAGGTGCACGTGTCCCAAACACTTACCGTGAAGCATGCTGGACATTGCCGGGAATCTGCCTTCTGCTGGGCAGCTGGTCCAGCCTTGTGCTCGGGCACTCCCGCAGCTCGGCTCGGACAGCACCCCTCCAAGTTTTCCTTCTGAGTTTGTCCCCTCTCTCGGAGGGCCCTCCTCTCTGGGCTTGTGGCTCATGTCCTGCGTGTGTCCAAGCAGGCGGCTTGCTGCCTTGGGAGTGAATCCTTCCCCACTAGTTCCTTTTGTTATTCAGGAAGCTCCCTGAGGACAGGACCCTGTCTCCCCCAGCTGGGTGTGTGATCCGGCTATACCGCCGAATAAATGAGCAGAGATGCCCGCCTTCAGCTTTATGTAAAGCCTGCGTGTTGTGAGCATATGGCCCTTTCCACTCCCACGTGCCTCCCTGAGGTCAGGTGAGGGTGAGAGTCACCAACCACCGGCCTGCTGGTGCCTCTTTCCCCTTCAAATACTGCGTCTTGGGCTCTGAACTTTTTTTTTTTTTTTTTTGCTAATAACTGCAGTTGTTTGGGGGTTTTGTTGTGTTGTTTTGTTTGGCAGTGACAATAGCCATCGGCTGTGTTTCTCCCAAATTAAGTGGCACACAATTTCCTGGTGCCTGAGTACCCCACGGGCCATTTCCCACCGTCCCGTGTCATGACCCAGCATTTTGGTGGGCGTCAACCCCCTTTGCAAGTGACTCGAGGGTTCATTATAAATTAGTCTGAAACGTTAGCAGTGGCCCCCAAACCTTTGCCAGTGCTTTATTTGAGACCCTGGCATGTGAGATAATTTTGGCCAAAGACACAGGAGAGGATGTTGGCTGGGGTCAGTGAAAAAAAAGAAAAAGAAAAAAGAGGGCTTAACAAAGAGACGGTGCTTCCTGCCTCGGGACTTTGAAGTAGATGAGGTCCAGAGCTGCTGTCGCCATCCTGTGACTGGGAGCAGAACCCCTGGAGAATACTTGTCTTCTCGGCTTAACCCAGCGGAATCCGGGCTGTCACGGCAGCCAGCGACACCCTAAGCAAAGAAGGGGCTCTTCCCACCCCTGTATGTGGGGCAGCACCTCCACAGGACCTCGGTAAATGAAAATTCCTGGCTCCGAGGCTGAACGGTGAGCCCACAGAATTGAACTCAGACCATACCCTGCAAGCATCTCGAGTTTTAGAAGGCTCTCCGACGGGTTCTGTGTCAATAGTTCAAGGTCAAACGTTGAGAAATACTATAAGCTGTGTTTCAAAGTCAGTCTTGAAGCTGAAATTAAATTCAGAATTTAGTCAAGGGCACTGATTTTGACAAATACATAGCAGATCTTGGGTAACTATTTCGAAGTAAACAAGTATCCTAAGTGTTCTTGTTGTATCCTTCCAGGGTTCATTAATATCTCTTTGGAACAAAGTTATTTCATATGTTGCAAAAATTGTCACAAAGTCTCAGCATCTTTAGCATGGGGAGAAGACACAGGACTTTGAAAAATATCTTTCGGAAACAGGTTCGTATTGTAGCAATGGCAATAATGCAATTGCATATAATTAAATTTGTCATTAGAAATTTTAGTTTCTCCTTGTATTTGATGGTATAGTCTGGATTTCTAAATAGTGTAAGATCCATCTCTTTCAGAAACTGTTGAACTTATCAACTGACCATCAGCAGAGGGAGAAATAATTTGGATGGGCCATTAGATATCAACCCAATCTGTATTATTAATTATTCATATATTAATGTCTTTAAAATTCCATCCAGTGTTACCTCAATCTTTTACATTCAAAGAGCAAAAAATGAAACACTTGCAATATATTGTTTGCTTCAAAATTACAATAATATATAGGGCTCTGTGACATAAGGTGTCACTGGTGTATTATAAAGAAATGCACACGATAAGGATTTTCTTCCTCCGTTGATCAGAAAGGCGATAGTGAATCATACTGGAAAGGTAACTTTGAGACAATATGTGTTGTGTGATGAGCAGAGCTTGGACTTTTCCAGTAGACAGATCTTGGATTGAGTATATGAGATTAGTAGTTCTCAACCTTTGGAAATCCGGAAGCTGTGGGCCTGGTTTTAGAAACACACATATGCATGACTATGCATGCAACTTTCCATGCATTACTAGAATGTTCTGAAACCTAGTGACTTCCTGGTGCTAGGCACTGGTTGTGGACTAGACTGACCATGCTGGGTATTTTGATAGCCTAAGCCCCCAGCCTAAACCAGTAACACCATTAGCATTCTATTTTGCTGGGTGGGGTGGGGGGAGGGGCACAGAGTGGCCAGAGCCTGGGGCACTTGTGTGGAAGCTCCTTTGCACAGCAGGCCACTGCATACTTACTCAGGCTGGCTTAAGGGGACTGATAGATTACAGATATTTATGGCTAGAGGCCCCTGAAGCCACCACCACTTGCTTTCACTGTGGCTACCTTACAAAAACAGTGGCTCAGTGATTATCTTTTTTTTCTTAAAGATTTTATTTATTTATTTGACAGACAGAGATTATAAGCAGGCAGAGCAGCAGGCAGAGAGAGAGAGAGGAGAAAGCAGGCTCCCTGCTGAGTAGAGAGCCCGATGCGGGACTCGATCCCAGGACCCCAGGATCATGACCTGAGCCGAAGGCAGCGGCTTTAACCCACTGAGCCACCCAGGCGCCCCAGCTTAGTGATTATCTATTGAGTGAGTAAATGATGGAACACGCAAGTATGAGTGAATGACCCCGAGCAAGCCACAGCTCTCAGCACCGGGTATCTCACGGTCACACTGGAATCAGTAATTCCAATCTCACAGGACGATCGTGAGCATCAAATGAGATAATACCCATAAAACGCCTAAACTATTCCCACCATGTAGGTGCACAATAAATTCTAGTGTCGCACCAAGACAGGCAAGCTGCAAACCTGAGTTACGGGTCACGTGAGTTACAGCAACTTTGGTTTTATGTACTTGAATGAACACAAAACCTTATTTATTTAGTAAGTTATGATGCAGGAGGAAATTTTGCTGTGTTGAGTTTTGTCAATGAGCATCAGGGCTAATGCAACCTTAATTGGGTCCAAGTTTATCTTTGTACAGCAAGGAGGGCTTCCGCTACTCATCAGTTGTGTCAACACGATTGTGGAGACAGGTCTAACCTATTTAGGAGAGAAAACTGTTCTTGAACCAATGGCCTCCCCACTGCATACGACCTGCTAGTATTATATGACCTTTATTCCTATTTGTAAACTCACTGCTACTTTGTTGCCATGCGTTTAAAATTAATCAATTTTTTTAAAATTCCAAAATTCTTCACATCTCCCCACCCCAATCAAACCAGTTGCTTTTCTAGTTAAATCTGATAAGTAACATGTTACGTTTTCTTAAAGAGTCAACACAAATAATGAAATTATTGAAAGCCTTGGAAATAGAGGGAAAAGCTCAACTATCATGTCAGGAAACCAATGATGCCTTTAACAGTTTCGCGTATTCTCCGGCAGGCTTTCCCCTACATTTTTATATATTTCCAGTTGTAGCCTATGCATTCAATTTAAACCCTACCTTTCCTCTTAGTAGGTGATGATTATGTTACATGTATTTCAAATTACCATTTTAACAATTTATGCTATTTAGTGGATTTATCATAAGTTGAAAGTCGTATCTTTTTGATTGGATTTTTTATTGATTCTTAATTCTCAACATTATAAACAGTGCTTTGCCCCATATGTGGCCTTTTCTCTCTTTTGGAAATATCTTTAGGATGAATTCCCTAAAGCGTGATATTATCTTCCAGGGAAATGTTCATTTTTATGACCCCTTATATATTATAAAATTGCTTTTCAGAAAGACTTGATTGGGCTACTTCCCACTGCCAGTAGCTACACAGATATACGTATCACTGCCATCCTCTCCACCGTTGGGTGTTTTCATTTAACAAAAGTGTAGGATCTATATGCAGAAACTATAAAATCACATGACGGGCATAGAACAAGATCTGAACAAATGCAAGGCCATATCCGGTCCTTGGATGGGAAGACAATAATTTAAAATGTCATTTCTTCTAAATTAATGTATAAATTAAAAGTTATTCCAATGAAATCTTGTCTCGGGGAGGGTTTAAAATTGTCCTAATAAATATAAGGGAGAATGGAATTGTTACCATTAAAAAAAGGAGAATGTAAGCCAGTAGACTTTTCTACCAAGTATGAAGGCTTGATTCAAAACAATATGGTAGGGGTGCCTGGGTGGCTCAGAGGGTTAAAGCCTCTGATTTCAGTTCAGGTCGTGATTTCAGGGTCCTGGGATCGAGCCCCACGTCGGGCTCTCTGCTCGGTGGGGAGCCTGCTTTCCTTCCTCTCTCTGCCTGCCTCTCTGCCTACTTGTGATCTCTGTCTGTCAAATAAATAAATAAAATCTTAAAACATACACACACACACACACACACACACACACACACACACACTATGGTATTGACATCAGAGTAGCAAACAGACCCGTAAAGAATAAAAGGGAGGTAAGAGAGAGTCCCCAGTATAAATGGGAATTTGATATAGCAAAGGTGATTTTTTTTCAATTCAGTGGGGGGGGGGGATAGATTTTTTTGAAATAAATGAGTGGCACAACCAACATAGAACCTAGAGAAAAATCATGTAGCACTCCCAGCTTAAACTAGACATGACACAAAATAAAACTCCTGATGGGATACAAATGTATATGCACAAAGTAAACAGTGCAAACATTCAGGAGGTGCTGGGAGACTATACGTTCCAGCCTGGGTACTGAAGAGATCTTTGTAACATTAGAAAATCCAGAAACTATAATAGAAAGATGGAAATGTTGAAGAATCTAAAAATTCTGAATGGCAAAGGGTAGCATAAGTAGAGCATATGAACAAAGGGTATTTTGGAGAATTATCTGCAGTAAAAATGAGAGATAAGGGGTTTGTATCTATAACATATGATGAGCTTGTGTAATCCAATAGAACAGCAAGAGAATGATGTAAATCGGTATTTCAGAAAGGAGGATTACAAAATGGCCACAAGATAGTACGCCTTTCAGGTAGTAAAATGCAAGAGACAGTAATATCAGGGACTAGAAAAACGATATCCACGGGGAGGAAAGAGTCCGCAAGTTCAAGACTGTGAATGAAAATAACACCAGACCATTGGGCACCAACGCAGAAAGCTGGATACTGCGTCATGCTCCTTCATGGAGACACCCTGAAAACATGATACCGAAGAAAGAAGCCAGACGCCGGGGACCTCATAGTCTATGACCCTATTCACGTGTGCCCAGGACAGGCAAATCTGCAGAGACAGAAATTAGATTAGGGATTGCCCACACCGTCATGGTTGAGGTGTAACGAGGGCGTGACTCCTGATGGGCACAGGGCTCCTTTTAGGGGGTGGAGGAGAATGTTCTAGAATCGTGATGAGGATTGCACAACCCTGCCAGTGTATAAACCCCACTAAGGGGATGAATATACAAGATCTTGATGAAGGCCTTATGGAGCTAAGAGGAGATGATGTAAAGAAATGGGTAGCGCGGAGGCTGTGCTTAAACTTTCCCTGAAGGACTGCCTGGACCGTCAATGATACCACCAACCCCAGTCAGCTCCAGGGAAAGTCCCAGTGTGATCCGCCAAGTGAGGAGCTTCCACGTTCACTTGGGACAAATTGCCATCTCTATAACGCTTCATTCTTCCATCCCAAAGAACGGCAGTCACTCCAAGTGAAGTATGTATTTAGCTCATGTGGGTCAGACACGTCTGGACCACACACTGCTCACCTGCCCTTCCTGCGGCTTGGTCAGCCATCAACCACGTCTCCACATCCATCATTGCCATCATCATAACAGCTTCTGCTTCTGCTGAACGCTGGCCATGCGTCGGGCATCATTCATTCAGCCCTCACCAGCCTCCTGAAGCAAGCCCTCTTGGGGTTGTCCCTGCTTCCAAATGGAGGAACAGCCAGCCTGGAGCAGTCAGGAACTGGTCAGAGGACACATGTTAGCCATTGGAGATCGTGGGTCCGGGTCTGTCTGACCTTCACTCGCGTGCTCTCCTGTGCTCAGCGGTTCATCTTCCTAAGTGCAAGGAGCCTGCCCAGGTGTTCGTAAGTTTTTACTTAAATAAATGCACCTGTATTTCAATGCCCAGCAAAGGAGGACCTTATAACCATGTCAACACAGTTCTCCATGTATCGCTGAAGGACATCATATTCGTCATGAATTTATGACTACAAGGAAATGATATCATTAGATTTATTTAAAGTGTTGTGCTCATGGGCTCCTTGTCCTCCCAACACAAATGGCTGGATTTGGGGTTTGGTACAGTTTTTATTTTTAGTTTTTAAGGGGGAAGGGGCAGAGGCAAAGAGAGAATCTTTTTTTTTTTAAGATTTTATTTATTTATTTGATAGAGAGATCGAAAGTAGGCAGAGAGGCAGACAGAGAGAGAAGGAGAAGCAGGCTCCACGCCAAGCAGAGAGCCCGACGTGGGGCTCGATCCCAGAACCCTGGGATCATAACATGAGCCGAAGGCAGAGGCTTTAACCCACTGAGCCACCCAGGTGCCCCAGAGGGAGAATCTTAAGGAGCCTCCATGCCCAGTGCAGAGCCCGACACGAGGCTTGATCCTGAGATCACAATCTGAGTGGACATCAGAGAAGGAGGCTTAACTTCCTGAGCCACCCAGGGGCCTCTTGGGTTTGGTACGCTGGAAAAACACACTACTGGTGTGTATGACCATAAGGAAGAAGATATGTCACTTGAAATCGAAGTTATCAACACATGCAAAATACAGTCGTTTTGTAGGTATCTGTTTGTTTTTTATGACACTTACATGCCCCGTCCCTAGGAGGATCCTCCAGTATTTCCCAAATCTGGCTTTCGTCCATGCTCCTTGTCGTGTTTCTCTTGCTCACCCAGTTTCCTTCTTCCCTAAGCCGATCCCTTTTTGTTCCTCGAGGAGACTTGATATATTAAGTTAAGGAAATGAATTCGTAAACACCAAGTTGGTAACAGTGAAGAGCGAGCTGATCGTTCTGTTCAAATCTGACTTGTGTTCATTCGCCCTGTGGCTGACTGAGTGTGGGTCAGCCTCTAACCAGCATCATGGAGAGCAGGGGCATTCGAACCCACGTTCCTTGGAAGGAGCGGACAAGCCCAGGAGCAGGAGAGCGTCTGAATAAATCATGGGATGGATAGTGGTCATCTGCAGGGTTGTCGAAAAATGATGTGCTGTTCCATGTCCATTGACAAAAGGTACAGCATTCACTGTTACTGGCTAAACTGGTGGCAAGCTAGAGGGAGAAGGAGGCAGAGATACAAGCAGGGAAAGGGGGAGGGGAGGAGCAGGGAGGAGGCAAGATGAGGAGGAGGGGGACACCAGAGAGGGGTCGTGTGCCATGGACTGGCTTGCAACCATAAATTATAAATTTGTATTTTATAATATTAAATTATAAATCTGGACTCTATCCTCTGTGTGCAGGCGCCCACGAGTGTGTGCGTGTGTGTGCACTGCGGGTGGGTCTGCAGATCTGGAAGGATAGAGATATGGTGGAGAGAAGCAGTATTCCCCATTTTTATTTCTTCTTTATGTATCTTTTTCCAATCACTGGAGTTTATTTTTAAAAACCCTCCATTATAGTTTGGATAAAAGCAATATTCAAAATAATATTTAAAAAACAATATTAAAAAACAAAGCAGTGTAGGCGACTGATCACAGCCCTTGCGGGTGAAAGGTTTCCATTGTGTTTGGGGTCGATTGCAAAGGCCAGGAACCAATATCGACGAATCCAAATGTCAGTGACCTTTGAAAGGATGATATTTAACAGGTTGGGACTGAGCCCACGAAGAGGTTATGGAACTTCTCAGCCATAATTTTTATTGCTTCGATATCAATATAGATGAATATTTCATCAAAACAGAGCACAGTTATGCAAGGCATGCTCTCTCCTGATTAGCACTGACTTGCCCTGGGCGCTTTCCCCGCAGTGGGGAGATTTATTATACAGTAACCGGCTGAGCTCTCCTGCAGGTCAGGGGTTAAAGCTACAGAAACATGATTTGAGACTCATCTGAGCTCAGCTTTGTCGGAAAGATAAACAGAAGGATTATCAAAGCCTTTTCACGATATTAGTTAAATGCCCTGCCATGCGGGTTTGGGGGAGAAGGGAGGGCTTCCGAGTCTAACCAAAACTGAGCCCGTAAACACTACGACCACTTTCACGAAATCGTGAGGACTTGAACGCCGCTGCCCACTTCCCGAAGTTACACTGACAGGCACGTGTCATTTCTAGTCTGGAATTGTTCAAGGTTGTCTTCTCCCGGTCCCTCCCCCAATCCGTGACGTGCTATAAATTAAAATAAACATCGGACTGTGGTTCCTCTTAGGTCTTTCACTTCTCACGGCAGCGGAGCAAACGGTTTCAGCTCCAAGTGTTCCTTGAGGGGGAGGGGGTGGCCCTGTCTTTGCGGGGAGACGGGCTGCACCCCTGCATGGACAGCAAGCCGCTTTCACTTTGGTGTCATGCTCAGGTGGGGTGACATTGAGGCAGACCAGCTCCTACCTCTGTCGCCAGGCCATCCACCGTTAGCACTGCTGCCATCTGCACGGTGTGAACACGTCTTGTGGGACGCAGCCGGTTCTAAAGAGACCAGAGTCAGGGGCGTCTGGGGGGCTCAGTCGATGGAGCGTCTGCTTTCAGCTCAGGTCATGATCCGAGGGTCCTGCGATCGGGTCCCGCATTGGGCTCCCTGCTCAGTGGAGAGCCTGCTTCTCCGTCTCTGCCTCTCTCTCACTTTCTCATGAATAAAGAAAATATTAAAAAGAGAGAGAGAGAGACAGAGACAGAGACTGGAGTCAGTGTATCAAGGGGGTGTTAGGAGGAACTGAGCAGTTTGGAATTTAGTACCCCTGTTGACGATCAAAGAGAAAGTAGCTTTGAAGCGGAAAGTTCCAGGGAAGCTCACGATATGCCATTTCATATAAAATCTCCCCGAAAGAAGCACACATTTCAGTGTGCCCCATCCTACGTAAGGAGCAGTGGCCGGGCATTATTTGGGAGGTATGGCTTTGAGATTTGCCTTCTCATCGTCTGCGTGTCTATGTGTGGATGCGGGGTGTGCGTATGTATTTATGGGTGCATGTGTGAGTGTGGTGTGTGTGTATGTGTGTACACATGGTGTGTGTGTGTACGCACCCTGTGCGTGTGTGAGTATGCACTGTGCATGCGTGTGTGGTGTGTGAATGCGTGCACCGTGCACGTGTGTGGCGTGTGAGTGTGCACTGTGCGCGTGTGTGGTATGTGTGTGAGCATGCACTGTGCCTGTGTGTGTTTTCTTTGCATACTCGCATCCTTTCCCACCATCCCCAGTTACTGCAATAAGCCACTTCCCTTTACATGTCATCTCTAAATGGAAACAGAACAAAGAAAACAGGACAAAAGAAATCAGGGAATTTTCCAAAGGCACATTTGATGTACAAGTATAAACAGGAAAGAGATGCCTGGGGAGACCGGAATTGCTCAGTAGACAGCTGTTAATGCATGTCGTCGGAGAATGTGCAAAGGAAGAGACGACAGGAAAGGAGAGGGTTCGAGAAAGTCTCCACCTTCTCTTGTGCTATTTTAAGTTCCATTAGCACTAGCAGAAGCAAGCATGTGTCTGATTTATTCAGCATTACCGTGGGAGTTGACCCAGAGATACAGGGACGGGCTTCGGAAAGAGTCCCAGCACCTCCTCTCTGTACACCACTGACGCCAGCTGGAGGCATGGGGGTCCCCCACACTGCCCAGGGTCAGGTTGCTGGTAATTCATGGTTACCGTGTCCTCACGCGCTGCCCAGTCAAGCCTCATTGTGACACAGGCTGGTCCCGTTTTACAAAACCTGGAATGCACACTGCATATTCTTGCATTGGTTGTCAGTCGTTGTGAATAAAAACCACAATCCTGTTACTCATTTGATTTTTATGGGGAGACCTCGGGCTCTCAGCTGTCATGTTAAATATGCTCTAGAAAACCTTGAGCAAGAAACCAACATTTCTGGTGAAATCCAACAGAATGAAATGGGAGGGGAATAGGGGAAAGGATAGGAGAGACTTTGGGTGACGCTCTTGGACCTGAACTACCTGCCTCTTTCAGCAGACACGCTGAGCCAGGTATCTTCGCTCTCCTGAACACGGGGTTTAACTTGCTTAGGGACGCAGAGTCTAAGGGCATTTTCTGCTTTCTGAGAGACTGTGACTGTGTTTGTCTTTCTCTCCTCCGTGGATCTTCCAGGGGACAGTTTACTCTGGTGACAATACAGTTAGCAGCAAGCGTCCGAAGTAGAGAGCAAAGTCTACATAATGCGTTGTATGAAGCAATATGCCCACACCGGGTGTTGCTAGACCCCTGATTCCCGTCTCACTCATTCCCAGAATCATCCCTCAACGTGGAGGCTTCTGTGCCTACAGCACAGATGGGAACACGGGATGCCCGAACCGGTACCCGGCTTGCTCAAGGCCATGTGGCAGGACGTATGAGCCATGATGCACACCCACACGCATGGACCTACGTTTTATGAACAGCCCCCACCGAATCATGGAGAGCTATGTGGGGATCTGCAGGGTTTCCTGGGCGTCCCTCCTCGACAACATCATCTCAAGGTCCAGTTAAACTCCGCTGATGCTGAAGAAGACCACTGAATAATAATAATAAAAACAAAACAAAACAAAAAACAAGGGGTAACTCTGGGACGCAGTGCGCCAAGTTAAGACAGAAGTGAATTTGATTGTGAGAACCAACGTGCGGCACTCCCCGTATGGAACAGAGTTTTCAAGTTAAATTGTTGATGAGGAGGAGATTCAATGGCACTTTGGTCCTAAGTGATTTTACCTTGACCTCCAGCACGGAGGCGAACTATGTCATTATGTGTTGTATTCTTCAAGGGTCAGATTGTCAGTGGCTTAACCTTGTTGATGCTGCACAACTTTGCTCCAGTCAGCTACTTTCTTCTCTTCTTTTTCCTCCCAACGCTCCCCCCACCTCCTTTTTTTGTTCAGAGGCAGCTGCTGGCCTGGAGCCCTTATAAAGAGCAGGAAGGACCCGAAGCCACAGGCAGGATTAAAGGGCTGATCTAAACCTTAGATCTCAGCTTTAAAGTTGTAATGTACAGTGAATTTGGTTACATGGAAAAGGAAACAGTAATTGTTGAAGTATGTTTTCTTAAGCTACGGAGTAATTTTTCAAATGCTTGCCTTTAATCCACGGACAGGCTTGCGTTTGAGAAAATATGGTCTCGCTGCTCGGGATTCAGTCTGAGCGTCTGAAACCTGGATCTTGGAGATACGTTTTGTCATTTCTTTCAAAAAATAAAAAGATGACTGGCATCCAAGGATCAGGTTTGAAAGGTTGCTTTTTCTGGCTACCGTAATTCTGCCGCTTTTGTCATGGGCTGTTGGAATGGCTTGATGCCTCATGCTTCTTCCTTAATATTTGAGACAATGCCCTGTTTTTTCTTTTTTTCTTTTCTTTTTTTCTTTTCTTCTCTTCTCTTCTCCTTCCTTCTTTCCTCCCTTCCTTTCTTCCTTTCTTTCTATCCTTTTTTTTTTTCTTAAGGCACCTGTGAGTTCACTGTGACCAGACGAGGAACCTATCTAAACATGCCTGGGTGGGAAGGTTGGGAATGGAGAGAGCAGGGTCTGCTTGTCGGTAATCAAGACAGCTCTTCCCCCCACGCCACCCTGCAAGTTCACCACTCACATCAGAGCAACGTGGGTTTCAGGACCCCGGGAGGACCATTTGAATTCTGTCTGTGCTGCTTCCCAGATCTGAGCCCTCGTGCAGTTGACTCAACATCCGAAGCCTCAGCTTGCTGTTGGGAATCTGGGGAACCTAAAACATTCCTTTCTGTGTGAAGTGTTTGACACGAGGTGTACACCTGCGTGAGCACCGCCCAGCTGGTCCTGCCTGTCTCAAGCAGGATCTGCAGGACTCCTGAATTTCTGCAGAGATGAAGTCCAAAGCCTCTGTACGGCAGAGCTCCCACCCCATCAGCCAGCAATGACCGTTGTGTTGTGGTCGTTTATGCCCCATGTGCAACAGACTGCTCCTTTTGTCAAACAGGACAGAAACAAATGCCCAGAGAAGCAAAATGAGAAAAAACAAAGACATACAAAATACAAGCTCGTTTTTTGTTGTTCTTTTTTAAAATTAGCATTGACAAACAGCAAACATTGGCAAACTTTGCACCCTCGGTTGCAATGGTGCCTACTCCAAATTTCTGTACTCATTTCTCTCTGGCAGACTTTGGGTGGCGCTTGGTTATGTGGCCCCAGGAAACTCACACGAGGGAATTATTATTATTCGCTTGTACAAAGCAGGAAATAGACGCAGAGAGGTGACATGACTTTCTTTTGGTGATGCAGCAACTGGTGGGGACTGAATTTGCATTCGGGCTGTTGGAATTCGTGATCAAACCCTAAGGACCCTAGCATGGGGTGGTGGCTCCGAGCATGGGGTCTGGGGCCAAGGTCTGAATCATAACACCTACATGAATCTTCCAGGGGCAGAGACTGGGGGCTGAGACATTGTTTGGAAATCTATAATGACAATGGTTAGAATCAAGGATGGCAGAGGGATTGGGAAGGGCAGATGGGACAGAGGAGTTCAAATTTCCAAAAGTTGACAATTCCCTAGTTTGTGCACATAGGGAAAGATGAAATCCTTCCCAGGCTGTGTTGCAAACAAGTGGAATCCTGCTTCCCCAAACCCAACAGTTCAAGAAAGAAAATAGAGATTATTTCCTTTCTAATTAAAGATCTTGAAATCCTCCACAAAACACTAGAAAATCAAATTCAGTACAATGCAGAAAGATAACACACCTGGCCAATTCAGGCTTATTCCAACACTGCAAGCATAGCTCATTATTTAGAAACTTCATGGTACAATCCATCACGTGAAGTAGATAAAGAAAGAAAACTACTGGGTCAGCTTGACAAATGCTAGGGAGGCATTTGGACACAAAAGAAACTAGGAAGAGAAAGACACAGCCAGACACAAGGATGAATGTCATCTGGTCAGCTCCTTTCCGGACAGTGAAAAGCAGGGACATTCGCATGAAGACTAGAATCAAAGTCTTAAAAACTCACTACCTGTTTTGATCATGTTTTAGCTGATGCAAGAAGGAAAGAAATAGAAGTAGGAGGTGTAAACCGCAAAGGGAAGGTACGAAGATAAAGCACGTAGAGGAAGAAACCCTAACACTTCGGGGCTGCCCGCCTCAATTGATGGGGAGGAAGCGCTACTCCCGGACGGCAATACGGAAGGTTGCCAAGGCTTCATTGTCTCTGACTAACTTGATTCCAGTGGTGTGAATTCTGTGACAAGAGAAATAGGACACTAACCCACACAGAGAAGGGCAAGCATGCGGTAGCAGCGGTCACCTGCCTGAGCTGTACACGCAGAGTGCACGGTGCCTCAGCCTCCTGAGCCCCCGCGCAGCCCGGCAATCACATCCTGCAGTCTCTGGGCGTGGACACCATGGGCTGCAGGCTCCTGCCTGCGCGGACGGCCCTGTCTCTGCACGCCAGGTTCCTACCCGCCGGCTGGGGCTCCCCCGTGCCTCACTCAGCAGGGGCTTCCCACTGTTGCAGTGAGTGGGCACGGCTCTGTCTTGGGCACACCAGCAAGTTCTCACCCGCCCAGAAGTTAGACCCGCACCTCCCCCATGACGTCTGAGTCCAGGCTGGGGAGAGCCCTCCCCGGCTGGGCTTCCTCGACCTTTGTCTCCCAGCTAGGGTACCTTCTATTTTATACTTAGTCAGCATCATCATCATCATCATCAAAGGATTCTCCATATTAAACTTCTCTTGTTTAAATCACTGGGAAATTTCTGTCTCCAGGTTAGACCAAGACTGGTACAAAGGTGTATTTTGAGAAGGAATGATAAGGAAGGGCTCATGTCACAAGTTAAATATATTTTTATAGCAATAAAGTCAGAAGGGGGCTCGCAGGGATGGGAACAGACAGATACAAACTCAAGGAAGGACCAGAGAAGAAGGAAGAGAGCATTTCAGGTCAGAGGGAAAGGGTGGATTACTTAATCATTTGGGGTCAATTACGTAACCATTTAGAACAAAATTAATTAATTTAAGCCCATAATGTATAACTTTCTCTAAAGACATTTTGGGTGGTTTAAATATTTAAACATAAAACAAGGAACCAAAGAAACACCAGAACCCAATTTTACATGGGTGTATTTATGTTTCCACGGTACAGAATCTTTCTCCGCAGATGAAAAGGGCAGACCTCTTACGTGATGTGAAGGAAAAAAACTGATATACGTGACCATGTCAAGATTTAAAGTCTTCCATAAAATTAAAGAATTTCAAAAGCAAACCTAAATGAGGACAAGAAACAATGAAAAATATTTTTGGTCAATATTAACAACATTAACAAGCCACATTAAACCTCACTAGCAATCACGAAAATGCAAACACAAAGGGAATTCATTTTATGCTTATCACTTGATAGCCTACTGGTGTGAGTCTACATTAACCCGATCTTTCTGGAGGATACTTTTGCAGTATATACCAAACTTTAAAATATGCAATCCTTTGACTTACGTATCCTACTATGAGGAATTTGGCTTAAGGAAATCATCAAAGATAAGCTCCAAGATTTAATAGGCAAAGATATGTATTATAGTACTACTTATAATATTGAAAACCTGCAAACAAATTAAATACCCCAAATTAGGTGATTAGCCAAACAAGATAAAAGGCATTGAATGAAAATCTATGCGATAATTATCGGTAAAATCGTAAAAGGATCCTTAATGGCAAGAGAACCTGTTCACAGTGTATTTTAAGTGGGAAAAAAAGAAAAAAGGCACCTAAGAGCAAGCTGAATACATATGATCATTGTTTATCCAAATATTTTGGGGAGCTGTATGACCAGCGTCGAATTGTCAGCACAGACCAAAGGGGGCTCCTTGCTGGAAGACCTGGTTCTTGTCTGGGTCTTTTTGAAATGACCCATCGGTGGGGGGAGGAGCTGTCCCTTGGTCTGCCCATGCAGCTGCTAGCCCTCTTGTCTTACTTACCTGGAGGGTTATAAATAGAAGACCCTTTCCCTTCAGAAGTGAGTCTGTCCCTCCCTATTGGTTGTGCTCCTCTCTCTGGCAGCCAGGCCTTGACCCCGGATCATAGGACACCTTCCTTTTTCTGCTCCCCAAAGTGTGGCAGGACGTAGCAGCAAGTGGGATGGTCTGTGGGGCTGGTCTCTCGGAGGAATGTTTTGAATGGGACACTGGCGGTGTGTGGTGCCGGCAGGATAGCGCACAGGTTAGACGGGACACGGGAGATTTCAGAGACCTTGGGAATGAGTGGAATGTGCGCTGAGGTAACCAAAAACCTCTTCCCCAGGACTCCTGTGTTTTAGGGCTGGTCTTAACAAGGAAGTGTTTATAGAGTGCTGAGCTGAGCCATCCAGCCCATCCCCGTGCTGCTATTTTGTAGATAAACTGAAAAAAGTCACCCATCCCAGGACGGAGTGTCTGCAGTTTATACCAAGAAAAATAAGTAAATGATCATCTTTGTGTCCGTCAAGTTTCCAGCAGGAGAAAGAATTCATTCAGATGGTTCCTTGCAAGATAGTTTAAGGAAGGGACTTCTTGGAAAGGTGGACAGGGTTAAGGGAAGCAGCACTAGGCTGATTCTCTCCCTGCTAATGGGGACACCAGGCAAGCTGCAGTAAGGGGTGTCCCCCTGGGGCCCAAATGGCGGAGCCCCCTGAGTGCTGGAGGTTTCAGGTGGTCTCGGTCAGCAGAACCTGCAGGTGGGCAGGAATGCAGCCTCCACTGAACCGGGGGGCTGCTCCACGAGACGCTCAGTAAGAAATGCTCCGTCTGTCTCTCCTCCTGCCGTGTGGTTTCTGCCTGTGCCCTCCCGCCGACCCCGATGGCAGCCGGCTCAAAGACAGCCACCAAGGGGGGCCTGGGTGATGCTGCCTGGCCAATCATCTGATGTCCAATCCCACCCCCTAAATTCATGTTCACACACAAGCTTAGCATGTGACCTTATTTAGAAAAGAGTCTTTACAGCTGTAATTAGTTAAAGATCTTGAGACAAAATCATCAGGGACTTAGGGGGGCCTTAAATCCAGTGATGGTTGTCCTTAGGAGAAGGGAGGACACAGAGCGACAGCCAGAGGAAAAGGCCATATGAAGGCAGAGGCAGAGACTGGTGTAGAATGGCCATGAGCCATGGGACAGTAGGGACTAAGGAGGGCCACGGGCCGCTCTCCTTGAACCTTCAGAGGTCACAAGGCCTTGTCCACACCTTCGTATCGGACATCTGGCCTCCTGAGCCATGAGAGAAAACTGAGAACATATATCCACTTAAAAGCTTATACCAAAGAGCCAAAGGTGAAAACAACCCAAATGTTCATCAACAGACCAACGAGAAAGCAAAACGTGGTACATCTAGCAAATGGATTATTATTCAGCAGGAAAGCCGCCGTACGTGTGGTACGGACACCTGCTACAATTGGATGAACTTGAAAGTGCCGCATGGAATGAAAGCCGCCAGGCGCCGAGAACTACATACTGGACGATCCCCGGTGTGTGAGACGTCTTGACGGGCAAGTCCGCAGAGACAGGAAGCAGGCTGATGAATCTCGGCTTGGGGCCGATGACAGGGCCAGCGACTGCCAGCGGTACACGGATTCCTTCCCTGCTGATGAAAATGTCCTAAAATTAACAGTGACACGGCTCCACTGTGTGGATATCTGAAACCCCACTGAATCACAGCCTCAGAAAGGGTCCATTTGATGGCACGTGCATGCTAGCTCAATCACTTTAAAAAAAACTCCAGACCCTTGAAAAGATGCATTTTCTTGTGGTCTTGCCAAGATCTTTGTAAAGAATGTATATTGTAATAAAACCTTTTGCAAGTCTTGAAATTTCCCATGAGAATCAATCCATATCACTGTCCCTTTACCCTATGATTTATATCCTTCCAAGTTGGGTCACTTGCGTTTGTTTCCGGGGGGGGGGTCCCCAGCAGGAGAGAAGGGGTCTCCTTTGTGGCCCTATGCTCAAATTTCTTCACATTACATTTGTAGAAACATATCCAGTTCTTTCAAAGGGAATGATACTGTCACGCCGGTGTCCTCTGTCCTCATTTAAATATGTTCTAATATCTCAACTTTTCAAAAAATCACTTCTCAGCAGTGAAATAAAGTATTTTTTGTTTGTAAACATCAAAGGCTCTTTTTAAAACATTTTATGCTCCTAATCTACCATCAATCTTTTTTAATACCTCTGGTTTAGAATTAATCAAGCAGTGTAATATGATCTATAACACCATATCATATAATAAGGATTTGATCTCTAAGGCTCTGTAGAAAGGGATAGAATATTTGTCACCATAGATAGCTGTTTATCAAAGGGATAGAAATTAAAAATAAAAACTCTCCATGCTCCATAAATGTGTGACTCATTTATGAGTGGGAAGAAATCTCCATGATAGGATTTTTTTTTTAATTTCTTCAAGGATGGAATATTTAAAAGCTGCATTTCACAATGGAGTTTCATTTACAAGGGTATTTAAATGTGAAAATATCCGTGGGTGGTTTTAGGCTAAAAAATGTCACGTATTTCTAAACCCCCAACTTTGGATTTTATCTGGCACTCCAGTCACTGGTCACATGAATAACTGGAAATGCTTCACTTTGGGGGGCCCTGGCTTTGGTACTCTTGTACCCCATGTTCCTGAAGCAGGCTGTGTGGGGGACCTCCCATTTGGGTTTGTACCTCTGACCGTTTGGGAGTTCCTCTTAAAGACAGGGCTTTATTGCCGTGGAAGGGAAAGTGCCCTCTTCCCGGAAGGGAAGACAGGAGACAGTGGGGCGAACCCATGGATAGCCAGTCAGGGTCTCAAGTGCAGGAACCTAAGAGCTCATCGATTGAGCACACGTGAGACAGAAGTGAGTGATGGGCCGGGTGTATTGTTCGAAGGACACGGTGCTGTGCTGATGACGCGTTCCCTTTGCACAGTGCCCTGGGTCCTCAAAGCCACGTCCCCATTTGCACACGCTCCATGCAAGCAGCTGGTGTGTCTTCCACACCCGTTTGCTCCTTTCAGTGTGGAGTCTACCCAGGGTCAGCTTATTTAACCCACACGAATACCCCCCACCCAATTTTGGGAGATATAGACATTAATTGAACACTAATCTGACAGATTAAAAAAAAAAAACTCAGATTACTCTCCTAGGTAGATTTTTTAAAAAAACTTAGCACATTTTCAGCACATCTCAAATTCGGTCGTGGAATAGTCACACAACTGTCCTTAGCGAGGGGTAAGCGACAACCTTTGGGAAGTACTCATGCTCCATGGATTGTGAAACCCATTTCTCATCTCTGCATTCGGCCACTGGTTTGCCCTTGACAAATTCTTCCTAGAATTGCCAGGTTCGGGCAGCAGGGGCGACCTAGCTGTCAAAGCCTCCGGCCGGGGCTCAAGCTCGGTCCCAGCGGTTCAACCTTCACTGTGTCAGTGATATCTGTAAGTCGTCTTCCCCTCTCATGTTGGGTTTGGCAGTGGGAGAAATGTTATCCAAGAACCACACGGCAATCTGGTTCTGGAAACCAGACGCCAAGGCAAATATTTGAGAAGTGACTCCAGTTCCACATTTTTCTTCCAAGGCGTCGTCCAAGTGCTTCAGGGGATCTAGGGAAAGAAGACACGCACAAACAGATGAGCCTAAGATATGAGCAGCATTAGCTACCACATGCCAAGCAGGACAACTAATGATAGCCGAGACTGCCAAGTCTCTCAGAAGAGATGAAAGAAATTTCACAGCCCAAAGGCATGATACAACCATGTCATGGGTCCTATGTGATTGTTATTAAGATATTCTGTCATCCTGTATCTGGCAGGGACTTTTCTTTCTTTGTTGCTACCTACCAAACCAGCTTCAAAACGTCACTGGGTAAAAACATCAACCATTTATTTTGCCTTACAACAAAAAGTCATGAGAGATGGATGCAGCAATGTAACAAATTTACTGGTACCGGAGCTTTTTTCTATCTTCCTGCTCACCATCCATAGGGAGTGATTCTGAGCTCCATGGCCACCTCATGGTGGGAAGACAGCTGCCATTGCCCCAGACTTGCATCTGTTCCCGGCAGGAAGAAGGAAGTTCATCCCAGACAAGAGCTAAAGTTAAAACTGAGTATTTAGGGAAGTATCAGTCTCTACGATCTTCTGAAACAAATTTTTAAAAGAGTGCTTAGCATCTTCAGGAGAGGAGTAACAGGTAGATGGCCACCAAGTGCTTAACGCCAGGTTGCAAGGAACCACAACAGTTCAGCAGGCAAGACATCACCATAGATCATCAAGCAACAGCAGGGCTCCATTTAGTTGGGGAAGGCAGAAGGGAATCTGGCTGCTGATGCTGATAGCAGACAAAAACGAGCCATCATATACAGAAACAGGTTCTGGACGTTCCACAGCATCATGGCCCTGGACTGCACCGAGTAGACCCTCATCACAGGTGCCCACACTGCCTGAAGTATTCTGCCTCCGGTGGTCAGCACAGCGGCTCATTCTCTGACTTCGTGTAGATCTCTGGGCCGTCCCCAATGAGCTGTAGACTCGCCCTTCCATGCTCTGCCTCAATGCCAGGCTGAGAGTGTGCCAAGGGAGTCCCTCCTCCGGTGAGCTGCTTCAGCCATCGGAGGGGAGGGGGGAGGGCAGGAGAGAGGCTGCTCCTCCCTGCTCGCTGGTGGAATCACCCCGGGGGGGTGGGGGTGTCTCACCCCAAGGGCAGCAGGTGCTTCCAGCCCCCGATGTCATGCTCTGTGCAAACTCGGGGGGGGGGCTCCTTTCATTCATTGGCTGTTTCACCCCCAGCCCTTGGCACACCGTGGGAGTCCACAAATGCACCCTGAATGAAGACTGCTCAGGTGCCCAGGAGGGAACAGGGGCCTCCAAGAGCCAGCGCGCTCCGCACACTCCTGGACAGGAGCCCGTCTGCACCGTCGGTGGGTGAGTCCGCCGCCACCGCAGTGCCAACCAAGGCATGGAATCCCCTCAGTATCGTGCATGGCCCCATTCGTTTGCTTCTTATTCGCGATCAGAAAACACAATATCAAGGTCCTTCGTCAGCTCAGCTGCTGTAACAAAATGCCACGAACTGGGAGGTACAGACGGCAGAGAGCTGCCTCTCACGGTTCTCGATGCAGAAAGTCTGGGACCGGGGTGCCTGTATGGTTGGGTTCTGGTGAAAGCCCCCTGCCCGGCTGGTTCACAGCTGGCTTCTGGCTATGTTTTCACTTGGTGGGGAAATAGAGAAAAAGAGTGAGACAGAGCTAGAGAGCGTGGGCCACGGCTCTGTACATTCTGGAGTGTCCCTTTTCCCAAGGGACAAATCCCATTACAAGAGCCGCCTCCTCATGACCTCACGGAAACCTAATTACTTCCCCAAGTCCCCACCAATAAATTTCATGTTGGGGGTTAGGGCTTCCACATATAAATTTGGGGGGACATAGATCAATCCCTAGCCGACTCTCTCGCTCTCTTTTTAGTGACTCTGTTGAGTGGTACACTCAATTTTCCTTCAACTTGTTCTCTTCAGGTGTTGGATTGATTGTATTGGATGCCTTAACCTCTTCCAGAAAGGATGCATCTCAGATCAAATGACATCTCCCCGTAGATTCCATTAGTTATGAAGCTCGTGCGGAGTCCGATGGCAATTGCAGGGGTGAGGTGGTGAACAAGCTGTTCGCGCCCGTGTTCCCGGTCACAGGGTGGAACAGATTTTGAAGTCCCTTAAAAGCATCGATACATCACAAGGACATAAATTCTCCAGTTCCCATGGATGGCCTCTTCAGAAAACGGAGTCTTTATTAATTGTTCTCTTGGCTTTTCTTGAGTAAAAGTGTTTTTCTTTTTAACGCTATCGGCAGAACGTCAAGATGCCTGTTGAATACCAGAGCGGAGAAGTCAGCACCGGTGCAAGCTGCCTCGTTGGAAACGATGAGTGTGTGCCGTCCACGGGTGAGGATCCCTGTGGTTCGCGGTCACAGACACTGCCCTCTGGGCACCTACAGTCAGCCACATTCTGTGCTGGGAGCTGCAGAAAGCCGCTTTGGCTGATTGAAGCAGGGAAAGGATTTACTACAAGGACACTGGCAAGCCCAGAGGGACAGGAGTAGGACAGTGGCCACCAGGGGCTGGAGGAGTGGAGCGTGGGGTTCAAGCTTGACGAGCACAGAGCTGTGCAGGATGACAGAGCTCTGGACATGGGGGGCAACAATGCATTTAATGTCCCCGAGTGGTTAGGATGGTATATTATATGCACGTGTATCTTACCACATTATTTATATGGGACAGGAACGAGAATATCTAGGACAGCGGGAGCATCGGGCTTGGAAGCATGTGTGTGGGAGCGTAAGGCAGGCTTCACTGTGGGGCTGGGGCCCTCCCGCGGCACTGACCCCTTGTCCCATCCCCACTGGTCAAGGCGGACTCCAGGCATCCCTCCTCTACAAAGCAAGCAGTAGATCTCACAACTCCTGCGGAGGCCGCTGGTGGTCAGAGCCCAGGCCATCTGCTGCAACTAGCTTAGCCAAGACGGGGGACCGGAGTCTCTGCCCTGGTTTGCCTCCATCTCAAGAGGTGGGCAACGGGGCCCAGACTAGCTGGTTCCTCAGCCTGCAGACTGGGGGATGGCAGCCGTCATCACGCTCCTCCCAGACATTTCCACCTCTTGGTCTGGGGGTGCTGGCTGCCTGCAGACTGGGGGAAGTTTAAGATCCCAGAACTCAGAAGCCTCTACTCCAACTGTTTTAGGAAATCAGCTGCCACATGGGCCATGGTCCCTGAGAAATGTTCATCTCTGTGTTACAAGGGCCCTGGAGGTTGACATCTCATTTACGCAAAAAGCTTACTGGTAGAGGAAAATTATCTTGTTTTCCTCAAAATAAATATTTTGCTGCAGAAGAGTTAGCCTTATGTTGGCAGCCATACACACTGGTAATCAGAAATACTAAGTCTGAATATTTTAGTTCATTTTCAGATTGATAACATGAGTAATATCATTAATAAATGTCTTTATTATTACTTTGGGATTCTTAAAGAATGTAATCAAATTTTAGCTAGAGCATATTTCATTATTTTTTAAATTTATTTCTGTATGGAATATAGGTTAATATAACCCATATTATATATAATCTATATTTTGTAGGCTATATGCATTTTACATATAACTTAGAAGTAATTTTTAAGAAAGAAGCAAAAATGTTGAAGCACATTTTAAGTATGTTTCACTGTTATGAAAAAAGGGACCGATTAACAGAAGTATAAGCAAAGGAGGACCAAATAAATACACTGACAGAGCATCAGCATCTCTGCCTCCTTGTCAGACTCAAGACCCTTGAAGACCCATCAAGGACAAGAAGTATCTTCATGCTAAGCCTAACTTAAATGCTTTCCCTTACAGGAACACTGTGAACGTTTCTTTTAAAATAGTCACATTCACATGTGCAAAATCCAATTTAACTAATGTCTCTGGTTACCCATCCCAAAGGCTCCCACCAAACTATTATCTCCAGGGGGAGGGAGAGAAGTGAGAGAAGACTGCGGGGGGTGGGGGGGCATTGCACTTTCACCCTACAAAATGCTTGATTTCTTTTAATAGGGACGTGTGCCCTGCTTTATGAATTTAGCACCCCCTCCCCCACCCCCACAGCACAAACCGAACTTATATCGCTTTCTGTTTACCTGCACCGTTCCCGCCCAGAAGTGAGTGTAAGCGCACGTGAGGTGTTTGGGTAAGGAAGGTGTTGTAAGCTGCTGTGGGGTAAGCGTGTCACACCCGAGGAGAGAACACATGCTCGCTTGCAGAGCCTTGGTCCAGATCCCTGGTACCCAGCATTTCAGAGCGGGTGCTCAGTGGGTGGGGCAGAAGTGCGGGCCCCCCTCGGCGAGCCCCTGTCGGAGGTTCAGGCCCTGCCCCTCGGACCCCACACTGTCCTCTGGACCATTCGCTGCTTTCAGGGTTGTCCGGGACATGCCTCTGCGCTTCTTTCTAAGAGTTTTCAGCCTGGAGTGTTTGAACGTACTTCAGAAGGAGGGTGGAAAGCCCGGTGTCTCCCTGGAGATCCCCCTCCAGGGAGACGGGGCCCCTGACCCCCCGGGCCAGCCAGATCGCTCGCGGGTCCCCAGCGGCTATGGTGCAGGGTCCCCAGCCCAGCTCAGCTCCTCCCAACAGAGGGGGGCCGGGAAGGAAGGTGGAGGTCGGTGGCATCCTCAGTTGGGGGCTCTCTAGAAAGGGGATGGTGGACGGTGTCTCCAGACAGCCGAGTTCAAAAGACTTCTATACACTATCCCAAATTAGATGGCAAGAGGCTTTTCTCGAGAAATCTTCTCAACATTAAAAAATAAATTTATTCTCAGATACGCGTTTGGAGATTTTGATGCAGATTACCTTATGATGGCCTTGCTGCCGATTACCCCCTAAACGATGACCTTGGTGCTGATGACGGTATCAGAAGTGACAGTGGAATGATACCCAGCGCTCACATGAAACTTGCTCCATTTCATATAAGCTCTCACAGTGTCTTAGCTGGCAGAACGGGAAAGACAAGGGGTCCGATGTCCTCCGCCACCCCCACCCCCCCGCCCAGGAGTTTATTATGAAATGATTCAAACATATAGAAAAATAGGAAGAATTGTAGGGAGAACACCGAGTGCCCACCCCTGGAAGCTGCCCTCAAGTCTGCTCCCGCTGCTTTACCGTCCGTCTGTCTGTCCTTCCGTTTGCCTACCCATCTTCAGGTTTTGAAACCTGAGACCTGGTCTGAACTCTGCCAGCCTTCCTCTCAGGGAGGGGACTTGATGACACCTCTCCTTTGGGCCCATTTAGACAGCATGACAGGGCCAGACATCGCAGCAGCTGGAACAGTGTATCTGGGGCTGGCCACTGTCCCCTGTCCTGACACTTGACTGTCCAACCCAGACCTCCTCCAACAAGCTCTGGACCCAGCAACCATAGTACAACAGAGGTCTTGCCATCCAGACAGGAAGAAGCCAGGCATTCCCGTGCTCAGACTGGGGAACGGACATCAGATGCAGAAACCTCACTGTCCCATCCCTGCGCATTCAGAGAACTGCCTCCCAGGTCCAGGGGGCAAATACCTCCAGCGCCCGGAAGGCTCTGTCGGCCCGTCATCAGCACACCCATCCCACAAACACAGTCACAAATTTGCTCTCCGGAGGCCAGTGGGTGGCTCCTGCCCCCAGCTTCTGGTGGCCTTGAGACTCTCAGCGCTGGGTACAGGTAACAGTTGCATGGGAGGGGGTCCCAGCCTCTGAGGGTGGTGGTTCTAAGGAGGCCGGCCCGGTGCACAACCGTGGCTCCAGTCCCTGCTACTCGGAGTGCAGCTGGAGGAGGAGCGTCACAGTCGCTTGTTAGAAATGCAAGTCTCACTGTCTCCCCAGGCAGGCTGCCGAACCAGGACGCACATTTTGTCAAGATCTCGCCTTGACTCCTGTGCACATCAAAGCCCACGAAACCACAGGAGATGATGCAGCAGGACTCTCTCCAGCCTCAACTTTCCACTTTTCTGCCAGCTCCATCCCAGCTTTCTTCACCTGGCCGGCCCTGCCCCTTCACCTGGGTGACCCCACCTCCTCACCTGGGTAGCTCCACCTCCTCGCCTGGCCGGCCCCGCCCCTTCACCTGGCCAGTCCCACCTCCTCACCTCGCTGTCCTGCCTCCTCCTCCCGGAGTGGCCCAGCTTCAGTGTTACCAGCATCACTCACGCCTGACCTCATCCCCCTGCTCTGTTTCCCTCCTCGCTTGTATCCCTACCTGAAATTCGATTTTGTATTTGCTTGCATGGCTATTTTCTGTCTTCCCCCTCCTTGCAAGTTCATGTGTGGCCTTTACATGTGGACTCTGCATGTCTCCTTCTGATTATGCTCCCAGAACCACGAATGACATTGTTCATTAATTTCTGAACAAGCGTTCCTGCAACTGGTTATGCAAACAGGGGTTCCTGACCGGCTGAGATGTTCCACTGTGTGCTATGCCGACAAGCTGGAGATAAAACATTGATCGAATAATATCCTGAATTAGGCGTGCCCTTTCTCTTTTGATAGAACGCTTGTTGGGGTCTTGAAAACCCATCCCTCTGTTGACCTGCATGTCTCCTGAATACCTAGCCTAGGCCTTCCCGTGCATAGCAGAGCCACAGTAAGTGCCTGCTGATGTGAGTAAGGTTTATAATTCCGTTCATTTTTAAGTCATATATAAGCTCTATGTCCAATGTCTCACGGAAAGGCAGAGAATGTGCCCAGATTGGATGGCTCAGGTCCCTGCCAGTCCCGCAGAAATAGTGACGATCGGAGCTGCTCACCCCTGTGGGACTGGTAATTCCGGATTTCACTTCTATTTCTGACTGTCTCCACCAAGACAGGAAGATCCTGCATTGCCCAGGGGGAGGGGGAAAGCAAACACATGAGTTTCTCTAAATTTGATTATCATCTCCTTCCTTAGATGTTTTTTTAATTCAGGAAACTTCCAGGTCGCTCTTGAAGACATGAGCATTGCAGTGGGTTGTTTCCAGGATCGAAGCCTTTGGGCTTCCCGAGGGCTGGACAAGAAGGAGCGAGTTACCCTGTGTTCTGTCTTGTTCTACCTTCAGGCTGTCAGCGTAGCACACAGTGAAACACCTCGGCCAGTCAGGAACGACAGACGTGGTGCGGAACATCAGTAGCCCCATCAGACCCATCAGAAAGCAAGATTTCAGAGGTCTCTGACTGAAGGCCATCACCCCACAGTCAAGTAGCGGGTCAGCCATAGACGCAAGCCTCAGGACCCCGCACTCTTCCTTAACCCCTGACAAATAGAGCTGTGTGTTCTCTTTCCCATCTGTCCTGCGAACCCGACACTTAGAAAGCACGGAGGGAGGGGTCCAAGTTCAGAGGGCACATCTGGGCTGTTCAGACTCAGGTCTGTTCCACCCCTGATGGCATCTGGGAAGGGCCTGAGCCTGGAACAGCAGTTTAAAAGTGGAAAGACATACGGCAAATAAAACCTTGCCCCATTATGTGCTATTCAAAACAAAAATGCTGGGGGTGGGAGATTTAGGGATTAAAAAGCAACCTGGTGTCTTGCACAGGGAAGGAGAGGGGAGAAACTTCGTGAAAGGGCCTGCAGCGGCATACAGGCTTAGAAAGGCAAGGGGAACACTTGGGACCACTTGCTGCCGCCTCCCTGGAAGTGAGAGGCGGCTCCCCCCTGCCGGGGACTTGATGAATAATCCTGGCGTGTCAAGCTGGCCCACTCTCTGCGGTGGCCAGACCCAGCCAGACCCAGCACTGCGATCAAGGAGGGGCTCAGCCGTTCTAAACGCAAATGAGGGGGCCCTTTCCACCGGGGCCCAAAGGGAGGGGGATTAGAGACCGAGTTCAAAGCTCTAACATGGCTCATTCATGCTTTCTTTTCTCCTCCCCCCCTTTATTTTTTAAAGGGGCCCGAAATATGGTTGGTTATTATCTCAAGTTATTGCTACAAAGAATTTCGAAATTAAAAGATAAGCGCACTGAGGAAGCTCAGTAATTTTCATAAAAGAGGACTTAAAACAGATGTGCCCTCTTTAATCGAAGCACGCTTGAAAAAATAGAAATGCATTTTTAACATAGCAGGGGGACAATCGCATGTCTGCACGGTTGTCTCCCGAGATCCCCGCGTGTGAACAGCGGTGGGGACAGAGAGAAAGGGTACTAATGTGCCAATTCCACCACCAATGGCTAGGAAAAGCCTTTCATCTCCCCGGCCCTGGGGTAGATGACCCGCATCTGTGTGCCAGACCTTTTGCTAACCAGATAATTTAATTTTTTTGAAAGATTCTGCCGTTCAGAATGTTATGTCACACCAACCACTGACCTTCTCTGGAAGGAAAGCCAAGATTTTGTCAACAACTTAACCCCTTTTCCTCTGCTTATCGCAAGATGGACTTTTCCATGTGCCTGTTTCAACAGCTGACGCAAAAACACGTTTGCCTTTAAAGGATGCTGGCTTTTACTCTCAAGCTGTTGAAACGTGGATCGCTAGGCTCAAACCTTCATTCATTCATTCGCTGGAGTGGTGGCTGGGTTTGCGTCAATTCTGACCTAGCTCCCTTCTCCCCTCATATTTTTCCACTCGGTCCCTCCGTGGGCGGTGCGTAAAAATACAAGAAGGGAAAGGAAGTGATTTCTGGGTGATTCTGTAAGGGGGAGAAACTAAAACCAAGACCAACAATAATGCTGTTAACTAGGAAGAGAGACAAACATTTAAACGTGTTTAGAAACTTAGAAACAACACGTCACCTAGCATGGTGGTCTTCCTCCTCTGTTGTTAACCCATCCTCATGTTCTGCACCGAAAGACTCTCCAATGGCTTCTCAAGTAAGAGAGATCATTGTAGTTTTCTTGGTGGTATTACCGTTACTTTAAGAGTTTCTTTTTTCCACAAAAATAACATAAAGTTACATCTTGTCCTTAGCAAGCAAGCAAATGCCTATCTCCATGGCATGGTTCGACCAATATCTACTGGTTTTGGATGATTGGATACTTTTAGAATTGCTTCGTTTCATCTTTCAGTTTAGACATGGAGCTCCCAGATCCATTTCTCCCATGCCGGATCCTGAGAAAGAATAGAATCTCTTAGGGGACTTTCTCCAAACCACCTTGCCTGTCCACCTGTCACCCGGACTTCTCCTAGAGCCAGTCTGAAGAAATGGTGATAGCCCAAGGGGTTCTAATGGTTGGGATGCTTCATTATTATTTGATGCATATTAACTTATTACTTGGACATCTACATTTTTGTTCTTTCCTTCCTTTAACACTTAAGTAACTAATTTTAAGTAGGTAATACATGGACAAGATAGCAAATTCTAAAAGTTACCGAGTGGAAAGGAAGTTACAATCCCCCCACCCTGGCCGGTGACTTCCTGCATCCTCTCTGCCCACAGCCTTCCATTCTTACCACTTTTTTACGCCTCCTTCCAGAGTTGTCTTTGTGCCTGTAGGAAGATCTAGCTCTCTGTCTCCATATGTATTCTTCCAAATATTACTCCAATAGCGCCATGCTATAAAGCCCAGCTTCATCCCAATATGGCCCTGTATTTTGGGTATATTGCTATACCCGGAAAATTTAATTTCTGGAACTTGTTTCAAAGATTTAAAAACATCACATAGGTGGTAGAGGAGGTACTGCTCTTAGTAAATGACGGGAACCAAATACAAGGTGTAAAAACTGGAAGCCCATCCTCTCTCCCACTGCTCCCACCCATGCCCCGAGTTTTCTTCCCAGTGATGACGGCTGCCAATGCTCTGCAATCTGTCTCTATGCCCTTTTCTATCAAGTTACCTAGATATGGGTACACACACCCATACAGAGATAATGACTGCCACTTTTGTTTCTTTTTTAATTTTTAAAATTTATTTTGTTTATTTATTTGAGAGAGAGAGAGACAGAGACAGAGATAGTGCTGCAGAGCACAAGTGCGGAGCGGAGGGTGAAGCAGCAGCCCCCCCACCCCGAGCAGGGAACCCGACGATGCAGGGCTCGATCCCAGGACCCCAAGATCACGACCCGACCCGAAGGCAGATGCTCAACTGACTGAGCCACCCAGGTGCTCCTCACTTTTGTTTCTTTATTCATCTGAAAGATCCCCCATTGGGGGCACAGGTAGATCTAGGACCATATTGCAATCATAGTCGATGTGTCTCCTGCACGACCCACATCCAACCATCAGAAAATTCTCCCAGCCTCATTTTCAAAATATTTCTAGAATCTAACCACTTCTTCACTGCTCCCATCTGGCCTGAGTACCACGATCTTTCACCTGATCCTTGCCACAATCTGTTGGTCATGATGACCAGACACCCTGCTTCCTCTCACCTTGTTCTCCCTGTGGAACTTGAGCAGCTACATTGGGATCCTGATGGCAGTCCGTGCGAAAGGATAAACCATCATATAAAGGACGTAGGGGAGGAGGTGGGAAAACATGGGGTTCCAGCAGATACCTGAAACCATTTTTCCGCCAAGCTTCTTGTTGGGTCATCTTGAATAGTCTTCTGTTACTTGTAGCTGAAGCCATCCTGACTGATATAACTAGATTTTAGAAGTTATCATAAGCTGTTGTATATTCCATTTGCTATAAAATTATTTATTCAACATAGTCATAAAGATATATGTGAAAACAGCTATAAAATTATCCATAAGTTTTAACCTAAAAATCCCACCCTGTAGAATATAAGCCAGGAAACCGCTCATCTAAAAATACTTTATTGTATTTATAGTTTGAATTTTTATAATGGTGGAGGGTTGGGGAGGCTTCTATGCCCAGGAACTGGGGAATGTTCTGGGAGAGTGTGGTTTGTCAGTATAATCAAATATGATATAAGTATTCAGATTACCAAGCACAGCAGCTACATTAATACAGGGGAGCACTGCATAAAAATAACATTAAGGTGAAAAAACGCAAGAAAATTGCATCTATATTGCTATAACTCTAACGAGATAGGGACATAAAGAGAACCTACATGAAGTTGGTATTTGTTAAAAATAATATTTTCTGCAAAAGAGTCTGCATGTAATTACATTTTTAAATTCCCATTAATCCTGATCAGAATAATAAAACCCTGAGCAGAATCAAAGGAATAAAGTATTCTTCTTGTTTATTTATTTATTTATTTATTTTTTCAGCGGGAAAGAAATGTTTACTTCTCATTAATCTTTTGAATGCAACCACCGTTAACATTGCAGGTTTCGTTTGGTAGCAAACTTGATTAATCACACTTCCAGGGCTCGTCATTTTAAAGCTAAGGTTCCGATTAAGGAAATACAGTTATCAATTTAATATAAATGAAGTTGTTTTAAAAAGGCTAAAAGCAATCAGATCTTTTAAAAGAAAATCTAAATGACCCAGACTTTAGACTTTAGTAACGTTAAGTACGCTTCAGTACTACAACAGACGAAGAGAAAGAGCTTTACTGAGCATCAGCAAGAAGCACCACTATTTTTCTTCTGTGACATGTATGTTTTGGTCATTAGCATGCTAGCATGAATAAGGCAACGCGTCAGGCACGGGCACACATGAAGTGCAGTGAGATGTGAAGGAAGGTCTTGGCGGCGGGATAGGCAACACCGCGCAGGATCCCCCAGCAGCTGTTCCCTCAGTCGTCCTCTCCTCCACAGAGCCTCAAGAGGGCCTTCTTAGAGTCCCCAGACGTATCACCCTTAATAATGGAATAAAGAGAGGTGGAGAAATTCTTCCTGAACTCCTTCCTAATGTTATACAAATCAGTCTCGTTCCTGGACACCACCACTCTGATAAGGGTATGATCATCTGTCCCCGCTCCCTTCATGGCATAGTAGAGGGTTTCTGCAAGGTAGGCAGGTATACTTCGAATAGATTTCACAACAGCAAGGAGTAGTTGCTCCAAATTACCAGAAGTCTCTCGGTCAATGGTTTCCTCAATCTGAAATCCTGATATAGTCATGTATTTATCAAACACCCTTCTCAAATGAGATACACTTCGTGTCCCAAAGATGGTGATAAACTTTTCTTCATCTGTCCCCCATTTCAGTTCTCCAGCCTGAAACAAAGCCTGGGCATCTTGTTCAACCTGTGCTTCATCAATTCCAGCATCAGGGTCTCTATTCGCCTGAAGGAGAACCACCAACATCCTCTGGTAGTACACTGACGTGTCCCCCACCACATCGTCTTCCAGGCTTGAGCCGTACTCTTCTTCATAAACTTGTTTTATGGCTCTCAGCTCTTCAGGTGTCCTTGAAGCAATAATTTCCGTCAGTACTTTTTCATCTGTCCCAGCTCCCTTCAGAGCATGCTTCAGTTCATAGGCATCATAAAGCCGAGAAGGTTTCATCAGAGCCACGATTAATTTTTCAAATTTCGCAGTCAGTTCTGATTTCAGGTCATCCAGAAGGTCCCTGCCAAATAGAGTTTTAAAAGCCACGGTGATTTCCTGGCGCTGAGCATTACTTCGGGAGGTCAACAGAGTCAGGATGCTGTCCTCATCAGTGCCCAGGCCTTTCATGGCCTTCCGAAGAGTTTCCGCGTCAGCCCGCTCATCAAATCCGGGGAAGGCAGCCACGGTGCCTCTAAGAACCTGCGCCATGGCGACTGCTCAGGTCAGGAGAAGGTGATGCAAAACCAAGGGTGACAGAGGGACCTAAGTGCACCAAACCTCCCAGGGAGCGGCAGAACGCGGGGCGGCGGCGCTCTTCTTGTTTATTTTGAAATTCGATGCTTTTCTGTTAAATAGTAACATGTTTTAGGGAAGGAAGATATTACTAGTAAGTCTACTTTGGCTGCCTCAAATAAGCACTGAGCGTGCAAGAGGTGGTGAGGTGTGGAAGGTTCAGAGTGTGGTCTGCGGTCATATTGCTTGTGTTTAAATCCCCCCGTTTTTGCTTCTTGGTGTGTGACCCTGGACAAGTCACTCAACCTCTCTGTAAACTAGAGATGATGGGGCACCTGGGTGGCTCAGTCGTTAAGCATCTGCCTTTGGCTCAAGTCATGATCCTGGGGTCCTGGGATTAAAACCCACGTCAGGCTTCCTACTCCACAGGAAGCCTGCTTCTCCCTCTCCCATTACCCCTGCTTGTGTTCCCTCTCTCTCTGTGTCTCTCTGTGTCAAATAAACAAAATAAAATAAACTAGAGATGATGATGATGATGATGATGATGATGATGAAGATGATGATGATGATGAATAGGATGGTGATAATGATGCTGGCAATGGTGATGATGATGGTGATGATAGTGATGGTGTTGATAGTGATGGTGGTGATGATGGTAGTGATAATGGTGATGGTGATGGTGATGATGGTGGTGGTGATGGTGGTGATGATGATGATGGTGGTGATGGTGATGATGGTGGTGATGATGAAAGTGATAGTGATGATGATGGTGTTGATAGTGATGGTGATAATGGTGATGATGATGGTGGTGATGATGATGGTGATGTTGAATGGTGGTGGTGATAGTGGTGATGATGATGGTGATGTTGAATGATGGTGATGATGATGATGATGGTGATGATGGTGATGATGGTGATGATGATGATGATGACGATGATGGTGATGATGATGGTGATGATGGTGATGATGATGGTGGTGATGATGGTGGTGATGTTGAATGATGGTGATGGTGATGATGATGATGATGGTGGTGATGATGATGGTGATGTTGAATGGTGGTGGTGATAGTGGTGATGATGGTGATGGTGGTGATGGTGATGATGGTGATGGCAATGATGGTGGTGGCAGGAATGATCATGATGATGATGATGATGGTAACCACATAATAAAGTAGCTCCAAGCACTGAGTTTGCAAATGTAAAAGCAGTTGGAACAATGTCTGACACCTAGTAAGCTCTAGAAAAACGTTATTTTATTACATGTGGCATATGAGTAACTTATACCTTTGATGGCTAAATATCTTATTCTGAAATATCTTATTCTTTCAATGTCAATGTTCATTATGTAATATTTAAGAGCTAGACACAGAGTGGACTGAGCCATTTCACACAGTAGGCACAAGATCCCCAATACTGTTAGGACCGCACAGAAATGATTTAATTTCCTTTAAAATCTGAAGGGAAAAAGGGATGTAATCTGTCCTGTATTATATTAGTCTTTATACCAACACAACCATAAATATAAATGTGACTATTTTCTTTTAACGGAAGAAAGGGCCCATGAAGGCAAAAGTGCCTAGCGTTCATGGCAGTAGTCATACCTAGCACTGTCCAAATAGAGGGCATTGGGCCTGGGGAGTTCCTAAGCTATATGTGTTAGTCAGGATTTTCCAGAGAAACAGAACTTATAGGATAATCATTTATTCACTTATGATAGGTTTATTTTAGGAATTGGCTCATGTGATTACAGAGGCTGAGAAATCCCATGATCTGCCATCTGAGTCTAGAGACCCAGGAAGGCTGGGGGCATAATTCAGTCTGATGCCAAGGCCTGGGAACCACAGGAGCCAATGGTGGACCTTCCAGTCTGAGGCTGAAGGTCTTGAACCTGAGTTGGGAGACCAAGGGATGCTGGTATAGTCCTAGAATTCAAAGACCCAAGAATCAGGAGCTCTAGTGTCTTAGGGCTGAATGTGGACATCCTGGCTCAGGAAAAGAAAGCAAAACTTCCCTCTTCTTCTGTTATTCTTTTGTTGTAATCCCAAAGGATTAGATGGTGTCCACCCATGTTGGTGAGGGCCACTCTCTCTACTCAACTACCTGTTGCCTGTAAATTTTTCCTGGAGCCACCTTCATAGTCACACTTAACCACCTGGGCATCCCTTAGCCCAGTCAAAACTGACTCCTGACATTAGCCATCACACCGCAGATGATAAGTACAAATTTGACTGTTGGGAGATCCCATTTAACCAACTTTGTATTACAAAAGAAATCAGTAAATAAGATGTTTTCCTGTTATCCTTATAGCCTTAGAGATTATAGAAAGGAATTTAAAAAGTAATCAGGTATAGTCATTTTTTATATACTAAGAAGCTCATGGATACATTTAATTTCATAGATTGTATTTCATGAAGATCTATACATTTTTAACATTTTTTAAAAGATTTTATTTATTTATTTGAAAGACCGAGATCACAGGTAGGCAGAGAGAGAGGAAGGGAAGCAGGCTCCCCGCTGAGCAGAAAGCCCAATGTGGGGCTCGATCCCAGGACCCTGGGATCACAACCTGAGCTGAAGGCAGAGGCTTTAACCCACTGAGCCACCCAGGGGCCCCAATTTTTTTTAACATTTTTAAAAAAGATTTTATCCTTTCATTTGACAGACAGATCACAAGTAAGCAGAGAGGCAGGCAGAGAGAAAGAGAGAGAGAGGAGGAAGCAGACTCCCCGCTGAGCAGAGAGCCCAATTTGGGGCTCCATCCGGGGACTCCGGGATCATGACCTGAACTGAAAGCAGAGGCTTTAACCCACTGAGCCACCCAGGTGCCCCCATTTTTTAACATTTTTAAATGGATGGCATCCTGGATCAGAAATGTCTTCATGCATGAGTCTTGGGTCATAGCCTCATCCACTTAGATGCAGAGGACGGAGACATATCATGGAGGAGGGGACTTTGCACCCCAGGACCAGTCAGCAACCTTTATAAAGTTGGTGCTGGGGAGTGGAAACATCAAGGACACAATTCTCACCTGCACCCCAAATTCAACAAGTTCAGGAACTCTGTCCCCAGTTCACTCCTGTCTGAACCCCTACTGTGGGGATCAAAGGCACAAAGGGTAGAAGGCACCCATGGTGGGTGTCTCAACACTAAGTGTGGACAAGGAGAGCCTCTATCCAAATCCATTCCTTTAGAGAGTCAGAGATGACCCAAGTCCCCCCATGACCTCCGTTTGTCTCTCGTTTCCTTTCTGAAGTCATGGGTGGACCCGGGTCATCTCTGACTCTCTAAAGGAATGGAATGTTTGTAAGCGGTGGCATCGATTTTTCTTTAGAGGGAGGCTGAGGACGCTCCCTTTGCTGAGATGAGGGCCAGTAGGTGACGTCGAAGATGCACATGTCCTCAGATTTCCCATGCCAGTGTGGTAGTCGGCATTGGTGCTTTGACTCCTGATCTACCCATGATCTCGGGGCGCTGAAAGGGATAATATTAGCACCTAGCACCTCCTGCATAATCCACACAGCGAGCCAGGTGCCATTATCAAGCCCACTTTACAACCAGGCAAACAAACACCCTGGGTAAGTGGTAGGAGAACCCAGCAGCCCGGCAGCATTTTCCACACCGGCTGGGACACACGGCCACTCTGGAGCAGAGACCCGGCAGCTTGTCTCTCCTGGTGAGAGCCGTGTTGTAAATGGCTATAATTCCGACACAGATGTTAGAATCACTCGGATCTGACTATAAATGAGACCGCACCTACTACTTTTCCTCCGTGTGTCTTTGATTAACAGAAAAGGGAGAAGAAATATGTGCTGTTACCTTGCATTTCTGTTGTATGGATTTGAGATAACGTGCGTGGGATTCTGAGCACAGTGTCTGGTGTGCTGCAGGAATCCATCCATCTCCACGATTCCTGGAGTCAATGGGCAGAAACCCTTATGCTCTCTCTAGTCCATTCCTGGCTTCAAACCATCAACCCATCAGCTAACCCTGACGATCTGCTGTTACCTACCTACCTGCCCCAAATCTACCCTACTTGACCAATGGTTTTGCCCCTAAAAATCTCATAGTTGAGTTTAATCAATGACAGTGTTCAGATCTATACACTTCTGAAGGAAACATTTTTTAAAAACTCATATTTTGACCATTTTCTCCATCCATATGAATGTATTCCAATAATTATGTTGAACCATCATTTTCCTCCAAGTATCTACCCCTTGTTCTCTGGTTTGCCATGAGATGCATATAGGGTTTAATGACACACTGTCACTAGAATTATGAAAAGGTTATCCACACTACAATTAAAATTATGGCTGCCCTCCCTAGGATAAGATCTGCAAACAAACTTGAAGATAAAACACTTCGATAGCTGCGGTACTTCTTTGGTCTGTGTATACTGAATTTTACTGAAGTCTGTAGACTTGAAATTACGTACACGAGTACATCATTAAAAATGAAATGATCTCTGTTGCTTGATTAGTTGTATTTTATGGTCAATTTCATTTCGAATTATGGCATGCCAGAGATTGCATGTCTGACGATACTGTTTATCTGCAGCCTAATGGCCTTAAAATAAGTACTTCTGAAGGACCAAGGGCTTTATTAATCAAGGCAAGCACGGTGCCCAGCAGACATCACAGGGGAAGACAGGTAAGAAAACTAGCCTCTGGTTCTAGCTGTTTGTAGGTGGGTGACCTCTTATAAGGCAATGACTATTTTTGAACCTTAGTTTTCTCCTCTAATTCCCAAGACTCTGAGGATGAAATGAAATGCTATCAATGAAGCTCTCAACAGCTATAAAGCATTATTTATAGTAGCTATAAAGAAACATGGTGGGGGGATTGCCGGATGCAAGGAGCTGACGATTCCTCTGGGCGCTGCACCCAACCTGGCTGGTCCATGTGTACTTCCCTGAATGGAAACAAAGATCTGCTGTGTTCAGTCACTGAGCTTCTGCGCTACTCTTTGCAGCAACTGGTTGATTCTGACTAATCCAAGCAGCAGGAATTTTGTGTTATGTATAAGTTATGCAATTAAAACATTTTTAGGGAAAGCAGGGTGCCTCGGTGGGTTGAGCATCCAACTCTTGATGTCGGTTCAGGTCATGATCTCAGGGCTGTGGGATCGAGCCTTGTGTCGGGCTCTGTGCTTGACGCCTGCTTGAGATTCCCTCTCCCTCTCCCTCTGCCCCTCCCCGCACTCGCTCTCTCTTAAAAAAGAACATTTTTAACTTCCCTTCAAGAAGAAAAGATGTTGCAAGTATCAGTCTTCGCGTTTCACAGAAATGATAAAAGTTGTTCTGATAACGCTAGAAATTCCCAGAGGCTATGGCACATTTAGGTTCTTTGAGAGGTGGGTGGACCAAAAAAAGGTCCATTTATGTTTATTATTTGTAATAATAACAAAACATAATTTGTAGATTATTACTATTTAATAACAAATATTATTAATATATAATTAATTATAATTATAATAAATAATTAATATTATTATTTATGAAATAAATAACATTTGTCAATCTCTTTCGCTAGTGAGCTTTTCCCAATGTAGTAGATAAGGATGCCTTTTTGTGTGTATGATCCAAAATCTTAGAAATTTAAACTACGCGGTAGATTGAGTCAATGCTTGTAATTCTGATACTCATCACTATTTCATAATTTAGGAATTACCTGAATGATCAAAGATTCATTGTTTGATGAGTTGGGTAGATGGTTGATAACCTAGTTGGTTGGATTCTTGTTGGGTTGGTGATTGTCCAGATGTCGGATTAATTCTGTGCTCTGGTCTTTAATGCTAAAAACGGATGGTGGATTAAGGCATATTTGTTGAGTACTCTGACCATCCCGTGAGGGTGTGTGTGTGTGTGTGTGTGTGTGTGTGTGTGTGTGTGCGTGTGTCTTGTGAAAACAAGAATTAATGGAAACCACTCCCCACTTCCATTGCATTCAAAGCGAGGAGTGTGCAACCTTTACGTTTCACACACTTGACCCAAAACGACACCTTTAAAAATCCCAATTATCCACTGTCTGCGGTAACCAAAAGAATATTGTTAGAAATGTTTAAATAGCACGGCGTGCAAAGTATAATACGTGTCTACAAAAGTGTATAAAAATAAGGTTTTTGAAAAAATTTCAAGCCTGACTTTGAAGAGGAATGAAAAAGTCTATATTAGAAATCTCCCAATTCAATTAAGCATTTTATTATTAATGGAAAGCCCACGCTGGTAGAGGGAGAATGGGTGTCATTTGAGTGGGAAAGTTCACAGGCATTTCTAGTGTCCAATTTCCCTTTTGGGATACGGCAGAAACGGGGTCCTTACCGAGCATAATCGTTAGAGAGGGAACCTGCACCAGGTTACGCCAATAATTGCCAGCCCCCCAGGACCCCAGCTCAGAAATTTTTGTGTGTTCTCAGGAGAGAAAAATGAGTGATCATCAAAGACAGTGGAGCTCAGCAGGTCTGTCATAAGCCTGAAGTTACAACTTAGACATGCAATGGAAAATATCATCCGTACCTCTCCAGTGCCTCGCCTGTAGTAATTAAAAACTTGATCCCTGCTGTTTTATCATCTCATTAGCAATGGGGGCACAAGACTTTTATCCTTGTTTGTCAGGAATCAAACATACCAGAGGAACTCTGATTATAAATTGATGAAAGTAAAGTCAAACTTTTAAATAAGAGAAGTGACGGTTCACAATGTTTTTTTAAAGCTGATTAAAGAGATCCATTTTCCCCATAAAAATAATATCTCGGTCCAGCCTCTGATGGTAGAGGTCATCTCTAGGTTTGCTCTATGCACTGCGTTCCATAACGGGGGTTTGCTTTGTGAGCGGCTCTGATTTCAATTAACGATCAATCCCGAAAACTTCCTGAAAGCACAGATACAAAGAATGCCCTCCTTTTCATGCCTTTTGATGAACTTGAAACACCTTCTAACCCTCTCACTGATGTGGGTTCTAATGCCTTTTATGGAGGGTGGCTGGCCTCATCGTTGAAAAAAACCAGGAGAGCTTTCTGTTTATTTTAATAACTTGTCTTTGTAAATGAGGACAGGTGAAGGGCCGGGGACCTCGTCCAGGCAGCGGGCTTCTCCAGCGGCTGTCTCCAGCCTTCTAGTGCTGTGCCTCCTCTGGGGCTCTTGGGTCGAATGCTGATGTGTGCTGTAGAAAATGGCTGGAAATTTCAGATTTGGAGAAGAAGGAGCTCACAGTACCTCCCCTTTCATTTTACGCATCTCAAACGTCTCCCACCCTTCATGAAGTCATCGATGCATCCAAAGCGTACTTCCTGGGATGGCCCTGCTCTCTGCCAGGAGCTGCGGATCCAAAACACAAACCAGAGACCCCATTCTGTGGTAGTCAGAGTAGCTTAAGAAGTAAAACGATGACAATAAAATCTTGACCGTCTTCGCCTCTGCGCTAGGGACATTTGGATCGGGCGGGTCTCTGGGATGCGCTGAAGCGGCCAGAAACAGCCCAGCTCCAGCTGTGATAACCAAAAATGTCCCCAGTCCCCGCCCTCTGTGCCTGGGAGGCAGAAACATCGCAGCAGAGAAGCACTGGAAAACGGTGAAGTCGGCGCTGCGCACAGAGTTACCGGCGCACGGGCTGCGCAGGAAACAGACACACGTTCTCATTTGGCACGACATGGATGCCTCTCCCAGGTGAGGTGGGAGCGGGGGAGAGGGGAGAATCTGTTTTTTGCTGCACGCCCTCTAATACCTTCTGCACTGTGGGCCCTGGCCACGCAGTAGCTCTTCTAGGCCATCAAACAAACCAACGGGTGAATGAATGAGCCAAGCCAGGAGCTTCCACGGACATAAATAAGTGGAGGCGGAAATTAGTTAATTAATAAACACGTACATGAATAGATACATGAAAACATATGTGGAGGCTCCTTACAAGTTCAACGATTATGCACCGCATGATGGATGAATCCACTCTGCTGGCATAAACACGGGATTAGCCAGAATTGTTCTAGTACAATCGAAACACTGTTTATACGGAGTGACTGAGGGAGGTGTTCCTGGTCTGATTTTGTCATTATAAGAAATACCAGGAGAGCACGTGTACTTTTTATCCCACTGGCAAATGAAGGGTTTTGGGGGCTTCAAAAGCCCTAAAGTCATTCCCCTCCCAACCCCATTTTACAGGGAAGGGAGGGGAATGACAGGAATGAAGGGAATTGGGAGCAGAGAGGCTTACTTGGAAGGAGCTGGGTTTGTCTTCCTTCTTTTTTCTTTTTTTTTTTTTAAATATTTTATTTATTTTATTTGACAGAGAGAGAGGTCACAAGTAGGCAGAGAGGCCACAAGTAGGCAGAGAGGCAGGCAGAGAGAGAGGGAGAAACAGGCTCCCCACTGAGCAGAGAGCCCGATGCGGGGCTCGATCCCAGGACCCTGAGATCATGACCTGAGCCGAAGGCAGAGGTTTAAACCACTGAGCCACCCAGGCGCCCCTCTTTTTTTAAAATTATTATTAGTAGAGTGAGAGCATGAATAGGGAGAGGGTCAGAGGGAGAGGGGAGAGAATCCCAAGCAGCCTCCCCACTAAGCATGGAGCCCAACCCTGGGATCAAGATCTGAGCTGAAACCAAGAGTCTTATGCTTAACAGACTGCCCCACCTGGGCTCCCTTCATCTCCTTTTACGGGTGTGAGATATTGAGGCTGCGTTTGCCCTCCATCTAGCACAAAGCCCCTTTGGGGGCAGCACACCCCGGGATGGGATGACAGGTCCTGGCTGCCCCGGGCAGTTGCCTCTTGGCATCTGGCCCTTTGGAAATCTTCTCCCAAACAGCTGTGTGTTGTACAAAACTATCCTGCGGTAAGGGACGTCTGGCTTGGGATGAGCTGCTGTGTTATTATTACACAGGCATGAAGTTCGACGACTGTAACCTGGGACTCAGGCCGGTGTCGTGAGAACAGCCATAACCTGGGAGCCGGGAAAACCTGAAACCTGATTTTCCAAGTTTGCAAAACTGAAAATCCCCAGGGCCACGCTAGCTTGTCTCTTGAGTAAGGAGAAGGCACCAAGGAATTCCTTATGTACCGTCCAACGACCATGGCCCCGTGGTTCTTAAGGATTTCAACAAGTGGAGGAAAAAGTCTTTTCCTCCTGAAGCGAATGCAGAAAATCGCTTATTAAGTTGATAACATTATTATTAAGCCTCATTATCACCCTGAAAATGCTTCATTCTGTAGGCTGTGTTCTAGAATATAGCCTGGCCCCTTGACGATGTGCAGGTTTTTAATATTATATCGTCATGCAATTTGTGCATGACGTGAAGGTTAGAAATATCAACTATTCTGTGTAACAGAATCATGATCAGAACACCCCGAGAGTCTAGAACACTTATCAGAGATCATTACAATCCCTTCTGCTATGCTGTGACCTATGCGTGTCTAAAAATCACCGTGCTGGGCAAAATCCCAAAATAAAATTCACACCGCTTATGAGACAGAAGGGGTTCGGGCCTCACACCCAGAAACTTCATCAGTGACACTTACAAATTAAAAAAAAAAAAAAGTAGGAACCTAATAGAAATGCCAGTGTGGTTTTCCACATGTTAGGTGGGTAAGAAATAAATCAGTCCTGCCACGACTGGGGCCGTTTCCCTGCAGAAAGGTCAACGTTTGCTTGAGGCAGTGGCGTGGGAAGGATGGTAGCTGGCGGGTTGCTGTGGAGTGGTGTGAGATGTTAGTGAGGTCAGAAGCACAGTGTGTCAGCTGGTGTATCCGGGGTGCCTCGTGGAACCTTGAGAGCTGGCTGGTGTTTGAGGTGCCATAGTACTGTGTATCCTTGGCGCTGGGTTCACCGGGTGCTGTACTCTGCATTCACTTAGCATTTCTCAACGATGAAATCACCCCTGAGCCAACAGGAAAATTTTGCCTTACGTTCACATCGTCCCCTAATACATCAAGCACGTTGGAATCAATTTGTGTCTTTGAAACATGAATTACAGCGGAACTGGGCTGCATCCTGCACCTGGGATAGAAAATGTAATAAGGACACGGGTGACCGTGGGCGTTCACTTTGGGCACGCTCCCAGTTATTTCCGGGTGTCTCGCTTTCCCATCTTAGCGGCCGCCGTGAGGCAGGCGTAGTTAACACTGTCTCACAGATGAGGAGACTGAGCCTCAGAGGGCGCACTCACTGTTCCACAGCCGGCAGGACAGAGCTGGGATCTGACTTCAGGGCTCTGCCCCCAATCCACGGCCCACTGTGGAGAGCAGAAGTGCATGTGCGAGGCTTCCAGCTTTCCTGGACGTGATCCGCCTCGGGCAAGCACACTGTGACCACTAACGACAACAAAGCCAAGGCATCTCCAATGGCCTGCTCAGGGCTTCAGTGGAAAAAAAGCAAGAAGTGGTCTGCTCCGTCCATTCTGCTCAAAGCACGTCATGCTACGATAGTCACTCCCATTCCAGGCACCATACTCTGACATGAGCGGCTTAAATAAACCAGGTTGGGGGGCTGTAAATAAGCTCATGCACAAGGGAAAGTAAGCAAGACAGGGAAGGCGTGGAGAGCCCTGTCAGTCGAGAGGCTGCGGAGAAGCTCACGGCATCCAGGAGATCATCACGCAGGGTCGACATCAGCCTCCTTGCAAGAGTTCAAACGCTAGATACGTTCAGACTTAGAGTTCCCCTTTTAGTTTTTCTGCATTCATCCATGGAGTAAAACAGGGCATGTAGGGTCTGGCTAACATTTAAGGAGCTCAGTTCTAGACCCCTTGCATGCATGACCTAGACCCCCCATGATGCTGGCTCTGATCGTCATCCCCATTCTACAGCTGAAGCGGCTTGGCCAGCTGCCATCAAGTGGCTTGCCCAAGCCCCATGACTTGCTGTTGGCAGCGCAGGGATTTGAACCCATGGAGCCCGACTTCGGAATTCCCACTCATAATTCCCAAGCAGACGAAAGCAACGGGGAGATCAATTTGAACTCCGCATAATGGAGAACTTTCTGGAAGCCAGGAGTGCTCTGAGCCAGACCAGGCTGCTTCTGGGAATTGTGAATACCTAGTACTGGAGCTTTCCATGGAGAGACGGAGGGACTGCTTGATGGGCATGCAAGAGGGATGGACAGGAACAGGTCCGAGAAGATCCGCTTCGAAGGTTTCTTACAAAACCTGTTTTCTACGGTTTTAATAAGGAGTGGACTACGAGTTATTTCTAACAAAACAGCATTAAAAAACGAGCCACAGCTCCCTGAGCCACAGCACAGGGAGCGGGGTGAGCACATTAATGTCTTCACCGACAGATAATCCTGGGTAGGTTCTCGTAACCTGATCTGGACGAGCAAAGAAGGGTTTCCACGTGGAGGGTGCTGTGAGTCCAGGAAGGGGGCTCTGCAGAGGGACTATACCCCCAAAATGCAGGGAAGAGTACACCCGTGTGTGTGACATACGCTTGTCCTGAGGAATTCTGCAGACGTCAGTTGAAAGAGTCCCCCTCCCTTCTTAAGACAGAATGAAGCCAAACCATAGGACCCCACGCAGCTGCGGTGGGGGCTCCCTTGGTGGGGGGACACTCTCTTGCCCTCCTGCATCCCCCCTCTCTCTCTCCCGCGGCTCCTGCTTTGTACTCTGGCTCCCACCTCGGCCACTCTTCCCGCTACTTCTCCCCGAGCACGGTCTCTGTCCCCGTCCTTCCTGACCCCTTCCTCCCTTTCAGGTGCTCTGCTCCTACACCATCCCAGATTCTGGTTACTGTCCCTTCGCTCCCAGTCTCCCTCTGACCATCCTCTGGCCACGCCTTCCCGGTTTCTCTGGCTGACCCGTCTTTGTCATCACCACGGATCCCTCACGTTCCTCTTGTTTCAGGTCCCACTCTCAGAGTCCTCCAGCATTTCCATCAACCGTCAGCCTTTGAGTGACGACGGGGTGCCAGAGTGACCTCATCTGGGCTCACGCCAGCAAAGAGAGCAACCTCGTCTCCAGCCATCGCATCAGACACTGTCCATTCACCAAGGATGAACTCCCGGACTCTTCTGGGTCTGAGCTGCAGGGTCGTGGGAGCAGCGGAGTATCTTTTCTCTCGCATCTCTTGGCCAGCAAGACCAAGGTGGAGCCCTGCCAGCTTTATCCCCTGTCTCGGTCTATCCAGAAGCCTGTGAGTCCCCCTCCATTCTTCCCCTACCTCTCTCCCCACCTACACACCCAATTCTGTCTGTTCATCGACCCAGATCACCCCCCGTCCAGCCTACTCCCCCCCTTCACAGCCATCGCTCTACTTCAGACTACCTTCAGCTCTTTACTGTCTGTCCCTGCTGCCTCTCTAACGCCACTTCTGGCTCCCAGGCACTCACACTCGGCACTCCAGCCATACCGAACCTCCCAGTCCCCGGAATTTCCTCTTCTCTCTTGTGCTTCCGTTGTGTCCTCCATCAGGAGCCATAAGATGGCTTTGAGTCATTCAGGAATGACTTTGGTTTGAATCATTCAGGAATCAGTTTAGACATCAGTCCTGGGGTCAGTCTTCCTAACATCCTAACCAATGTGCCCTTACATACACTTCCATGATGCCCTATGCTTTCCCCAATAAAAAGAATTTAATACAGAACCCTCACACACCTGTTCATGCATTTGCATGTCCCATTTGATGAGGTTCTTGAGACCGTAGACCATTTCATTGGAGCCCATACTAGACGTCACTAAGCATTTGTTGAATGAATTTGAAAAAAATGGAAGGTCCACAGCCTTTTTGTACGGCCGGTCAGCTGCGCTTTGGGTGTTGATAGAGCTGAGAACCACAGAAGCCACACTCTTCAGAGCATGGGCATAAAACTAGACACGTGTAAGGATGAAAATGCCATGCGTCTAACAAACTTGGTCTTGGATTTGCAAAACCTGTCTTGGGTCATGGACTTTGGGTTTCTGATTTGTTCTTACGGAGAGGATGAGACTTTGTGATGCTGTGTTCATTGATAAATGGTCCAAAAGGAATCTCATCCTTGAGACTTTACTTCCTAAAACCATTCATCAGTCGAATTGATTCCCAACTTAACACAGAGGGGGAAAATGCATAATCACCAAGGACTTAACTCTTTAATTTTAGAGAAAGCATTTCATAGCTTTACGTTTGGACCAAAAAAAAAATTTTTTTCAGACATTAAAAAACCGTAAACCGCCGCAACTCACACGAGACAGGGAAATTCTGTGGGTGATTTGGTCCACGAATGGTAAGTGTCCCTTTGATAAAGGACAAAGCATGTGGCCTGTTCACCTGTGGGGAGCGCTGGTTGGATAAATTCTTCAGTTGAGGGATAGCTTTCCAGGTTAGAGTGGTTTTCGTTGAAACAGAAAATTGAGATATGACTTCCCATGTCACGGACAGGAGCTGTACTAAAGAGCTCCTTTGTGTATGTAATAAAATAGGACATTTTAAGCACTTAGAGAGTCCCACATCTAAGATAGCAGCCCCGGTAAGACTAGGTCTAACTTACCCTATTGTAATGGAGCAGAAACATATGAGACAGGATTCTGTTTGAAATAGTGGATCATTTTCCTTTGATTACGTGCTTCTCAAGGCTCCCTCCGCCTCCCGTGTGCTTGAAGGCAGCATCACTCCTCTATCCCTGTGCCTTCTGCAGTCAGGGAGGGCGAGGGCTCGTGTTCCCCGGAGTGGGCTCTCCAAGGAGACCGTTTCAAAGCACTCCTTCCTCTGTAATGGGGACGATGATAGTTCCCAGTACAGGGGCCAGACTGGGAAATCCAGATCCACAGGATTTTCAATCCCTTTCCTGTCCTAAAAATTGGTGAAGATGACAGACATCTAAAGCTAGCAACGTGAGCTGGGGCGGGTGGCGGGTGGTGGGGGACGGGTGGTGGGGGACATGGGGGATGCGGGGAAATTTGCAAATACAGAAATCTGAGGGATCAAGGCACACGTTTCCTTTGTTCCGTGTTCCAAAAGCTTTTCTCATGCAAAACCTGAGGCCAGTCAGCAAAATTAGGCCAAGGAAAGCTTGTGCTGAAACCCTTAAAAACCATCTTCTGAAAAACTTCAAATTATCGTCTCTTCTTACCCAGCGCTGACATAAAGACCAGAATTGCTCAATTGCTCCCAAACGCATGTGCTTGGTGCAACATCTCTCGGCACATGTCACGTCTGGGACAAGTTTCCGTTTTCCCGTTAGCCCACCCCCGTTCTTTATCAGCCACCGTCATCAAACCCTGCCAGGGCTGCTCCCCCAGCTCTGTATTCAGGCGGGTAGGGTGCGGGCAAGAGCAAGGGGCCACGGATAGCCGGGCTTGGGCAAGGCTGGAGAACAGAGCTGATTTCTCCCTCCGTGTGGTCTCTGGGGGACGGAGCTCTGCCATCTGGACAGGCACCTTCTCTCCCTGGGCCAAGGAAGCTTCACAAGCTCCTCATTTACCAGCTTCCTTTGGAAGGCGAAGACCTGGGAATGGCCTGTACCACTTCTGCACACAGTCACGGACATGCATTTAGCTTTTGGGCACACGTAGCTGCAGGGAGAGCTACATGGTGGTCTCCAGACGTGTGCTCATGGGCTTCTTTGTTCATTTGTCAGATGTTTCTCAGCACCCGAACTCGGTGGCAATGCAGCACCCCGACCGCGGGGGGGGGGGGAGACAGCAGGCGGAGGGAGGGACCGTGCGTGGGGGCTCGGGGAGGAGCAAGGAGGCAGAGGGGCAAGTGAGGGCCGGAGATGACAGTGGGAAGGTAATGGGATGCCAGAGCATGGCGGCCTCAAAGGCCACCACAGGCTGTACACTCTTCACTCTGATAGACATGGGAAGCCCCTGGGGGGTTGGGCACAGCGGTGGCTTGATTTGACTCAACATTTAAAAGGATCACCTCATTGCCAGGCTGACCACGAGACAGAAGTGGCCAGGAAGGAACTAGGCAGCCCAGTTAGGGGCTATTGCGACAGACTGGCCCAGATGTGTGGTGTCCTGCACTGGGACAGGAGCAGGGGAGGGTCAGAATCTGGGTGTTTTGAAGAGAGAGTTTGTAGGATTTGCCGACCGTTGAGATACAGGTTTTAGAGAAAGGGATGGTCAGGAAGGAATCTAGGAGTTTGGGTCTGAGTGGCGAACCAGAAGGACAGGACTAGAAACAACTGAACTGGGAACGTCGTGGGAGGAGTGTATTGGGGGAGAAAATCCAGGGCTTTGGGTTTCGCAGATTTGATTTGATTTATCAGATACCCATACAGCGGAGCTAAGGCGGCAGTGCGATACGCGAGTCCGGAGTCAGGGGAGAGGGTCAGGCAGAGAAAGGAGTTTGGACAAATTTGGGAGTGGTTAGCCTACTGGTGGCATTCTGAGTCTCTCGGGGTGGGGGAGACCTGCCGTGTGCTGGACACACGTTCACGCATCCTGACCCTTACCGCCGGGTGGGACTGGGCTCATTCAGACCCACGTGTGTTGGGCAGAAAGGGTGCAGGTCACTTCCGGGACCACTCTGGGCTTTGAAACCCACCATGTCACCTTTTTCTGTGTGGCTCTGTTAGTCTGCACCCGACTGGGGACAAGACAGGGCAGGATGCGTGGAGATCAGCGTTGGAGTTGGAGCCTGAGCGAGAGACACCTTGCTTTTTCTGAGTCACTTTGGTTGTGGAGTCGTTGATTAGCTCAGCGAACCTGGCCTGTCCCGGCTGACGTCGGGGTGAGCACGTAGCCCCACACACTGCGTATGATGGTGGGGTGACGGTGCCCGGATTAGAAGGGGAGGAGCGGGGAGTTGAGTGATTCACTTTACGGAGTTTGAGCAATCCTTGAAGTTTCCAAATGGAGAGGGAGAGGAGTGAACTGGAAGTTAAGAAAGCTGGTCTTTAAATTTAAATAATGTCTCTTTTACTAGGCTCCTTGACCTCCACAGTGGAACCCATCCCTCCCTTCCCCCCTAACTTCCTTCTGCTCCTTGGAGGTCTCCATCCTCTATGCAAGGAAGCTGCAATGAAAACTTACTTAAGCCGACGTGCATGGGGTTTTTAAAAAAGAAGCCATAACGGCCCCTCCCTTTCTCTAAAGTAAATATTTTTTGGAAAGTCACTGTTGCCTTCATGCAACAGATGCAAGAGGCGTTTGTGATTGGGGCTGGTGAGCGGCCAGCATTCAGTGAGTCCCATCTCGGGTCGGCTGTTTCCGTGGCTCTATCTCTGGGAGCCCCCACGCTTGCCCTGGGGGGGCAGTTAGCACCCATTTTACCAAGTGGAAACCAGAAGCTCAAGATCATGGCCGAGCTGGGACTCAACCCGGTTTAATCTGACCCCAAAATATCAAGGGCTGGAATGATGGTGCCTAGAAAAGCAGAAGCCAATGGTTGTAGAAACCATTCACACCATGCACCCAGATGGTCCCCGGGAAGCTGGAGCCATGGGTCACTGATCTCCAGGCCCCAACATCCCACTCAGTCCTACCTGTTACGGTGCCTAGGAGCAAGGCCCGGATTACATGGAAGGAATCCTGTCCAGGGTGTGTTTCTTGAAAGGCAACAACTTGTCCCCCACTCCCTGCCTTTGTCATGAAAACAAACCAAACAAGGGCATTGGAACAATCTCCCAATATGGCAGGAGCCCTCTGGTGGTCTTCCCACGGAGGCCTCCTCAAGCAGGCCACCAGACCTTCCCAAACACCCCCACTTTCATGTCCCTCTGCCCCAGGCCATTTGCACTTGCCAGGTGGGACAGCTGCCAGCACACAGCCAGGGCCTAACCACAAAACCCTGCCACTCACCAGCAGGCAGCTCTGTTTTCAGTGTAAACAACACCACCTTCACGGAAAATACAGCCTCCCAAGGAGCAAGGCGGTTGTATCCGTCTCATCGGCCCCCCTGAGCAGGTGAAAGGCGTTTGGCTTCTTCCATCTGCCTGGAAAGTAGTGGGACGTTTTGCTCATCTTCCTGCAAACTGCCTCTTTAGAAAGCCACCGGGAGCCCAGATGACCAGATCCGACTCCTCAGAGGCGGAAAGCAGAGGGTCAGGAAGAACAAAGTGTCTTTGTAGTGAGTGTAGTGAGTGTAGACAACAAAGTGTCTACACTCTTCACGGCAGAGTTGTGCATGTGCGTTGTGTGTATTTGTGAGTGTGGCCGTATGCGCTGGTGGCTCCAGGGTCTGGAACGGTCTGCGACCCCCGCTCGTCCGCAGGGCCCCGCTCCGAAGGCCTCCACGCACAGCACAAAGGCATCTTTTAGGCTGCGGGCCTCCTCCCGTCGACGACGGCCCGACACTTACGCTTTCTTTGTTGAGAAGGAAAACAAGATCATACTTAAGCAAAGTAAACCACAGCCTGATACTGTGCCAACAACATTAACCAACTTCTCCTCGGCGCCTTTGAAGTCAGCGGGGGGCAACATACTTGTGGCGCAAGTAAAGAATGATACTCTAAGTGATTCCTTTTCATCCCTTTAACTTAATGAAAGATTAATGGCCTTGTTATTTTTGTTTCTGCTCCTTTTCTCTCCCCTGTCATCCCCCCACCCCTCCCGAAATAGAAAATCCTGCCCTACGATGGTTTTCTGGATCGTTGGGTTTGGTGACTATGACTCTGGAGCCTCTGCGGGGAGGGCCACCTTCGCCAAGTCCAAGGCATCCAGGTGTCCACGGGTGAGGAGAGCCCTGGCGGCCGCACACAGACGTGGGCTTCGTTCACACCGACCTCACCTCCTCCCAGCCGGGCTGGAATACCTCGGCGAGGAATTGTTTGTTTGTTTGTTTGTTTTCTTGAAGGTGGAGCGCTGTGCCCCGTGGCGCGGCCTTGGAGGGCCCAGCGCAGGGCAATTGGGATGGGGTAGCATGTCAGTGGCCCATGAATCACGCTGGTCGGGGAGTAGACGGAAAAACATCCACACGAACGCGCCTCCTCCCAGCCTGTCGGCAGGACTGTGGTTTCAAGCCCCGACTTGGTACCACCGGTGATGGTGCTTTGTGTCTGCTCCCGTCACGCTCAAGCCCGCGCTCTCTCATCTGGAGGACAGTCCGAGCCTCAGGCTCCCCTGCTGCCCTGCCTGTCCTCCTGTCTTCCTGGATCTGCAGCCGGTGTGATCTTTCTACAATCAGGGTCATGTTACTGTCTTGCCTAAAACCCTCCTTAATTCTCTTAAAAGAAAAGGCGAACTCCTTCCTGGGGGGTGGGGGGCTTCGAAGCTCTGTCTGACCTGGGGGTGTCCAGCCGCCGCGCTCCATAGGGCGCCGTGCCTCCCTGGGGACCCCCCCTTGTTGCTGCTTCACCTCTGTCCCCCTGCCCTCCCCGACTGTTCATTCAGGCCTCGGCCCAGTGCTCCCCCAAGGACACCTGTGTACCTACACCTCTTAAGAAAGGCACTGCGTATGAAGTTTCCATGTCAGAGCCCCAGAAAGGATGCCGGAAATGTTCTCAAGTCCTCAGTTGGCTAAATCAGGGAACGACAGATTTCCAGGTGAATCCCTAAAGAAGAAATTCAGCACGTGGGCAGAAGTTGCAGGGTCACTCAGTTGGATCCAATCACATCCTTAATTTATACCAGACCAGTGTCTGCAAGTTTAGAGGTTGATGACAAAATGATCCCCTGGTGAACACTCTAGAAATTCTGTCATCTGGATGGGGGGGGGGGGGCGGTACCTATGTACTCAGCGGCCCTGTGCATTCGGTAAAACTCGGTTCCATCTCATTCCACAGGCAGTAAGCACCCCATTCGTGGACACTTTCTGTCTCGGGTAAATTTTGCACAACCCAGAAAGGCCCAGCTACGATCGCTTGTTCCGTGAGGCCCTCCCAGACCCTCCCAGCGCCCCTGGTGCCGCCCCCATGCTTCCCAGACCTGTCTGGAACATTTCATTCGGACCTTCTCTAGCTAGCTGTCTTCCCAGAGCGTTTCAAAACGTCCTCCAGGGCTGAATCATCCCGCAGTAGGAGTGTGGTAGATGCTCGTTGAACACGAGATGGGTGAACGAGAGAAAGAAAACCGGTCGCTCGGGTGAGACCACGTGCAAAGGTAACCGAGTTCCTTTAATTCCTCCGTGGGCACAAACATCGCTCCCATAATTACAATTTCATGCATATAATCAAAGGTTTCTTCAAACATCCTACGTTTATCCCAATCTCGCTACACCAGTGATTTCAATGTGTCATTTAAAAAATCCCAATTCCAGGGAGAATGAGAATTCTTCGGCTCTGTGATTCGTTGGCTTGGGATTTTCAGAACCATTTCTAGGGTTTTATGGTTGACCTACGTGCTGGTTAGTCTGGTGCAAGAGCCCCGGGTTGTTGACACCTGACGGAGACCGTCCCGATGACAGGCTGATGTCTCATTTCCAACCAAACAATGGCCCCATTCCATAAATACTTAAACTGCACATTTAGAAGAATTTAGTAAAAACAGACCCTGATGCATGACGTTAAATACATTCCCTTCTTTTAATAACAACTTGATTTCAGATCAGGAATCAGAGTCCTCTAATACTATGAAAATTAAACAGAAATTTTCTGCCATTACACCAAGCAGCCTGCTTAATAAATCACTAATGAAAAAGAATAATTTATTACGGCTTGTGAATTCTGACAGCTCTAAAAAGATGTCCTTTCTTTTCCCCCAAAGGGAGAACGGAATTTTCTTTTTACCTTCAAGACATTGGCATTAAGCATAATTTCTCTGTCTGTAGAACTTTACTATTGAAGAGGAGAGAGGATTAGATTTTTACATCATAACCTATTTTAAGCAATTATAATCCACGAATAATCTTTTCTCATTCATCCCCCCAGGGGGGAAGAAGATGTAAGAGACCGTTCTCAGGGCCTCAGTTTAGATCAATGTTTGCATTCCTATTAGCTGAATTAGCCAAGGTTCTGGAGAGCTGAGCTCACTTCTCTTAGACCAGGAGAACCTGGCTTGTAAAGGGAGGTGGGCCACTGAGAACCATTGTATCCTCCTCTGTGCTCGAACCCCGGGTTTGGCCTTTGTGGCCGGCGAGGGAAGAGACCTCATATGGTTTTATGTTGGGCCACAGGCAGGTTAACTACCTGGCTTTCCTCCAACCCCCTTGCGTCCCCGGTACTCCTTGGCGTTCAGCAGGGTATTGCCATTGGCTCCTACTGGAGCAGTAAATCTGCATTTTGTCACTTTCTCATTATTTCACTACATTTTCCTAGGATCCAGGGTCTGGAGGCTAATCACACCTGGTTTATCTGCTCAGAAGAAACAGTACCAGTGGAGGGCTTAGTGCCCGTCCTCCCGACCCCATGGCGAGGTCATGTGGTACCCACCATGGTGAGAACATTTATTGGCAAACCTTCCAATCATGTCTGTTTTCTATGTATTTATTTCTGTTGTTTTGTTAACCATTACCCAGGATGTCCCTGGCAATGGGGACGGAGCAGAGGCCTGAGCGTCTAAGCATTCTCAGCTCAGGATTGTTCACAACCGCGAACTAAGCCGGCAAGAAATTTGTATTTCTGTTCGTGTGCAAGACGGGCCCATGACTTCAGTGGCGTAACACTCTGCGGTTGTCATTGTTTTCCTGATAATCATCCCTTAGACATATTCTTCTCTAGCCTCTCACTTTGAATTTGTCAAATACTAACACTGTGTCCTTTCTCAAACTTTGCTTTCTTTTTCAAACTTTTTATACTGCTGAGTTTCTGTATTTCCCCAAGTTAATAATTTTTATTTTTTTAATTTTTTTTTTTTTAGCAAGAATAGACTGACTAGTACTTGGCACCTCATGATTTCATGACACACGTGACTTATTTCTGTTTTTGTTGTTTCTTTTCTGTGCTGTCTTCCTTTGCAAATTAAGTGAAGCGAGGTTTATGTATTCCATTGGCCAGATTTTTAGCAACTGTCCCAACAGATATAACACAAGCTGGTTATATTTTCAGAGGTCATTTGAAGTTATAATCACAATATTCAATTTTACATTTTGCTTACTGTCCAATATTAATAGCTTCACCCACCAAACAAAAAGAAGCCCCCACACATCCATTTCCGTGCCTCCCACTGCTGCCCTCCCCACCCCCTGCGTCCTTGGGATTGTCCTCTGACAGCTGCCGCCCTCCACAGCCACGTCTCCTGGTGGCCTGTTGGATGCTGAGCCATCATCCATCCACACGACCCACCCAATCTGGGTTCTCATTTTCAGGTATTTCTAGAAATTTCCCTTCTTGTTGGCACCATTCTTATATATAATTCTACTTTCTAGAATTTCTGGAAATTGGGTTCAAGAAGGGGAAGCAGGTGTTAACACGCATTTTGATCAAACAAACTTTTTTGAATGCATGTTTCCTAGTTTCTAAAGATTTAAATAATTAATCCATCTGCTTATTTCTTGTCCATACTCTTATTTGAAAGATGAGGACATTAGGGTCCCAGAGACATTAAATAATTTGTCAAAAGATAACCCTCTTGGTTAGGAGAAAAATCAGAACTGGAAACCAGGTTTGTCGTGTTCTTTCTACTCTGAGGAGAGGTGGCAACCTCTTCTCCTCCCTCTCCCCCTCCCCCCTCCCCTCCTCCCCTTCTCCCCCCTCCCCTTCCTCTCCTTCCTGCCCCTCCCCCTCCTCCCCCTCCCTCTTCCTCTTCTGCTCCCTCCTCCCCTTCCTCCTCCTCCCCTACTTACCCTCTTTGTGATAATTACTGGTTTCTTTACCCCTAAGGAATGTCTGAGTCCCTTGGAAAGAGTGGCAGGTTCTCTCCCTTTCGCAACCCAGCACCTACAGCCCAGCCTGATGCCCACATTTCTAAATCCCTGATCATGCCTGTTTCCGCGTCGTGACTTGAAGCTTCCTGAAAGCAGGTTTGCCTTGTTTATCAGTGTTTCCCACCGTGTCCGATGCATGCCTGGGGCAGACTGGGCATTCAGTAAACAGTCATCACGTACATAAATGAGCGCTCCATAAATACCCACAAATGACCCCTGCAGAGTACACGAGGGTACAAAGTAAAAAAGAGACTTGAAGCTAGAAGGTGGGAAACACACACACTGGGTCAGAAACCGGGCTTCCTGGGAGCTTAAAACGGGAACTACCCTGAAGGAGGTGATTTACTATTCTCTAAAAGCATCTTCTGGTTTCACAGAATGCAGTTTAAAAACCCATTGCTCTGTTTTGACTACACAGTATAAGAAAGCCTCTTTCTGTGTGTTTTTTAAGTAAAAAGCTACTGGCTGGACTTAATTTTCCTGCACCGTTTTCTTATCCTAAATGACGCCTGATAGCTGCTGAGATTCAAAATAAGGTCGCTCCGATGACTTCACGAAGTAGCTCATTCAAGAAAATTCGTTGAGTCTGCACCATACCAAATGCCAAGTGTTTGCAAGACAGAGATAAACAAAAGAGAGTCCCCGTTATTAATCTCTGCATTGTGTGAGTGGGGGAGATGCGGATTCATTTATGAACGTGTGAGTCCTTGGATGGAGGGTTCTTGGCTCCACGGAGAAGCTGTTTGCTCAACTCTTCACAGGAAAAGGCTTGGCATCAACATGACTTTGCTGGATTTTCTCTCCAGGTTCCAACTTGTGCCCGTGGGTGTGAGATCACAACACGTTCCTTACGCAACCTCACTCTACAAAGCTCCCACCCTTCACACCTACTACCCTTTTAATCTTTTCAACAAGTAATTAAAGTTGGCCTAACCTCAAACATTCTCTGCACAGAAGAAAGGCAGAGATGATTGATCGTGACTCTCAATTATTCAAGTCGAGGGCGGTGCTTCAGGAAGCTTTGTGACCTCCGAGGCTGGTGGTAGATGCTGATTGAATGGATAATGGAATGCCCAGTTGGGGTCGACCAGATCTCTCTACTGTAAAGCTACAATCTTCCCCTTTCTAAGTCATAGTATCTTCTGAGGGGATGCTTTGAGACGAAGCAAATACCCTGTTTCTCATCAAATTTTCACCACGGATTTTAGCCTCCGTCGGTGATTCCTTGTGTGAAAGGATTACTACTGTGCTATTTGCCCAATGGTGATTTTGCCCATTTCTTTTAAATATAATCATGCACGAAAGCAAAATCCCATGTCCGTGGCTCTAGCACTTGTTAGCTGTGTGACCTTGGCCATGTCACATAAACTATCTGAACTTTATCTGATCTGTAGGCTGGGAATTAATAGCAGTAATCAACCCACAGGGATGGTTTAAACATTAAATTAAGTAACATGCATCAAAGAATGCATCCTAGAATGATGTGTGATAAACAGTAAGTATTCTATCAAGGTTAACTATTATTATTATATATTATATTATATTATATTATATGTATTATATCATATTATTATTATGATGATGTCATATTTACTAGTATTGTTCAACAGTCATGGAATCTTCACAAGAAAACTCAATTTGGGGAGATTCTATACAGTAAGAAAGAAGATTTTGTGATACCGCCTTGAGATGAACAGTAGAGTTGTTCACACAAGCAGAGAATGCAAATCCATGCCCGGCCGTGGAAGGACATTCCAGAAAGGACTGAGTACCACTGGGAACGCTGAGGGGCTCCCGCTACCATCTCTCCCAGCTCCTCGAAGCCAGTGTTTGTGCACTGGGCCATGCAGTGGGATCCTGTCTGTTTCTTCCCTAAAGACAGGAGCTACGCTGCGAGTCACTCCTGTGGAATCAGTCTGTGGAATGAGGGCTTGGACCGCGCGACAGATGTTCTTTTTTTTTTTTTTAAGATTTTATTTATTTGATACAGAGAGAGAGATCTCAAGTAGGCAGAGAGGCAGGCAGAGAGAGAGAAGGAGAAGCAGGCTACCCGCTGAGCAGAGAGCCCGATGCGGGGCTCGATCCCAGGACCCTGAGATCATGACCTGAGCCGAAGGCAGAGGCTTAACCCACTGAGCCACCCAGGCACCCCGCGACAGATGTTCTGATGAGACGAGGTCTGCTGAAGGCCGCCAGGTGTGGGACCCTTTCCCGGTGCCTGAGTGGGCGCTCATTACTGGACGGGGCACTTACGGGTGAGATCATCACGCAGAAGTGCCAGCCCAAGAGGAGGGGGTAGAGGGGGTGTAACTGCGGGAGGAGAGTCTCGGCGTCCAGCACGGAGGCTTCTCCCACTTACTGCTGCGCAAGTACCGCTACCGTATCTTCCAAATAGAATCATCTCTCCCCGGCGTGCGCCGTAGACCGCTGGCCCCCGGGGTGCCACTGTCTAGAAGAGAAGGAAGAAGACTGTGTGGTGTCATCTCTTGATTTTAATTCTGTGTCAACAAGGCAACGTGGCCTCATGAACATTCAGCTTTTTCCACCCCCCTTCCGTATAATATGAGGATGATGGTACGGTTCCGGCCCAAGTTTGTCTCTACCTGAAGTTTTGTTTGGAAGGAGGCTCCTAGCGTTCGTAGGTCATGGTAGATTGAGGAGATGAGGAGATGAGGTCATGGTAGATTGAGGCGGGCCTGACCTGGGGCTGGTATCCATAACAGAGAGCCGTGTGAGGACAGGGACAGACGGGAATGGTCACTCTACAAACCAAGGAACACCAGGGATGGCCAGAAGCCACCAGAAGCTGGGATAGACGTCCTGGAACAGATTCTTCCCTCCAACCCCAGAGAGAGCATGACTCTGCCGTCACCTTGATTTTGGACATCTGGGCTCCGGAACTGTAGAAAACAGATTTCTGCTATTTTAAGCCTCCCCTCCCCCCCCCCATTTGTGGTGATTTTTACACCAGCGCCGGGAGATGGGTATAATAATAAGTCCCCATCACATGGTGCTTTCCAAGGACTGACCTGAGTCTCACATGCAAAACCACCCTTGCAGGTGCGGCCGCTGGCAGTGGCGTGTCTGTGGAGCAACAGTTACAACCACGAGCTCAGAGGCAGCGTCTGTCCACCGCTCAGCCGTGGGAGGGAATTTGGCTAAGTTTGTTACTTCTTCTGAGTCTCAGATCCCTTATCTGTAGAGCAGGAAAAACCTCTTCCTTCTTTCTAGCATTGTCAGGAGGGCACAACAGGAGACAGAGGGAAAAGCACCTGACAAATAATGCTGCTGATGTCCATATTATTGTTAATGAAAAGAATTCTCTATATTTGTCCCCCCCCCCCCCCCGCCATAGCTGGAGTTTGGAGCCATTACTGGGATCGCCTTTCAATATCTAATGCGTACTTCTGAGGGACCCTACTCTGTGTGTGATCCCAGGAAACTGTGTGGATGACCAGGCAACTTTGCCCAGGAAGGGTCAGGAGCACAAGGGGAAGGAAGACAGAGCTGGAGATTGGCTGTGTGACCACAACAGCCAGCTCTGCCTCGTGAAAGCATGTCACCTGTCCAGACAGGTCATGCTACTCCCCTGGGAAGCGCAGATCCAAATTAAGACGGAAGAAAACATCTCAGACCCTCAAGATTGGGAAGGGCTGCTTGTAAAGTTAATTTAACCAACCGGTGAAGTCAGAGCTGAAGACAGCGTGAGGTGTGTCCCCCTTTGAGGTGTAAAGGAGTGGGTGTGTGTGCTCGTATGTGCCGAACCCCGTGGAGTTGAACTTCCGTGCTCTCCAAATCCTGCAATGCTGTTTCCTTCCAAAGGAACAAAACCTGCTCCTTGGATGAACCCATTGAAGTCTGCAGGATACACCTCTGTGAGCATCCGCATAGCAATCTGGGCTTTTAAAACAGAAATTTGTTGGGGGTTGGGGGAGAGGTTTGCTTTCTAATCAAGTACATCAAACACAGTCAAAATCCCACCTAAAGTTCTTCGTGAGAAATCGATGAATGGATCATGATCAAAGTGTCTGATTCTTCCAGCTTCCCCAAATAACACTATTCTCAGTGATACTTTCAAAGATGATGGCACGCAAAGGAATAGGACATTTCTTTATTTGGTTTTTCAGCACACTGTGGGGCTAAGCTCACAAAAGTCCCCTGAAAGCATCATTCCTTTCTTCTCTTTTCCCCCCAAAAGAGGAACCCTTCTGTACTAACAGCCTGACTACACTGTGTTTATAAACCCAACGTATAAGTTGTCATTTCGCTCATTCACTTATTCACTAAATATTTACTGAGCATCTCCTGTGTGCCAGGCACTGTCCCAGACACTGAGGACACAGCAGTGAACAAGACGCAGCAGAAATTGCCATCTTTGTAAGCTAGCGTGCAGACACGGGTATAATACAAGATCAAGAGTTATTATCCAGGGAGTGTGTTAGGTGGTGGTATGGGCTGGGGGAAGCCGCACAAAGCAGTGAAGGAAGACAGCCAGCACCAGAGTTAAAGGCTATAATTCCAGACAGTGTCCTAAAAGGGGCTTCGCTGGGATGCTGGCAGGTAGGCAGAGAGTCTAAGGAAGAAAGAGAACCGGCCACGTGGAGATCAGAGGGAAAAGCATTGCTGCCTGAGCAAACAGCAAGTGCAAAGGCCCTGTGGTAGGGCAAACATGGCCTGTTACAGAACTGTGGAGCCAGAGCTGAAGAAGCCAAGAGGAAAGTGGCCGATGAGACCCAGGAAGTAGGAAGAGCAAGCCCACGGGAGCCTGGGGATGCACTCAGGCTGTCGGCTGCTCTCTGAGAGAGGCGGGCAGTCACAAGGTGTGCCAGAGGAGAGGAGTGACCGGCAGTGACCAGTGGTTATGGGGTCGCTGTGATGGCCCTGTGGGACACACACCACCAAGGTCGCCAGGAAGAGCAGAGACAGTGAGAGCAGCAGGAATAAGTCGGGCACGTGGGGGAGCAGGTGTCGGACTCTGGCGTGGGAGGAGGTGGAGGGAGTGGAGGTGGATAGACACAGAGATGCGTCATACCTGTGTGTCTCTGTCTTCAATATCCAGACAGCCGGGTCTGTGTGGATTAGTTAGAATAGGGCTGGGTCCTCTGTAGCTGGGAAAAAGGTATTTGTATCCTCATATCTGCATATCCATGCTGACAGCAACAGCTGTGTGTCTAGCCTTATACGACGCTTAGCCGGGCTCTCCACTCATGGCACTCTGATGTCCTTGGTCGCTGATCAGTTTCCCGCGGCTGCTAGGATAAATTATCCTAAGCCTAGTGGTAGTTAAAAGGAGCCTCTCCCAATTCTAGAGGCCCAAATCTGAAACGGGGTCCATGGGCTCCGTGCAGCCCATTACCCTCCCCGCTGCCCCCCAAGGCTGCTGCTCTCTAGCCCCTGAAGACCTGGGAGTCATGATGATCAAATCCGTGGTTCAAGCCTTGGGACAAGAGGGCTAGCCCCTGAAGACCTCCACGTGCTCCACTAATGGCCGATTCCCAGTCTTCCCTCTCCTTGATCGGTCAGTGGGACGTAGGCCAGAGCTCACTACTCCGTAAACCCTGTTTTCCCTCGGCTTCCAGGAGACCACGCTCTGCTCTCCCCCGCCCCTTGGGGAGCTCCAGTGCACCTGGCTGGCCACCCTCCGTCTGCAATGCCCAGAGCCCAGGCCTGGCTTTGCCTCTCACCCCCACTTCCTGCTGGACGGCCCTCTTGTCCCAAGGCTTGAACCACGGATTTGATCATCATGACTCCCGGGTCCCTATCATCAGCCTCTGGCTTAAACCAGAGTGTCCAATGGGCACGGAGAGTCAGGGTTCAACAGTGGACATGAGCGGGGAGCTAGAGACAGCCAGTGAGGACAGGAATTCCGAGGAGATTTGCCAGAAGGGGAAGAGAGAGATAGGACAGTGACTGGAAGGGGGAAGAAGAGTTCTAGGGAGGTTTATCCATTTAGGATTGGATCTGAGCACACCTGCAGCCTGGTGGGAAGGACTGGGGAGCACGGGAAGGAGGGAGGAACCAGCACCCAGAGCGTGAGTGGAGGTGTGGGCTGTGCAACCTCGGTGATGGGGGTGCGTATGGCACACAGGCGGTCAACCTTTATAGTTTAAAACCATTAACCACTTTCTTCTTCTGCACTCTGTGTCCAGCAACACACCGAAGGTGCATTTATGCCTGATTGCATCTAACCAGCGTTTCTACACAGACTGTGACGTGAATCCTTCCGAAACCATGCAAGTAAGATGGGACACGGTTTTCAAAATATAAAAGGTTCAAAACAATGTGATGTTGTTTTCTTCACCTCTAAGTTCTGCAAAAATTAAGACCGTGGTTAGTGAGAAACCTTAACAGGTGGTCTGCTTGGTTGCACTCAGCCGGAATGCCTTACCGCCTTCCCCCCGCGGTAGCTGTGATGTTAAGAGGAGGACGGCATCGTGCAGGACAGAACCGAAGGGGACCAGCAATCCCAGAACTTCAAGTAAAAAGAGCGGCTCAATGTAGAGAAGGCACGTGTCCCTCTCATTTTGGCATCTTAGGAACAAAGTGACCCGGTGGATGAAACATCATGTCTCAGGTACAACAATGTTGGGCAAGATGCCTTTGCTTTCTTTTTTAAAAAGGATTTTATTTATTTTAGAGAGAGAGCATGAGCCAGGGGGAGGGACAGAGGGAGAGGGAGAGAGAAGCTCAAGCAGATGCGACGCTGAGTGCAGAACCCATGCAGGGATTGATCTCACCACCCTGAGATCACAACCTGAACCAAAATCATGAGTCGGAGGTACAGCCGGCTGAACCACTGAGGCGCCCTGCCAAATGCCTTTTCCAGAGAGAAAGGGGAGACACTGCTGTGCATTCTTTGTTAACCCAATACAAGCTACTTAATGATGAAAGCATTTCCACCTCGTTCCAGAGCAGGGGAACCACGTCTCGGATCCTCCTCCACGACCTCGTACGGGGCCCCAAAGGAAATCCCTACTTCAAAATATTTTCCAGACTAAAGTGTCTAATGACCAGTTCTGTCACCAAGTGCTTTTTCTTTGTCCTGAGCTCAGTGCCGGCACGTTTTCACGAATGGAGTCAGTTCCATCTGCGAAGCACCCGACGCCTCTGGGGCTCTTGCCGTACCCCAGCACTCGCGGGTCGTCTTTAATCCTGTTTCCTTCAAAGAGTTTGTAAAAGTTTGTTCCCCAAAGCTGGGGGTGAAAACAAACCCAAGCCATCAGGCTGTCCATTGCCAACCGTAGGCAAAACCCTGCATCACTCATTCTACAGACCGATTCGTAAGGCGATGGGTCTCCATGTGTTTCCAGGTGGCTGTTCCCCATCTGTTCACAGTCCCCACCCATGGATCCATTGTTTCTGCTCTCTCCTCCACAAGAAAACTACAGATCACCCACGGCAACGCCGCCCCCCCCCTACCCCGACCTCCCGTTCCCTGGTTATAAATACATTCAGGACAGTACACATCTCTTGTCCGGAGAAAACCACAACTCTTCTTTCTCCATATCGTCCCCTCCCCTGGTGTCCTTCCTAGTTACGCCCTCCCTCCTCCCCGTTCATGGAGCACATGCTTCCCTTCGGGGACCAAACACACCTCCACCTGCCCCTGAGCTCAACACCCCTCCCTCCATGCTGCACTCTTCCCACTGGGACAGCCCAAGGACCTCTCCTCCAGTTCACTTGCCTCCAGGATGAGCCTGGTCTCCGTCCCCAGGGTTCTCTAACAAAACCCATGTTTGAAGCCCTGGTGGCCTTCCAATGACCAGGCGCCATACTTAAGGTCACCGAGGAGCTTCTGACCCTGTTGACCATCTACCTCTTGAAATGCATCCTTCCTTTGATTTCTAGATGCTCCTGCTGCCTGCCTGGGTACTCCTTTTCCATTTCTACTGTCTGGGACTCCATCGCTCTGAGTTCCATCATTGGGCACCCCAAACTCCTCTGCAGGGCATTCCAGAGGGTCACACCGACACCCCTAGTTTCTGCCACACACTGAATGCCAATTCTATCATTCTACCCTGAACCTTTCCCTGAGCTGATGGCTCATTTCCCAAGTGCTTCATGGCTACCCTGAATGGTCTTCATGAATGACCGTAGACTCCAGTACTGACAAGTCTGTGATTAAATTCACTATCTCATGGCCCAAGCCCAGCTCCTCTGGACTTACTCCCAATACCAATAGCTTCCCAACCTTCTCCAACTGGATGCCACATCTTACCTCTTTCACCCCTGGGATCTGGATCATTCTCTTGCCTGGACAATTCTGATAACCCTTAATCTGTCTCTCAGGTAGTAATTAATTTTCCTTCCAGCTCACCTTTTGTTCTAGGAACAGACACCAGAATCCCCTGGGAGCCCTCTCAGACACTGTCCCCCAAGCATTTGCAAACGTGTCCTCTCATCCACATCCAAACCGAACTTTCACGCTCACCACTCTTGGACGTTCCCATTTTTCTGGCAGAAGGAGGGAAGTTACCTGCTGAAGGTCCGGTAGCTGGGGCTGGAAGTCCCGATGAGGGCGCACAGCACTTGTACATTCTTATTCATGCACACTCTCAGATCGTGTGTCTATGTACACTGCTATTCCCAAAGCTGTTTATACATTGATTTAAATAAAAGTTCTTCCTTTGGTAAATGAAGCCGCTTAAATTTTACATTTGTTCTTGACGCTAACAGTTCCTGCTCTGTACATCAGGAAACCAGGCTCATCAAACATGCTCGTGTGATAATACTTCTGATCAAGACAAACCATCTTCAATAAATAAATTGCCTTGAGACTAGAAACACACGTGTCATGGCACTTAATTGTTCTCTCCCACTGGGGTTTTCACCAGGATGCTCACGTGTGTGTGCACATACACACACACGCCCAACCTTTTGCCACTGCAAAATGTACAGCTTTATTCGTTCCCCATAACTCAGATTTCCTTTTTTCCTCGTCTTCCCTTACAAAATTGTCTATTTTAAAACACATTCCAAGGGCACCATCAAATGATACACAATAGAGAATCACGGGATTTTTTTTTTTTTTCTAAATGCAGTTTTAAAGTTTGTGGGGGTACGTTTGAAGGTGTTTGCGCGTGATTTGGATTTTTTTTTCTTTGCAATGGAAGCGTTTAACTTTTATTGTGTCTATCTAATGTGCTGTATGGAATAGATATAGAAAATTATGTAAGACTTTTTTTTACCATTTTGTGATTTTTTTTAAATTCACATATAATGTATTATTAACCCCAGGGGTACAGGTCTGTGAATCGCCAGGTTTACACACTTCACAGCACTCACCATAGCACATCCCCTCCCAAATGTCCATAACCCCACCACCCTCTCCCTACCCCACTCCCTCCGGCAACCCCCAGTTTGTTTTGTGAGATTAAGAGTTACATAAGACATGTTCTTTATGTAAAGAGCAGAGCCTAACAAAATGTCGTGAAGGCAACCCTTCTAGCTACCAAGCAGGTCAAAGGATAGAACCCCGTCCGCCCCTCCCAGAGTACGGGCCCCTGTGGGCTGACCCTCACCGCTGCTCCAGAAACAATCACCACCCTGATCTGGCGGTAGTCGCTTCCTGGCCTCATCCCACAGTTCTATCACTCAAGTATGATTTCTTAACCCTGCAGTTGGGTTTTGTCCATTTTAATATGCCTCTTAGTCTTTTTAAATATATAGATTCCTCCTTTATTCCTTTTTTCTTTCCTATGTAATTTATTTGGTGAAGAAACCAAATTATTGGACACGGTGTGTTCCCCCGGTTTGGGTTTTCCTGAAGGCAATCTCGCCTTCCATAGTGCTCTGTTCTGTCTCTTTCCTGTAAATTAACAGTTGGAGACATAGATTTGATCAGAATCACGTGCAATTCTTTTTTTTCCTCCCCAGGGAGACTGCCTCACTGGGTGATGACCCATCAGAAACACAGGGTGTTGCCTGCCTTATCCGTGATGTTTGCAGACATGACCCTCAATACTTAGGACCATGAACTCACCAGAAGCAGCACAATGAAAACACGATAATTCTATCATTTTTTTTTTCTTTCTTAGCTGGAATAATGTCATGAAAAGGCAGATTTCCCTCATCTATTATTAGGTTACCCAGTGGTGCCCATCCTTAAGACAGTTGACACGGGATAATTCTGTCTTACCTCCAATTTTGCAAATTACGAGTCATTCCAACATTCAGCAGCAACCAATTTTACCTCTGTAGTATCGTCAAGAACTCAAGCATTTAAATGTGCTTGGCATATCTTAATTCACTATAGTTATATCCCTAGTGATGTTTGTGTTCTCTCGCCTCTGGTTAGTGGTGGCCTTTTCAAGTGGACTTCTGAGACTTTTTAACTGGACTCTAGAAGGCTTTGGTAACTCACCGCTCTCTGGTACAATAAAACATTCCAGGCTCATCTGCACTCCCCCTGCCCCAGACCTGGGAAAAGCCATCTGTCATTTCTCCAGAAAAAGAAGTCCTGTTTTATTCCTTTGTTTTCTTTGGAAACGGCATTTCAAAATCACGGTCTGTGCCGGGGGTGATCCATCCTGTTAGTTTTCATTCATTCTAGGCTTTTCAGTGGACAGAGTTGGAAAATACAGGTTTCCATGTGTTGATCTGTAAAGAAACATATCTCAGGGGTTCATACTGGTCCTTCCAGCTCAAATTCAGGACTATGGGGTTCTTAATGCCACGTTTCCCACTTCAAGTACGTCACTTGGCTTCCGCCACAGTGACCTGGTTCTCAAGGACATCCGTATGATAGGATCCTGGTTAAAACAGGTGCCACATTTGCCTTACCCCACGTCATTCACAAAGGAGTCTCAGAATAACACAATCAATGCCACCTCCCCCGAAGAGAGCACAAACGATGGCATTTGCTCTCCCCTCACTTTCTGCTTATGGCTGTTGTCCTCTACTAATGTGGTCAGAACGGAGAGCGGTTCTGTCCTCTCCTTCTCCTATCATCCAGCCAGTCTTATCAACGAATGAACACATATTCATAGCTCATGCCAATTCTGTTGACATCTCTCCACTTGTGTTGGTTGTCAGGTGCTGGATCCTTCCAGATTCTCTAGAAAGACGCACGGGAATCATCCTGGCTGAGTCCTTACAGGTTCTGTCCGTAATCAGTAGGGCTGGGTATAAAATCCTTGGGTTACACTCTCTGTTCTTGAATAAGAAATGTTGGCATTTACATGTTAGATGACAATTTGATATTTTTCCTTTCATACATGACTTCATATATTTGGTTGTGGTTCCAAAGCGTTTGATCCTTTTTCTAAAAACCCAGTACTCTTAATAGGATGTTTCTTATGGTTAGTTGTTCTGGGCCAAAGGTCTCAAATACAGGAGGTACCCTTTTAATATAGAGATCCAATTTTTTTTTTTTAATCTCAGAAAAATTTTTACAGAATTGTCATCTCAGCGTTTATTGTCTTCCCTTGCTTAGATTTTCTTCCTGAGGACTTAAATTTTGTGTTTATTGCATCTGTCTCACCTGTTTTCTAAGCTTGTCAGTTTCTCTAAAATCAATTTTTTTAAATGTATTTTTTCATCTCTTTTTAATTTTCAAAAATGTCTTTTTCCACTTCCCGTCTACAAAGGCACTCAGGTGCATCCCTGCATAACTTCATAGACTATTTCTGATGCCATGTTCATAATTCTTTCCTGAATTCTATCACCTTGCTTCTGAGTTTTCTGGTTTCGCGTTATAGTGTTCTTTTTTATTTATTTAATCTTGTATCATTTTACTTTATAAGAGCCCCATTCTCTTCTGGCTTGTGGACATGTCTTCCTGGTGTTTCACTGTCTTGGGGGAGGGGGTCCCTGATTCTCCCCACTTGCCCCATTTTGATTTTCTCACCAACACCTGTTGTTTTATTTGTTTGCTGGTTTGTTTAACTAGTAGCCACCTTAATGGATGCACAAGAATTTGAATTTATCTTGAGCTAGGAGAGTGTGTGGCTCTACCAACAACAACTGAGTCTTGCTCTGGTTCTCATGTGGTAGCTGGGGGCCTGAGTCCGGCCTGGGAGGTGGGAGACCAGCTCCAACATGCTACTTGCCCAACTTACCCGAAAGGAGTTGGAAATCGTCCTCTGGCTTTGGAAATATGAGATGTACTGATCGTCTTGAGGGATGACCATTTTGGTGAGGTGGCGAGCTGGATGGACTGGAGTGGCTGGAGCAGGAAGAAGGAGCAACAAGTAAGTTCAGGATGTGGGGCTCTAGTTTTCAGATAACTTGCCTGGGAGGGTTGGAGGGGAGCCCTCCCACGGCACAGTTCTCTACAGGCACCCCACACACCATCCCTTATGCCCATGCAAGCACTGGGAGCTCCCTGGGGGACCCAGGGGGGCACAAAAGAAACGCTGTCAAGACAGATTTCTAAAAACATCAGACATCGCTTCTCTGCACGCCCTCCCATCGCTGCTTGGATCAGGAATCAGCATCCCAGTGAGGACTGGCCAGCAGGCATCATGGGGAAAGAGCCTCACACAACAGGGATTTTCTCCACTGGGCCGAGTTCAGTGAACAGGGCATTTTCCCTCGTTCAAGGCTGCAAAGCACGCGGAGCAATCGGTCTCTGTTTGCAGACCAGGGAGGGCTAGCAGATGCGTTTGGTGGCAGAGGTGTGAATTCACAAGCCGCTGGTATGTCCCGAGCCGTCTGCATTCTTACCACAAACTCACCAAACAGAGCTCTGAGTTTTCTTCTCGGACCAAATGACAGTGAGTATCACAACAAAACCACGAGAGATGACCAATGTCATTGCCAGTGATGCTTTGTGCCACTTTTCATCAGGATATACCTGTGAGGACCCTTCTCCAGAAGATGAAAAAATTCTGTTAGGTGACAAAGCCCGCCTTGTACCGTCCTCCAAACCCGTCTACGGAAATCTAGAAGCGGGAAGGTCACGCACCTGCCTATACACCGTCTGATTAACCAGCAAATATTCACCCTGGGACATGAACTGCTTAGTACCGACCAGAAACATGTCTCCAGGAGCCCCTCTTTCCATCAGAAACCTTTTCTCTTGTTCTTTTTGCAGAAACAGGTATCGTGCCGCAGGAAACAAGAGAATGTCTTCTCAGAGGCTGCCCTTAGATGTTTTCTGGGAGGTGACAAGTGGGTCATCTGAGTTGTGGGATCCCGTTTTGCGTGACGCGCTGCGGTGTTGATGGTAACCCGCCTGTTGTATTAACATTTTCCCAAAGGATATGTTTGAGTTGAAAGGACCATGGGATCTCACCCGCCCACCCTCTTCATGCCGCACCGCTCACGCTCTGGGTTCCGGCTCCTGTGTCCCTCCTTGCAAGGCTGATGTGGACCATCTCCACATTGTACTTCGCCAAGGAAGGGGTTGTGATGTGGAGTCAGAAGAGAAATCCCATTCAGAGACGGAAATGGACTTCTCGCCTGGCACAGCCAACGTTTCACAGTAAGTGTTGTCTGAAGGTTCAAAGAGCCATGAAATAATCATCAGCGTCATCCAACTTTCAAAAAAAAAAAAAAAGAGGCTTTATTAGCGCTGGAATTTTGTTACCTTTATTCGAAAACGGTGTGGGGAGTTGTCAAGCCGAGACTCATTCTTTAATTTAATGTATTTCAAGGAGCAAAGAACGGGCTCCCATCCCCTGGCACGATTGTACTTCTGACGTGCCTCTTTCTAAACCTCGGGATTTAGATCTTAATCTTGAAAGCACTCCACACTTCAGCCAGGGCGTCTGCCCTCCGTGAAAATACAATGCAGAGTTTCTGAAATAATTGCGTATCGATGGCCAGTTTTCCTCCATGAAGCGTTTTGCACGTGAGGAGGACCCTTTGAAGCAGGAGCCATGGAGATGGCAGGGGGCAGAGGTGAACCAAGCCTTACTGAAGTGTACATTCCAGGCAGGGGGAGGGGGCTGCAGAACGCAGGAGTGAGTCTATTGATAGTCAACGCTTTGACCTGCTAACAATAACGGGGAGGGGGGGTGGGTCACCACAACAGCACGTCCCCGCATTCCCTGGCAGTGCAGAGAGACAGACCTTACCAGTTTTCGTTTGCTTTGGCAGGGCGGCCGCAGGACCTTGGTGTCCACACGCTGGCCACTTGCTCCTGGGGAGGGCTGGAGCGTGGAGCACGTGGGACAGGGGACGGTCGCAGGAGGCACGCCTACCCATCCCATACCCCGCGCGGCAAGCGATCTTAAGATAATTTGCCTGGAGATTTGCAGCACGATGGGTATTTTTCAAAACCTCATGCCAGAAGAGAAAGGAGAAAATTAATAGTGTATCCTGAAGCTGGAATTTTAAAGGGCACAGACAGAGTATGGCAACACCCCGCTGCTGCTATTTCTTTCTTTGTGTTAAAAAAAAAAAAATTGCCTTTCCTGACTTTGAAAGTAGCTACTGCTTTTTTTTTTTTAAGGAAAAAAAAAAAATGAAAGCCCTACCAACCATTTCTTTTTGACAATGGGGAGCACTTTTCCCCTGGTACTCAACTCATTTTGAATACGGTTCTCCCAGTCTTCTAGAGTGCATAGCATACACAGACGATTTTATTACAAAACATCTAAGCAGACACCCAGTGGAGGGAAGGGGGTGGTGTGGGGCTGATGCGGGGGGGGGGGGGTGTGGAGGCGGAGAGGGGGTGGGGGGCATCAGCTTGTTTACTGCAGGAGGGAGGTCTCCATCCCACCCAGGCTGGTGGTTCCCGGCTTTGTTCTTCCTCCCGACCTCCCTAGGAGCCCCGCTTGTAAATGCCACCTGGTTTTGCCCAGGTGTGGGGATCTTTGCAGTTAGGGTGTCTTCGAGGGCACAAAGCACAACTTAGGGGGGACCAACGGGCTGACCCGGTTCCCTCCGCAAAGGAGGAAGAGGCTGGAGCACCTGTTGGAGGAATTCTCGCGCATGCACTCCCGCACTCTGGGCCCAGCCCTGTCTGCACTGTGCCTGGGGCTCGTCTGTGTGCGTGTGCAAAGAGTGAGTGTCAAAAGGACCTCGTTCCCCTTATGACCTGACCGAGGACCGTAGTTGTGTCTTATGTACAATTAAATATCCAAATATCTTTATTACTGTGGTCGGGAGAGCAACATCGTGGAGGCCAGTGCTTAGCTTTGAAAGGAGAACCTGGACAGGGTGGCCCCTGTGCTCGGCCTTCGCGGATGGGCGTGCACAGCTGGGGGGCAGGGAGGCATTCATGCAGAAGGATGAGGCCCCTTCTGAGCGGGGGATGCACGGAGGTGAGACCATCCCCACGTTAAGCCTGCCAACCTTCCCTTGTCCTGCGAGCAGACGGTTGTTCGACTTTATCTAAAGAACCGTGGCCATGTGCAAATCCAGCGAGTGGGTGTGCTTTCCGCAGGCAGGTGCAACGCCAGTGTGACCGGCTGCGGACACTAGCGCGCATGCACGGGGATCGCGTCTGCTTTTGGCTCAGTTCTCCCCGGGACTTTCATCCCACTTACCTGACTGCCATGTCGCCAGCCCACTAAGTAGATTTTTTGATCTCTGAAAGAGTGGGAGTCCTATAGGCGGACAGGCTCATTTCCATGAGCTGTTTAAAGCCACTATCCAGACGAGCAAACCAAAAGGAAGGGGGACCCCACGGTCACTCTAGCTGCTCATGACAGGCTTGGGATGGACTAGGTTCATGGCAATGAGGACGCAGATCCAGTGGCACGGAGCCCGTCCCTTCCCAGGGGAGCCGAGACAGAAAGGACCAGAGAGCTTGTGGGGGTGGGGAGGGAGGCATTGGTCTACTTCCATTTGGCAAACACTGCATGCACACATGCACGTGCACACACACACTTATATACACGTATGCACACACATACACATTTGTGCACACATGCATGAACACTCATACACATGCACGTGGATACAATGAAAGCACGTGTATACAATACTCGTACACACACGCGGGTACACATATGCATAGACACACACGTGTGCATGTACTCGTACACACATGCGTGCACCCTCATACACGGCCATGCACACATACTCTATGCATACGCATGCACACATATACACATACGCACACACTTACATACACACATGGAAACACACATGCACACATGTATGCACACACTCTTGTACACATGCATACACGTGTGTGCATACATAGCCTTACACACACGTGCTCGTACACACACATGCGTGCACTCATACGCACACGTATACACACATGCACACACTTCCATATACACACATGGTCACATACGTGCGCTCCATGCACACATTGTCCCACACATGTGTGCACACGTGCGCACACTCATACACCGGACGGGCACATACCCGTATGTGCACACATGCACACCAGCACACACATACTGTCAGACATACACACGCACGCCTGCACCCACCCTTGGTCCCGTCCCCCCAAAACGCCTCCTGTCTCTAAGAGTTTGCGCTCACCCCTCCTGCCCCTCTGTGGGGGGGCACCTGCTTGGGCAGGATGGGAGGATGCGACAGGCACATTGCTTTTGTTCACGACTTGGTTTGGGGACCCCACGGCTGATGCCCGAGTCAGACTGCAAGCGAGTTAGATGTGACTGTGCGGGAGGCTGGAGAGCACACAGGATGACCTCAGCTTCCGGCTCCTGTCTTATGTGAACTTACACATATATTTTGAAATAAAAAAGGAGTAGGAGCCGACTTTCCTGTGGAGCAGCCTCATCAGTACCAAATAAAAGGAGGTCCTCCCACCAGCCCAGGTTGCCTCACCAGCCAGCCTTTTTAAATGTATTTGTTTGTTTGCTGATTTATTCATTTATTTGGACTTCCGGATGGGAGATAAAGAAAGGTTTTGTTTTCCTTCCTCCTCCACTTTGGTTTTATACAAAGACACCCTTTCGAACCCAAGCCGCTGCCTCGGTCTCAGGGAGAGCCGGCGTGTGAGCTCCGGAGGAGGGAAACCCCGTCCTGCTCGTCCCCTGGGCGCTGGCCTCTCCCCAGAATTTTCTTCTTAATTTTCCTCGTTGAAAGGAATGAGTGGCCCTGGTGCTCAGATGCTCACTGGCACCCCCAGCTGAGCGAGAGTAATTATTCCCACTCGGCGTGGCTTTGATACGGTTCTGAGGACTGCCTTTGGCACAGTCCCACAGCCTTTGTTCCGCTGAGTTATTTTCCTCCTTAGGAAATGAAAAAAGATGGCAGATGACAACAGCATGAAGGGACCGGGGAAACACCTACACGTTATCCCCCTTGAAAACACAGCTAATCCTGCAGCCGGAGGGGAGAGACGGCAGCACGGCAGGGCGAACCCTGGGCTTGGCGTGGCTTCCCAGGGGCCAAGGAGAGCAGGGAGGGAAATGCTTGGGATTATTCCACGGGGATCCGATGTACGGGGAGGTTCAGGTCTTTGGGATGGGCTGACGGTAGCCCCTCGGTGGCTTCGAGCTTTTCTGAGGGGGGCGGCACAGACCCTGCCTTTCCCCTGGAATTCGTGAAATTGGGGCTTGAGAATCCGGGGTGCCCCTGGGTCTTGGTGGATGTTTGGCTGAGTGGGCGCTGTGGGCTGAATGGGCCCCGAGATGCATTTGTGGGGGTCCCAATCCCCGGCACCTCACAGGGTGGCCCTGTTTGGAGATGAGGTTTTTCAAGAGGCGGTTCGGTAGGCGAAGGCCATTAGGGTGGGCCCTCATCCAAACGGACTGGGTCTTTGTCAGGAAAGATTAGGACACAGGCTCACACGGAGGGATGACCACGTGAGGACACTGGGAGATGGCGGCCATCTGCAAGGCCAGGAGAGAGGCCTCAGAGGGAACCACCGTGGCTGACACCTGGGTCTCAGGGTCCAGCTGCCAGAGCTGTGAAGATAAGCGTCTGCTGTTTGAACCCCCCAGCCCATGTGGCCCGTGAGGCCGGCCTGGGCACACACACACGACTGGGGACTGGAAGAATTTAAACTCACATCTCTTGCACTTTGAATAAGAGAAAGCATCTCTCATCCCCCAAAACCTCATTGGAACTTTACCTCCGAGGTGGCAATTGCCTGGAACCTCGATCCGAGGTCAGCAGCTCCTGGATGGTAAGGAGAGAAACTTAGGGGCACGTGGCACTCAAGGCCGGAGCCCCGTTCCCTGCGTGAGGGCCCCGGCCGAGTGTGGGCAAGAGCGTGTGCAGGCAGACCACAGTCACATCCCGACCGCAAGAGTGGGCTTACAACCCACGTGTACGGCGGACCTGCTTCTCGGGGCCACTCCACGAACCTTGATTCTGAAAATATCTTCAACGGGATTTTTATTTGTGCTTTTGCTGCACGGAGACCCACTCATTCCTTCCCTCTGATTTCTGGTTCCGCCACGGGCACCGTTCGAATGAGAGCTCTGATAAGAGAAAAAAACTGGGCCAGGAATTAAATTAATGCTTTTAGACAAACATCCATTCTATCTCCGATTCTAATGCTAATTACATTTGTGGATCAAAGACCATTTGTTAAAGTTTTGCTTTTGAAAAAACAGGGGGAGATTTTACTTTCCCGTTTGATATTTTTATGAGACTTGATGGGGGCAGGTGGGGGGGCGTGGGAGGCAGGGTCTGGGGGTTGGGGAAGGGGGAGAGGCCCCTCCCACGAGGACCCAGGGGAGCATGGAGGTTCCCCGGAGCAGACTTCTGGGTCAGACTCTTGTCCCATGTTTCTTCATTCCCTCCGTGACTCTCCCCGCTGGATGCGGCCAGCTGCATGCGCCCCATCACACAGAAGTTTCTAGAATTGGAGGCTTCTAGATGCCATGGGGAGGACAAACAGAAGACAGGAGGCAGGCCATGAGCAAGGGGGGGTGCATGAAAAGTCGTGGAGAATGTGGCTGTGTGATTCCAGCTCTGTGACGTTCTGGAGAAGGCACAGCTACGGAGACAGAGAAGGAGGTGGGTGGCAGTCAGGGTCCCGTGGGAGGGACAAGCAGGTGGACCATGATGCTTCAGAGCAGAGCGGGGAGTCTGTATGCTAACACGCAGGTGGACAGGTGACAGGCATTTGCCCAAACCCACCGAGCAACCAACACCAAGAGCTACCCCTAATGTCTTCCCTGGACTCCGGTGCAGACAACGCATCAGAGCGGGGTCAGCATGGTAACAAACGTCCCCCTGGAGGGGTGTTGACCATGGGGAGGTTGTGCACGTGTGTGAGACGGGGGTTCGTGGAGGGGTCTCTCTGCCTTCTCCCCAGTGTTGCTGTGAACCTGAAACTGCTCGGAAAAGAGTAAATCCTATTTAAAAAAAAAACAAGGTGTCGCTGTCTGAGGAAGACCCGTGCGTTTCTGCTGACGAGCCCCACAGGAACGGGGTCACGTCTGGTCTTGCCTTCGGGAGCTCGGCGTTTTGGGTGTCAGCACATCTCCCGGACCGAGTTCGAGTTCACAGACCCTTCCTTGGTGCTGGGCTTGGCACTCTTGTCGCTGCTTTGGGTAAACTGAAAAAGGCAAGGTGGTGACCACAGCCGGTGCAAAACAGGCCCAGCAGGGGCGGCCGGGTGGGGCTGGGTCTAATCTGATTTAATTGCGAGACCGTGAAGTGTGACCATCGCCATTTCGCGAATGTGGAAACTGGGCTGGAATCACAGTTCAGCCCCGGCTGCTTCTGATGCTCGCGTCCCCACTCCCCCGGAGCTCCCCTGCCCGTGGCGTGGGCGTGGCGTTCCCTGGCTTACCAGTGGCAGGTCCCTCCAGCGGGCCTCTGCGGAACAAGGACGCAGGGTCTGTCTAGGGCATGCGATTCATGCAGCAAGGCCATTGCTTCCGTGAGCCGGAAGCTGGAGACGGTGGGGGGGATCCGCATCAGGGCAGGATCCCGATGCTGGCACCAGAAGGGAGTGCGCGGGAAACCAAGCAAAACCAGGAAATCTGGGGTTGTCACCACCAACTGCTCTTGCAGTTTCAGGAGCTGTGTGGAGATCATGGGGTTTCACTTCATCACCCTGTTACCCGATCCCGCGCAGACACAGGAAGCCACAGGGAAGCCCCTGAGCCCTCCAAACATCCCCCAACTTAATATGTTGTCAGTTAAAAGAATGATCCGGGGCGCCTGGGTGGCTCAGTGGGTTAAAGCCTCTGCCTTTCGCTCAGGTCATGATCCCAGTGTCCTGGGATCGAGCCCCGCATCAGGCTCTCTGCTTGGCAGGAAGTCTGCTTCCTCCTCTCTCTCTCTCTGCCTGCCTCTCTCCCTACTTGTGATCTCTATCTGTCAAATAAATAAATAAAATCTTAAAAAAAAAAAAAAAAGATCCTAGGAAGTGTTGTCCCCGGGGCTCCGTCCTTGATCACGGGCTCATTCTGAAGCTGCACCCCAGCCTATCCCCATGCGCCACGAGCTCAGGGACCCACATTGCCGGGGCCCCAGACCCGGACATCCTGCAGGCACCGGGCTCTGTGAATCTGCATCGGAGGCCGGTTCCTCCTGTGCCTTCACCTTGGGGCTGATACCTCTGTCCACCCCAGCCCCTGAGAGCAGGCCCTGGACGCTTGACCTCTCTCTTCTCCATCTCCCCCTTCAATCCACCCAACGCACCATGCCACACGGGACTCATGGCTGTGCTTGTGCAAACGTGACCCCATGGTATATTTACCTGTTGTGTTCCAGCCGGCCCGTGAGCAACGTGGGTGCCGAGGACGCGACGTCAGGCAGCACCTGACCTGTGATCTCGATACACAGTTGTCGGATTAAAATGGTGGGATGACTTGCAGAAGCAAAGTCCCAGCCAAGAGGGAGCCGCAGTGAGCGCATGATCAGAAGGGGTCGGGACGGAAACGGATGTGCAGCGGACATTGGATGAGCCCAGCACATGGCCCACGGCTCTGAGCGGGACTCTCCTGGGCCACGCTCGGCTTCGGGTGGACACCTCCCCCTTCGGCGTCCCTCGGCTGCTGGGCGCCTCCCCCATGTCTGCCCCGTGTTCCTGTGGCTTGTTCTGTGGGCCCGTCACATGGACACCAGACACAGAGACAGCAGAGACTGGACTGCGGCCACCTCGTATTGGGGCGGGCACTCGGTGGAAGGTGGGGGGATGGGGACACACTTCCACAGAGTCCAGCGTGGAGACATTGAGGTCCGGCCAGCCAGAAGAACTGGGGAGACCTTCAAGAGGGCAACGCCTTCGCTGGGCCAGAGCCAGACTGTGTCTGAGCTCTTGGCCGCGGCCGGTGAGTGGTCTGTCGGGAACCCCGTGGGACCTCTGCCACCCACCACCCAGCAAACCTCACCTGTTGGCTGACGCGGGCTCCTCAAAACACAATTCTGAAAACGCCGACAGTCCATAACGGCGCATAGTCGAGGGGAATCTCCTCTTGGTAGAGTTACTCCACCAAACCCAAGAAGGAGAAAGGACCGAAGGGAATGGTGACATTGCGCGGCCTCTGCTGCTGGGGTCATGGGTCCAGACCCCACGCGGGAACACCAGGTATCGGCGCCGCGTGCCTCCTGGTGGAACGGCAGCCCCATCCCGCAGCTCTCCACGAACATCCAGATCACGCCTGACCAAGCCTGGAGACCCCGCTTCCGACTTACCTACCGGACGGGAAGAGCCTTAACACCACCCCGCTGGCACCGCGGGACGGACGAGCCCACAGTAGAAAGGATTGCCAGACACAGAAACTGGGTTTTCCCACGCGGGCCAACAAGAAACTCGGGGAGTGTTCGGAGGTCGAAAGATATTTAAGGAGATCGATCGCCCCCGGGGCAGAAGTGTGGCGCTGTTTTGGCTCCTGATTCAAATCATCACGTCTAAAATTTTAAAATTAAACCAGACGTGGTTGGACTCCATGGATGTACGTGAGACAACTGGGAATTTGAACACAGATGGGTTTCTGATGCTGTTATTAATCTAATGGGGTCACGGTCCTTATCTTATATGGATACCCTGAGGTCTCGGTGAGTCAAGTAATACCATGTCCGGGATCTGCCGCAGAACAGCCCAGGGACGGGGTGGGTGACGGACGCACGGTGGGTCACACTGGCGGTGAGACATGGCGCGGGGCCCCCCCGGGGGAGGAAGGGCTCTCCCTGCTTGGAGTCAGGGGACTCCCACGGGCGCAGTGCCCTGGGGGACCTCACAGACCTTGGCTCCAGGGTCGGGGGCGTGGCCATGTCCGGGCTAAGTCACCAACAGTTCATTATTCCCCCGTGACAAGCTCACTGTGAAGGATCGCCCCACGCTGCTTTGTGAGCAAACAAGGAATTAGAAATCTCAGGACATGCTGGTTGCTTTCTCCTTGTGCTGGCATCTGTCAAACTGGGCTATTGTTTGCGGACCGTCTGTAGATTTGAGGACTATCTATCCAGATGCCACGAACAATGGACGTCGCCATGGGGAGAGCACTCTCTGTAGAGAAAGAAGGCACAGAAATACCAGAGCCAGGCCTCCTTTCTGCACGCCTGTGTCTGGCCAGGTCGGATGGCAGCCGTGAGGGAGCCATGTCCTCAGGGGGTGAGGCCCAGGGACAGTGGGGTATCACCGTTTCCCCGGGTCCCCATCGCCCGTTCTGACCATGCTCTTCCGCTCCCGTGTGAAATTCCATACTCCTTTGATGTGTGTTGACGAGCCCTGGGCAGTCAGCATGTCTGGAAGCTGCCAGCAGATTCTGGCTGTGGCCTGTTCTGGCAACGAGGGCCCAGGGTCAAGGGCAGGCCAGGAGCATGGATCCTGGCAGAGCGGGCAGAAGGCCCAGGCAGGGGTGGTCACAGAAGACCAGCCAGCCCTGCACCCCACCCCGAGGTCCTACAGCTCCTTGAGTTTCCCAAGGCGATGGGATGAAGGTGAGGGACCGTTCCATGGTTTGGGCCATGCCAGTACGGAGGGAGGATGTGGAGGCCTCCAAGCCCAGGGCCCGCAGTATGCGGTCACACCGCTGCCATGGCCCAGGCTCCCTTCAGTCCCTCCCACTCCCTGACCTTCCTCTCTGCACTGGGGTGAGCACCGCTCCCCCATTCACGTCCACCCGGAACCTCATAATGCAATCTCTGTGAGAAATGCTGCTTTTGTAGGTGTGACGAGTTACAATGAGCTCCCACGGAGTGAAGGAAGGGGCCCTAGACCCAAGGTGACCCGTGTCCTCCTCAGAAGGAGAGAGAGGCAGAGGGACACCGTGGAGACCGTGCCAGAGATCTCCAGCACTCACCTGTGCCCAGCAATGCGTCTGTGGGCCGGGCAAAGCTGGGGGTGGCCGGCATCGCCGGAAGCTGGGCCCGGGGCCTGCAACAGATCCCTTCTGTGCCACCAGAGAAAGTAGGGCATTTCCGGCCCAAGCTTGCTGGCTTCTGGCCCCCAGCATGGTGCGAGCACGGGTTTCTGTTATTCCCAGCCCCCTAGGGTGTGGCTGCTTGTTATGACAGCTGTGGGAGCAGTTCAGTCTGCCTGCCAGGTCCCCCACAGTCTCGGGGGGCTTCACCAGCCGTGCAGAAGGCCCTCCAACAGTCCCAGCCAGAGAGTCTGTACCCGCTCTCGTTCGGTCCCCCTCACCGGCAGGTGACACACTTGTGTCCGACACCCCTGCAATCAGCTCAGCTCAGACACTTGCAAGTCTGACCACACCCCTCTCCCCTTGCCGGCTCACACCAAGTTTCTGGGGGTGAGGGCTGGGCAGGCTTGCCCGGGCACATAGGAACAGGGGCTTCCCCATTTCTCCTTGGTCTCACGAACGCACAGCTCCTCTCACCGAGTGACATCCCCTTCTGGACCTTCAGAGCCCAGGTAGCAGGGACCTGCCAGGACAGCAGGATGGGGCACACGGGACAGCATGCTCCTTCCAGCCCACAACAGGCCCGTGTGTCTGCGCTTGGTGTCCGGGCGCCATCAGCATGAGAACACACGCCTGCCAGGGCTGAGCCCCCAGAACCACAGCCAGCCGACTCCCTGCATGGAAGCAGGCCCAGCCAGGCCCCCAAGCAAGGCTGTTCAGCCCTCGGCCAACCGCCAGGGAGCCGTCGGCGCTGGACGCAGGTCCCCGAGGTCTGCAGACTTGCGCTCAGCACCCGGTGGGAGCGCCTGGTGGAGACATCTTTCCAGAACAGCTTCTAGACTCACTTGTTTGAGCTCAAGCATTTCTTCTGAATTCCTTGTCCCCTCGCTGGCCTGGGCCCCGTCGCCGGGCACTCTGTCCAACCGCACGCCATTGGCTCTACGAGGCGTATCTTTTGCATGAATGTCATTGCTGTCGGGATGCGTTTCGCAGTGCTTTGATGCTTTCTGTGTCCAACGGCAACAGCGACATGTCTGCCATTCCCCACACGGCCTTGCGAGACCGAGCCCTCGCGGACACGCTTGCAGAACCACAGCCGGCAGCTGGAGAGGACCGCAGAGCCAATGGCCGGGAGCTCGTCCCAGAAGGCAGCGTCACTGCCGCCTCGCCCTCTCCCACCAGGAACCGACAGGATGCGGAATGCCAGCCACGCTTCCAGAACGAACATTTTAAAAGGAAAACACTAAGAACGAAAGAGAAAACGTTTCGATGTGGATGAAGGGTGTACCGAGAAGAAGACACCGTTCTCCTGTTCACGGAACATTCCAGGACAGCCTGGGTTTCCAACTGTATCACTTCTGTCCGTTTCATCCTCCGAATAAAGGTGAGATGATTGAGAGAGCGAGAGAGAGGCAGGCAGCATCCCCCACGGCCTGTGGCCACCCACTGTCCCCAGGTATGTGGGGAAAACCTGAAAAGCGATGCTTCTGGCCTCACCAATTTCCAGAGGAGCTGGAGTCTGACGCGGAAGTTTGCAGACACTGTAAGGGGTTCATTCTGTGTACGCTTCGCCTCTTGCACACACGAGGGTTACGCGGTATGAATCCCGACGTCTGCATCCGTCTGTAAGAGCTCCTTTCACAGGCACGAAATACGCATGCAAGGCAAATTCCGATCGATGAAACAGCACCAAACCACAATGTCAGCATCCGCCTGATTTCTTTCTTGAAGGGACATGACACAATGGCAGGTCTTAACAGCTGATGGTGCCTCAGAGGGAAGGAGACAGAGGATTCCCTCGGCAGCACCCCGGAGAGCCGGCACAGCCACCGTCCTCCTCGGTTCATGGGTGCTGCGGGTGGCGTCCCTCTCCAACCTCACCCTACCCACGCACCCCTCCTTGGGGTTTCCGGGGAGCCAGCAGTCCCGTTCATGGTCTACACAACCTGGCGGCTTTGCTTCTTCCCCTCCTCTGGTCCGCGAGGACTGAACTCTCTTTTCCTCTGTTCCTGCTCTGAACCTCACACCTGTCACTCCCTTGGGGCACATGGTGACCCCAGCCTCTGCTGGCTCACCGCAAACGCCTGGACTCATTCTCGACGTCAAATCCCACATCCACCGTGCCTCTGACCCTGTGGCTCGCGCTCCGTGTGAGCTGTCCAAAACAGCCCTCAGGCCTCATGCATCTTCTGCTTCTGAACCCCCAGCCACGTCCCATCCCACTCAAGGCAAACCCATGAGCATCCAGTGGTCACCAAGGCTCAGTGTGATCGGACCCTGTCCCCACCACAGCTCCATCTCCTGTCCCTCACACTGACATTCATTCTGCTCCAGCCACCCTTGGTGGCTTGTTGGACCCGCCAGGCCTTCCCTGCCCCAGGACCCTTGCACTGTCTGATCTGTCTGCCTGGAGCACTCTTCTCTGTGACACGGCCAGGACTCACATTACCACTTCCTTTCAGGCTTTACTCCAATCCCACCTTCTCACTGGCCTCTCCTTGTGGTCTTATGTGAAAAGGTAACACCCAGCCCCATTTCCCTCTTCCCTTTCCTTGTCACTTAGCTCCCACTGCTAACATCCTACATGCTTACCCTGATCTGGGAATTGGCACTGCCCTTTTGAGAACGTGAGCTCTGTCATAGCAGGTCACGGGCTCCTCTCCCCCAGGGACAGAACTGGACCTGGCTCATGGCGGGCGATTGGTAACCAGGTGACGTTTATGGAATGAATTTCCTCCTATTGTGACGTGCTCCTCTTCCATCCCCTCCCGGCTCGTGCATGGTTTCCTGGAAACAGCCTCCAGGACCCCAGCCCAGCCACCCTCAGCCTCCTGCAGTAGCAGTTCCCACAGCACCACCCACGTTCCTACTATCCGCGCACCTCGTTCTATCCCAGTCATCTGCTCCGGTGACCTGAGAGAGTACACTCTCCCGACAGACCCCGAGGGGCGGCCCTCTCCAGGCTCACCTGCCTCTCCGCTCTGGGACAGGCAGCTCCCGGGTACAGGGGCCCAGCAGAGAGCTCTGCACACAGCAGGGACCCCACACGTGCCCAGAGCGAGTGGGAGACATACCCATGGTCCTCCCCACTCGGACCCCGGGCTGTCGCGGGCACCTTGGAGTTCCTCCTGCCTTTTCTAGATCTCTGCTCTCTGGATAGCAAATATTTGCCGAAGCGAAGTGAGTACAGCTACTAGAGCCCTTCCCCAAACCGTCCAGTTAGGGCCCTCTCCTGGTCACCCTGTAGACACCCTTCCCAGCACCTAAGCAGGTCCCACGTCCTACATCATCTCGCGGCTTTGAAACCGCCTTTAGGACTATGAATGAGCACTTCAAGAGGGTATTATGAATTCAGACGTGTCTACGGGGCTTTCAAGTGTCGCAGCGGGAACCTCTTCTTCCAGCAGCCTGGGGTGGAAGGCTTCCCACCTTTCCAAAGTGGCTCCTCCCACGGCATTATCGGGGCCTGAAGTTAAAGACGGGCAAGAAGGAGGGAGGCCGCGTCGTGGAGCCTCCAAAAGCCACTCCTTTTCTCCGCGAGGCGGTTGTCTGCTGCTCCAGGGTCGCATGGTTTCACGCTGCCGCCTGTTCCTCTCACCTGCGCAACTGGCCCCGGATCTTTCGTTGCCCCAAACGCTGCAAGCTACTTAAGCCCTAATCTCGTCAGCGCCAGGGAAACGCGGTCAGGCAGGTGAGCCGGGGAGGGGAAGGGGAAGGAGCCAGAGCGCGAGCCTGGAACCAAGCAGTGAGCACCGGTTGGACGTGGGCTATGCACAAGAGGGTTTGCGGGTTGCCCGTGCCCCATGCACCGGAGAACCTCTCCCACTGGTGACATGCGTGGCAGGGAGCAGGGCCTGGTCTGGAAGTGCCCAGAGGGCAGCCCTGGCCGTGTGTCTGCATCCTCGGATGGACGGCCTTGCTCTGGTCACTCGGGCCCCAGCTGCCCTCCAGCCTTACTATCCCCGGGCCCTTCCCTGTGTCTTCGGAGCCTTCTCTCCCCTTCTGGAAAGATCCTGCTCACGTCTTTGTTGAGGTGATTACTCTCTGCAGCCCCAGTAGATTATTATCTCTGTGGCCAACGGGGCCCGGCTCAGGCGCAGGAGTGTCTCGGTACTGAGAATGCAGGTGCGACACGCTCAGGAACGAGATGGCAAGCGGCGCTGGCACGGCCCCTCCATCAGCCCTCGGTGCCATGCCCGGTGTCACGGCCCCAGTCCCTCTTCTCCCCGCTCACGCCCACAGCCCTGGGTGACGAGCTCCCGCCGCGTGGGCTCACAGGTCACGTCTCCACCTCCCTCCTTCCAGAGCTTTCTGCTCCCAAGTTTATCACGACAAAGATGGCTCAGCTCTGAGACAAGAGAAGAGGAACAGGCTGTGTACGAACTCTAGGGACCGTGCTCCCCGTTTATCTTTTAAAAATATCTTTGAAACATCCTTCACCCCAGGAGAGCGTTCCAACACAAGTGACTTGGCTGGACGGGTGTCTCCAAGCCCGTAAGAACCCCTTTCTGTTGAATGGAATATTTGCAGAGGAAGCACACGTTTAGAGACAAAGGCAGGTGCAAACCAGCCGTGATGCCTGCAAAATGACCTTCCCCCCGGCTGCTGGTTACGGGATCACGGCTCTGTTTGCACCACCTGCATGGTTCTGAGCTCTCTGGGGCTGGCTGGTGGGCTCTCATTCGCCTGAGAGCAGGGAAGGACCCCTTCACGGTGACAGGATGAGTTTAGAAATGCTAAATGTGTTCTTCATCACTGCATGCACACCCACACATGCTCATACACACTCACACACAATCACACTCAATTACATTAGCCGTTGATGTTTGAATATTGAGTCAGGGCCCGAGTAGAGGGGGCAAGCAGAAGCCTGGGCCACATCACCACCATCACCTGATCTGAAGGTCTACAAGGGCACGGTTGGCCTTCAGAATGCACGCTCCCCAAATATGACAGCCCAGGGAACCGGCTTGCCAGCACAGACAGACCACCTATCTACACATCCAGTATCTTTCAAGAACTCAGACGCTGTGACCACACAGGGCCTGTGCTCCCAATGAATCCCAAGGCTGGATCCAAGGCAGAGATGGCTCTCGGAGATGCAGCAGGGGCCCCCCATGCCCTAGAGTCTCACACCTGATGTCCTCGTTCCTGGTACGCTTTGGAATCCCAGAGCCCTCTCCTGAGGAAAGCACACAGAATTTTGTTTGCTTACTTGAAACACCTTAAAAAGTATGTATATGATAATTCCAACCCCAGTGTTTTAGATGTATGGATAGGGACATAGTTCCTGAAGCCTGGACACCTCATAGAGGACCACTTTCCTTGAAATGCATGACACCAAGACCACTGAAGCCAGAACCATCATCAGCAATTCGTTAATATGAAATAAGGCCCAGTCTGCGGGCTGTTCCTTAAGTATTATTTCCGTAAAATATTATAGGTTTCCCCACAATGTATCAATCATAGTTTGGTTTTACCAAAATGATCTGTAAACTAAAGTAACAGAAAACACAGAGATTGAGATGTTTGGTCCCCTCAGGCCTCCTACCTGCCCCAGACTCACTTTCACGTCCTGCCCCACAAACCATCATTAAGATTTCCCTGTGTCAAGCACACGAACATACACTGACCGTCCATGCGCACCCCACCAGGCTGTGCTTGTGGTCGCGCTCCTCGCTCTTCCCCAGTCCCCGCGTCCCTCCAGGGGACGTCTCCGCCAGAGCATGAGGAGCACGGCCGCCCCTGCCCCTGGGCCCCGGGCTGTCGGCTGGGGCGCAGGGACGCTGGCTAGCCGCGCGTGCACATCTGGTTTCTCTTGAATTCTGTGCTTCGCCCCAAATAACGGCAGGAACAAGTGCAAGTGTTTCTGGAGGCCCGTGCTCTGGGGCCCACCGCTGAGCATGCGCAAGTGAGGTTTGCACGGTGCCCACCGAAGGCATGGGCCAGCAGCAGTGTGAGAGCCCTTCTGGTGGGCCACGACCCAGCCCCACTCATTGTCTTTACCGTGTGATAGCGCCTTTGACCAAATCATGTTTTCAAAAATTTCTACGCCTCTGGTACCAGCGTGAATAGTTTACTTGTGAGATTTCGTAAAGTTCTCCTGTATCAACAGCACCAGTCTCTCCCATTAGTGATTATTGTTTACAGCAGCAGGAGGTGGGGCCAGCAGCCTAGTGATGGGGAAAGCTTGGGACGCACGGGGTCAGGAGGCCTTAGACCATTGGTGTAGGAGAGGTGCTCGGTCATCACTGAGAGCGATCACTGGAACGGGGCAAGCCCACATTCAGAGTCATCAGTAATGGTCTCAAGAAATGAGAATGTTACCCAGGAAAGTCACGGAGTTCCCGCCTTTTGAGTTTTCGGTGACAGTTGCTGTGTGTCCATGGGGCGCTTGGTTCTCTTCAAAGACAGAGGCACGGGCCAAACCCCATACAAAGACGTCTCGGGTTTCCCGCGGCTTGATACTTGACCCGACTCCCTAAAGACGGCATTCTCTATCCGAGGATCAGCTTCAGTGGGGCGTGCGTGGGTTTCTCGCTCTCAGCCCTCCAAGCTTGCCTCCGTTTCTAGCAACAGCACCGCCATGTCCTTGAGAATAGCGTCTTTCTGTTACTACTCTCCCCATGTGCCTCCTCCCTGAGGCCTTCGCACTGCCCCAGATCAGGCTGCACCTTGCTTCGGAACATTAGTCTTTCAGCGGAGGCGTGGCGCAGAGATGGGGTCGTCAGGCATCACGGAGACGCGTGTCTGCGGCGGCAGACGTGGGAGCGCAACCTGAGCGGGACCGGCGACCACGCGCTCACTGCGTTTCCCGGGCCTCACTTTTAGGAAGGCGGTCCAGTGACCCGAGAGTCAGATGCAAGCCGGGCAGCCTCTCCCTCCCAGACAGTGGGCCGCAGAGGAGAAAGCATGCCAGACACGAATAGCAAACCCCCCGGGGGAGCCGCGAGGGCTCTCGCAAAGGGGCCGAGGGAAGTGGGTCAGGAGGAAGGCGCCACCGCGTCCCGCAGAGTCATTGTGGCAAAAATAGCTCTGAGGAGGCTGCTTTCATCCACGCACCTGCTGTCCATTCAGACACGGGAGCCCCGACTCCAAGGAAATGCCTGGAAATGAGACACTGCTGAGCCCACACGTGACATCAGATTGGGAATCAACTGGGAGCACTCGTGAAGTTCTCGATGAGACACTGCAGGGCTGTTGTAGCTTTTATTGTTGTTGTTGTTATTATTATTGTTATTATTGTTGTATTGCTTTGTTTTTCCTCTGCCTTGTTGTGAGACAGCGTGTTGCGTCAGTTCGCAAGAAGGTGACCGCCCCGTACCCGACGTTTCGGGCCGAAGGGCTCAAAGACCAAATAAGGAAACCCAAAATAGTCAAGCCAAACCAAATGGGGACTGAAAAAACTTCTAGAAGATTCTAGTTCCTCCAGAAGAGCTGCCTTCCTTTTGGCTACACTCAATAAAGAACATCTGCTTAGGAGGAGTAGCGCCAAGTGCAATGGGCTGTACGTTTGCATCCTCCCTAAATCCGTGTGTTGAAAGCCTAATTGTGATGTTGGTATTAGGAGTTGGGGTGTCAGGGAGGGGATTAGTCATGAGGGTGGGGTCCCCAGGAACTGGATCCCTGCCCTCCTAAGAAGAGCCAGCTTGCTATCTTTCTACCCCGTGAGGCCACAGGGAGGAGACGGCCCTCTGTGAACCAGGAAGACGGTCCCACCCAGGATCCAGAGCGTGCGGCACCCTGACCTCAGGCTTCCAGCCTCCGGAGCTCTGAGAAATAGATGTGTGTGGTTCGAGCACTCGGCCTCGGGTCATCTAGTACAGCAGCCTGAGCCAATGGAAGCAGGAGGGAAGTGGGTCGTCGCTCTCCCACGTAAACGCCCGTGTCTGTGATACCTCACCTTCCACAGGGCTCGTGCCCATGGACCCAGGACGAAACGTCAGAACTGAACGACGAAGACCACGAAGGGCCTCTGGACATGTCAGCCTTCCCAGGATGAGTCCTTCCCTTCTGTATAGAAAGAGATGCTCCCGGGTTGGATGTGGACACTTCCCTGGAGCCCGCAGGTGCGTCCTCCCTCGGCTGGAGGTGGACGCGGAGTGGACACAACGTGCCGGTCTCCAGAGCCAACCCGTGCAGAGGAGCTGCTCTGCCCACTGCCATTATTTCTCTCCCCTCCTGCCGGCTGAACACCCCGGGGGCTGCTGCTAACACAGCTGCTATGGGGAGACAAGAGGGCGAGGCTCTGGGGCAGGAAGGGCAACAAGACGGAAGGAACCTGGGTGGCCGGACCACATCATGGCACCTGGCCCGTGGGCCACGCCCCTCCATGCTGCTGGAGTCAGAGACACAGAGGCAGCCAGTCTGGACACCTTGGTCACATGCGGCAACGCCCCCTGCATCTCAGTCAAACTAGAGACAAGTGGGAACCCCCGGAAGAACTCTGCTCACTGCTAGGGGCCGGCAGACAGTGCGCAGACCCATGTTGGGCAGGCGCTTGTGACCGGCGGGCTCTGCCCATGACTCGCTCTGTCTCTAAAACTGCATGACATGTAGAAGGCACTTGCGGGACAGAGGACAACTGGTATACCTCCCGCTCGTGTTTCCTACAGGAGCCCTTCAGACCAATCCGTCTTCCTCTCCCGTAACTATACCAGAGCCTTCCTGGAGAATTCTTCAACTACTTACAGTATAAATAATAAAAGGTTCTCCCACGGAGATCTGGGGACCCCTTGGGGGTCCGAGACATGTTCTCACACTCACTATTTCACAAAAGTAAAGCAGAGTGTTATGCCAGAGGCCACGTGGCAGCAGGCGGAACAGGGGCAGAGATGTCGGCCAAGTCATGTTTCATGAGGCTGACGGCAAAGAGATTTGCAAAAACCTGGAAACAACTACTCTTCTTCTATTTTGCTGCTGTTGTTGTTGTTTTGGAAAATATAGTCATTTTCCCATCAAAAATATTATTTTTGTTACCATGGAACAGCTTTGTTATTGTTATTCTCAAACCAATAAGTAAATATTTTTTTTATATCCTCAGTTTTAAATTTCCAACAAGGTGTATGATACAACCTCACAAAGGCTCTTTGGGGTCCTCGGTAAGTCTGAAGGGTGTAAAAGGGTCATGAGACCCAGTGTTTGGACCCCATCTGCTCGTCCTTGCCTGGGGTCATTATAACCCCCCCTTCCCTGCACATGCACACGCCAGGCACACGCACAAGAGCAGCCCTTCCTGACATTCTCCTTCACAGAGAGCAGACATCGCCTTGCCCAGAGGGCCCCACACAGTGCCCCGGTAAATAAAGGCAGCCCCTGTTAGCCTCAGCACACAAGGTCCCCGCATCAGGCTCGACGGACCACAGCTGCCCTGGTGAGGACGCTTTGCCGACGTGCTAGGACTTTCGCTGCTCGTTTTGTGCCTCCTCCCCCAACCTGCTGATTGTGGGGTTCACCTCCCAGCGGCAAACCCTTCTGCTAACCTCCTTGCACAGAACAGCACCCGCAGCAGCCCCCACGGACCTCCCGCTTCCCAGTAGAACGGAGGAGATGAGGAAACGCCCGGCACTTACAGCTGAGAATGCCCACAACTCATGGCCACGCTGGGCCCTGCAGAAAGAGGGTCCCTTACTAAGGTGCCTACACGCCATGGACGGGGACAGCGGTCTGGGCGCCGAGAAACCTCAGCTTGTTTCGAAAGTGTCGGCATCGGCAGTGTTTCCCGACCAGAGCACAAGAGTGATTACAAAGGTTTAAATGGGAAACTCATTTTTCCAACAATAAAAATTGGTCTTCTGAAGGTCTGTTGAGGGAGACAGGAAATAGACTTCTCATCCGTAGACTCAGAAAAACAATTACAAACACACGGACTATTAGGACGGACAGGACGTGTCCAACGCTGCTCCCATGGGACGTTCCACCACCTTTAGCGAGTTCTTTAAAAAGAACGTTTGAGAGAGAACAGGAAAAGGGGGGAAGAAAGATATACACTTAAATCAAGAATCTGATAACTGCAACAAATACTATACCAAAATGATACAGTTACACACACACCTCTCCAAGGAACTTAAAATGAGGAATACATGCAAATACGAAAAATCGTTCAAGTAAAAAGATGAAAGAAATCGAAGTAAAGGAAACAAATTAATGATAAAAGAAAGTGAAAAAAAATACAAATATATTTTAAAAAGACACAACTCACACACACCAGCTGTGCATTGTTTTGTCCTCCCGGGATGGTGTGTGGAACCAGGAAGGAAACCAAAACATTTTTCCGAGGCTCAGACAAAAAGGGCCTGGGTAGATTTACCAGCTCTCACCACCGTCCAAACTAATTAATAAATGTAACACATTTTAGTATACACTTCCCGTGAGATGGTGATGGGCCTCGCTAGGAGGGTCCCAGGGAACGCGGGAGGCGTGCCTGCAAAGGAGGCATGTCGTCCTGGCAATGCCCATCCGCCTGGCTTCCCACTTTGCTCTGAGAAGTCAGTGGTTCTGGAACGTTGCCCCACTCACCATCACCTGGCAGGCTCGGCCACCGTGGATCCCAGCGACTCTGATTCAGTGGGTCCGGGGGGAGGAGGCTGGCTCTTTCCTATTTCTACCCCGTTGAGGCTAACATGCCGGGCCCCTGCACCCGCTTGGAGAAACTGAGGTCTAAAACAGAGGCGGGTATCAGCTGCAGGAAAACAAAAATCACCAGGGAGATCATTCAAGGAATTTTCACCAGTGGAAAGCAAAGAAAAAGAAACAATCATTTTAAATCCCGCGGCACCAAGGGGAGAGCTGTTGGCATCAAGTGTCGCAGGACTGGGGTCTCTCACCGGCCTTTCGGTGGCTGCTCCGGGCCGGCGGTCGGCGTGACACACAGATGACACCACCAAATGTTGCAAACAGCCTCCCGCCCCTGCAAATACCTCAAAACAAAAGCAATTCTAAGTATAAAATATGTGTGAGTGAATGTCCAGCATTTCCCGTGCTGGCTTCTCTGTAATGCTCCCTTTGAAATAGTAAACCCTTGAAGATACCGTTCTGGTGACCGGACTTTTGCGGCGTCTTTTTTCCGGCGTCTGTGGGGGGCTATTGGGTAGCACTGCACAGGTGGGAGAGGAAGTGTCAGTGAGGCCAAAGCCGCCCGGACAGAGCGGGTGCAGAGGACTTGGCATTGTTTGCCCCGCCTCTAGCTGGGTCTGGTTTCTCCAGCTTCCTGCACTTGGGGAGGCGGCCTCAAGGTCAAAGCCCTAGGCTTAATCCTTTGCTGGGTCTCGGTCCAGGCTGGTGCAGGAGGGGCCTGCCACCCGTCCCCCCGCCCCGGGGATGGGCTTGCCTGCTTTCCGAGGGTGCGAGACCAGCACGAGCTGGGGTTCTGTGGAGACTGTCTCCCCAGATCTGGGCAATAAGGCCAGCCCCCCGCTCTGAGCCCCAGCTTATCCCAACGGCTTGGACTGGGGCTGCTCTCTGTAGAGGCCCCTGGAGGCTGTCCAGGCAGGGAGGTGGGCAGGGGCGGGAAGTGTGCACGAGGTGCAGGGACTATACCAAGTCTTCTCGGAGGGGACCTGGAGTCCCAGCCCAGTGGGTGGGAAAAAGGTACCCTGGGCTAAGGTCAATACCGGCTGTACTGACTTAGTACTTACCCGGTGTCCCTAGCACCTGGCATGTTCCTGTCGCTCTGCTGATGCTTGTACCTGGTGGGGACGGGGCTAGCCACCACCCAGCCCTTCCTTCTCAGGAAGTCTATCGAGCAGGACTAGGCTTCTTAGAAACTCACCTTCCCGACACAAAAGCCCAGAGAGCTCCTGTCTCCGAGCCGGCCGGGCTTGGGATGGCATCTGGTGTAGGCTGGGCGGGAGAGACCAGCTCGGCTAAGACTTCTGAGCAAGGGATGAAAACAAGTGGGGACAGCTGCTGTTGTTCTGTTCACTGCGGCCACGCAGAGCCTGGGGACAGGAGCACACCTGCCCCGCGGTTCCTGTTTCCCAGTTCTGGACTTCCTCGCCTCCTACGCACTTGCCTCCCCCCACACCCCGCCCCGCCCCGAAGTCCCTTTTTGTTGAAGACGGCTGTAGGGTTAGTTCTGATGCTCGCTACCCGGATACCTGCCTGATGTAAGGAGTTGAGAAGTAGGCTTGGGCAGGGGGAAAACCTGAGCAGATATACAAGCTGAGAAATTCATGTGCTGATCATCCCATGGGAAAGGGGTTTTAGCAGATCATGACAAGGGACCTAAGGTCACCGGCCTGGCTTCCGGGACTCGGATGGTCAAATGTCCTCCTCGACTTTGCTCTGTGGCCAGCACTGTCTGGCATGGGCCAGGAGCACAGGCGTTCGGGGCCGGGCGCCCAGTCCCAGGAAACAGCTGCTCTGCCTTTTGAAGTCAGTATTTCATTACAAACGAGGTGCAGTTGTTTCTGTCTGTTCGCCCCGAAAGCCTGAGTCAGCGTGAGCCATGGAAGGGCGGGGAGGTGGGGAGGGCCCAGTCTCCTCCACTGTGTGGCTCCTGGGATCCCCAAGTCGTGCACTTCAATTGCGACTGTCCCCGAGACACAGCTCTGCATCCTGCGCCACCCATCTTCCCAGGCAGGCCTACTCCCTCCCTCCAGTCCCGGGGGCCAGTGCCGAGGCTGGATAGATGGGGGCCTGGCCAGGAGGATCGAGGGACCTGGCAGGTTGCAAGCCACCTCCCGCCCTTGTCCCCACACAGCACAGACAAGCCAGACAGGGACATGGGGCAGGGCCCCCGTGGAGAGCGCTTGGGGATGCGGACGTGTCCGCCGCCCGAAACAAATACGGACGGACAGCATGGGGCTGTGCATGCCCTCCGTTCCTGAGAGCCTAGAGCCCGAGGCCTAGGACTCTGCTGATGCTTTTGTTTCCTATCATGTGGCAAGACTGCGTCCCGAGCACCCAGGACCTGAGGATTTGGGGTGGCAGCTGGCGACCATGAGCTGTTTGCCTAGTGAGCTCTCGACCCTACCCTGTTCCTACTTGTCCCGCACGTAGTCAGCGACTGGGACCCGGGGACTACAACCGGAGGACACAGCAAAGCCCTCAGCAGAATGACAGCTGCTGGGGGGCGGGAGACCACAGGCAAGGTGTCTCTGGTGCCATCTCCCGGTGCTCGGGGGATCGCAGGCAGGGTGAGGGGGACACTGTGTGGACTGCTTTGGGTGTCTCTCTGAGCCACGGCTTCAGTGAGCCCCAGGCCGTGCTTGCCTATTTCTGGAGTTGCATTCCCTCCATAACAGCACCCACAGATTTCTCTCCTCCTAAGCCCATAAAAACACAGTCATCCCCACAGGGGGAGCAGGACTCCGGAGAAAGCCACACCCAAAGGCTTTATGGAAACTGTAAGCACACTCAGGTGTGGAAGACACTTCGGGTCAGCAGGAAAAGGACAGGGCTCCGCACGGCTCCGGACGAGGGGCTGCAGACCTGGCCCGTGGCCCCGCTCGGGTGCAGAGGAGAGCAGCAGGGTGCTGTTAGAGGCAAACGTTGAACCAACAGTCCCCAGGTACAGGCGCACAGGGCAGGAGGGCTTGGAGATGGGCCGAGGGCCCGAGCGTGGGTCACGCGTGCACCGTCGATGGGCTGAGAAGACGGGTGGACACAGTGCGGCAAACAGTCCCTGGCAGTGTCCTGAACAGGCACAAACACAGACTCACGTGGCCCTCCCTGCCCCAGGAGTGATTTCTTCACGTGCCGCACAGACCCAGGCCCCGCGGCGGCACAGCTGGTGGGCGCCGGGAGGCAGGCTTGGACGGAGCCGAGCGGCTGGCACTCCTGTGTTGCCAACAACCGCTCTGTAGACACATTTGCAGGGTGTATTAGTTTCCTGGGGCTGCTGTAACAAATGACTCCAAACTGGGTGGTTCCAAACAACGGAAACGTGTTCTCTCAGAGCTCTGGAGGCCAGAAGTCTGAAAGCAAGGTCTGGGCAGGCCCACAGCCCCTCTGCGGTGCAAGGAGCCTCCCTCCTGCCTCTTGGGCTCCCAGGGTTCCCGGGCTCCCTCACTGGTGGCTGCATCACTCTGGTCTCCAACGCTGTCTTTCCCTCGCCCTCTCCCCGGGGATCTCTGGGTCTCCACTGGCTTCTCCCTCCTCTTATGCAGGCACCCTAAACACAGAGTGTCAAGCCCTCTGACACGACATCTGAGAGGATCCTGTTTCCAAAGAAGGTCACATCCACAGAGGCAGATGTCCGGAGGTGGGCCTATCTTTTGAGGGACATAATCTGGTCCCTTGCAGAGGGGTTACTCATTAAGTTTTAGGGGAAATGTAAAAATGAGCCATGGGAAATCCTGGAGGGTCTGGGAGAGAGAGAATAAGTGTGGCCTCCATCTTGGAGGAGGACACAGATTCAGGTTCAAGGCAGGAGTGACAGTAAGATGATGAGAGTAATTGTGCATCCTGAGCCTTGAGCAGTAGAAGGGGGCCTGCGTCCTGAGCCCTGAGCCCTGAGTGGAGAAGAGGGGCCTGTGTCCTCTGTCCTGAGCCCCGAGCCATGGAGGGGGGACCTATGTCCTCTATCCTGAGTCCTGAACCTTGGAGGGGGCCTGCATCCTGAGCTCTGAGCGTTGGAGAGGACCTGTCAGATGGCTCCTCTGGGAAGTGTGTGGCTGGTCCTCCGGCGGAGGAGACGGAAAGCTTTCAGAACTCCGCAGAAGTGGCACTTTGCACAACATTGTGGAAAAACTGAAGGGCCCTGTATTGTTCCCTTCGGACATGTGACTTTCACCTCAATAAATTATCTAAAGAAGAACCAAGCCGAAAGTGGGTGGGGAGGGGAGCAGGCAGGCAGTGGCCGAACCAGAGAACATCAGGGATCCCACTGGCTGACGGCACGCGTCCCGGAGAACGGCTCTCGGGGTGAGCAACACAGCGACTGTTCTAGAATGACCCGTGTCCCTGAGCCGAGGAGCTGGGGAGAGCCTGGCCTGCAGGCACGTGCCCGGCGCTGACCTGGGCAGGTGTGGGCAGCTGCAGACACCTCCACCGAGCCAGAAGTCAGGAGAAACAGAAGCTCTGCTGGGAGGAGCAGCACCTCCCCCTCGGGGGGGAGGGGTTGCAGACGTGCATGCCCCCCACGGCTGGTTTTCGGTGCTCTATTTGGGAGATGACATTGCCGATGCATTTACCTGCCTGTGTTGCGGCTTGCTCTCGGCTGACTTTTGGGGAGAGTGCCACAGACCCCCGCTGCACACCGTCTTACCGGCGTCTCGCTATCTGATTAAAACGAGATGTCCAGATTCGCTGAGCACGTCGGTCCTTCAGGCTCCGGCTCGGAAGCATGGGGAGCTCGGTAACGGCTCTGTCATGTGAGCCTCCTCTCCATCCCCACCATCTCTCCGTGAAGGGGGGACAGCACCGCACAGCCGTGGGAATGAAGGTCGCGTTTAGCAAATGCTCCGCAGGTCCCGTTCACGGGCAGCTGCAAGGTTCGTCTGTCTTTGTCTGGCACAGCTTGCTGTTGCTGTCCAATAACGTGGAAATGGAGTGAAGAGTCTAACGCAAGGGTCCGTGGGACAGTCAGCGGTCCTGCGGGTCGCAGATGGCACAGAGCGGGATTTCTGGGCCGAATGTCTGTGTCCGCACCCTCCTCCCCGGGAAAGTGCATTTGTTGAGGTCTTAACGCCCAGTGGGACGGTGTGAGGAGTTGGGGCCCCTGAGGGTGACGAGGTTTACAGGAGGCCCTAAGCACGGCCTGTGGATAGGGTCCGTGCCTTTCTAGGAAGCGGATGGCAGCTGGCTCTCTGCCCACACAGGGAAAGCGGGAGGAGGCAGCAAGTTGGTGGCTGCTGGTGAGCCAGGATGCTACCCTCGCCAGGGACAGACCAGCCAGCCAGCGTCTGGAGCCCTGAGAAGTCCGCGTGTGAGCTGTCATTCTCCCCAGGCTGTGGTGTCCTGTTCGAGCCGCCCGGACTCACTACGGCAGGGTTCACCCGGAGAGCATCTGAAGCACCGACTCCCCATCCAGGGCCATGCGGTTGGGGAACCAGTGGCGGATGGAGGGGCTCCGCAGGCAAGCGGGCACCTTGATGACTCAGCCCGCAGGGCAGAGGAGAGGTGAGCGAGGGGCACTGCAGACGGCTGACCCCCAATGACAGGAGCCACGGGCAGACAGGAGCAGGGCTGTGCGGAGAGGGAAACCATCATTTCCGCTCAGGTGGGCGTGGAGCGCTGCAGAGCAAGGACCCGAACTCCCCCCCCCCCCCCCCCCCCCGCATAGTCCCCTGGCAGCCAGATCAAGGAGGCTCAGGGAGAGTGAGAAGGGGTCAGCCTCCGGGGGGCGCAGCAGGGACGGCAGCGGACCTGCAGGGGCGCCTGTGGAAGCAGCAGCCCCTCGTGGCTTCCGGGAGGGATCAGACCCTCCAAGTACCAGATATAGAGACGGTGGCAGGTGTGCCCAGGGCACGGAGCAGACACAGACATCCCGCTGATGCTACATAATGGCCTACCACTTGACTGGCCGGGCTGTCCTCACGCTGACCCCTCTGTCCCCCTTCCACCCCAGCCACACGGCCCTGGAGCAGGAACTTGCAAGTGTCTCCAGGAACAACGAGCGCCTGGCTGGCCTGCGTCTTGGCCTAAGGTGGCTGGGAAGGTCAGGTCATACTGTTTTTCGGGTCCTGGTGACTGGTCCTTCCCGTCTCTGCCACGTTGTGGGGAAGCCGCAGCAGAGCTGGTGGGTGGGGCTGTTTAGGGAAGCAGCTGATTTCTTACGCTAGGGGGGGACGTCCCCGCCAGGGACCCCTCGGCATTCTGGCTCTGTCCTCGACCTGCTCAGGGCTCACCGTCCTTCTCCAGAGACCCTAGGACTGAAATAAGAAGCTGGACACGCATGAGCTTACAAACCCCATTGTTTGCTGGCATTGGAGTGTCCACTCTTAATTACGATGACATTTTTAAAGTTTCGAAAATGCACAGCTTAGAAGAAGGAAAGTCGCGCACCTCTGTATTCACCCTCTGTGATCATGAATACTTCCTGGGGAAGACGGCCTCTGTTTGCTGTTGCTGCTACACCCGCGGAAGACAGTGGCTCCCGCATCTCCGTCCACACGTAAGCTCAGCCCGTGGCCAGAGGCAAAGGCTGTCGGTGCGTAAATCTCCCAAAAACAGGTGAAAGAAAGGCCACGTAGCCGTTCCCCGGTCGTGCACTGAATTTAATGAGCTTCATCCTTCCTGGAGCCTTAATTAAATAAGAACCATACCAACAGCTATAAAAGCTACGGCCCTTTCTTTGAAATCTCAATTAAAACCAACACAGAACAAGCGTGTTTGGCGTCTCCGTGCGGGACCATCCTGCAGGAAGAAAATTTTTTAAAAATGTGGTCAAACTCCAATTAGAGCGGCTCCTCCCGTCTGCGATTCCACTGCCGTGTACTTAAAAATAAATAAACCAGGAGGGGATCCGTGGAGATAGGGGACGGGTACATCCACCGTCTCCAAACTGATTTTCAAACGTTTTCAGGGCTGGCTAGATGCCAGAACATGTTTTGACACGATTCCTCCCCCTTAATTTATAACCTCTGTGTATCTGCAAGGAAATTCAACCCTTATGTTTCTGATTCCTTTATGTTCAACACTCATCAGATGCTGCCCTGGACGGACCATTTGATGTTAAGCGGGTTTGAGCACTTTTTTATGAGGCCTTTTAAACCTGTTCCCCCTTAGGAACAGGAAGCCAGGTTTTTCCAGAAGTAAACAGACGCGGCCCACAAAAAGTGTTGGTCGCCGGCCTGGAGACCAGACCTGGGGTCCCCCAGCGGCTCCAAACCCATCAACATGTTGGACAAAATCTCCCCACGCAGACTTTTCCAGGCCTGAGATCCTCCGGTTAGACGTCAGCGTGACACCGAAGTCGGGGACCGCACGATTCTAACAAGGACAAGTGATCCCACCGAGAGCCGCCGAGATGGGGAACTCATGGCGGGAGGTGGAGGGAGGCTGTTCCTGTCCTGCTGCCAGTAAGCTCGACGCACCCCGTCTCCTGGGTGGGGACCGGCAGGGGAGAACCGATTTCTCTCCTGGAATCTAGGTGGGCTCCAAGACTCCTTCATCAGACGGGCCCCAGGGGAAGGCGTGCCCAGACTCTGAGAACCCAACCCCCGCACCCAGAGGCAGCTGCCCAAGGCAAGGCTGGCATCCTGCGAGTGGACCCTAGAGCCTGGGACGTCATGTGGCAGAGAGACGCCAAGGTGCCCAAGACGCCAGGAAAGTGAGAGCAGAAGGAGATCCCGCAGCCCTAGCCATCATCAAGCCCATCAGAGCCCAAACGACCCAGCAGAGCCCTTCCAGAATCCTGACCCGGCAGATCACGAGCAAACGGAAGATTGCCGAGAATCATGTTTCGAGGTGTGTGCTACTCCGCTCACCTCCTTCGGCTCTCCAGTCCTGACTTGGGCTCCTGCATCATCACGGGGTTGCAAGGAGGAGGAAACCCTATGGTACTGTCTAAAAAGTAATTTCTGGACTGAAAAGCCCATGGTAGACCTCATTCAGGCACAGATCGCCTCAGACGTCCATGATGTGAGCACGGCCTGGTCTGCATTCTCTGGAAATACCTTCCCCTCCGAGCAGTGGCCCTGTCTTCAGGCTGGGGGCCCTAATTCCAGCAGAAAACGTTGCTGAAACTTTTAGGCCCTGAGTTGCCATGTTACCTGACCCCCCACTCCACCCCACTCTCCCGGGAGAAGGAGGGCCTGTGCCCACCAGATGACAGAGATGCGCTGTGACCCGGCCCACGCCCACCTCCACGGGGAGATGGATGGAACGAGCCAAGGGAGACCCAGTGGGGCCGGCATCCCCCTAAACACACGGAACCCCACACAGAATTGAAGGGACAAATGAATCCTGGTGGGGGGTGGGGACAGCCGGCACGCGCCCACCCCGGGGACACTTTCTCTGCAATAAGAAATCGTCACAGTTTCTGTACCTGTTGTAATCCCTTCAAGAGTAGGACGTACGTCGCACAACTACGAGAGTCTGGGGTGAGAGATTTGCTTTTCACACACGTGCTTCTGTTCACACATTTAGAATGAGGCTGCCTGGGTTTCTATCTGAGAATTAAGACACAGACGGGGAGCGCCTGGGTGGCTCAGTGGGTTAAAGCCTCTGCCTTCGGCTCAGGTCATGATCCCAGGGTCCTGGGATCGAGCCCCGCATCGGGCTCTCTGCTCAGCGGGGAGCCTGCTTCCTCCTCTCTCTCTGCCTGCCTCTCTGCCTACTTGTGATCTCTGTCAAATAAATAAATAAAATCTTAAAAAAAAAAAGACACAGACGGGTCAGGGCGTGTGCTGGAGACGCTTAGCAGGCGGGTCCCCACAGGGACACATAGCCCCTTCGGACACTCGCCGATTTCCGTGGCGCCTGTCGGAGTTCGAGCGGCCAACAGCACGGAAGCTGGGAGGGAGGCTCCCAGGGACACTCACAAGCCAACTAACTCCCTGCTTCTGCCTTATCCCCCCAAGAACGCCCGCAAGGACGGCCCCCTGAGCCGCCAGAACCGCAGGCTGGAGAGAAAGCCGAGTGTCCGAAGAACCGCCTGCCGTTGGACCGCCCTTACCCGGTCGTTCCCAAACAGCAACCTTGAGGAGCTGGGAGACCCCCTCACCCCCCACGGTGAGAGGACTATGAATTGGTGAAGCCCGAAGAATTCCCAGGGAAAAAAACGGGTCAAATCATGGACGACAGAGACTGGGAAAGAAAAACACCGGTTGAATGACAGAAGTTGGCGTCAGAAAGAGCTCGGAACAGAGCGCAGTGGAGAAGAGCGAGCCGAAGACGACCAAAGGGGTGACGGTTGAGGGGGCGAAGGAAATGCAACAGAGTAAACGTCATCCTTGTATTTGGGGTGGGGGACGCGCACTCTTACGGGAGCAAGGTGGGGCAGAGCTGTTGAGACGCTCCATGCTTGCGGAAGACAGCGGCAAGAGAGCCCCAGTTAAAACTCTCGTACCGGGTGCCGTTTGGAAAGCTGGTATAATTGTCACTTACGTTAACAAAATTCTGGGGTCTGGAGCGTGGGATGCACGTGCTAGGCCGGCAGACATGGCTTGTTTGTCCTGCACAGTGGTTTTTGGTTTTTTTTTTCTTTGTTTGTAGTTAAGATTTTATTTATTTATTTGACAGAGAGAGATCACAAGCAGGCAGAGAGGAGGCAGATGGCGGGGAAGCAGGCTCCCTGCTGAGCAGAGAGCCCGATGCGGCTCGATCCCAGGACCCTGAGATCATGACCTGAGCCGAAGACAAAGGCTTTAACGCACTGAGCCACCCAGGCGCCCCATGCACAGTGTTTTTACAAGTTTTGATTCACTGTCCACATTTAAAAACAGGAGACTTGATGCCCCGGCAACAGCAAAAAAAATAATAATAATAAATAAATAAAATCAAGATTTCTGGTTGATCTTGGAAAATCAGAATTTCTGTCAACACCAAGCTCCCAAATCTACCGTGCAGCAATGGTTTGGAAGTCAGCGACTGGCATCCCTTCAGACAGGACACACAGATCCTACAGACCCTATAAGGCTCCTTGTTGATCTCCTCCCACTAACTGCTTCACTCCTTGTTTTCCTAGCCCCTAAGGCATTTGGATTTGCAGCCTCTGATCTACAAGGAAGCAGGCAATTACCCTATTGTCTTTACTACTTTGCAAACTCTCTTTCTCCCACCCATCCATCCATCCATCATCCATCCATCTTTCCATCCACCACCCACTCATCCATCCATCCATCCGTCCACCCTTCCTTCAGTCCATTTATCCATCCACCCATCTTTCATCCATCATTCTATCTATCGATGTATCTATCGACATAAAACATATCTATCACCCAAAACTGAAATCGAGAAAGTGTAAAGAAGAAGGTAAAGATTGCCCATGAATCCTGCCAAGCATAGGTAACCACTGTAAACATTTTGTGTCTTCCCAGGTACACAGGCCCATTTTACAAAAAAGGAAATGGTATGACACAGAACGTATTATAGAACTTGCCTTGTTCAATTAACAGCAGATTCATATTCAAAATGTCTAACACCGGACGTGGCATACATACAGACCAATCAGAACACGGGCTGATCACAAACAGCCAGAGGGCTGAGCTGGTCCGCCCCGGCTGGTGGCTGCCTGCTTACTAATACGGTTGGCCACTCGCCCACGTTAATAACATGTTTCTACATAATTACTCCAATGACTACATGATATTCTAAGGATTTACCACAGTTGAATCGAACAGTCAGTGTACTGGCCTACATGTAGGTTGTTCCTGATTTTCAATATATTTAATGCGAGTAGAATTGCTGGCTCACAGGGTATCTATGTTTTGAAAGGTGTTGGGTCCACATTGCACTTGCTCTAGTGAAGGCTATCTACTCTACGGCCCCACCTGTGGGGCATGGGGAGCCCATTTCGCTACACCCAAGCCAAATCTAGGTATTACCTGCTTAAAAAGAAAGGGCCAATCTGTCAGACAAAAATAATGGCTTTTTTCCCACACACGTACCTTTGATTGCTACTAGTGAGTTTAACTATCTTTTCACATTTTTTTCTTCTCATCTGAATTGCCTATTTATAGACCCAGGCAGGAAACTACAGGTTTTGCATCTTAATTTTGTTTATGGAGAATTTTTATTTTTGATTATTTTTTTCGCCAGACAGGATTTTTAATTTTGATGTAGTCAAATCATGATTTTTTTTTGGAAATAGCTTGGTTTTGGTGTCATGTTAAGAAGACTCCTGATAAGTGATATACAGCATTCACCATTTTCTTTCCATGGAATGAAAATTTTAGATAACCTTTTCCCCCTGGTGGAAGTATTAATTTTACTTTTTCATTTTTTTGACAGTCCCAAATGGATTTTGATAAAAGGTATGAGGTAGAGATTTGATATAAAAAATGTCCCCAAATCTAAAACAAGCCTCGAAAGTATTGGTTGAATAAGCCATTCTTTCTTTTTAATTTGAAATCAAGTTCCAAAAGCATTTAGGACTCTTTCCAGACCTTATATTTTGTCCCATCATTTTTCAGATCTTTTTTTAAAGATTTATTTATTTATTTGACAGAGAGAGAGATCAAGAGTAAGCAGAGAGGCAGGCAGAGAGAGAGGAGGAAGCAGGTTCCCTGCTGAGCAGAGAGCCTGATGTGGGGCTCGATCCCAGGACCCTGAGATTATGACCTGAGCTGAAGGCAGAGGCTTAACCCACTGAGCCACCCAGGTGCCCCTCATTTTTCATATCTTAATGCTGTTTTCCCATTCAGTTTGCATCGCTGCGGCTTTAAAGGGCATTGACTTTTGATAGAATGAAGCTCTCTCTTACCAGGGTTTCAGTTTCCCTGCCTTGGGTATTTGCTCAAATTTGACGGCTTACTATCATTTTGTCTGGGCAACAATTTTAATAATTGAAATAAATGCAAGGAGCTCATAATACTCAACTTTAACAATACTGGGCTTTCGAGGGGACAATGAATTAAATGAAGTAGAGCAGACCACCTGGCCAAGATTGAGCCAGGAGGAAACAGTCATAAGGAAGCAGATTTTAACTCAACATAAGACATTTTTAAAGACTGAGCTGTAATCCAAGATGGGACACACAAGGGGTGGTGCCCAATAGAAGTCCATACGCCCAGGAATAACACAGAGGAGCTGTAAACTTCAGGTGGCGGTGGGTTACCACTCGAACTAGGTCAGGAGAACCATCAGCACCACCTACGAGTTTATTACAAATGCAGACTCTTGGGTCCCACTCAGACCTACAGAATTAGGGTCTGTGTTTTCTCAAGAGCCCCAGGTGATTTGTATGTGCATTAAACGTTCAGAAGCACTGAACTAGTTGACCATATCAAATATATTTTCCTACCCGTCATAGGACACCCAGCATGCGGACTCTCAGAGAATTTAGGTAGTTAATTATCTCAAGTAAGAAGAAACCTGGAGGCGTCAGGCTTGATGAAGTCATCATGAACTTAGCTCTTTCCATGCTCAGAGGGCCAGCTTGAATACTGAGTGTTATTGCCTCATGGTTACAAAAAGGTTGCAACAGCTCCATGTACAACTTTCAGACACTACTTATGAGCAGGAAAAAGGCAGGTGTCCTCACCATCTGCCTTTTCATTATGAAGCAAATTCTTCCCTAGAACCCTCCCTGACTTCCATCTACACACACCGGTTCTTCTGTTCCACCTCACTGAGCAGACCGCCTGAAAATGTGCACGCCTAACCCAGTGGGATCCTCTTGCAAGAATAAAACCTTTAGAAGGCAGAGCTGAGCTGGAAATTAAAATACACTTCCAACTTCGCCTGATGCCCCTTCCCCCCTTATGTTTTGCTCCCTAATGCCCTCTGTTACCCAAGAGATGGGAGTCACTGCCCTGAACATCCCTGTAGCATTGGACTTTATTAAATTAAAAAAAAAAAAAAGACTACAATCATGACACCCGTAGAAGAATGGTACGTTTTATAACGGACCTTTCATTCTCGTGGTGTTTGTCTGTGTAGATCCGTGTCATCCTTCTAGCAAAGGAGAATCACGGATTCTTTGTAAACCCGTCATGTCCTCTGTGTGTTAGGCCAAGCACGGAAGAACAAGGTGGCATTGAGTCCCCCAGTACTTAAGAAAGTCCCTTTAAGAAGAAAAAAAAATTTCAGCCGGCCCAAATGGTTTCTGAACTGAAGACTTCTGCTTTGGCCTGACACCCAAGGACACCTCGATGGTATTTTCACAAGGTTGGTGATAGAGCCGCAGACGCAAGGTAGGAAGAAAAGCCGTTTGCAAATGAAAAATCTTGCTCAAAGCCAGCAAAATCCAAGTGTTTTATGAGAGGGCGGGCCCAGGGGGTGAACAGGTGCTGCTCTGCCCCAGGCGCGAGCGAGGGAGGAGAGCAGCAGCAACCAGGCCCTTGTCTCTGCTGATCAAAGTGGGCACCTGTGCCTCGTAATCGCCGGCACCGACCTTTCAAGGCGGGCCCTGATTGATCATCTGTCAGGGGTAATGACTTTGTAGTTCTGCCTAAACTACTAAAATGTTGTTAGGATAGGTTTTTAAGCGGGTTTGCTACTTTCCTCCTTCTTCTTTTTTTCTTTTTCTTTTTTTTTTTTTTGTTAGTGCAAATATTCCCCTGAATGACATAAAGCGCCCCCTCCCTTGGGGGACATCTGCTGGGAGAGCCCCCCGGCCGTCAGAGAGCACCCGAGAGCCTCTCATCCATCATCACAGTGTCCTTGAAGCCGCCGAGGGCAGAAGTCCCTTCGTGGGAGACGGAACAGAGTGTTTCAACTCCAGACCCTCCGGATGCGAGCTTGGTATCCGCCCTCCGCCCTGCCTAAAATGTCTTCTAATAACAAAGCGAAACTCAGGGGCTTTGGAGAAGTGCGCCTCGGCTGTGGATATGGCGCGGGGTCTGGGAGCATCACCTTCCCAGGGGCGGGACTGTTGGAGTCCCCAATTACCAAGGCTCACCTCGGCAGTGGAAACTTAATCTGCACGGATTTCAAACGCCTCCTTCCCTCCTCCCTCCAGCTTGGCCTTCACACTCTTAATAAAACATTAAAAAACGCTCCCCACCACGTTGCGGGAACGCGTTCTGCGAGCTTCCCTGAAGTCGGGCTGCGTTTCCCCCACCCGCACATTCCAGCGATCCTCCCGCATTTGCGTACAGAGGTGTCCGCGCATGAGGTCCGCTTCCCTGCGAAGTGAGTGTGATGTTATTGTGTTCAAAGAGGAAGACATAGCATATTCTCCACCACGGCAGAGACACTGCGCCTGCCTTTTCAACTTGAAAGATCAGTGGGTATTCTGTGTAACCCGAACTCGGCATGGGGAAAGTGTTTCTTAAAAAAAAAAAAAAAAAATCCCTCGTTCTTTTTAAAGATCATTACTCATTAGCGTGCTGGGTTTAACTTTCTGGGGGAGGGAGGGGCAGAAGCATCATACCAGCTGTATGCACAGAGCATTTGCCCTCTGCCAACTCTCCTTCTGAATGCTGTGCACGTGGAAGCTTATTCCATCCTGGGACGGTTGTGCGGAATGCAGACTGATAAATTGGATTGCTCAGGACATGGAGCATGTATTGAGGGACGCACCAACAACACCCCCATTTCATAGATGGAGAAATAGAGGCAGGAAAGTCCAGCAGCTCATCCCAGGGCTGAGTCAAACTGGAAACTGGGGCTAGTAGGGGCAAGACAGAGCTCAGTCCCAAACCCTATTAGATTCCTCAGCCCTGGAAGGGTGAGGAAACCACAGGCGCCCCCTTCTGCTATTCCTCTCTGTCCTCCTCTCTTCCTTTCAAGGAAATAATATGGGAACTAGGAGGGTATCTAGAGATGGGAGAATGATTCCTGACTTCTTGTCTGTTTTCGGTCTGGAAGCAGCGCCCCCACAGGCTCTGGTAGAGGACTAAAGACTATCAGCCTCTGGAGAGCATTTTAATTTTGCTTGGGTGGCCCAAGAGTTAAAGGAAAGAGAGGTGAATGGCCCAGGCGTGGCAGGGTAATCAGGAGGGATGTTTGGGTTTCCAGCCTCCGAGCTCCCCTTGCCTCTATCTGGCTCACATATTCCTACTCGAGATGAGACCATTACCTAATCTCCAGCAGTCCTCCCTGTGACGGTGAGAAACCCCGCCTCGGGGGTTAGGGGACTGCTCCTTCTCATGAGGAAGACGCCTCTTTCTCCCCCACCTGTGCTCCCCCTCCCTCTCCCCCCTCTCTTCTTCCCCACTCTGCCTTCTACCTCCTTCCTTCCCTCTCTCCTCCCTCTTCCCTCTCCCTCCCTCTCTTCTTCCCTCCTCTGTCTTCCTCCCCATCCTTTCTCCCTCCTCCTTCCTCCCTTCCCTTCTCCTCTCTCCTCCCCCTCCCTCTTTCTTCTTCCCTGTCCTTTCTCATCCCCTTCCCTCTGTCTTCCCTTCCCTCCTCCCACTCCCTCCTCCTTCCCCTCACTTTCCCTCTCTCCTACTTCCTACCCCCTCTGTCCTCCTCTTCCCTCCTCTCTCTTCCTCCCTCTTCTCCCCTCTTCCTCCCCTTGCTTTCTTCCCCCCCACTTTCTACTTCCCACTCCCTCCTCCCTCTACTCTCCTCCTCCTCCTCCTTCTTCTTCTGCCCCCAGCTAACCTCTCCTCTAATCTGACTGTCTGCAGACGTCCACCTGTGCCTCCAGCCCCTTCCCAGCCTGCAGACTGACCTCCACCGGGAGGTATCAGAGGCCCCTCTGACCCAGACCGTCTACCCTGCATCCATCTTCCATTCTCCACCAACACATGGCACCCTGCCCTCTTCTGTTCCCTTCCTCCTGTCTTGGTAAATGCCACCTGACCCCCCAAGTCAGAATCACGGCCTTCCTGTCCAGGTGTCCCCTCTGGCCTGTCTCGGCATGAACCCAGCCCGGCTGCTCCTGCTTCTGGGTACCCACGCTTCAGCTCCCTCTGCCTGGTTCCTGTCCTGACACTAACCTGTACTTGCTGTGTGACCCTGGGAATTTACTGGCCCTCTCTGGGCCTCAGCTGATATACTTGTAAAGCCCTCAGGGGCTGATACACCTGTAAAGCACTCAGCAGGCAGGCGGTGCCCCCAGGGGCCTGCTGGACCGATTGTCACTGCCACAGTTGCGCTGCCATTCCACCCCGAGGCCTGGGGCTAGGACCTGGCACAGGCCGGGCCCTCTTGGGGACTTTGATTCCCTGTTCTTAACTTGTGCTCTAGCCGCTCTAGCCACTAGCACATCCTTGAAATATCACCCTGCCATGAAATTTTTCGTGTGGGATCTTCTGCCTTCTGTCTATTTTGAACCTCCTCCGGGAGGCCTCCCCCATTCCCCACGAGCCCTTTTCCTGTGGTGAGGGTCTCCTGCACCAGGCGGTGACCTCAGAGCCCCGTTTCCTGGGCCCTGGCACAGATGAGTGGCTGGGTGGCTGGGACCCAAAGGAAGAACACCTGGGGGACGGCCCGCAGGGCAATGCTGGGCAGTCGCCTTCCCTGACCTCCCTGCTCTGCCCGATCTGTCACCGGGCAGGCTTCCGTTTCCCCGGAGCTGAGGCCGGGAGGCAGGGAAATCTCCACGTGACGGCCAGTGACAATTCCTTTACAAGTCCCAAGTCCTGAGTCCTGCAACCGAGGACCCAAGGTCCAACGGCGCTATTTGCAGATTTCCCACTTACGAGCCTTGATGCTTCTCCTAAAACTCACGAATCATCTGCATGTGACCCCAGGTCAGGTTGTGGCTCCTGGAGAGAAGGCCCCAAGGAGCGTTTGCTCAGAAGTCCCTTCTGGGGCTACGGGTGCGCATCACTGGCTGAGTCGGTGTCCCAGGGCTTTGACATTTGTGAACTGGGTCTCTGGAGTTGGGGGTGGGGGGCACACGGAAACACATTCTAGACAACAGACAGGAGAAAGGCTTCTGTAGGCCGGCCTGCCGTTCTCCCCAGAACTGAGGTCTGCAGCCCACACACATGCCCATGTGAGGTGGCTGACGACAGTCCAGTGAGTTTACGACTGAGGATCTGGGGACCACGTTCAGCCTGGACGCTCCCAGCTAAGGATACTGTTATCTTTCCAGACTTTTCAAAGCTCTGTTCCAAACACGTCACTTTTATTTTGCCTGAGTCACCCCAAGGGAGCTTTGCATACATAAACACACCCCTACATCAGTATCCCTGTATGGTCTTTTGGGGGACTGGGCAGGATCGATCAACAAATAAGTTTTGTTTGTGGGCCTTTGTTAAACTTTTTTTTTTTAATGTACTTTAGGCTATTCTGGATTTTATCTTAAATCACTTGGCCTACCTAGTTGGTGTTTCTTGAACCTGATCCAAACCACCCAGGGGCCCTGCTCTAGCGGGCCATGGCTACACACGTCCAGGTGAGGCGGCCCCCCCATAAACTGACCGGTACACTTGCCCAGCTCTGGTGTGGATGCATCCAAGAGAGGGTGGTCTTATGGTCATCAGGGGGCTTAGCTCCTAAACCCCTTCTTCGGAAAACAGGCTGCCTTGACTCCAGGCTTTGGTCCATTTTGGGAAGTGCTTAATACACGTTCGAGATTCTTAAGGGCTCTTTGTTCACCCGGGAGCTTGACATCAGCACGACCCCAAGGAGAGCTTGGTTGACTCTGCTGATTTCCCACGGCAAGACGCCTGGACCCTGCGCTTGGATCCTTCGTGTAAGAACTGGAGTTTCGCTGTGCCTCTGACCGGTGAACCTGGGCCCGCTTTGGGTGTCTGCCGCTCCAGCAGCAAACACAGAAGAATCAAGTTCACAGACATACAGAGCTGATTGACTTCTCCTTAACGCCCCGCCACCCTGCGCAGATCTTTTATCCTGTCTGGGGCTATAACCTGTTTTGTGAACAAGTCCTAGACTTGCCGCTTCGGACTGATGGAGAGGACTCTGTCTGGTACTGTTTGATCCCATCAGGCCCACGGAACACGATTTTGATTCAGTTCTCTGACTTGGCTGGCCCCGCTCCCCGGAGCTCTCACCCGAGGCTGGGCCAGGCTCGCCAGGATTCAGCCACACTTGGTGCCCTGATGCTCCCTGAGAAAGTGTGTCTACGAACAAGCCCTCACAGCCGGCCACCAAGAGTCACAGCAGCGATGTCCAGCCCTTCCACATTTCCTGCATGTCATTCCACTGAAACTCGAAATTAAATTTCTCTGCCAGCCTCGCCAGCCGCCCATCTGCCGTTTCACATGACAACCAGTCATCTCTCTAGCTAGAGAGACGCACAGTCAGGATCTGCTTGAACAGCGAGCAGAGGCAGAAACTTTGCTCTGCTCTCTCCATACTCAGGCAAGGGAACCTCATGACGTGCAAGGGACCAGCACCAAACTAAAGAACATATTTTATTTTTAATAAAATAGTGGAGCATGAAAAATATCATATATTACAAATATACATAAGCAGGTCCGCTCTTCCCTGGGGTGTGGGGAGAATCAACTAGATTTGTGTAGTGCTTCATGAACTATTCATGGAAACCATTTGTCTGACAATAGAAAGAGTCAATAACCCCTTTGGATACTTTTGAATGATCTTTCTCCCCTTCCCCCCCCTTCCACAAATCAGTCCAAACGTGTATAACATTGGCTTGGTTTCCATTAAAAAGCCACAAAATGTAACACTAGAGGGTTTCTGAGGGCTGGGCCTCTGCGTGCTTTTGTTGGGATTTCTTTTGTTGTCTTTATGTACAGCAAAATACTTGTTTCTCTTTTCATTTTCACGGAAAGAGGGAAGAAATGTATTGCACATTGTTTGCAGTTGCAAATGTTAGGTTTGGAAGTTTCTGTCTTGGAGAAAGACCCATTTGTGAAGGCTGGAGTCTATTTTAAATGACTCCAAATGCACTGGAGTGTGTTAAATCGTCGGGGCTCCCCTTTCTTCCTGTCTGCACAAACGCTGCTGTCCCACACACAGCCTTCCTGGGGGTGGGCCCCCGGGGGGACGGCCTCTCGCTGGAGACCCACTTTGCCTCTCTCGCTCTCTCCCCCTCCTCTGTCCCTCAGTGCCAGCAGAAGTCCTTTACTGTCCAAAGAAGTTACCTCTCCTCTGACTTGTAAATGGGTAGCAAAGCCAACTCAGAGCACATACACAGCTCTGTAAGGAAGCTTTGAAACAAAAGTTTTCTTCTGGGGCTTGACTTGATTGCAAACCAGTTACCAGAAAGGCTGCTTAACTGGGGAGCTCTCCTTCTGGAAACCAAACCCAACAAAAAACCTGGAAGCCCATCTTTAACTTTCAGTGTATCACGGCATCCTGAATTTCAGGGTAAAAACTTTTTTCTTTTACTTTTATTAAAAAAACAAATGAAACGAAACAAAACAAAACAAAACAAAACAAAAAACCCCAAAACAAAAAACACCAACCAACCAGGAAAAGCACCACGTTTTGGCATGGCTCTGACTGCCAGGGTATCCTGTCCGGGGAAAGTTTTCCACTCCAGCCACTTCCCTCCCCAGCTCCCCCTCCTCCCCGCCCCCCCCCCCGCCGCCCCCACCCCCTGCAAGCCAGCTCACACACAGGTGGGAGGCTGGGCAGGGATTTCATATTTTCCGAGATGGGTTTTCTGGGGATGCTGGGCTTTTTTGTAAATCCCACTGCTGGTGAGCACACTGGCGGGTTTCCTCCTGCTCTTCTTCTTGAACCTGCGGCTGCAGACGTTCTGCCACGACTGCAGGGTTTTGGACGTCCAGATCCACATCCCGCTGGTGATGCCCACCACCAACAGCATGAAGATCTTCACCATGAAGACCTCCACGGCCGGGATGGAAGCGGCCATCAGACAGTCCAGAGTCTTGGTCTGGTTGTTCATTCTGCACTTGTGCTGGGTGGCCAGGATTTTCCAGTACTCCATGTTGAGGCGTTCGTAAAAGTAGCAGGCGATCACACAGGTGGCCGGCACGGTGTAGAGCACGGAGAAGACGCCGATCCTTACCATGAGCTTCTCCAGCTTGTCGGTGTTCTCCCCACCCGTCTTCATCACCCTGCGGATGTGGAAGAGCGCCACGAAGCCGGACAGGATGAAGGACGTGCCGATGACCAGGTAGCAGGCCAGTGGGACGAGCACGAAGCCAGTGAGGGCATTCACGTCCATGCTGCCCACGTAGCACACGCCGGTGAGCTCGTCGCCCGCCACCCTGCGCATCACCAGGATCAGGATGGTCTTCACAGCCGGGATGGCCCAGGCTGCCAGGTGGAAGTAGCTGCTGTTGGCCTCGATGGCCTCGTGGCCCCACTTCTTGCCCGCAGCCAGGAACCAGGTGAGCGTGAGAATCACCCACCACAGCGAGCTGGCCATCCCGAAGTAGTAGAGGACCAGGAAGACCAGGGTGCAGCCCGTGCTCTCCAGCCCCTCCTGGATGACATAGAGCTGCCCGCTGTCCCGGTCGCAGGCAATGGTCTCGGCCCCAGCAAAGAGGCGGATGATGTAGCCCACGGAGTAGACGCAGTAGCACATGGACAGGAAGATGATGGGGCGCTCTGGGTACCTGAAGCGCGCTGGGTCGATGAGGAAGGTGAGCACGGTGAAGGCGCTGGAGAAGAAGCACAGCACAGACCAGACGGCCAGCCACACCACCGCGAAGCGCTTGTCGCCACGGCTCCAGTACACGTCCACGCTGGGCGTGCACAACGGCGCGCACGCTGCGCTCTTCTCCACGTGGTGGAACTTGCCCGGGTTGTCGCAGCTGGCGCGCCCCAGGCCCGCGTCCCTGAGAGAGTGTTCCTGTGCGCTGTGCGGCCGCTGAGGCCGGAAGAGCGGAGGGAACAGGCCGGAGCCCCGGGAGGGCTCATCTGAGCCATTGTTGGGCGCTTCCATGCACAGGTAGTTGGGGTCGTTCTTGCTGGGGAGCTTGCTGCAGTCCAGCGAGTCGGGCCACTTGAAGTTGAACTGCTCCATGATCGGGGAGCACTTGAGCCGGGCCTGCTCGCACATGACCCGGCAGGCGGGGATGGGGGTGGAGACTTGCTCGGTGCACATGGGCGCGTACAGCGAGCACAGGAAGAAGCGGAGGTGGCCGTGGCAGCCGTACTCCACCAGCGGCGCGAACTCGTGCAGCTGGATGGCGGCCTCGCGCTGGTTCTCATGGCCCATCAGGTTGGGCATGCGGGTCATGTTGTAGCCAATGTCCTTGCACATCGGGATCTCGATGGGTTGGCACTTGCCGTCGCCCGGACGCTCCATGTCCATGGAGCTGATGGCGGCGCACGAACCCATCACCTGCAGGACCAGCCACAGGCGGGGGCCCGGACGCGGCATGCTGGCGTCGGAGGTGCCCCGGCGGAGAGGTCCGCCCCCCTCAGCGCCGCCGCTGCCCGGTTCGGGCTGCGGACCCCGGCTCCCCGTCCCCGCTCCGGCCCCCGCCCATGCCCGCTCGGCCGGCCCGAGCGCTGCGCTCCGCGCCCCCAGCCTCCGCCGAGGTGGGGGCCGCGGGGGAGACGAGCAAAGTTGGCCAACAATACCGGGAAGGGCGACGGGCCCCGGGCTCCCGCCGGGCGGCGACTCCCGGCCGCGGCAAACTTTGGGCTCTTCCGCGAACGCCCAGGTGGCGCGTCAGGGAGGCCGGCGGCGCGGGCGCACGGTGGCCGGCCGGCTGGAGGCGGCGGCGGCTCCTCCCTCCCGCGCCGGCCTCGCCGGGCCCGGCCGCAGCTGCTCGGCGCCGCGCGTCCGGGGCAGAGAAGACGCGCAAAAGGCGAGGGGGGAGCGCAGCCGGGCGGCGACAGGCCCCGCCCCCGGGCGCGCGCCCCGCCCCCGCCGCCGTTTTGCATGAGAAAGCCGGCCCGGCGCCCGCTCCAGCAGCCCCGCCGGCCGGACCCCCCGCCGGCCAGCCCGCCGCCCCCGCCGGCGCCCCTGCGCGGGAAAGTTCGGGGTGTCCCCGGCGTCCGGGAGCCGGGATTGCCGAAGTTCGGAGACCGGCCGGGGGAGCGAGCGGGTGGTCCGAGGCTGGGGAGGGGGGATCCGGGGGCGCATCTTCCCTCGCCCTGACGGTGGGCCCCGGGCGGGGTTGGTGGGGGGGGCTTTCAAAGCGGGGTGGGATTGGCGTTTTACAGCCCTGGCCATAAAGTGGCCCCTCGGCTTGTAAACCTGCCCGCATCTTCCCGAGCCCCGGAGTCACCAGGCCTGCGCTCCCCGCTCGGCCCCGGGGAGGGGCTCTCTTTGAAATTTCAAAGGGAAGAGCTCAGGGCAGGGGGAGGGGCTCGGGGAATCCAGATTTTAGGGCCGCTTCTCCGAGGTCTCTGCGGGGAAGGCGGGGAGGGGGAGGGGACGACAGCTTCCTGGGGCGCTTGGGTTCCCCGCCCCCTGCCTGGGGAAGTGGGGGCTTGGCTTGTGTAATGACCCCCGCCCCCGACAAAGCCGCGGAGCGCAGGGGCCTCGCGCCAGGCAGGGCTGGTGATTTCTTCTAGGCGGCTGAGTTTATTTATTATAGGAAGTCATTCGCTCGTCGGGGATTTATATTATTTGGCGAGTGATCTGCCCGGCCTGCGCCCTCCTGGGCTGCAGACCTGTAAGACGATGCGTAACTGGGGGTGGGAGGTCGGGGCGTGAGCTAGCGCGGAGGGTCCCCAACTCCGGCGTGCGGTGAGGGCACTCACGCCACTCGGTTTCGATGGAAAGTGAAGGAGCATCCTGGCGGCGTGCCCCTATCCCCCCACCCCTTATACCGGAGCTATTTTGTGGTAAAGTCATTTGGGACACAACGCCCCTGGCCGTCTATGGCGTTGGGCGTGAGGTGTGGCCACTCACACCACTCCTTGGCTCCACATGTCACCTAGCATCCCATAGTAACCCTTAAATAAACAGCTCCCCTAGGAGGTGTCCAGGCTCTCTCTCCTCTTAGACGCCCTCGAGGTCAGGATCTTTTTAAGTTCCTCTAAGATTCCCAGGATCACGAATAGAGGGGCAGGAGGAGGACCGCTGGGCGGGAGGAGAGAGGTCAGAGGAACGGGCCTTTATGTCACCCCTTCCTTTCTGAAGTCAGCAGTGGGGAGGAGCGCCGCGTGGACAGACACCCTGGGGGTTGGTGTGGCCCGTCCCACTGGCTGCCCTGTGCCCCGCTCTGGAAGAGCTGGATGAATCCCGGCAGGGAGAGACGCTGAGAGTTTTGCCAGCCACCTCTAGGAGCCCTCCGGAAGGAGAGGCAACTGCCAGGCACTCCTCCTCCTGCCCTGGGAAGCTTTTTGTAAGCAGTGGCAGAAGTGGGGCACTTCCTCTGAGAAGGCTTTTTAGAAGATCGGCTTTTATTTAAAACAAGCGGTAGGATTTTACATCTGGAGGAAGCTTGGGAGATCTCACATATCCACTTAGCCATCCTCCCATCCACCCACCATCCATCCACCCATTCCCGCACCCATGCATCTACCCACACACCCCTCCCTCCACCTGCCCACCCACCCACCATCCACCCATCCGTCCATCCACCCATCCGTCCGTCCATCCATCCATCCATCCATCCACCCAGTAAACACCCAGAAGACTGAGGCTGGGGCTTGCCCAGGATCCCAGAACTAACAGGCAGCTTTGTGAGCCAGCCGGTCCTGAATCATTGTCCCTGACTCTCACTGTGGCGTGTTGGAGGAGGGAGCAGGAGGGAGGCGGATAGTGGAAAAGAAGGTAGACACTAATGCTATCAGAACACCCCCCTTCAACCGTGTTATTATTTCCCCAGTTTAAAAAAAAAATTACGTTTTTCAAAACTGCCATTTCACTGAAGATTTTGTTTTGCTCTGTTTGTTTAGTGCCTTATTTTCAAAACCTTCGAGTGAAACAAAGTTCAGTGGACATCACTTGGCTTCTCCAGAATTTTCCTTGCCAAGGTCCTCCGTTGGCACCATTTTGTCTCTTTTCCTTTTTGTGTCTGTCCCTCAGAAACTGTGGACGCAAGGGAGAGCGCCAAACGCCCAGCGTGGGCGTGAGCTATTTGGGAAAGTGCGTCCTAATTGATCTTTTATGTGTCATTTTAATTCAGCCTTGTTCAGACCCATTATTTTAACTATAACCACTTCAGGTTGCTTTCTTCCTCCGTTTTTTATTAAAAAAAGTCTGCAGAAATGCTCCGCGCTGCCCAGCTGAGGCGGAAACCAACAAATAGACATTATTATAGAAAAACGAGTGCTCTCAGAAATGAGCAAGATAACTCTGTAACTAATAAATGAAAAGGGCCTTTTGATGGCTCCAGCTGAAAAGATATTTTATTTTATTTTTTTTCCTGTGTGTGGGATTTGAGATGTGTGATTGTAAGGAGAAGTGGGGTCCCCTGCTGCTCGGCCCTGGCTGGCAACCGGCCCCCCTCTGGCAAATGTTACGGAGAATTGGGAGGAATTTTATGGCTGTCTTTCCCCTCAGCTCTTTTTTCCTTTGTCTTCTTTGAAGAATGACTTTAGACATTTTATTTACATATTTAACCATGGATGAAAGAGGCAAAAGAAAGCATTTGGGGCTGTCGTGGGAATAGTGATATGTTTAAATTAATGGAAATCTTATTAGGCCTCTAAAATTTTTAGCAAAGGTTTTTAATGAAACTTTATAATTAAACATGATTTCAAATAACATGCAAGGATAAGGAATACTATATATATATTTTTTACCCCAACCACCCCCCCAATAAAATGTATATATATACACCTCAGAGAACTATTCTTAAACACAAACTACTTCTTCGAGTTCTTGCAAATGTTCACCCAGAAAAGTAGAGGATTTTTAAGAGGGACTCTCCCTGAAGTCAGCCCGTATGTTCAACGATACCTCAATATTTTTGGACGGCGGGGAATTTGAGGAGCGGAAGTGTCCTCTCAGTCTACCAAAGGCCAAAGTATAAAATACTTGGACACAGATATTGCTAAAAATCAAAGTTGTATCGCTCCTTATTATGTTATATTCAGTGGAAATTAGAAAGCACGGTGCTCGGCTCTCCGAAACGAGATTAGAGAAAACCCACATAATCTCTTTAAGATAAAAGTACTGACACTTTGAGCAAGAGAAAGAAATTAAAGCGTAGACTTTGCACGTTACAGGCTAATTGCAAGAGCGAAGTTGTACAGGATCAGCGAACCTCATGGAAAGAAAGAGGGTGGTATTAGGGGCAAGTTTCAGATAAAACGTGGCTCAGGCTCTCCCAGTCGCTCGTGGAGGGCTCTGGCTTGGATGATGTGTGACATTCAGGTTTGGTGATCCAGTAAATGGTGAATTGGGTGTCTGTGTCTGTGCTCTTTTATCTTCCAATGTCATTAATATGTGTATTTCATCGGGAACTTTTCCAGTCCTGCTTTCAAGTAAGAGGAAAACGCCGTCTATTTGCTGATAATTGCCTGACAGGCAGAGGGGTCTCTGATACCAAGAGGCACTATTGCCCTGACCTCAACTTATTATCAGATTTAAAAAAAAAAAAAAAAGAGGGCAGGCAGGGAAAACTCTATTCGTAACTAAGCATGAGCGCAGCTCGCCTGGCCCCCCGGTTTTTCTCCAAGGAAAACACCTTCCGTCCTCTGAAGGGATCCTCACTAAGGCAAACACACGGTCTTTGCCACCAGGGGACGAACGCAGCCAGTGCAACAGGCACAAAAGTTGGGAGGACACCCCAAAACACTCCTTTGTACAAAGGCTGCCGGTTTGGGCGGGAGGGGAGCGCAGCCCAGAAAAGCACGCATGTCCTCAAACGGGTGACTGGCATGGGGTGTGTTTGCTGCGACCCAACTCAGGCCGCTATATTAAGGCCATGTCCCCTGAAATGTGGCTTGAAATATTACCAGAGGTTCCACGGGGTGCATTAGTGTGAATTGCAAATCAGAGCCTGCCTCTAATCCCCCTTTCAAGGGCCGGCTTTGGATCACTGGCGTCTATGGGGCTCCCCACTGTTTCTGGCTCGGGAGGGACCATTCAAGGAGGCAGCTTCTCTCCACTATTCCCACACTCCAAAAAACAACACCGCAGACAGACACCCTCCAACTAAATTAGATTAAACTCCTTGTTCTCCACAGCACATTAGCCTTTTTACTGCCCGAAGGTGATTATCCGAAGCCTCCTAATTTAAAGGTACAGTATTTCTTTTTTCCACACGGCAACAACAGCAAACGTCCTGAGAAAGGGGGACAGTGCTGGCCTTCGTGTAACTGCTTCCAAATTACAAGGATATTATCTGTTTAAAATATAGGAGAGGCTTAGCATATGCCCGCGCTAAAGCACGAACAAATAGACCCGGACCCTCGAAAAAGGACTTAAATCTATTATTCTTATAGAGGAATTAATTAATTCTTTCTTTCTTTCTTTTTCTTTTTCTTTCTTTCCTTCTTCTCTTTTGAAGCAGAATTATATGAAAGGAGAAATCACCGAATTCCAGAAAAATGAAACAAAAGAGATTCTAGTGCGTTCGGGCATGTGTTTTAGTTTTTATATTTTTTGGTCCCGTTGAGGTGGCACGCAGCCTTCAGAGACAGTCTGCTGGAAATGAAGGCCCAACGATGAGTTCAAACTTCATTTTTTGTCCTAATTGTTTGGCTCCCCCCCGCCCCTCCCCCGCTTGTGTTTGGGATATATTGATTTAATTACTCACGTTCCCATCTGTTTCTTTTCGGCTTCACCCCCCAACCCTGCAGGCTTTCATGGCCTGTCCCGGGGAGCGGGCCCACCACATGGAGACCAGGGAAGGGTCAGCCCCCCTGCGGGCTTGCTGCCCCCACACAGGTGACAGAAGGAGATTAAACAGGGAAACCATCCCTTGAGGGACAGAGTGGGGACACCCTCAAGCCTGGTCCTGCCTCAAAGAACAGCAAGAGGGGACCACACTCCCACTTGGGACTTTGGTTGGCTGAGTCTGGAACCACGTGGCCAAACACAGGGACCGCCCTCAGCAGAGGCAGAGAAGTGTGTGGGCTCCGGGGGGGGGGGGGGGGAGGGCATCCCCTCCACTGGCTTCCCCCATGTGACCCAGGGAGTGGTCCTCCAGGTCTTGGGCCTCAGTCTTCTCAGCTGAGAAATGGGCACCAGTGGGGCTCCAGCCCTCCAGGGCGCAGGGATGATTCCGTCTCTACACACGGGGAGTATTTGCAACAACGTCATGGTGTAGCAAGTGTTCAGTCCTTGGGGGAGCGCTTCCAAGCTGGCGGAAGGTCAGAGCACATTCAGAGACGACCAGCGTGTGACACCTGTGAGCGAAGGTCTGGGGAGAGGACGGTGCTAGGACCGAAATGGTACCAGGTGACGTGGGTCCAGGTGAATAATGGAAATGCCAGCAAGCGTCGGCGTGCCGGCCGAGCCTCTCCGAGGGGGCAACTCACTTACAGGCGCCCCGTGAAGCCGGTCCAGCAGAGATGCCCATTTTAGAGATGAGGAACGAGAGAGAGCCTTTGGAGCCCAAGGAACTTGGCCAAGGCCACACAGCTGCCAAGCGGCAGGGTCAGGATGTGACCGTGGGCGGCAGGCTCCCAGCTCCACTGTCTTATCATCTTAATGTTCTGCTTTCCTGGGTTAGAGGGGTTCTCGGGGGTCCCAAACGGTGAGGAAAATGTGGAGGAAGCGGCAGGTGGGACGTACTAGCGTGCGTCTTGTTATTCCCATCCTCTGCTGTGTGGCTTCGGGCAAGTTACTTAACCTCCCTGAGCTTTGCTGTAGAAGGAGGATAATGCCAGCACCTCCTTTATCAGGTCTGGGCTAGGAGGAAGGGAGACAAAGCCCTTAGACGTGTGTCTGACAGCTAAGTGTTAGCCACGTGGGGCTCGTCATCTTCCAACGCCAGGGCCAGTCCCCTGTCTTCGTTCAGATCTCCAGCTGTCTTCGCCCCTAGAAGGCACATGGTTCACTAACAGCATTGCCCACATGTCTTCTCCTTCCTGGTTAAACCCCTGCCTGGTCTTCCCCGAGTGCAAGCAGGATGGACAGTGGGCTTGCGGGAGGGCTCTCGGCGGAGCCATGGGACCTCCCGGAGCAGCCGCTGTGTCCCTGGTGCAGACTCTCCCCTCTCCTGCACATCTGTCCAGGTGACCACTGTTGCTGACCTCCAGCAGGTGCTCCTGGGCCCTCCCGGGGCCTTTTCCCTCTTCCTCCAGTGAAGACCAGAAACACAGACCTGTGGCCTTACAGACAGTTTGGGCCTCCGAGTTCAAGGGAGGAAAGAAAGTCACGTTCAAGTTGCTGTCCGTCTGTGCCCCTCGTTGTAAATGGCAATTCACGTGAGAAAGCACATTTTCCTTCGGGGCCAGGAGAGGGGAGGGCAGAGGGTTTTGATGTCCCTGCCTGCATTTTGCTGTCCTACAGTAGGACTCGAGATCTCTGTCCCTGCTCCAGGAGCTGGGACCCGTGACTTTGGGGAGGGACGTTCACTCTCCTGACCACAGTCTCTCTCTCCCCTCCTTCCCCTTCCCTCCCTCATAGATACATATTATATATAAAATCCAGTCCTACACGTGCTCCACTTTTGGAGCTGAATTTCCAAGCTGGACCCTCCGTGCCCTCCCAGGATCAAGAACTGTGCCCAATGCATGTTTTCTCGATAACTCAACAATGACTTTTTCTGCGCTGCCATCCTGCACAAAGGCTCTGCTGTCTCCATGGCGGCGGCGGGCCAAGAGGACGCGGGAGAAGCAGAAGCAGCACTGGGAGCATGAGGCTGACTCCTGCTTGCGGAACACGTACCACCGACCAGGCATGGTCCTCAGCCGTCTAGGAAACTTCAATTTTTTCATCTTTCTACAACCCCATATGGTTAGGAGCAAACCACGTAGCTGAGGACAGCAGGCCCTGCACCCCCTGCTCTGTGCTCCCTTCTCCCATCCTCCAGCATCCGACAAAAGAAGCTGGGATGCCACAGCCTGGAGGTGGGGCAGGGAGGGAAGGGCAGGCTGTCTAGACTCTGCAGGGAGAGAGATGGTAGGACTCACTGTGATCACTGTGCTCCATGGGACTAAACTCGGGAGCTGCTGGGGCAAGGGCGAAACAGACGGGGGAGGGGGGGAACTGGTCCAGACCTGTACCCCGTGTGGGACACAGTGAGAAGAGGCAGCAATCGCCGCAGCTGTGCTATGGGCTGCGTGTCGCTGGGAAGGTGCGTGCACAAGGGACAAACAGCCACGGTCTGGAGGACACCAGCCTCAGCGATGGGGCCGGCCTCATCCGGGGCGGGGTGGGAGAGGGAAGGATCCCAAGAGCGGAGGTTCTAGAGGAGAAGAACACTCTGATCCCTCAGAGGCTCCCAGCCTGCCCAGTGGAATTCAGACTTGCCCAGCACCCTCTGGCAGGCGTGGAAGCCCATTCTTTGCAATACGTCTGTTTCTATACTCGCATGTACGTTCCTGTACCTTCTTGATTCTTGCTTGGCCCCTAACTGATACAGTGGCCACGAGACCCTGGGCCCAGAAGGACAGGGTTCTGGGCTTGATTGCACGATGAGTGAGGGGTAATCAGGGACCCCTCCAGGTGTGCAAACTCGACCTGCAGAGGACGACCCACGTCCCCATTCCAAAACCGTGCATCCTGGCACGGGCCTCTCCCGAGTGAGGGCTCCCTCTTCTGATCCGCACACAGATCCCTAAACCTGGCACTCCCGGCTTGTGTGCCCCTGGGAGGGTCCCCTTTCCCTAGCACACGTAAGTGCCAGTGGCTACCTTGTGGATGGCTGTAGATGTCTTACTAAATCTTTCTAAACCCCTGCCCCTTATCCATAAGAGGAGAGTTGTGTCCTCAAAAGGCCATTGAAAGGATCTCCATGAAATGATTCATGAAAAAAGCGTATCACAGCCTCTGCGAAGGCCCCCACACAAGGTGGTACCTCTTAGTAGATGTGTTTGCTACTCACTGTGCTCGTCCGGAGTCGTGTTAGTAAGTGACAAAACCCAGCTGCAGCGGGCTTAAGCCATAAGAGGTTCCTCTGTCTGGGAGAGAAGGGTTGGAGCTTCGGACGGAGGCTGGGGAATAAGGCACGGCATTGGTACCGGTCAGCTGAGAGGTGCCCCTGGAGCCCTGGGGAGAGGAGACAGAGAGCCAGGGAAGCTGGGGCTCAGCCAGCAAGACAGGAAGGGAAGAGGGTCCGTAGGGTCCACTTCGACTCCTCAGAGGGCTTCCGTCCCCCAGAAATGGCTCAAGGCAGTCAATAGGGCGGCAGCATCCACGGATGCATTTTCCTCAGGGACAGCGCCCAGACGCCGTCTTTTGGCCACCGCGTGGCTATTTGGTGAGTTCTCGGCTGGGGTCCAGTGAGGACCCCAACTTGCAGAGGTGGGGTTGAAACCCGGGGGTCTGCTTGTCGCACGCCAGTGCCCCCGCGAGGACACGCAGGCAGCCCCATATCCAGCTTAAGCCCAGAGCTGCTGGGACTGGTATCCGGGGGAGCATGGGCGTCCGGCCATGGGGCTCCCACTGAGGAAGACGCTCACTTCACTGTATCTTGGCAGCTTCATGCACACCCCCTGGGCCCGGAGAGCGGCTTGGCTACCAGCCTCCCCGCAGGCCCACTCACGGCTTCAGGTTTCACGGAGCAAAACGCATCTTCCCACACTGCTTTTGATGTGGTTTACGAAGCTTCATGGCCACGACGTCTCGTGGAGTGTTGGTGCTTGGCACGATGCGTGGGAACAAAGCCACGAGCCGTACTTTGCAGACCAGAGCATCTCAGATCCTAGATCGCAGGTTGGGAAGGATGTGGGGGATATTTTCTGCTTCCTCCTCCTGCCTCTGTGGGGCCCGGGCGTGTGCCGTCCAGCATGGAACACATAAACGCATGAACGGTTGCCAGAGAGAGAGACTGCGGGACCACGATTGGGGCAGAGATCTAGCTTCCCCCTCATCAGAGAGGGTCGATCTCCCACTGAAGTCACCAAGGCTGTGCTTGACGCCGTGTCCTTCCCGTCCTGGTCTCAGGAGGCAAAACAAACTCAGTTCTCATCAGCTTGGTGGCCATGCGCTGAGCGGCTCCCACATGTCCAGCACACACCCCCTCAACACCAAGGACTCGGGAAAGGGCGTTTGGGGTGAGCAGACGGCCAGTGGGGAGACGGGTGCCCTGTAAATTCACACCTGGACGCAGACGAGGGCGGGGACATATCCAAAATTAACGGAGTCTCAGAATAACCAAATTGCGCACAACGACCACCCACACCTGTTTTAGAATTTAGGGGGAAAAAACAGATATTTTTAAATCTGGCAAAGTTAACCATAAACTCCATGTACTCTACTGTCTCAGGCCAGGGCTGCTTGAGCTAGAAAATCCTTAAAAAAAAAAAAAATCCTTCTTGACACGTACCTCTGCTTGAATTGTGCAGCAGATTTGAAACAGGTAAGATCTTTGCAAACAAACCCTTTGCCTAGAATGTCCCTGCCTCTCTTTTGGGACTGTGTTTGAACACCACGCTAGCTGTCCACTTGGCTCTTCTATGTACATGAAGACCATCTCATTAGACGAGACAGCAGTCGGCAGCCGCCACCTGTGACCTGCCCCGTGCCTGCTTTTGTAAATAAAGTTTTATTGGCACTCATGCACCCATCCATTTGCATTTTGCAGAGGGCTGCTTTCCTGGGACCATGGTGGGTTTGGGTGTTTGCCGCAGAGACCATCTGGCCTGCGATGTGTCCCGTGTTTGTGATCGTACCCTTCCGGGAAACCTTTGCCGACTCCTAGAGCATCAGAGTGGTAAGGGATTCCTCTTACCTGTGCCTTCGGGGCCAATTCCCAGTCTCCTGTCACTTGTTGTCATTACACCGCAACACTCTCGTGCCCTCTGGACACCACCCGACACGTGTCTGACCAGCCTCTCTCCAGGCTGATCAGCAGCATCTGGGCGAGAGCTGTAGACTCGGCGCCCGTTCACTGGGTGGTTCAGCGGGTACACACGCTTCTGTGCCAGGCACGGTGTCAGGTGTGTGGATTCAGCTTCGGACAAGAGAGAAAAAGCCCCTGGTCCCCACGGGACCCATACTGTAGCAGGGGACACGGGGTAGACAGAGAAGGCTTTAAGATAAGCTCAGAGGCTTCTGTGTGCCATGACGATGGTAAATGAGGGAACTGGGATGGAGAGAGATTGGGGGGGGGGTCCCTTCCTACTTTGAGAAGGTGCCCGTGATGGCCTCACCTATGCACTGAGAGCCAGGCGGAGGTCTGGGAGCTGAGGCTCACGGTGCACCTTCCCTCAGTGGTTCTTTGTTGATGTGCTTACTCGATAAGCACGTGACCCATTCTGGCTGCCCTTTGCAAGCTTGAATACTGCTAAATCATGGCCCCTGTCACCATTCAGGACTGCACAAGTGGCCTAATGTCACAGCTGGACCAGATTTCCAGGTTTCGGTCCTGGCTCTCCCCCTTAAGTGCTGTGTGACCCTGGGCAAGTTGCTTAACCTCTCTGAGTCTGGGTTTTCCAAAAGCAAAGTGGGGATGATCATATAGTAGAGCGCAGCGGGCAGTGGCAAGATGTGACAGCTAATGGTGGCACCTGATGCAAAGAGCCCCCCACCCCGTACATGGCTTGTGCACCTCAGCACTCACGGCGGATATATGCCAACACCACCCAGCGTGTGCTCCAGTAGCCCCGATGAGCCGTAGCGGAGAGAAGACACCGGAGAGTCAGGACCACATGGCAAGTGTTTGGAGGACCGGAGGTATAAAGACAGGGGTGGTTTGTTCTGCTCTGTGGGATAGAAGAGGGATGTGCGGGCGGGATTCCCAGAAGAGTCACAGTCTGAGGAAGGTGGTAGGAGTCCCCCAGATGGAGCGAGGAGGAAGGTCAAAGAGGGGACGGGGCAGTGCACGCCAAACCACCGCATCTCGAAATGTCACAGCAGTGTGGGGAGCAGAGTGGGGTCCCTAGGGACGAGCGTGTGACATAAGGTCAGATGCCGGCTTCCCCAAGAGCCCCTGGTGGCCGTGGGAAGGGGCGGGATGTGTGGGCTAGAGACAGACGTGGGGACATTCAGTAGGTTTAGGTCAGAGGGTGAAGAAGGAAGGAAAGATGGACACATTCTAGGGGCCCTATATGCTCTCCAGCGGGTACATGAGGCGGGGTTGGTGAGTGCGTTGGGGATGGGACTAGACACTGTGGTCCCATGGGGTCTCTGCTCTCCTAAAGGGCAGCCCCAGCCCCACGCTGGGCTCGTCCTCCTATCCTGGCCTGACGTGGAGCCAGTCCATGTGGACGCGTCTCTGTGTGAAACATCACCCAGGGTCCCAAAGGCCCCCCATCCAGCTAATGACCTCCATGTCGATCACACCCCGAAATGATGCTATTTTGGACTATGGGTCAGGTAAAGTACGTTATCATGATCCACGACACTGTTTCCCTTTAGGTTTTACATGGGGCTGGCAGGACCTGCAAACACACGGGCGACACGCGGTAGGTGTCTGCCGGACTGTGCTGATCTAGATCAGTGGCCACATCCGCTTGTTACGGGCTCCATCCACGGCATACCCGCTGTCTGGCCCTGCAGTGTTCTCAAGGTACTTGAATTGATTAGGGAGCTTTAGGCCATTGCAACATTGTTGCCTAAAAGCAAACTTTCAGCTTCACAAGAAACTTTGGGATACACCGCAGACTGGGCCAGGGGAACTGGCTCCTGCCCCCTGAAGCCCCGACCTCGGTGGACAGCCCTCTGCACCCGTCATGTCCCTCTCGTGGGGCCTGGGCTCTGGGCTGTGTCTGACCCAGATCCCAGTGGGGGAGACATCCCACTTCCTGTGCGATGACCCCGCTTCTGGGTTAGACAGTGAGCCAAGATCATGTGGGTGACAGCCCATCACACGGCTGGGACCATGACGGTCCCTGCCTCAGTTTCCCTGTGTGTGAAATGAGCCTCATTACATGTGCAAAGCAGGGGTTGGGAAGTCTGTGTGTGAACCCCAGCAGTGTGGCTGGCCAAAGACCTGCAAGGAGGCTTCCCATCGGGATCTCATCTGTGGTTCTTGCTCCAAAAGAAGGATAGGTGAGTTCCAGGGCTTCCTGGTGCCCCAGTGTGCATGCCCCGGGCTCCGGCTGAGAGGAAACCCTGAGCCTGCCCCTCCAGCTGGGGTTTCTGCCCCATGAGGACAGGTGTGTGTGCAAGAGACCCTTCCCTGCCGACCAGTCTCCATGACATGTAAGGGTCAGTGACGGCTGGCCCGGGGCCGAGCGTGAGAGGCGTTGGGGACTCTCCCTGCAGGAACCACTCCGGGCAGCCCGGGCCAGTGGTCTGTCTTCCTGTGGTTTCCAGCCCCAGGCAGACGGAGCGGAGCGGCCGGGAGTGCCTGGGCCTGGACTCAGCTTGTCTCTCTCCATCGTTCAAGACCGACTTGAATTCTTACCTTGTTCATCAGGTTTCTTTTCTACCCTTCCCTGGATTGTAAAGGGCAATGGTGCCTCTTCCCCGGCCCTGTCCTGGCCCCGGAGGAGGGTGACACCAGACCCCAGAGGAAGAGCACTGTGGGAGGGAAGGTTTGTGGAGAAGAAATGCGGCCTCTCACCAGTCTGGAGGCCAGAAGCCCCGCTCAGAGGCATGTAGGGTTGGTTCCTTACGGAGGCGCTGAGGGAGTATCTGTTTCTTGCCTCTCCTGGGTCCTGGGGGGCCGACACTCCCTGGGGCTCCTCATCACATGGCTCCTTCCTTGCGTGTGTCTCTCTTCCCTCCTCTTCTTGTAAGGACGCCAGGCGTCAGGTTCAGGGTCTGCCCTAATCCAGGGGGACTCGTGGGGTCCTACCTGGGTGACATCTCTTGATGCGACTCGACCCACTACAAGGACTATCGTGGTTCCTGTGGAGGGGACTCCATGGGTCAGGGACGCTCTGGTCCAAGGCTTGAGGCCGCAGCTTCCCAGGAATGTCTGGCTCAGAGTCCAGGGTCCACCCCAGCCCGCGGGATCTCCCAGGAACGGAGCCGGGCGTGCTGCAGCCACCGACGCAGGCACAGGCAGCGACCACTGCCCCCTGGGCTGCAGGAGATGGTGCAGCCTGACCTGGATGTCAGCTGGAGTCACACCCGGGGCTGGGGCTTCCAGGACGGGAGCAGGACCCATGAGGTAGGGGCTGGAGCCTCAGAGGAAAGGTTGCCTTTGCCAGCGCAGAGAGGGAGAGAGAAGGATGCCGGCTTCTCCCTGCTCCACCCTCCAGGTTTCTGCCCGCCGGGGGCCCCTCTGTTAGAACCGTCCCAAAGCCAGATGGCAAGAGAGCCCCGGGGGGGAAGTGCCCTTTGATGCCCGGCCGGGTGGGGAGGGAGAGGAAACACACGGCTTCCCGTTTGCTTGGGAGGGTCCGGCAAAGGCTTTAGAATGAGATGCACAGGCTTGAGCGTGGGCATACATGGCAGTCATGGGCAGACAGCAGGGCTTCCTGGGGGAGGTGCCGCGCATGTCGGGTGTAGGAAGGAAGGGCTGCTGAAACTTACAGCTCTCGGTCTCCAGGTATCACCTCCCTGTCTTTTACCGACATTATCTAGATTTCTCTCAGGGGAACCCAACACTCTTCGTTTACACCACCCCGTTTCGTCCTCAAAAGGGCCCCACGATGTCGGCATTCTTACAGTGCCCATTCTACAGATGAAGCACCTGAGGCCAGGGTCATCCCGCTGAGATTTAAATGCACGAGGCCCAGCTGAAGAGCCCCACTTTGTGCCTCTCTCTGATTGTCCTCGCCGGCACGTGTGTGTGACAGCTGGCACACAGCCCACCCCGCGGAGCTCTGAGGGGAGGGCGGGAGGGGCTCCACGGCTGTCAGTCACAGCACCCGGGACACCAGAGGTCAGGTCGTGGGGCTCTAGCCATCAGTGCCCATGAGAGTCAGTGCCAAGGCTCCTCAGGGGAGCACAGCAAACACGAGGGGTCCATCCACTCTGGAACTGGCATCGGAGGGAGCTGGTGGGGGAGGAGGAGCCCTTGGGGGAGAAGCAGGTGAAGGAAACGGACTTCCAAACCAGCCTACAGGCTGCAAACCGTGTTTCTCTGCACGGCCGAGCTGTGTGGCTTTAGGCAAAGGGCAGCCACTCTGAGCCTCTGTGGACTAATCTGTCAGGTGAGGACAATCACGATAGTGTCTTCTAAGTTGCTGTGAGTCTAAATATGAGCATCAAGCCAGAGAGCTTGGCACATGATGTCTTCCTCCAAATCACAGATTCGTATGTCCTGTTTTCCATGCATGGACTTCTTGGCGACTAGGAAAGGGGCCAGCACACAGGTTGTCAGCCAGGAGGACGTGGAGGGGCCCCCCGTGCTTGCAGCCCCGGCCACAGACCAGATATTTCAAACACCTGCTCTCTCTTTGCACCTCGGCTCCTTGTCCTGATGTCATGGGACTCTCCTACAGCAGCATGCTCGGGGCACGACCCACACCTTTCCTGTGGGTCCCTGGGGCAAATGGTCCTCCGGTGTGGGGATCTTCCCAGGGTGGTCTCCAACTTTCTCCTCTGGTTGTCCAGAACATGAGTCCCGGCGCATGCCTGTGGGCCCCAAGGAAAGGCATTTTGTCCCGTCTCGAGAAGGACCACAAAATTCTGCAATTTTGTTGCAGAGCTGCTGCTAATCCTAACCCTTCACAGGCATCGGTTTTGGGTCTGTGCTGTCATTAGTCCCATTTTCAAGGGAGAAGCTGGACCCCGAGAAATGTGTTGGGTCTGCGTTTACCCAGCTCATGGTGACAGAATCCAGATTTGAACCCCAGGAGCCTGGCTTCGTGTTCTTTTTTTCTTTTCTTTCTTTTTTTTTTTTTAAGTGGAGCCCAACACGGGGCTTGATCTTATGACCGTGAGATCAAGACCTGAGCTGAGATCAAGAGTCGGACGCTTCACCAACAGAGCCCCCCAGATGCCCCAACTGGTTTCAAGTTCTTCCATCCGAAATTTTCATTGAAATAATTAGAGGGTCATAAAAATAATCCTGAGAGTTCCCATTTCTCGTTCCTCATTTTAGCATCTTGCCAAACTGCAGCACCGTATCCTTGCCATGATGCGGACACGGATCTGGCTTCACGGTTCCTCCAGCAGGTGCTCCCTCCCTGGCTGATAAGTGGCTTTCTCAAGGAAGATGCTTTTGATCCTATTCTGAATTTGAGATCAATCTGTCCACTTCTTAGTGGTGTATGAGGCTACTTTATGTATGATGCTTCGGGCTACTTGGGAAGACCTTGAAAGGAGTTGAGTCCATTCCTGCAGAGATGCCTCGGTTTGCTGTCCTATCTGGATTGAACCATTCTCCATCTGAAGCGGATTGCATGTCACTGAACCAAAATACGACTCGGACCCCAGCCCTCCCATCAGCAGGAGAGGCCTGTGTCCCCTTCCCTTGAATGTCTGTGAGCTGCGGGCTTTGGAAGCAAGGCCACATAACTTCTTAGAATAAGACACCAAGGATGATGTAGCTTCCTCCTGGGTCTTTGGAAGATGCTTGTCCTGGGACCCTGGTGTCAGACCGTGAGGAAGTTCACGCCACCCACTGTGGGGGGAACACACAGACCAGTCCCATATGCAGCCTGAAACCTATCCGAGGTCCCTGCTGACAGCCAGCCAGCACCCAACCCTAGACAGGTGAACGACAGTACCCCCGGGTGATTCCAGCTTCCAGCTGCCGATTTGTGCCCCCCACCCCCCTCCACTGCACTCTCCGCTGTTGCAGAGCAGAGCAAAGCCATTGCTCATGCCCTATCCCCAACCTCAACCCACAGAACCCACAAGTTTCGTAACGTAGTGTTTCATGTCAGTAAGCCTGCGGTGGTTTCTCAGCTGGAGAAACGATCACCACCCAGCAAGTCTTTCTTGGGGTCCTACTGTGCGCCAGTCACTGCAATCGGTACGGGAAGGCTGTGGTGAGGAAACCAGACGCAGGTCACATCCATCCTAGCAAACATAGATGATGGAAGCCAATCGCGGTTTTGCTTCTCTTTATGGCAGGATTTGCTTTTGTTTCTATTTTATTTTATTTTATTTTTAAAAGAGGAGAAAATTTGGACTCTGTCCTCTTTGGGCTTTGATGCTCTTGCCAAATGAATTAGCCCAAAGTATTCTAGTCGGGCTGTGCCAATGGAGTGGAGCCTGAGCAGAATTCTCGGTGACTCACGCTGTCTTGTGGCACGAAGGGCTGGCATCCCGGGGTGACCGTGTTCTGCCCTTTGGTCTGGTAGTAGCTGACCTTGGGGGTGGGTGGCACCACAGAGATCTAAGAGGGAGATGATGGGCTTGGGTCCGGGGTGCTGAGTCCCAGTGGTGTCTCCAGCTTTGGAACCACTGCTAAGTTTCTGAACGAGATCCCTGGGTAGCTGGAAGAGGATACATCCCCACTCACGGGAGGGAAGAGAACAGTCTGGACGGCCATCGTGGAACCCAGTGGGGGCAGGTGGGAGCGAAGGATGGCCGGCAAGCCGGGCTCGGCCTGAGCACCTCTCCGGCTCATCGGGAGTCCTGCCCACAGTGTTCCCAGGGCTCTCCTGGGGGCCGGCTGGAGATGGCAGTGGGCGGATGGAAAAAGCCGATCATTTCCCTGGTTTAAGGCCAAGACTCCAGTTTGCACACTCTGTGAAAACAAACCCAGGAGTGAATGTTCCCAGCCCCAGCATGACAGAAAACAATCAGGAGGCACTCCAAGAGGACAGCTGTGGGACGGAGGGCTGTTTGCAGAGGGACAGGGACTAGAAAAGACCCTGGGGGCCAGTGCACATGTCCAGAGCCAGAGGGAGACTTTCACATGGGAATAAAGGGGTGGTGATCACATCCACTTCTCAGGCTGGGATGAGCCAAGTGCTCATTGGGAATGCCATCCTTATATCTGTTGCCCCAGTACCCACAGACACCCCCTCCTGGCAGGTCACATGCTGGCCCTGCAGCCGTCTGATGACTTCCCGGTATTCTTGGAGCAGACATTGGCTTTGGGGTTCAGCACTGCCCATCTTCAAACGGCAGTACCCTGAGCTTTCTGAGCCCCCCTTCTCCCATTCCACGCCACGTCGCTGGCTGTGAATCAGAGCCGGTCCTCTGGTGCACCGGGTCTCTCTGGCCACGAGACCCGTTCAGAGAGTGGCACATGGACCAGTTCTGGCTGATAAGCCTCAGGCGGACAGCCTCTGCTCACACGGGTGCTGGAGAGAAAGTTCTGCGACCCCTTGGGCCTGAACACCTGAACAGAGGTGATGCTGAGGCCCCACAGGGGGTTGCTGTGAAGGGGCTCATGCAGAAACAGGGGCCCTTGGAAGGGAGCAGGACCTGGAACTCCATTCTCATGAGACCGTATGTTCCGTTCATGTGTTGGTGCATAAGCCACGTGGAGCTGGGTCTCGGACACGGATGAGAGTCTGCGGCTGTGGCAGCATCAGTCCTATTAGCCTCCAGAGCTAAGACCCCAACTGATCCCAGGGTGTTTCTTCAGGCTCTCGGGAGAATCTGCTCCCCGACTTCCTAGCTCCTCTAAGCACCCACTCCCCCGGACTCAGGACCCCTCCCTCCGTCTTTGAGGCTGCCCCTCCCTGATGCTTGCCGTCCTGCCATCGGGAAAAGCTCCCCGAGATCAGCCTGGGCCCACCTGGGCCTTCTCCCTCTCCAGGGTCCTTATCCTCAGTCACACTGTGAAGACCCCCTTGCCGAGGCAGGTAACGGAGAGTCACAGACCGCTCCTTGCAGGGGAGGTCATCCTTCTGTCTACCACGCTCCCACAAGCAGCGAGCATTTATTATGCGCCTGTTGTATACAGCACTCATTTGGGGGAGGCTAAAGGAGTCATGAACCAGTAAAAAATCAAGTCAGGAGAGATGGGTAGGAGCGCAGGTTCAGAGGGTCCATGATTGAAGGTTTGATGTTTCCGGAATTCTGAGGGTAACTGACCGCTTCCCTCATACTGACCGGCCCCCCTGGGGCTCGTTCTTCGAAAGACACGTCGGAAAGAGTGCAGAGACACTGATGGGCCCCACTCCAGATTGCGTTCGGGAGGCTTCTCTTGGGGGATGCTTTCTGGTGGCTGAAGTAATGCTCGACCCCAGCCCCATCCGCCCTGACCTGCTGCCTGAGCCGCGGGGTCTCCCACCTGCGCTGCAAAGCCACGTGGTTTCCTGGTGTGGGTGTGAGATGTCTGACCCACGTGCAGGTGAGAGGGGGAAGCTCCAGGACTGAGACGTCTCAGGCGCTGTCCACCCAGGAGGCAAGTGGACGCAGTGGACACCTCCCCTGTGCTGTGGTTGTGCGAGGGACAAGCGAGTCCTGCTGAACCACGTCTCCTTGGGGCGCACCCAGGTGGTCACAAGCCATGCATACCTCACCAGGGACCCATGCCTCTGGGCAGGCCCTTGGGTCAGTCCCAGTGCCTTTGGGATGAAACCCATGCCATACACCACAGCCCCCAACGCCTGCTGGTCTGGCCCCCTCTCAAACTCATGCGCGGCTCACCCTTCTTGCCACATGCTGCCCTCACAGGGCTGTCTTCCATCCCCTCTGCACCTGCTCTTTCCTTCACCCCAAATACTCTTCTCCCAGAGAACCCGTTCCTGTTCATTACTCAGACCGATTTCCCCAGAGTGTCTCAGAGAGACCTTCGTGACCGTCCTTTCTAGCATTTCCGTCTTCCCCCGAGGTCCTTCTTTGCACCAACGATCCCTACTGCAACGATCACGTTGACTTCCACTGGCTGTTTGCCGACCCCTTCTTCACCCCCTCCCACTGGGTGCGACTGCCGCGAGGACAGGACTGTGTGCCTCAGTTTACTCGTGGCTGAGGACGATGCATGCTAGATACAGTAATTGTTCATTTCCTGAAGCCAGAACGCATCATGAAGGAGGCCATTGTCACTGCCGGAGTGGGAGCCAGCCTCCAACACGGCGCCCAACCCTGCCTCACACCCACGCCCTTGAGGGGTCCTGGCCACATGCGACCCGGGGGGTGATGCCGCGTGCCTCCCGAGGCCAGCCCACTGGAGCCCTCGCAGCTTTGCCTTGGTGTGGGGCAGCACAAGCTTTCCGAGGTTTTATCTGCCGTGGCGGAAGTCCTTCTCCCCAGGGCCCCGTGCAGTGCTCATGGCTCCTCCAGGGCCCGGCCTCCCAGGCCGGCCCAGCCCCAGGTGTGAGTGAGGGCACGTGGGCCTCAGGAGCAGCCCTTCCCACAACTGAGTGCACAACAAAATAAAGCTGCTAAGTTTTGTGATCTCAGGAATAGTTCGTTTCAACACTGGGAGATAGATTATATATACAGACAGACATATACACACACATACATACATATGCATACGTGTGTGTGTGTGTGTGTGTGTGTGTGTGTGTATATATATATATATATATATATATAATTTTTTTTTAAATTTTGGCAGTGACAACAACCAAGCCAATGTCTGCCATAGAAAAGAAACATTAGTTCCAGGACCGTGGGCTCTCAATTCTCACCGAGTTGAAGACACCACAGGCTATGTGATTCCGTGACATCCAATGCTAAGCTACGATGGCTCGTCCCAGTCCCAAAGATAGTAAAATACGAAAAACACCTGTCTTCACCTTCGTACAATGCAGCGCGTTTGCACAGCAGCGTCCGAGGAATCCCAGACAGTAACTACCCCCAGCCCAACCGTAGCCCTGCCGGGAGCCATGTCCTGTGAACAGTCGCACAGTGCGTGGCCGTCGGTGTTACGTGGCATCCTGCGTCTGGCTTCCTCCCGGCTCATCCACGTGCAGCAGGTGTCAGACCCTCGCTCTCCCCGATGCTAGGGGATGACCTTCCACTGTACGCAGAGAACACTAGGGCATCTCTATTCGTGCATGGACAGGCATCTGGGCTGTGGGCGCCAGGATGCCCCACGGGATCCCCGTGAATGAGGGACTCGCCAACAGCTCTGGGCTCCGGGAGCACTCATGGAACCTCTTATCACCAGCTCCCGCGCCCCAGCCTCCCCAAGGGATGTGAGGCTCCCATAGGCGTTGTAGAGAGAACCGGTCCCCACCCGCCCCGAGCTGACCATGGCCTCGGGCGAGGCTCCAGGGAGGGCATCTGCAGGGCACGGAGCCCTGCAGGCTGTCCCCACCCCCGGGAGAGGAGGGCTCTGGGCAACAGCTGCAGAATGCACCCCGCCCTCCGGGGGGGCCGCTCACCCGGACACCCCAGGGTTCACTCCAGGCCAGGCTCTACTGGCTACTGGCCTGGGCACCCAGGCTCCCCAGCGGCAGTGGGGGTGGGGGAGGCAGAGCCTGAGCGCGCCCTCTCCCGGCTCAGCTTCGAGACCATCCCGGAGCGACGGGCGGTTGGGGTGGAGAGGAAGGCGGGGGGCCCTGCTTGGGGGCATCTGGGAGTATGTGAGGGCGGTTCTCCACAGTGTCCACGAAAAGGGCTGCAAATAGGTTTGGACTCTGGGTTGGTGCTTGAACTCCCGCCCACTCTGTGGTCCTTGGGGGCACCGGACACACGACGGTGCTGGGTGTGGAAGGCCCATGGGCTGCTCCTGGCTTTCCAGACCCAGGTGTCCGATGTCCAGGGACCAGCCTCTGCCCAGGGCAGCCGGTGAGTTTGCTGCCCCCTGCCCACGAAGGGTGTGTCCCACCGAGTCAGGCGGCCACTAATGGAGCGGCAAAGGGAGCCCATCCCAGAGCACTGTGGGGTGTCTCTCCCAGGCCTCTGCTCTGAGGCACACGCTGCAGTTGGGCACGGCCGGCCACCCTCCGCGGGCCAGGGCCTGAGCACCGTCGCCCCTGGGAAGTTTGGCGGAGTTCTGTGTGTGTGTGAGTGTGTGTGTGTGAGTGTGAGAGTGTGTGTGTGCATATGTGTGTGACTGCTTGTACATGGGAGTGAGCGTGTGAGGCGCGGGAACCCCGAGAGGAGACGTGGGGAGGCGGCCCGTGCCCCTACGGTGACGGTGACGTGGCACCTCCAGCCTCCATGGGAGACTACCCCCTCGTGCCCACCCTGGCCCCAGACCCCAGACCCCTGGACGGCCAGTCCCATCTGCTGACTTCCGTGTGACGAGGAGAACAAGGGTTTGTGGCCAGGCTAGAATCCGTCCTTCCCGTCGGGCTCCTGAGCTGGGCCGGGGGAGCCTGCACCTTGTGCACTGTCGGGGATGACTTCCTCCCCCCAAACAAGAAGTAAGACGTCGGCTTTTGCCAAAACTTGTTGTGTGAGCTGCCAGGGATGATGCGTCCGGAAACCTGCGATGAAGAAATTTCGAGGAAAAAAAATTAGAAATCAAAGGAAAGTTGGGGGAAACGGGGCCAGGGGATTTTCCTCGGGTTTCTCCCCCGAGCCCCAACTCCTCGCCCCCACCCGCCCTATAATCTTCTTGATTACTTCTGTCGGAGGGCATCGGGTCAACACGGCGCCCACTGGAGCGGGGAGCCCTGGCTGAGTGGGAGCTGGGGGCAGCTGGGGTGCGGCAAGGGGGGGCTTGGGGTCCTGCGGGAAGCCACCTCAACCCTGGAGTTGGTTTCCTTGGAGCCCAGACCTGCATGTGGCATGGCATGGGCAGGGGCACAGATTTCCCATGTGTGCAGCCACCCCGTCCCCAGCAGGGTCCGTCCGGTGGAGGGCCTCTACCTGCAGCAGGGTACTGGGGCTGTGGGAACACGCACCCCACGCGTAGTGGTTTCCGACAACGTGGCCCGATTCTCCTGCAGCTCTGGAGTCCCCAAGTTTGGCATGCGGCTGGCGGGGCTAAGAGCAACGGGCAGCCGGGCTGCATTCCCTCGGAAGGCTGTTGGAGGCCGAAAGCTTCCCCAGTCTCCTGTCCTGGAGGTTACCAGTGTTCCCCAGCTTCCAGACCCTTCCTCCTGCATCCCTTGTCACATCTACTTCCTGTGAGCTTCTTCCTCACCTGAGGCCCGGGGGTCCCATGGTTCAAGCATCCTTGAGTCCCTTTCCTAACCATGCCAGCAGCATCCCTCTCCCTGACCCAGAGGTTCTGGGTATCAGGATGTGGATCTCAGACTGAAAACCAAAGCCAGTTCCCCCATTCAAAAGGGGGATTTCCCTGTGACTGCCATGCTGGTCCCTGGCACCCAGGCCCAGGGGCAGCAGATGGGAGAGGGTCAGGCCTGACGTTCCCTGCAGAGCCCCCCCGGGCCCCGGCGAGAGCCATGTGCTCGTTCTTGCGTAGTCTAACTGTCTTGGGGGAACTTCGTCTGCTCTTAGGGAATAATCCCGAGCAAATGCTTTTCATCAAGGATCCCACAAGAAGCAGCATCAGGATCAGGCCTTTGAAATGTAAGCCATGTAACGACTAGAGGTGAGGGGCCCCGGCTTTAATCGAAGCTTCCTGGAAAAAAGCAGTTTTCTTGAGGACTAAAAAAAAAAAAAAATACAAACACACCCCAGTAGCCGAGGGGTCCGGTGGGGCCACCTCTGTTGGCCGCCCCAGCCCTGGCCCTCCTCTGGCATTGGGAGCCCTCAGGGCCCAGAAGGGCTCCTGAGAATTTCCAGTCTTGTCCCTGTTGAACCAGAGAGACCCTTTGTCAGGCCTTCTGTCCAGAGATGAACATCTCCCTCGCCTTCTAGAACATTCTCTGCAGTCATGGAGATGGTGGCCTGGTGGGTGGGCCGTGAAGCCTCCCTAACCCTCTCATCCTCCTCTTCAGTCTCTTCCTGTTTCCTCTGATGGCCTTGGGTCCAGACAAGGCCTGGGGGGTCAGCGAGGCCAGGGTCTCCCCATAAGGCCGCACTTCCCACATGCCCGCTTGCCACCAGACCCTACCACCATTCCTCCTGGGAGTCATTGCCCCCAAACGTGCCTGACGCTTATCTCCCGGGCAGAACAGTCACATTGGGGCGCTGCTTGTGGCTGGGGTAGGGGACACGAGCACAGAAGGAGTCTCCACATTGTAAGGAACAAATAGTTACCATTAGGCCCAACACCAGCGTCCCATCTTCTTGAGAAAATGCCATTATTCCTTGGGAAAAAAAATCCCAATGTTCTGGATTGGACGAAATCACTTCGATTGTCATGCCCTTTGCGTCCAGAGAAATGAAAGACACCACGATTTGGAGGCCCTGCTTGGCCCCTGCTTCATTTCTTAGTAGACTACAGTGAACTTCACACAAAGAAAGGCACCTGACCCTTGCAGGGGGGTGGGGGAGGGGACAGACCCCAGCCCTCACCTCCCCCTCCTCCCACGACCCTGAGATCTTGGAGAAGCATGGCCCCTGCCAGGACCCCGGGGCCGCTGCCCCCATGGGCTGGGGCGGGAGGCTAGAGGGTCTGCCCCGGGAAGATGAGGACGGCCCTGCGGGGAGCGGGGGGACTTGGGGGGGCCACTGAAAGGGCAGCCATCCGCCTGTCTGCTCTTTGAAGGCACAAGCTTCTCATCACTGGCTCACTCCCGCTGCTCACAAGAAAGGCGTGAGCGGGATGGTGTGAACAGTATGGGGCTGGCCGCCCCTCCTGTGTGGGAGGCCTCAGCCCAAAGCAGAAGGGGCGGGCGCCCTCCTGGAGGGGTGGGCCGGGGACCTCGGGGGCTGTGCTGGGTGGTGGTCCCTGCGAGACAGAGCTGCACCCCTGCCCCTGTGACCAGCCACACGGGACCTGAGCCAGCCCCTGAGAGCTTGGCACTGTCCTCTCCCTATCTGTCTCTGTTTCCCCATTTAGTACTGGCCCGAGGCCGGCTGGTCATGGGCCGAGTCCCGGAGCCTTCCTGTGTGCACTCCAGGGGCTGGCGAAGCCCCGGAGCCCATCCTCGGGGCCCTCCGGTGGCGGCTCCCACGCTGACCCGCCACCCACCCCTTCCGAGCCCTCAGCAGGGATCTCCCTCCTTTCTAGCTTCCAGGGTGGGAGACAAGGCAGGAGTATGCTCTCCGTGTGCCGGGCACGTGATTGCACCTGTGGTCTCTAGTGGCAGAAGCTGCCGGCCTCACACCAGGACGGTGTTTAGAGGGCATTTATGCAACAGGAAGACTTGACATGCTCTGCTGCAGGGAGCTCCAAGGCCTCTTCTCCCTGCAAAGAGGGCATTGGGGGGGAAACCAAGGCCTGCAGGGTGGTCTGTTTCTGCAGGGGACTTTAGAAACCTTCATTCATGGACATATCATTTGTAGGCTCCCTATGAATACCCAGAGCCTATGCCTACGAGCAGGTGTGAAATACACAAATAACACAAACGCAAAAATACAGAACACACGTAAGTCCATACTATTGTGTTCACAGAGAGAGAGGAGTCGCCCACCGTCATGACTGTGACGTGTAAAATTCAGTGATTTCTACTGTATTCACAGAACTGTCCAGCGACCACCGTGCTCTCACATTTGAATGGGACATTACTGTCGTCTGTTTATATGTAACCCTAAGAATAGGCAAATCCATAGAAATGGAAAAAAATGAGTGGTCACCCGCGGCCGGGGATGAGAGAGCTGAGCAAGGACGGAGTGCTATTGGCTATAGGGTTTCTTTTTGGGGTGATGTGCACATTCTAACCTGAGGGTTGGACAACTCTGTGAATGTGGGATCCCTTCTTATGGCTGAATATTTTTCCCTTGGATGGAGAGACCTTGTTTTGTGTGTCTGGGAACAGGAGAGGGACCCGTAGGTCGTCTGCAAATTTTGGCTGCTGTGGGCAGTGCTATGGTGAACGTCCAAGTACGAGCTGCCTCACAGGTGGGCTCTCATTTCCTTTGGGTGGGCACCTGGTTTTGGGATTGCTGGGCCATGTGGTTCCTCCTGGCCTCCTCAGACCCAGCCATGGCATCAAGCTGACCTGCAGAGAGCCTGAGCCTAAAATGTTTACTCTCTAGAAACACTCAAGCATCAGACCTGCCACCAAGCATCCCAGAGTCTGCCGAGACCACACAGGCTCTGTGCTCAGCCCAGAGCCTGGATATGGCAAGTGTGCAAGAAATAGGCTATCACTACTCTTTCCAAAGCTAGGTCCACCGCTGTAAGTTCATTTTTATTAAGAGCCCTAACCCTGATTTTGTGCACCCAACAGAAACGCGTTCCATGTTCAAGTTCATCTCAGCTTGCTCCGTCAGCCTCGTCCCCTAAAGAGTGCTAAGTCCTCCGGCGTCCGTCGCAGGGACTCCTGGGAGGTTGATCCTATGCACGGAGTGCCAGGCTGCTGCCCAGTGTGCACTGACGGCCGAAAACAGAGCTCAGCCCCACCACCAATATTCAAACGCGCCAGCTCTCACCCTCTTCCACCTTCTCCTGGCTCCGCGCTGCCAGGATCCACTGGCATATCTGATCTCTGAAAGTTTGCTTGGAAAAATAAAACAATCCAGGGCACGGAGCAGAGACAAAAGCACACGTGATTCCCTGCCCATTAATCTCTGTCAGTCTGGAGATGCAGACTTCAGACATCAGAAATCACGAGACGGTTTTCTCTTACGCACATGCTTCTTATTAAGGGTCTGGTAACTCATAAAAGTGTTCCCTGGAGGGAAAAAGGGATAAGAGCAGAGGCTCATTGGTAGGTTGTCTGCCTACCACGGAACTTCTAAAACAAGTAAATTTTAGGAGCACCTGGGTGGCTCAGTCGGTTGAGCGCTGGACTCTTGACTTTAGCTCAGGTCATGATCTCGGGGCCATGAGATTGAGCCCCGTGTTGGGCTCATCGTGGAGACTGCTTGTCCTGCTCCTTTGTACCTCACCCTGCTCATGTACTCTCTCCCTTTCTCTCTCTCAAATAAATAAAAAAAAAATCTCAAAAAATAAAATAAGATACAAGTAAGTTTTAAAAACTCAGATTTGCTCCTTAATTCCATGCCCTGGCCGAGAGGCACACCTGGCCCCTGTCTCCTTTACTACAGTTATCCATGTGCACAGGCAGAGTTGGTTCCAAGAAATCTCACCAAGAAATGGATTCAGTCTGTGGTCCTACCTGCCCTGAGGATAAACATCCCAGCAGGCTCTAAATTTCTGCCCCAAAGTTGGTTTTATCTTCTCCTGTTTAATTACTAATGGCCAAAGGGATGGTGGAGACATGCACGAAACACCTTGGTTACAGAATGCAGTGGGAAAAAAGAGGTCTGCACACTGACCTCTTGTGGGCGGGGGACATGGACCTCCACCACCACTTGAAAATGTATTTTTTTTTTTTTTAATTTTTAAGTAGGCTCCATACCCAGCATGGGACTTGAACTCACGACCCTAAGATGGAGTGTCATGTTCTCCATTGACTGAGCCAGCAGGTGTCCCTTGATAATGTGTTTTAAGAGAATATGTGCTGGCAGCTGGATAGAGAAATCTGATTCCATTTTAATAAATACAAGTGAGTAACTTTATTTTTAACATCGTAATTAAACTCCACCACAGAGCAAGGACATGAGATTCTTTGTTTCCATTTAATAAACCAGAGTGAGTAACTGATAGAAATCTGATACAATCAGAGCAAGAGCATGGTAACAGTGAAAAGTAGCTAGAGGGTCCATGGACATTTGCTGTGTAATTCTTCCAACGCCTGTGGATGTTTTAACTTTCGTATAACAAAATGCTAAATAAAGAGGATCTGGGCAATAACAGCTGGTCGTCTTTCTTCCAGTTGCAAACTCCTCCCACTCACATGCGGGAAAGTTCAGCACCCTTTGTAAACTCCAGGCAACAGGCATTCTCATTGTGAGCTTGGAGGTAAGATCAGAGGAGATCTGTGAAGGGCAGTGTTTCTGAGGGGAGGATGCTGATGTCTGCAACTTACCTGAAAATGTACCCCTAAATCAGTCAGCAGGGCGGCGGGAGGGCTCCAGTTCTAGTGCCCAAGGCTGTGGCTGCTGTGGTCTTGCCGATGCTTCATGACGTGGCGGGGGCAGGGGGTGGAGGCAGAGAGAGGTCTGCCAGCCCCACAGAGACAGAGGGGTTGGAGTGTGGATGGGACTCCACACTGCCCCTGCCCTCGCAGGCCGGGGGACCCTCAGACCTTGGCCATCTACTTCAGAGAATGCTCACTTTCGTCAGAACCAGGAGGAACCAGCGAGAGCAGGCACATGCAGGGAATGGAAACAGGACTTTGGGGCCCCAAGAGGAAAGCTGTGTCCGTGGGTGAGAGGGGCTGGCCCTGTGCAGGGCCGCAGTGACGACGTCGGTACCCTGTCTGAGCCGCGGGCGTGCACCCCTCGGTGTACATTTCGGCAATGGCGCTCACATCCCTCCTGTCTTCCATTCTCTGTTCAAGGGCTGACTTCCAGGGAAGGGAGCCAGGGGCTCAGCTTGGGGAAAACGTTCCTTCTGGGTCCACTGCTAGCCAGACGGTGGTCCTCAGGACCCTGGCCCAGTTATTGGTGTGCACTGCTGCAGCTGGTTCAGGAAAAGGGGAGAGCTGGATAGACGTTCCTGCTGGTCATATTCGCTGAATTCGTAGTGTCTGCGAAAATCTGTAAAATGGGGCAATTATAGGCTTTCATGAGAGCCCTTGGTATAGAGACTGGCATAGGGTATGTGCTCGGAAATGGCAGCATTACTCATCAGGGAGGACAGAGAGAACGTGTGTCCCAAATAGCATGACAGAGCCCTTGCCTGTCATTGCCCCTCCCCCAGAGTATTTGGTTATCCACCGCAGGGTGACAAGTGTCCCCTCACCCCGGAGCCTGGTGGTTTGAAGCAGCAGGTGTCATTTGCTCTGCTCATGAATGGACAGCTTAGGTGACAGGTGCAGGGGGCTGGCTCCCCGGGCTCCTCGCAGAGTGGGTGGGGCAGCCCAGGTGGGGTAGGGGGCAGCTGGTCTTGGCTGTGGATAGGGAGCTCTGTGGGGGCTCTGTTCCTTGCCCTGGGCCGTCTCTGCAGAGCTCCTTGGGCTTCCTCAGAGCATGGCAGTCTCACAGGGATTGACCATGACAAGGCAGCCAGCTTCTTTCCATGGAGCTGCTTTAAAGCGGCAAGCTTCCCAGTGCCAGGGTTTCAGAACATTGCCTCCACCGTGTTCTATTGATCAAGCAAGTGGTCCAGGCAGAGGAAGTGTTACCCCCTCTCGGTGGGAGGAGCAGCAAAGAATCTGCCGTTGGTCAGTTCTCCTCTGCCTCCCGCGGTCTAAGAAAGGATTCGAGCCTCAGGCCTTGCATGGCTCTGTCTTGGGTCCTTATTCAAATCAGCGCATTTCTGAACCTCCCTACCTTCGGAGCACAGATGTAAAAATCAGTGCTTGGCCTCAGAAGTTCAGGTAATTGGGGAGACAAAGCAAAACCACTTGAAAAGATCTTTTGTTGCACGGGCCATAAGTACGGATTAATCCAGATCAAAAGTGCAGAGCACGAGGGCAGAGATTCTCAGCGCCCGGTGTGCGCCCGGGTAGCCAGAGCAGGTTTGTTAAAAACATTGGTTCTGGGCCACCTCCCCCCCCCCATTGAAGACTGTCCCTCAGTAGCTCTGGAGGGGGGTCGAGATAGCTAAATTGAACAGATCATTTATATTTTTGAAAGGGAATCTATCCAGAAGGGGGAAGATTCATTAGGACCAAAGACTATACAGTAGGATTTCCTCTTTCCCACCTCCGACCCCAGCCCCTGAGCCCCCCTCGGAAGGGACTGGATGTCGCTCACGCTTCTTGGGTATTTTCACAGACGGGGTTCAAGCACTCACATGCACAAGCTTGAACACAAGTGGATGTGTGCAAGTGTAAGCATGAGTCTCTACCGTGTACGCAGGTGCAGGTGTGCCCAGATGTCTGTGTGTGGACATGTGTTCGGCGTCCGTGAGAAGGGACGCATGAGTGTTTCTGGGTCCTTGTCTGTCTACACGGAGCGTGCGTATGCACACGCCCCCTCTCCCTCCTCCAGGGACAGCTCCTGTTTCCACAGTGGAGTACCTTGCTTCTTCCACAGCCCACACATTTGGAGAGGATTCCTTACCCTTTAAGTGCCCGCAGCATACCACATCGCATGCATGGGTCCCTGTTTATGCTGCTCTATCACTGGCTGGTCTTTGGCCTTGATAAATAATGGCACGTGGACATCATTCATACACGGGCACGTCTGCCTGACTGTCTTATTTCAGGGCCAAATGGTATGTGCACTTTAAGACTGTGAGAGTTTCGGGCGCCTGGGCGGATCATTCTGTTAAGTGTCTGCCTTTGACTCAGGTCATGATCCCAGGATCCTGGGACAAGTCCTACACGGGGCTCCCTGCTCAGTGGGGAGCCTGCTTCTCCCTCTCCCTCTGCCTGCCCCCATGCTCATGCTGTGCTCTCTGTGTGTGTGTGTGTGTGTGTGTGTGTGTGTGTGAAATAAATAAAAAATTTAAAAACAATAATAAAATAAAATTGTGATAGTTTCTGGCTAATCGCACTGCCTAGAGTTGGCACCAGGGCACATTTGCAACAGTAACACGTGAGGGAGGGTGAGACTCAGCCTAGAGGCCAGGAGACTGACACTCCCAAGCCCGAGAGCCGTGACCCTAGAGCAGAGTGTGGCTCTGGGCATCTCCCTCGAGGGTGAGCTTTCAGGACTTGATGTCCTGGGAAGGTGGACATTCAGTGGCTCCAGCCATAGTGACACCTTCAGAGCCCCCAGAGCAAGAGCTGTGGTTTAAAGCAGCTGTAGCCACCTCGCAGGGACAGAAAGGAACGTTTCCAATGTCACAGTGGACCCATCCAGGGGAAGAAGCTACAACTCTTTTATCCTGCTGAAAATATGTTTCTTATTTACAGGTGACATGCTACGTGTCTAGAATTGGCTTCAAAGGGACCCAAGGGATTGACGGCGTGAGAAGGAGGGCGGGGAGCACCGGGCTGGTGACGGGTGGCCACTGGACATGGACGATGGGCGCACGGTGCAGCCCAGGCTTCTCTGCACGACAAAGGTTCTTCAAAAGTCCCATAGTTAAAGGTTGCAATACTGCGTCTGCTTAAGACACAGAGATCAGTAAAAGTACCCCGATTCTTTGTCTGTTTCAGAAACACACTGCCACAGCAGCCGACAATTTTCAGGGACCGTGTTAAGCAGAACTGAAAGCTACTTTTAGAGGGGCTCCCTCACCACGTGGCGGACCCCCTCCCCCGTTTCATCTCCAAAAGACTGAATCCATCACACACACTCCCGACAGCATCCAGATCCCCTGAATGGGCTATAAAGTATTTCAAGGTCTCTGAGTAATTTAATGCCCTATGAAAGTAAAATAAATTGTGTACAAATAATTCAATAAGCTCAGGGAAGTGGGGAAAAAAAAAACATTAAGCCTGTCACAGATGGCACCTCTAGGCAGCGTTATCAAAGGAAGGTTCATAATTTAACAAAACCGTCTTGGCATCACACACAAAAGCCCTCCTGTTTGATCCCTTAATAACACCGCTTAGCACTTTCTGGGGAGCTGGCTTCGAGCGCCGGAGCTGTTTCCAAGCATTAGCTAATCAATCATCAAAAGATATTTTCCACGCAAGCAGACAGGATTCAGAATGTCACTTGACCCCCACGGAAGCGGTGTTGGAAGCTAAGAGGCTTTTCCAAGGTCACGTGGGGGGCAAAGGTCACCTTGGGGGTTGCCGCTAATGAGTTTCTGGCTTCTTCTGGCTCTGGAGAAGGCCCCTGTCCCCCCGCCCCTCCTGGGTCACTGCGGGGCCCCGCCCATCCGGCTGGATCACGGGTGGTGGCTCCCCTCCCTGCCTGGCCTTCATCGGGGACACTGCCGGCCAAAATAGGCCAGTGGAGTCATTGTCCCCTCCCTTGCTCTGGGTCTGGAAGTGGGGGGTACGTAGGCTCTTCTCCGAAGCACAGAAAGCCTTGCTGGGGACAAAAGAGCACACAACTGGCCCCTGGTTTTTGGTCAGCAGCCCACGTGGGTTTCGGGAACTGTCTTCTTAAATTTCAGAAGAAGGGGTGAACGCCACTGGACAGGGGCTTAGAGGTCAAAGAAGGATGCCCAGCACAGTATACCATCCTTCCCCTCAGGAGGTGCTTCCTGGCCCCCTCCCCACTCTCAGTCCCTTGTAAGGGGACAGGAGGACAGGGACAGATGGCACCTTGAACCGGGGAGCACCTGCAGGCGCTGCCCCAGCCGGGTGATCAAGGTGACCCCTGACAGGATGCAAAGGGAAGGGGATGTCACACGGGTCGTGTTCCCGGCCCCACACCATGGGGCGTGGTCGAGTCCTAAGAAAAGCCATCAGACAGGCTGAGAGACACTGGGTAACATCACCGACCAGCACGGTCGCTCCTGTTCACCGTCAGCAAAGGTCACAGAAGACGGGGGATGGTACCGAAGCCCACAGATGCCAGGAACCTAAGGAGACGTGGGGGCCATGTGCTGGCAGGGCCTGGATGGGACGCAGGGGCAGAAGGGACATCCGTGGAAGGCTGGTGCATCTGGAGCGCCCAGAGCCAACAGTGCTGCTGCCCCAGGGCTGCTGTCTCGGCTGTGACAGGGGTCCCCCGGTGATGTGGGGTGACAGCACGCAGGGAAGCGGAAATGGGGGAGGGACGTCCGGGAAGGCTCCATGACACCTTTTTAAACGATGAACGCACCTTGATTTCTGGAGCAGCTCTGGGTTCGGACTGGACTACGTTATCCTGGACAATGCTGTCACGTTTTCTGTAAATCAAAATGTTTCCAAATAAAAAGTTCCACTAGAACAACATTAAAGGTGAAAGTCCTCTACCATCCTCCCTCCTGTCTCAGGGGACTGTGGGAAGCATGGCCACCACTTTCTAGAATACTGTTCCAGAATTCTGTGGCACCTAAACAGGTCTGTCTGTCTCTCTTTCTTTCTTCCTTCCTTTTAAATCAGGTCTGGATCTTACGGTACATGCTCTTGGTCTCTTGCCTTTTTCACTTAATCCATATCTGGGAGGTATTCAGGGGGAGCAGCAGGGCTGTACCTCGCTGTTTTTAACTGTCTGCAGGTCGTCTTTCTGCCGCTTCCCATAATTTATTTGTGGCCTGATCCCAGCAGGTGCACCAGCTGGCTTTGTCGTCTGACTATTGTAACACCACCACCGGTGTGTCACAGAAAAAGTCAGCAAACACAAGAAAGAAAGGCTTCACTTTACTCATGATTCAACAGTCAAAATGCAGGTGGTATTGGCATACTACTTTGGGTCCCCTGGACATGCCTGTCTGTAGCCCGGGCCCGTGAAGGTGTGGGACGGGGGGTGTGACCTCAGCACATCCGAGCATGGGGACAGAGGGGCAGGCAGTGACTCGGGAACCCTCAAAGAGCTTCTGGAAAGCTACTAAAATTCTCTTTGTGCATGTGCTGTTGGTTACTCAGGTGCGTTCACTTGGAGAAAATTCTTTGAGGACCACGTCCATGAACTCTACACTTTTCTGCAGGTTCCCATTTAATGAAAAGTTGGGGGGGGGTGCCTTGATTTGCCTAGACTCCGTATCCATCCTTCGGAAGAAACACGTAGGATGGACACGGGGCAGGGGTCCTAGCCATCGTCTCCTCCCTGGCGGCATGAGACTACAGAGAAACAGATAAGTTCTTCAGAATAACCCTCTCCAAATTTAAGAATTCTTCATCAATATACCACACTTCCTAGATTTTAAAAAGTCAGACAACATCACACCTTTATTTTGGTTTCTACAAGGGAGCTACCAAATAAACAACCCACTAGCTATAATACCCTTTTCTCCCCCATTTGCAAAGACTTAAGAAAAAAGCCTTACAATTTAAGTAACTGGAGGTTACTCTGGGAGAAAAAGGACAGTGGTGTAATTTAATAGAGTTATTGCGGGAATCTCAATGACTTGCCAACCTTAATCAAGGTCAGTAAACTGACCTTTTATTTGGGAAAATCCAAAATGAAATTAAGCATGCCACATCCTCCAAATCCAAACCAAGGATCTGGAGAAAGACACGGTGAGTGTCCGGAAGACACATTCCCCGAGCACTTGGATACCACGTGGGCAATCTGCTGCTTTAACAGTAGGAAGCAAAGGATGGCACTTCCCTGAGGTACAAGTCCAGGGTCAGGCTTGGCATGGATGGAGACCTTCAGGTGACCACTCTGCCCCCAGAGGGTAACAGCAGAGCTGGACCACAAACCGATACCCACGAGGGTTTTGGTAAACTCCCCAGAACTCCATCAGTGAACCTCGGTCTCAAAGCCATAAGAGAACCAGCATTCTGGTGCAGAAACAGGCAGTGACGTCCTCCTCCGTGCAGAGCACCCCCCCCCCCATTAAGACCAACCTTTATTTTGGCTGCTCTTTGATAAACCAAAGCCTCCTCTGATTTCCCCATATTTTCCCGGCTTCTGTGTGTCGCACAAGCCTTGTACATTATTAATACTAGTTTTGAATTGAGTTACTTTGCTCTCGAATATGAAAGGTTCTCTTTGGGGGACTTTGAAACGTGCTCCCTGCAAACTCCCATTAAGGCAGTTAGAAATAAAACGTGATGATCGCCTTCCTTTGAACATCTGGAGTTTCTAAAAATCAAGACCGCCCATGGAACCCAGAATCATATTTGCACTCAAAGAAAGCACCAGATCTGACTCAAAGAGCTTTCTCCATTTGGATGTGGCGTAATTAAAAGCTTGCGCTCGTGGACTGTTGCTATGGGCACGGTGTTTCGTGCGTGTCTAAGAATCACGAAGGCTGTATCACGGTGGGCAAGGTGATCCGGGAAGGGGTTTTTGGGGAGGTGTGCTTATGAGAGGGGCGGGTTGGAGGTGGGGACAGAGGGAAAGGATGAATGCATCCAAAACTTCCTTCGACCTGAATTATTTGTCTAGAGGTGACACGGGAAAGATCTCCGTCCTAGGTGGACAAAATCCTAGAGAGGTGGCTGATGGAACCCAGAGCTGCTACACAGAATTATTCTGGTATGAAATATTTCCTCTTGAGGTTGAGTTTTCTTTCCTTGTCTACAGCAACAGCGGCGCCCAGACACAAACAGGTTCAGGATGATTGACTTGCTTGTTTCAGGTTGCAGAGACGAGATTCCCCAGGAATAAGGTACAATGAAAAACCCAAACCACATGATCTGGGCTTCTGAATTCCTACAAAACCTTCCCCAGATGATCCGGCCCACACTGCTGTCTCCCTTCTCCACAGACCTCCCCATAACTTGTACAGCAGTGGACATGGCTGGTTTAAATGCTGGTGTCACCAACTAGCCGGACGGCCTCCCACAGGCCACTTGGCCTCTCTGTGGCTCAGCGTCCACGCATGGCGTAAGATCACCTGCATTCCGGAGGGTCGTGAGGGGGCCTGTGGGGGCAGGGCGCACCAGAGGTGCCAGGAATTAGGGATTCTCCTTCTGCCCACAGTTCCCACTGATGGGATGATCATGAGCCTAGTGTCCCACTTAATCCCCACTGCCCACAGGGAAGCACGTGCTGCCATTATACCATCTCATGAACGGGGAGACAAAGCCATTCCACGTGGGGAGCCGGCGGTGGGGCCAGAGCTGTGGACTTTGGAGGCTGGGTCCTGCCGTCTCCAGTTTGGCGAGCTCCCTGCTAACACCGCCTGGGGCCAGTCACTGCCGGTCCCTGTCCTGCTTGTCATTGCATGGGATGCTTGTAACACCCTTGTGAGGTAGGGTTCCCCCCGCTTCACACACGGGGGACATGTTCAGCAAAGTCCCTCTTCACTTGTCCGAGGCCATCGAGCTGGGAAGAGGAGGGACTCCCCTCTGAGTGTGCGAGAGCTGTTTCCACCTGGGGCCTGAAAAGTCCCTACTTTCTCGGATCCGGGCGACTTGGCAACAACCATGCAGGAAGCTTGTGGGTGTTTTACGGGGTGCAGGGGGATGGCGGAGGGGGCCAGGGCCCAAATAAAATCCAAGCTGGGCACTGCCAACCTCCTGGACCAATTAGAGCCAATTACAGACTTTTATGCAATCTGACAGTTTCTTGCAGGAGTCTTTCATTACCTTGTAAATCACAAAGTACCCAAGCCTTTGCGTCTGATAGCCTAGGCTTGTCTGGGAGCCTTTGTATGTGCCTCAGTCCCGGACTTCTCTGCCTCGGTTCAGCTACTACCATCGAACCCTGTCTAGTTCGTGTTTATGTGTACAACTTCACTCCTGCCCCATCCCCGAGGCAGGACAGGTGCCCAGGAGACAGCACAGAGGCTCCTGACACAGTGACATCCCAGGGCAGAGGGCAGGTCACAGATGTGGCTCTCTGGCTTCTCTTTGCCTCCTGCCTGGACTGTGGTTCCAAAACCTGCCACCGTCGCCCCCAAGCAGAACCCAGTCATGCCCCCATGGGAAGCTGGATCGTAACTCAAGTGAGGCAGTCTTCTTTGGGGGCATTGCTGTCCATTTTATAGGACTGCTAACTCTCCTTTAAGGTCTGCGGTTGCAAAGCCAAATGCTGCCAGGTTCTGCCAGGCAGCACGGAGAGGGCCAGAAGGTTGGTCTCGGTCAGCGCAACGTGCCAGGTCCTCATGGGAGCCACGAACGTGAACGTTCAATTCAAATCTCCAGACCCTGGAAGGACCAGGAATTCTTGATCCTTGAATCAGTTCTAATGGTTAAAGGAAGGACAAACAGCTTTCTGCCCGTCTGCCTGCAAACCACAGCTAGGCCTCGGTCGTCTCTCCGACATTTGGTCCACTTTTGAGCATCTGCTGTGCTCCGAGCATGGCATTAGGCACCAGCAGAGGGATGGTGAGCGAGACACTGGAGGGCCCGTCCATTCTTGGCCCTCCTGACTCCCACTCCGACAGCACCTGTCCTCTGTGACTAGCTCACTGCTCTCAGCGCAACACCATCGGGCTGCAAGTGTAGCAGGTGTTAGGATGTCCTTCTGTTAGAGCCCAGCCCAGGCCACGGTACGGGTGGACCACATCTTCTGTATCCATCATCCGTCCACGGAACACTTGGTTGGCTCTACCTCGCCGCTCTTGGGGACCATGCCCCCGTGAACATGTGTGTGCAGGCATCTCTCTGAGCCCCTGAGCTCAGTTCTGTGGGGGCGCTGCCCAGCAGTGGCGTTGCTGGAGGCTACGGGAATTCTGTTAACATTTTCTGGAGCAGCCATACTGTTTCCCATGGCGGCCACCCCGTTTTACCGTTGTCCCCCTTCCGATGCAGCTGGGTAGCAGGGGAAGAGCATGGTGGTTATCTGAGCGCACGGGCCCTGGGGAGGCCGCCTAGGTTCCGACGCCTGCTTGCTACTCCCGCCTGAGCTGTGAGGAGGTGCATAAGTCATTTAACCTCTCTGTGTGGCCTCAGACATGGAATGGGACTGGGGGGGAGGGTGGTGGTTAACAGTCCTTGCTTATAGGGTTGTTGGTGGGGGGGCTGTGAGCTCGGGCTCTGAAAGCTGCGCCTTATGCACGGTTGAGATCCATGTACAACTTTGTTCAATAAAATGTGACCCGCTCTTGCCAAATCTTCCCATTTTTAAACAGAAGCTGGAAATCTGGATTTTTTTGTGAAATCCCCTGCTTTCAAAATGTTGGCAAGCAGTTCGGATTCAAAATAAAGTCATATGTGAGCCTGAGAGACCTATCTGTGAGCCAGAAATGTTGCTGGGCTGCCCATGTACCTTCCAGTGACCAGTGATATGCCCCGCAGACAAGGAGGGCTGCATGGAGGAGGTCACATTTCAGTGGAAATGTGACATGGAAACGTGACGTGGGCAGCGTCGTACCAGCAGAGTGATAGGTAAGAATGGGTCTTTTTAAGAATGTGCCGGAAATGTCTCAGAGTAGTTGTCAGGGGCTGCAGTGGGCCCCCTCCCCAGCCATCTGATGCCCCAACCTCCAGGACCTCGGAATGTGAGTGTTGGAGAATAGTGTTTAACAAAGATAATGAGGTGAAACAAGGTCATTAGGGTCCAGTATGACTGGTGTCCTTGAGCAAGAGGGACTCTAGACAGAGATGCATGCAGAGGGAAGGCCACGAGAGGACCCAGGGCGACCTCTGCATCTGCAGGCCAAGGAGAGAGGCTCCCGCAGGACCCAGCGCTGAGCTCACACTTCTGGCCTCCACTGCGGGGGACGCTGGCCTCTGTGGTTGATGCCCCCTGGTTGGTCACTGGGTCACAGCTGACCCAGCAACCTGATCTGGTAGCTACGACCTCGAACCCTCTTACTGAGGTCACACGAGACCCCTGGCTCACCTCAGCGCCCAGTTCTCAGCCTCCCATCATAACCTACTGCACGCAGGGCGGTCTCCAGACATCTGTTAGTTTGTAATTGGCTTTGGTCGGGGTGATAGAATTGAATAAACATGACAGAATTAAACACTCAAATGTGCACAACTTGGCGGCTGTGGGGACACCTAGTGCCCAGACACTTGGGCCATCGGGAGGAAAGCCTGTCCTCACGCAGCAGCCGAGTCCTGTGCCCCTCCCCCCCCATCCCCGCTGCCCTGGCTTGCAAGCTCCCCTGGTCTGGAGTTGCCTCTACGGCCGCAGGCCATACACAAAGTCACCGTGCGCGGCCTTCGGTGTCTGACTCCTCTCCCTTGGCATCATGTTCTTGAGATCCATCCACGTGGCACGGCGGAGTAACGTTCTGATGTGCGCATGGACAGGGCAGGCTCCCCTGCGCGCAGCCCCGGGGGGCTGTGCGCTTGTTCTTACCTGGGCAGCGGCGAGGAGTGCTGCCTGAGCATAGTTTCCACTGCTTTTGGTGACCAGCAGCTCTCCATGGGCCTTGCGCAGCTGCTTCCTGTGCGCCGTGTATGTACCCGGCCTGACGCCTCTCCCTGCCGCCTCACTAAGCCTCAAGATTCTCCCCGTCTTTACTGCGGGATCACGACGGCTTCCCTGCGGGTTCCAGGGGCTGCAAACGGGGTCTTTGGTTTGGACACCAAGGGCTTGGTCTGGCACTGATAAAGCAAGCGGCCTTCTATGGTGTCCCAGTGTCCCAAACTCTAAAGCAGAGCGAGGGAAAGCACTCTGCCTTTTTCTTGAATACACACATGCAGGGCCCACATGCAAATATGTGTGCGTGCACACGTGCACACAGGCACAAACACAGGGGAACACACAGGGGAACATACACTTGCACGTATGTACACACATTCATGCACCTGGGCAAGCACACATGCATGCAAGTAACCTGTGTGCAAATAGACACACACACACACGGACATGTTCACAGACACAGACACACACGTTCCTTCCTAGGACCTCTACAGCTCGTCTTGGAGAGGAACCCAGCAATCTCTAGAATAACAAAATGTAGTGGTTTTTATTACTGTCCCACGGCCCTGAGGTCATAAACCAGTGACTCCTTCCCTTTCAGGTCTCAACAAACAGGGCACGAGGACGGCTTCCAGGGGACCAGAGAGCATCTGAACGCCTTTACATGGGTGTGTTCACTTGTGAAAATTCTTCAAGGGGTACCGGTAGGATCTGGCCTTGCCGGCAGAGTCAGAAGTTACAACCGAAGTCTCACAATCGCGCCCTCCCCCATCTGGTCCCTGCGGGGTTCTGAGCTTTCCCTCCCTCCATGACCGCACTGACCTCAGGGTAACAGGTGTGTTGAGTGCAAGGCCCTGCCCCTTCTGTCGGTTCCAGACCTGCAGGCCGTGGGGCCCTTGAGACCAGCCGCTCCACCCAGAGCCGAGCTGGGACCGGCCCAGACCGTGGCAGCAACTTCTGCGGCATCCTGCTGCCCCCCCCGCCCCGGCAGGCAAGCGGCTGGAACAGATGTGGGGACGTTCACTTCGTCGGGAACAGACCGGCAGGCTCGCACAGACCCTTTGATCTCACCTCGGAAGAAAGTTATCATCCGTCCCAGAGAATCTGCAGTTCGGACATGAAAGACAAAGGCAGGAAGACAGGAGGGCACGGGAAAGCCGCGGAAGCAAGGCGCATGGCCTTTGAACGCCGGCGGCTCCCGGAACGGGCTGCCTCGTGTGGCCGGCAAGCTTCCTCGAGGATTTTCCTTCTTTATCTTTCCTCAGATGGGGATGTGCAAACCCCGGCTTTTGATGGGGGTGGCGGCAACAACCAGCCCCTTCATGGGAGGAAGTGGAGTTGCTCTGGTCCTGAGCTGCGCGGGAGGCGGGAGCCAGGAGAACAATGGGAGGTTCTGGGCCAGTCTGGGACAGGAGCCTTCCCTGCATCCCCCCCTCCCCTGGGGACAGCCAACTTTGGGGAAGAACGCCCGACTTTGGCAACCAGACCCTCACTGATCTCCACTCCTGGGGCTCCTATCCTGTCCTCCCGCACCAGTGAAACCTGTGCTCTTTGGGGCCAGTTAGTGGTGCGGGTCAGCCATGTTGCCCCTGCGGCCTCTGGGTGGTCGCACCAGATTTTCGGGCCTGGGAGCCCTGGGTTTGGACAGGACTGTGACTTGGAAGTGAGCAGTCAGAGGGAGAAGGGCTGGCCAAGGCCGTGCGCCTGTCAGATGGCAGCAGGGACAGCAAGCTTCAGGAGGCCCAGATCCCGGCCTCAGTGGGCCTGCAGGGGTTAGCAGGCGCTGAGGGGCACAGAGCGGGGTCCGTTGTTGGGTGCTAAGCTACTCTTTTTCAGGCATTTTAAAAACAGACTCCGACTTCTGACAACAGGGGCAAGTGGGGGGCTTGCTTCCCTATATTCTTCTAGTCATTTCTTACAGATGGACAAGGACAGAAATGAGAAGACTGAGGAAAATACTTGTTTAAACTCCAGAGAAGTACGGTAGGATTTGGGTCATCTTCATAATATATTTCCCACCCCCACCCCCATCCCTGTGGTATTTGGGGGGATTGTCTCTGGCAGCAGAGATTAAGTGGACTGCCTACCCCCCACGGAGGGTTTAATTGGCAACAGAGTCAGAACCCACTGATGTGTGCAAAATGCATTATTGTATTTAGGGTTGGAATGCTTGCACGGGCCAGCCGTTTCCCTTTCTGATTTTCCCACAAGTGTTCAAAAAGACCTTGTGTCTCCATGCCAGAGCGTCCGCTCCCCGGTGGGGCCAGGTTCCTGAGTTATGTTTTCCAGGAACCTCCAGGGAGAGAGGAAAGGTGTGTAAGTCCCTTAACTTCTGCTGTCCCCTGGTCGGGCAGAGAACATGCGAAAGGGGAAGAGGAGAATAAACCCTTAGCAGCAGTAACAGCCTCGCTCAGCAGGGTTTATTAGCATGCACAGGCCGGCTGGGTGCGGCAGGGAGGACACAGGGAAATCTGTATGGGGGCTCCTTTTCGGGTCTGCAAGGAAGGTCCAGGTTACACAGGATTTGGTAGGGAGGACCCTGGAGAACCCGGGAGTTCTCATCCCCCACATTCATCCTGATATGTTGAATCATGAAAAGGAAGGCATTTCCATGTTTAAAGGTTTACTTTCCTTCTGTCTTGGCGAATATCACAGACCTTTGTGGCTTTCTGGACAGAGGATATCCCCTCGCCCCTGTTTGGGTAACAGCATTTTTGGTGAGGATAGACCAAGCTCTGAACAATAGACCACGGAGTCCACACCTCTTAAACTTGGTGAAGTTCATGCCTTACTCGTGTCATAGTACAAGCCCCGGGTGTGGGGGGGGGCACACTGGTCCATGTGGTCATCTGGAAACCCAGGCTAAGCGAGAACCCCCCCACCCTGACCGTCTCTATCTTGCGCACCCACCATTCAGCTGGAAAGAGGTCTGGTGGGTGAGTCCCATCGCTGTGCCATGTTCCAGGGGCTGGGCTGAAGAAACGTGGCCATGTCTACCTGCAGAGGAGGCCAGGAAGCAAGGAACAACCATCTTCCAGAAGGAAAGAGGGGAGGATGGGTTTTGGAGCACCATCTTGCAAGGAATCCTCCCCTCCCCACAGTACGCAGACTTGGTGGGTCTTTAAATCGGGTTGCCCTGCCCCTTCCCGCCAAAGACATGGGCAGCTGATCCAAACTTGGCCAACTAGCCTGTTTCTCTCACGACTTTTAAGCCTGAATGGCGTTTGCTAGGACAGATTTTTTTCTTTTATGAAATTAAGCAGGTTAATCCCCGTGACAGCTGACGAGACCGTCAAGGTCTTCCCGCTTCTTTTCCCAAGACGGATCCTCCAGCCTTCCCACTGGTTCCGGGAGCTCCTCGTGGAGTGTCAGACGATCCTTGGCGTTAATTACACGAAGCTGTTGCACAGGCAATGAGCAGAGAATGGCCACTGATAGAGGGGGCTGAGCTCTGAGGAACTTGGGTTAACCAACTTGACAACGGGCCACGCGAGCAGAAAGTGTTCTGGGGAAGTTCTGCCCTATCTGTAGGTGATTCTTAGGGAGCCTCTAGTCTTCTTCTGTTCTGTGTCATGAGAATAAACTGTAGAAATGGGGAGTTGGTGTAGTTGAGTGGAAAGGACCGGCATGAGATGAGGTATCTGGAAGCCGTTGCCTCCTGCTCTCAGGAATACAGAATCCTTGGGCTTCGACGTAGATCTTGCGATGATCAAGGTGTGTACAAACCCTTAAGCTGTTCATGTTTTATTTGGCAGTAAGAGGACCAGTCACCTCCAATGTTGTGAAGACCAAATGTGGTAAAAGATATTAAGGCATTTCAAAAAAGCACTAATGTGGGCGCCTGGGTGTCTCAGTGGGTTAAGCCTCTGCCTTCGGCTCAGGTCATGATCCCAGGGTCCTGGGATCAAGCCCCGCATCGGGCTCTCTGCTCAGTGGGGAGCCTGCTTCTCCATCTCTCTCTGCGCCTCCCCCCCGCTCATGCTCTCTCTCACTCAGGTAAATGAATTTTTTTTTTTAAAGCACAAATGTTGCACCAATGTACGATGTTTTTGCTCTGAAGTACAATCAGTCAGGAGCCCGTACAAGTCAATCAGAACCTGAAAGAGTCAAACAAAACTAAACCCAAACAAGAAAACTCCCACCTTGAGATAGAAACCAGTCTCAGAGAACGTACCTCCTAAATAGGTGGGATTTGGGAGGGGCGTGGCTATCTGCGGGCAGCAGGGGGAGCAAATTTGTCCCCAGCTCTTTGTTTGACTTGCAAGGTGTTTAAATTTTTTAAATACCCCTGATTTTAAAAGAAAAGAAAATTTCAAGTAAACATTTTGATTTCTTGCTTTTCTTGTAAAACCCAAGATTCTGCTACTTTTCACCTTCGTCGCATTGTGGGTGGGGGACCCCCAGCAGGGGCGGGGTCACAGCGCCCTTTATAGACCTGGCACCTCTTGGCGCCCAGCCCAGCCCGCATGTTCATTAACGTTACTAGGTTAGCCCCGTGAGGCGTTTGTCTTTGCAAGCCCTGCTGGGGTTTCCGTGGGGTATACCCTATAAATGATGGCTTAGCCCCAGAGGAGCGGGGACCCACTGTGGTCCACCAGATACCAGCTGAACCTTTTGTGGCCATGTCCCTTTGTGACTTGGTCTCCTCGATGGAGCTCCAGACAACCACAAACCTCATTTCGGGGTTTCAGCCCCGTTTTAGATTTCTGCTCTCATTCTCCTTCGCCCCAGCCTCTTCCTCCAGACCCCACTCCTGGAGCCGCAGATGGAATGTACCCACAGCGTCTGGGTGGTTGGGAAGAAAGCCACACAGCTGGGGTGTAATTGTTACCTGGAACCAAATTATTTTTAATGGCTTTTGGAAGCTTCCCAGCCCCCTCCCAACTCCCACCCACCCATGGAGTTTCACAGCCTCTGGGGAAGGTCGGTGCCCTACCTTGGAAGCACAAGGCTCCCTGACTGGTGATGACGAAGACCGAAGACGAAGACGGGGGTGATAAGCCCAACCAGGATAAGCATCAAGGAGGGACGCTGGCTTTTCATGCTGATCCAAGGAGGTGCTGTTAGAGGCAGGGGATGAAAGGGAAGGAAACTTCAGGCTGATTGTCAGGATAATTTTTCCAAGAGCGAAATCAATTAGCCTCTGAAGACTCGCTTTTCGGCCACGATAGCCTTCAAAGCCAACTGCAAGGATGCTGGAAAGCGGGAACAGACAAGCCCCCAGCCCTGGGTGGCGTGGGGAGGCTCCTAACTTCTTAAAATGAATTTTCGAAGCAAAACATGTTTCCTTCTCTAGATCTGTTGCAGCACGTTCAACCTGAGCTCGCTCCTGACTCGCCATCCCGGGAGCATCAGCTGTACCATCACTCGTCCTTTCTGGGCTTGTGTTCTGAGCTGGGAGCTTGAACCCATAGTCGACCTCCCCTCCTGGCATCGTGCCGCTCTCCCTAAGCTTCTGACTGTTGGGTCTGACCACTGAGAGTTTCCTGAGGCGCACAAGTCTGCCAACACCCATGGAGCTCTGTGCTGGGCACCGTTCTCACGGGGCAGCAGAGCTGGGAGCACAAGACCCCCACCTGTGTGGAGAGACTGGGATAATTTAGTGGAATAATTGCATGGGACACGTTAACAATGGTGGGTCTTAAAGCCTTCCTCTCTGGCAGGAACACAGTTGGTTTGGGAGCAATGTGTCCAAAGCACTCAATTTCCCAGACTCCCTTGCAGCTGACCAGTCCTGATCAATGAGGTGGATGCAAATGTTAGTGAGGGGAGCCCTGTCTAAGGCTGGGGGACCTATCTGCTGTGCCTGTTGACCCTCCCTCACCGTCTGGATCATGGTGGTGCTGCTCAGTCACCTTGCTACTACGAGGACAAGAGTCACATACAAATACTGTGGAGCAAGGAGAGAGAGGGAGCCTGGTTCCCCAGGCTGCTCAGGCATTCCTGCTTCCAGAATCCTCTTGACACAAGAAACACAAACTCTCCAGCAAGCTAGCATGTAGCAATTAGTTCTAATACTTCAGTCTCTTTTATTAGTTCAGATAACCCACCTCTGTTTGTAAGAACAAAGAATCCGGAAATACGGTTTTAAATGGCCGTCTTGTTCTTCACATCGTGGTTTTTAGGGTGAAGGTTAACATGCCGCTGACTCCAAAACCTTCCGCAGAGCTGGGCTTGGCTGGGGCCGCCCGCGAGTGTCCGCGTGTGTCTCCTCTGCTGTGGGGTGGCGTCAGGGCTGGGCCGGGGCTCCAGCCACCAACGTTCCAGAGAATGAAGCCGGAGCCCGGCAGCCTTTGCGGACCCAGCCTCGGGTGACACGTAGTGACGTTTCTGTTGTCCTGCCTGAGTGACGTGGTCCCAAGCCAGCCCAGATTCAAGGGGAGGGGTCAGGGACCCCACCTCCGCGGGGAAGCCCCTCCATCCTCCCGAGCGTGAGCCCGGCCACCTCCTCCAAGAAGCCTCTTCTCTCCACCCGCCCTCCTACTCCTCTCTCCTCCCGGGAACTTTGGCCGCACATTCCTTTGGCATTCGAGCCCCCCACCCTTTGCCTGACTTTGCTGGTTTGTGTGTGGGGGGGGGGGGGGTGGATTCCCCGATCATGGATACCATCGTCAGCCTTTAAGCCCAGATGAAATCTCATTGCTTTATGGTCGCTTGGCCCGAGAGCCGTCCTCGCCATCCTCGTGACTCTGGGTATTTCTGTGTCTCTATCTTTTCATGTCCTTTCCCCTGACCCCTTCTGAGGCGATATTTATAAGTGATTACAGACATGGGTTTTAGGAGGCAAGGGCCTGATCTCACCACTGGGTGACCTCAGGCAGGTGATTCAAGCCTCCAGGGGTCTGTGTGAAACACGGGCATCGCAGCGAGGGCTGAGTACACAGGAGCCCCAGGACATGGCCCCGGACATGCACTCGTGTGTGATATGGTCTCTGCCATCCCCACTGTCACCAACCTGGGGCTGCCTCCATGGACCCAGCTCCCCACGGAACTCCCCCAGAGGCAGGGAGTCAGCCGAGAGCGAGCCCAGCCAGCATCCATGTAATCAAGGGAAGGACAAGTGGGTAACAAGAGTTTGGAAAGCAAACAAGGCCGCAGGAAGTCTGGGGACTTTCAAACACGGTCTAAAACAGCAAAACAAAGACAGTTGGGTGGACAGTGAGGTCATTGCTCTGGTCAAAGGCGGAGGAAATTGTCACCGAGCTCCAGGAAGACCCGAGTGGTCGGCAGTGGGACCTCCCCCCGGGGGTCCTGACCTGCCTTTCTCAGGCCCCGGCAGGGTCCCGGGGTCCCCTCAAATTCCCTGAGGCAGCGTCCCACTTCTGTACGGCACACCTCTCCCAACGTCAGGCACGCACACCCCCGTGCGGGGCAAATATGAGAGGCCACTTCTGGGCTGAACGTGGGCTTTCACAGACAGAGGCAGAAGCGAGCGAGCACTGGTCTAGCAGGCCTGCTTCACCGGGGTGAAGCATTACGAGGAAGCGACGGTCATGTTCAGAGAAGTCGGGCAGAGCCTCTGGAGGGTTCTTGTCCCTTTGCTGGCCAGACCGCAGGCGCTCTCCCGAACCGGCCACCCTCATACCAGGCGGGGAGGAGCATTGCTTCCCTGCGCTGATTTTAAGGGAAGTTTGCTGATGCACAGAATGACGTGTATCCTTTACACTTCATGAAAACCGTGTGTGTTGTTCCCTAAGAGACCCGTGTGCAGAGAGCAGTCACCTACCCTCTCCATGCCTCCCCGTCCTCCTCTGGAAAATGGGTACAACAGCAGGGCTAGCTCAGAGGGTCCCAGAAGTTGTGACGGAGACAGCGAGTGGTTCAGCTCACGTCCCGTGAGTTAACATGCTTCAACAGCCTGCCTCCCAGAAGTTTCCTTCCTCATCCATAGCTCTGGGAAATCCCAGAATCTGTCCCTCTAACTAGGGCCCCAAACCTCCATCCTCCCTCCACGTCTGTTCTGTCCCCCATGCTCTCCCACCACGTATACGGTCACACCCAGGGCGGCGTCTGTTCCTGCTGCCACCTCCTACGGCAGGATACTTGTGCCTTTGGGCAAACGTCGCCTGCACATCCCCTCCCCGGTGGCGTCTCCCAGCCATCCTGCCCAGGGCAGCCCCCCGGCCCCGACCAGCAACCCCAGCACCCCTGCCACGACGTGATAGGGCACATCCTCATGGCCCTGGCTTCCCTTTGCTCCCACACCTTCACCAACTGTGACAGCCTTCCTTTTTCTCAACCCAGGTGCACAGGCGTCTTGGCGGGGGTCGGGGGGATGCATGACCGACTTTGACCTAGAAACAGCAGCTCCAGGGGACTCTGGATATCTGCTTGTCCACAGACTCCCTGGGGGACAGCAGGCTGTGCACTAGCCCCCAAGCACCTTCAAGGGGCTCATGAGTGTTGGGGGAGTTGGTCACATGGCCGGGGGCAGGGTTGCCTGTGTTCCTAGGACACCCCTGCCCCACCCAGCAAGTGCTTGATGCCTCTGAGCATTCCTTTGTATGCCCACTCCCTCCCCGTCTCTGCCCTTTGAGGGTCCCGTTGGCCCCAAGTTGGGGGTAACCTAAGAGCAACATGTGTGGGGTGTTACCAGGAACAGCATTACACGGCACACATACCACGCCCGGAACAGAGCAAGCAGCTTGGTGCTGGTCACCTCCCTGACCCTGCTGATGGCGGAGACCCCTGGGGCCGCCCTGTAACAGGCCAAGCTGGAGTTTTGTTCCCGTATCCACGAAGGTGCCAAGCTCGGTGCAGCCGTGGGCCGGGCCATCTCTGCAAGGATCCCTGTGTCCCCTGGGCCCTGCTCATCCTTCAGCTTCGACCCACAACTGCCTCTCCAGGGCCGGGCACCGGTCCCTGTGGCCGCTCTGAGAAGGATGTCACGCCTCCTGCCATCCCCTCTGAAGTCCTCCCAGGTGCGCCAAGACACGTCCGAACGCCTGTGTGGGCGCCCACTGGCCGTGCCCCAGGACACGTCGGGGAGACATGTGTGCTGGGAAGACGGGAAGAGCTCGGGGAGGAAGGTCCATAGCTGATACATTCCTTCAGTTACTGTTTAAAAAACCAAGCCGTCTAGCAAAATAAGTCAATCGGAGAAAGACAACTATCATATGATCTCCCTGATATGAGGAAGTGGAGATGCAACATGGAGGGTTTTGGGGGGTAGGAGAAGAATAAATGAAACAAGATGGGATCGGGAGGGAGACAAACCGTAAGTGACTCTTAATCTCACAAAGCAAACTGAGGGTTGCTGGGGGGAGGGAGGTTAGGGTGGTGGGGTTATGGACATTGGGGAAGGTATGTGCTATCATGAGTGCTGTGAAGTGTGTAAACCTGGCGATTCACAGACCTGTACCCCTGGGGATAAAAATACATTATATGTTTATAAAAAAACAAAACAAAACCAAAAAAAAAAAAAAAAAAAACCACCAAGCCGTCCCTTTCCCTTCTTAGCAGCACTCGCCGTCATGCGGGAAGCAGACTCTCAGTAAATTAGGATTCTCCTTAACAGAGTGCGCAGAGGCTGTCTGGTGTTCACGCCTTTCCCAGCGCGGAGCCGGGGTCCCGCCGGGTCACCGCTCCCTCTGTGCTGGCTCCGCTAACAAGCGTGTATCTGGGGCAGAGTCTGAAAGCTCCTGCCTGGAAAGTAGGCCAGCGTTTGTCCCTGCGGTGGCCGGCCCTGGAAAGCGGGCGTGAGCTCTACGGTGGGATTGTGGACGGTGTCACGCCAGATCCTCATGGCCACACTCCGAGGCTGGTTGGCACGCGTCGGGTTCGTGCTCAGTTCTGAGACGGGGTGGGGGTCCCAGGTGCTTTCCCAGGTCACCGAGCCTGTGAGTCGCAGATGTGGGTTGGAACCCAGAGTGTCGGATTCACACGTGGCACGTTTGTGCCTTCTGTGGAATTGTCACTTCTCACGTAAACCAGGCTTCAGACGGATGCCTGTGGGATGTCATCTCTGAGCGTGATGACTCCCATTGAAAACAGGTGGCTTGACGAAAGAGGGACGAGGTTAGCCCAGCCAGCACGGAAGGACGCGGTGTTGGAAGGACCGCCCCGAGCCGGGCCCGCGGCGTTCAGACCCTGGCTCCAGCGAGGACGAACCAGACCGCCCTGGCCGGCTTCCCGTGCCCACGCTGCCTCAGTGTCCCCTCCCATCTGTGAAGTTCTCGGGACAGCAGCACTGGGTGGGGGTCCCGCCGTGAGGGTTCGGCCGTTTCATTTGCACGATTGCTTACGGTGCTTGGGACAGCAGACGCACTCGGGTCAGTCACGCTGGGAAAGCTCGGACACCAGGGCCTGTGTATCTCGGCTTTGTGTTCATCTTCAGAGTGCGTAGACACCGATGACTGTCTGCGGGTTAAACCTGCCAGCAGCATGGCCCGGATCACGAGGACACTCAGGACACCCTCTTCTGCTTGTAGGAAAGCCTACAAGCCTATTTATGTTCAAACTTAGCTTTAAAACGTAATTTACCTCCATATAAAAACTACGTATAAAAGGCCCCTTCCATCACCTTCCAAACCGCAGCATCCAGCCATTGGGAGCACCTTGGCCAACCAGACACCAGTGGCCTTTCCGAAAAGTCTCCCATTCTCCACGATTACAGTCTCGCAGTTCCGGAACATTCCCCCTGCGGCTGGCAACTGGGGTTTTCATGGTGCTTGCTCTAGGCTTTCCCGCCAACAAGGCTGGAGAATGGGAGGTCACGGATCGGCCCCTCACTCGGCTGCGACAATCCATAAACCACCTCCCCTCCTGCCTTGCTCTCTTTCCCTTCCTGCAGTTAAAGACGAGAAACAGGGGGTCCCCACTCAGGAGCGTCCTGCTTCCTGTAACTTCAGTCACCTGCCTCCAAGGCCCAAGTGAAGACAGGACTCGGGAACCAAAGAAAGAACATGGAGATAGGCTCTGACCAGGTGCCAGGTGGCCAGCGACTCGTGTGGTGGTCGAAACCCCAGGGACGTCCTATGTCCTCAAATAGAGCTTATCTTCAGCCTCAGCCACTGTGGCCGACTTGGTCCCCTGTGGTTCCTGCTGCATGGTGCAGGCGCTCTGCCCGATTTCGCGGAGCTCGGTAATTATCAGAGTGGGGGTGCAGCCCGGAGTCCCATGATGGGGACATCCCACACCTCCCTCCGTATCTCCAGAAGGTGTGGGGTGTGAGCAGCCTTCCCAACGCCCGTTCCATGACAGACGCGTGCACACCCCCTTCCCACCCATTCTTGATGACAAGCAAGCTTGACACACAACTATCTTTCCCCATTTCGAAGATGAAAGATAAGGAAACAAGTCGGGAGACTGAGCCGCTCCCAGGACCCATGTCTGAGGAGCCCCCGGGGCCACGCTCCCTCCTGAGCCCTCCAGGCTCCAGACACCGCTGGACTCTGCTCCCGATGCTGGAAACACCTTTGCTTGGCTCACCTTGCTGTCCTCCCGCTCCCTCCCTGACACCTACCACGGGGCCGGGGGCTTAGGTGCCCACGCAGTTCCCGGGGAGCATCCTGATCTCCAGGAGGAGCTGGAGCCAGGCTGTGTCTGAGCCACAGAAATCAGGTTTGTTTTGAGAACTGTGCTATTCCAGATCCTGGGGCCTTACTCTCAGGCCTCCTGGGACTCCTCCTTCAAAACACCTTCCTCTGCCCTCTTTCTATACGTCTTTTAGGTTAAAAAGAAAAACCTCCAGGAGCTCCTGGCCAGCTCAGTCAGTGGCGTGTGCAACTCTTGCTCTCAGGACTGTGAGTTCCAGCCCCGCTGGAGATGACGTAAACATCTGCTCTGACTTGCTCCTGACAGTAGTTCTGTGCTATAGGTGCAGCCAGTTATTTCTATTCCTATTTACAGACGAATGAATGGGTCTTCCCGGGATGAACGAAGGGCACATATGAAGTCAGCATCCTATTTTATTTAATGCAAGACTTTTTGGTTCTGGTCAATAATTTGGTGGTCGAAATAAAATTGTGATCTGAACCTATACCTGATACCTTCTTAACATTTTAACTGGGGAGGATGAAAATAAAAGACAAGAGAATTCAGAGCAAAGGAGAGTTTGTCATTCTTTTCTCATGGCTCTCATGTGAAACCTGACCAGATCAGGCCGGGCTAGGCCTCCCATCCCTCTAAGGGGCCTGGGAGGGTGTGAAACATTCAGGGAAGAAGGGACTGTCAGCTGACTCTGGTTTCATAAAACCCTGTAAACTGGGAGAGGGAGCTGAGAATCTCATTACTACTAATTGCTATGTACTGTTGAACAGGTTGTACACTGCATCAGGGCACCAGGCAAGGAGGCTGAAGGAAGGAGCACTTCTATCTAATCCATATACAACCACTGTTTGTTGGCCAAACCTTGTATCAGAGTGGTTGAATCAGCCCAATATTTTCCCAATTTGAAAAATACCCCCACAGAAATGACCCAAAGCCTTTCTCCTTTCTCACTGTGAGGGGGCCGCCAGCTGGTGAATCAGGCTAGGCATATGGGGAATGCATTCTTTTTTTTTTTTTTTTAAAGATTTTATTTTATTTATTTGACAGAGAGAGATACAAGTAGGCAGAGAGGCAGGCAGAGAGAGTGAGAGGGAAGCAGGCTCCCTGCCGAGCAGAGAGCCCGATGCGGGACTCGATCCCAGGACCCTGAGATCATGACCTGAGCCGAAGGCAGTGGCCTAAACCACTGAGCCACCCAGGCGCCCCTGGGGAATGCATTCTTGCCTAAATACAGCTAACCTTTTTTGGCAGGGCTCCTGGTGCCATGGCACCATCTGAGGAGGCTGGCAGAGATGCACAGGTCTGGGGTACCTGATTTTGTGCTCACTTGAAGAATTAGGACCCTGTCTGCTTAGCCAAGCTCCCTTAGGTACCAGGGGCCTCCCTCCATCTGTGACTCCTCGACGTGTCGATGGTCCCTGTCCTCACGGATGAGGCCAGGTGGCCAACCACTCCTGCCTTCCAGGAGGGGTCTCTCAGGTCCAGAGGTCTATTCCAGAAGTCACACGGAGGGCGAGGCGAGGACGGGGTGGGGGGCTGGCACAGGACCTCACATTCTTGAAGAACATGGGCTCTGAAGGTACACTCCTGACCCCACCACTCTCCAGCCGTGGCCTCTCTGTATCTCGATGTGTCATGCAAAGATGGACACACAGTATCCCCCACCCCACAGACTTCTTCTGACGTGTGATTGTTCCCCCTCCCAATGAGCGACAGACCACGTTCCTCTCCCCTCGAATCTAGGCCAGTCCCAATGGTGTGCTCATAACTGGTAGAATATGGCGGAGGGGGGGCCCCTGCTCATTCCAAGGCCATGGGGCTTCCTCCTGGCCGTCGTTGGGCCTCAGCTGACCAGACGCTCTCTCCCAGGGGCCTCCTTCTGAGAATGTGCCCACCAGGTTGTGGGAAGCTTAAGCCCCAGGAGGAGGCGTGTGGAGGAGCTGGGGACAGGTCCAGGGAGCCAACCTGAGTCACTGCAGCCAGGACTGGATGTGTGAGAGAGAGAAAGCCTCCCAAAGTTTCCAGTCCTGGCTGTCCAGTCTTCAAGCCGTGCTGGCTGGATCCCCAGACATCATGGGACCCAGAAAAGCCAACCCATCCTATCTTACTGATTCCCTGATCCCAGAAGCTGCTTGCTGCTTCATGCTGCCGGCCTTGGGGCAGCTTATCACACAGCAAGCTCCCAGCCTCCCCACCGGCCACCTCTGCTATCTGGCCCTGATGGGAGACCACCGGGGCTGTCCAGGGAGCAGTGGGCAGGGCCCCAGCTGTGGCAGGTGGCCCGGGGCACTCAGCCCTCGGTTTCCTGGAGGCTTTGGCAGCACTTCTGAGCATCTCCAGGGTGAGATAACCCCGGGAGGCGGCCAGGCTGAGCTAACCTCCTCTGGCTGGTTTGTTTGCAAACACAGATGCTTATCTGCGCCTGGCGCAGGCTCTGGCTCTGCCGGAAAATCTGGGCAGGTCCCAACCGCCAGGTGGAACCTCCACACCCAGCTGGCAGGGGCCCCTGAGCCCTGGGGGAGAGGCAGGCCGCTGAGTCGGAGACCTGAAGTGAGCGGGCCTCCCCGCTGGGATCCTGGCGGATCCGAGGCAAGAGCCCCCTCCCCGCTCTGCTCGCAGCCATCCCCGGGTGGGAATGAGCCTGCTGCGGTCGCCCTTACTCCCCTGGGGCATGAGGAGAGGAGGGAACAGGAGCCCGTGACCTGGGGCTGTGTGCACGGACGGGAGGGGCCTGGGCACACGTCCCCAGAAATGCCAGCTCCTCATGGTTCCAGTGTTCCCTCCGCCCAGCGCCCACTGTCTCGTGAGTGGGACCGTTTGTAAGCCCACTTTCTAGGTGAGAAATCAGGTTCAGAGCAAGACCCAGCAGCTCACCAGTGGGTGGTGAGCTCGGGATTTGACCCAGTCTGACCCAGGGCTCCTGCCCACGGAAGAGAGGGATCTCGATTTCATCTGCAAGAACAGGCAGGCAAGAGTATAAAGAGAAACAGGAGGAAAAGAGAAACAGGAGGTGGTGGAGTTATCAAACATGTTAGTGATGGCGATGCTTATGCTGGGGGGTTGTATTCATGCCCCCGGGGGGCCCCCGTAACAAGCTACAACAACTGGGTGGGGTAGGGGGGAGCTTAAAAAAACAGCTTCTGCAGCCAGAAGCCTGAAACCAGGGCGTGGGCCGGGCCACGGAGGGGCTCAGGGGAGGGCGCTTCCTGCCTCATCCAGGCGTCCCTTGGTCTGTGGCGCGTCCCTCCAGTCTCTGCCTCCATCCCCGCATGACCCTCTCTCCCTCCAAACCCCGCCCCTTGGCCTTGCGAAGACACCAGGCTCGGGCTTTAGTGCCCACCATAAAGCCGCGGGATTTCACCTAGAAACCCGTAACTAATCACGTCTGCAGAGACGCCACTCCCGGGCGAGGTCACGCAGGCAGGCTCTGGGTGGACATGAATTTGAGGGATACTCTTCATCCCGGGACAGAGGTGATGACTCTCCAGGCCTGTGGCCACGATGAAAGTCTGTCTTTCTGCAAATAGCCAAATAGCCAAAATAACCAAATAACGGGCCTTTTTTCCCCCTCTGCTTGATTTTCAGTACCCCTTTGCCTTAGATGCTCTCAAATCTCATCCTTGCAAAGTCCTGCATGGAGAGTAATGCACTTTTCATCTGTTAGTTTCTTTAAAGACAGTCTTTAAACGATTTGGGCCTGAGGTGTCTGAGCTACATTCATGTGGCGTTTGTTCAGATGAAAAAGTCAGGTCACCACCGAAGCTTTGGTCAGCAGGACAGACGGAAAGGGACCTCTCCCGGCTTTTCCTAGAAAATATTATTGTTTTCTCGGAGCGTCTGAACGCTATTGTCCAAAGTGCCATTGGAGGCCACCGCGAGATTGATGTTTGGGGGATGGAGGTCGACGTGTTGCCCCAGGAGACCTGCGTGAGAGCCATTCCCAGGCTGCTATCCGAAGAAAGTTGTGGATTTTGTTAATGCTCTTGGAGGCTGTGCACCCCAAAGGGTAGCTGAGAAGAACATCAGCCCACGCAACCCCATCTGTGGTTTTAAAGAGGTGACTCACTGAGGGTCACAGGGCATCTCCCTGTCCCCTGACCGTTTGCTCTTCCAACCAGTACATATTCACTAAACTTGCCCAGTGTCCTGACTACAAGCGTGGCAGCTCCCAGGTCTCCGGCGGCTCCCCATGTGAGCTGGCCCGCTGGGCGAGCCAGGGGCCACCGGGCAGGAAGACAAGGGAAACCCCTTTATGGGGTAAATTCTCCTGGAGGGCTGTTCTCAGGAACCCAGGGAAGCCTCCTTTGTGCTCATGTGTAGATTTTGTGGATTCCAAAAATAATTGACGTCCACCACGTGAGATCACGTCATCCCAGCCGTGGAAATTCTAGAAAGCAACTGTGGACACAAGGAGCCCAGATGCCCAATCATCTGATGCCACGATGAGTTAGGCACAAAGACTGACCTCTTTTAAGTTAAAACTACAAGGACGTGCATTTATCTGCCGACGGCCCAACATAGGGACAAGCTCTTCTCTTTGAGTGTTTGCCTTCCAATGGGTGTTTCACTGTCTTTGTGGCAAAACCACCGCTAAGAGCCCCTGTGTGATGTCGAGTCTGTTTATTTGAAGTGTGGGGAGAACATACAGGCTCTGTGACATGGTCCAAGCCGAGGATGCTTTTATGCATTTCATGATTTACCGCTCAAATATTTCGGTTGTCTGTCCCCGTTTACTCTGAAGACAGTTTTTTGGCAACCCCCTTTTATTAAACGCCTCCGAGGCATCCCAGGTATTTCTCACAGAAACGATTTTCTGCACTCGTATTTCATTGGTTGAGATTATATTTCACTAAATCATACGCTGACAGTAGCAAAAGCAGCTAGCATAAACAGGTCTAGGAACGCACACCAGCAGCTTTGGGGCGCCGGCCGGAGGACAGCTGTGGGTGTGTCCCGCTCCGGCAGCCGCCCGCCACGGGCCAGGGGCGGGACCCCTCTCTGCGGAGAGCAGCACCCTTCCCTCCCTGCGTGCATCTCCCCGTCTCCTCCCTCCCGCTTCCAAGAGGGAGGTGGACACACCTGAGCCAATGAGAATCTAAATCAGCATCCCCATCTGCAAAAGGAGGCCGAAAATAATAGTGCGGACCTCGCAGGGTCACCGTGGGGAAGGGATGGGTCAAGTCACGTCACGCCTTCCAGATCTGGCCGCATTTTAAGTGCCCGTGATAAGTCAGCCTTCGGCTGTACTCTGAACATTAAAGTCTGCCCTCCTGAACTTTCCCAGGATGCGCCCCTGTGTGTGCACACGTAGGCCCCATTTCCCATCGCCCCGTGTGCCCGCGAGGTGTAGGCCTGTGCACGCAGACGGCAGGGCAATGAAACCCGAAATCACAAGCCCGCAGCTCCTGGGCCGAGCCTGGCCCGCAGGGGTGCGCTCTTTGCCCCTGTAATATCCCACTTCCCTTTGGACATTTAGTGGACAACATTCAGAATTCAGAATTTAGATTTTGAAAAGACCTAGAGAAGGGGAAGGGGAGGTGCCAGGGTCCAGGAATAGAAAGCAGAGCAAGAGCGAGGCTGGGGACGATCGGGTAACAATGTTGCATGTCGGTTGCTAGACTTGCTGCTCAGTGGTAACTCCCCGGGAAGGTGAGTCAGTTGTACACCCGAAACTAACAAAACATAGTGTGTCAAGGACACTCAAGTAATTTTCTTTAAAAAATCTAGATTTCCAGCCTCACTTGAAACATTGGAAGACCTGGCATACTTCCACCAATGGCAAAAGTCAGCAGGAGTCGAGTGGGGCTGCCCTTCCAGGTGGGCCAGGCCAGCCCCCAGTGGCCCTGGTCCCCACGGCTTCCCATCGTCACACCCCAGGCCCACTAGAGCCATGCACCTGCCTGACTCCAATACGCACACGTAATGGTTTTCAAGTTTTTCAAGGTTTGACCTCTGTTGCTCTGCATGAATATTGTTTTGGTCTCAGCAGGGAACTGGGGACCATGCCTGTCACCGGGATCTTTCCTGGGTGAGGACAGCTGCCCCCCCCCCGTTGGTGGCTCAGGGCCAGCCCAGGCAGCACAATCTTTCCCCAAAGTATTCATCACTCCTAGTTTGTGCAAAGCTCGTTCTTATGATCTGTAAGGATGACAGGGGGCCAGAGGGTGGATTCAAGGAGTGCAGTGATAAATTCATTAGCAAACACTCTGCTCCAGGAAGAGGGGACTACAGGCCTTGAAAGGCCAGCAATGAAGGTTGGTTCCTCCCAGACCTCCGGGCTGGTGGCCGGTGAAAAGGGGACCTGGCCACAGTTCCTGGTGAGACAGTAGTAGCTCCCCATGGCTCCCCCGACCCTGGCCCTCCTCTGTGGCAGTCCAGGAAGCAGCAGCCAGGGAAACATTCTGCTCTGTCTCCTTAATGAGGCCCTGGGCTGGCCCAGGATGCTGTTCCCTCTGAATTAGAAGCCGCGGCTCCCTGCAGACCGCAGGAGGCCGGGCCCGCCAAGCTCCTCTGTTCTGTTCTGTCGCCTGCTTCTGTGCGGCTCACCAGGCAGCCCCGTGTCCTCCTCCCCGGCCCCAGCAGCCGCACGCCCGTGGCCAGGGGCTAACCACGCAGCAACCTGGGAGAGGGTGGCCGTCTGGCTTGCAGATGGGGTGCCCTGAGTTGCTGGGGCAGGGGTGCTCTCGGGACGGCGCACCTTCTCGGGCTGCCTTCTGCTTACTGGGCCTCTCCTGGGCCATGAAATACGCTCCTGCCTCCGCCCCATGTGCTGGGTGTCTGCACTGTCCCCCGCTAGTGTTCTTAGGGGCACGGACGACGGCTGATGAACCAGAGCCTCCCATCCTCACACCACTCCGCGTCCACCGGGCTGTGTCCCAGCAATGAAGGGGATTCGCTCCAAGGCCCGCACGTGCGCAATGGGCAGACGTGTCTTCACTTAGCCCTGATCGTGGGCTCTCCCATGAGACCACACCCACGCTCCCGTGGTGCTCTCCCCGGTCGACCTGCGCTGGTCCGTGCGACACCCTCCCAGCCCATTCAGCATAATCTGGTCAAAGAACCCCTGTTGTGGACGGTTGTGGACGGTGATCCTTTCTACCCCTTCCAACCTCATGCCACCCTGTTCCAACCCCTTCCGCTCTGCCCCCATCAACCCGCGCTGTCAGAGGATGAAGCCCCAGCCACCGTGCCAGAGTAGTGAACTTGGACAGACACCAGGACAGGTACTCGCTCTGCTCCACGCTGAGAGAACCCAGAAACACCCACTCAGATCCCTTTCCGCGCTCCGGGGTTCAGGTAAGAAACCGCGTTTGGAGTCTAACGTGATTTCATAAGTGCAAATGCGTCACTCTTTGTGACTGCTCCCTGCCTCTTGGAGGTACGGGACAGAGTCCCACCGAGCAACGCTAATGTTTAAATGTACCCCAGGTTTGCGAATCCCCTTATAGCATTTGTTTGCTTTAAAAAAAATACGAGGAATTCCCCAAATTGGCCCCAGCCTCTCTCAATCTCTAAGACACCCTGCCCTTCCCTAAAAACTTTCCGTAGCAGGGCGCCTGGGTGGCTCAGTGGGTTAAGCCGCTGCCTTCAGCTCAGGTCATGATCTCAGGGTCCTGGGATCGAGTCCCACATCGGGCTCTTTGCTCAGCGGAGAGCCTGCTTCCCTTCCTCTCTCTCTGCCTGCCTCTCTTGTGATTTCTCTCTGTCAAATAAATAAATAAATCTTTAAAAAAAAAAAACTTTCCGTAGCTTCCTGCTTCCTGAGAAGAACATGCAATCCCAGGGTTTGCTGTGTAGGATCCTCTATGCCTGCCCCCTCCTCTCTGTCCCTGGACCACGCTGCCCCTCAGCCCTGGCCCCTCATGGCTCTGCCCGCCCCCCCCACTTCATGCGCGGGGACAGCCTCCACCTGACCTGAAGCCTCCATTAAAGCAATCGCTCAGGGCCCCTTAGTCCCAGATCTGTGCTGAGACACAGTGACTAGGGAGCTCAGAGCCACCCTGAAGAGTTCTCGATCCATAACTCGTCTGCGCGTGCTCACTAGGAGTCAGGTGTCGCTCATAACCATTACATACACCTGCATCCCAAATCCTCAAAACCATCCCATGAGGCAGGTGCCAGCATCGTTCTCACTTTGCAGGTGAGGTCGGGAGGTACAGAGAGGGTGAGTCACTTGTCCGAGGCCACACAGCTCCTGAGGGCCAGGCTGGAGTTGCACGATGGCGGTGGAGCACATAGCCCATGCTCTGACGTGTGTACTTGAAAGCTGGCGTCTGTACCCCGAGGAAGCACAGAGTGTTCCCCGGTTGTATGCCAGGGCACCTTGACTCATTCCATGCAGTCAGGAAAGGATTTTCTTTGTCTGCACCAGCGCCCGAGGTCAAGTCCATCTGCACACAGATCTTTCCAGATCTGTTTCTCAGACTTGGATTTCCAGCTGCCTTCCTCATGTCCCCTCTGAGATCCTAATAGGCTTCACAGACCTTACCTGTCCCCAAATGCATTGGCTTCCCATCTCGGTACCAACCCTCAATGGCTCCCCTTTGATCTCAGAGGCAAAACCAAGCCCCATCATGCTCATAGGCTCTGACCTGGGTCCTCCCTCTGCAAAGGTCTATCAACCTCCCTAGCAATGCCCCAGCTGCCACAGGGGCCTCCGGGCTCCTCAAACAGGCCGGGCCCAGGTGCTCTCTTCTCCCGGCTCCAACTTCCTCTTTCATTGGCTGGAACTCCCCTTCCGAGCGCCTTCTTGGGCCTCCACCCCCCGCCCCCAGGGTGTCTGTACTGACATCTTTCTTCCTTGACCGTGCATTTTAAATGGCAAGACCCGTGAGCGGTATTCCCCACAGGCTCCCCAGGCTCGTCGCCCCATAACGCTTCCCATCATGCTGTGATGCCCTTCAATTAGCCTCTTCGTCGGCCGTCTGTCTCCCCCACCGGAAGGCGCGTCCGTGACCAGAGATTTGCATCTGCCTTTTATTGTTTGTCCCGATTCCCAGATCCCCAGCATCGAGACCAGGCCTTGGCAGGCGTTCTGTGCAACGCGTAAGATAATAAATATCGTAGGCTTTGCGGACCACATGGGCTCTGCTGTGACAATTCCATTCTGCTAACTGTAGCTCAGAGGCCCCACCGATTGTCCATGAGGGAGTGTGGCCCTGTGTCCATAAAACTTCATCTGGGGACACTGACATTTGATTTCTTATGATTTTCACATGTCACGAAATAGTATTTTTTTTTTTTAATGTAAAAATAATTCTCAGCTGGTGGGCCCTGTGGAAACAAATGGCCGCTGGATGTGGCCCGAAGGTCTTCGCTGAGCCCCAATCTGAACCAGTGACTGGCACGTTGTAGGAGCTCAGAAAACATTAGCCGAAGGGGTGAATGGATGAATGAGGTGACTCAGGTCTAGGATGTGAGCCACAGGAGGGATTAGCCAGGTAAGGGGGGGAGATCCAGTGGTGGGGGCGGGGCAGGGTGGGACCGGTGCTAAGCGGGAAAGCAGGCAACTCCGACCTGAGGACCCTCGGGCGGCTGGAGCAGGGAAGACTAAGTACCAAGGATGATGGGGGAGAAGAAGGAGGGCCTTGGTGTCTTCAGTGTCCGTCACAATGATTCTTGCTGGTCCAGAGCTGGACTCAGACAAGCCTCGTACAAGCCTCAAGGGTCACTTCATTCTCCAACACTCCAGAGGAAGCACCACTCTTATCCTCAAGAGACAAGAGTAGAAATCTAGGCTCAGAGAGGTTAGGTAACTTGCCCAAGGTCACACAGCTTATAAGAGGCTGAGCCGGGATTGAAACCCAGGTGGCTGCCTCCAGGCCTCTCACCCAAGCATGGGGCTCTCACAGTTATATAGGCTTGTCATAGACAGCAAATACAAAAATAGGGTGCGCAGGTACATGCAAATTTCAGATTAATAAGGAATACCGTTTTTGTGTGTGTCCTATGCAATATTTGGGACACACTTATGTTAAAATTTTTCCCAATGTTCATCTGAAATTCAAATGTAACCAGACATCTTCTGTTTTATCCGGCAATTCTGTGGCAGAACACAGCCCTAGGTGAGGGGAGCCTGGTGGATGCAGAGTGGTGTGAGAATGGGACACTCTCGCTCATCAGCCCGTTGTGCCCCCAAGAACGCTGATGGGGGACAGTGCAGACACCCAGTACGTGTGGCGGCGGTAGGAGCGTATTTCATGGCCCAGGAGAGGCCCAGTAAGCAGAAGGCAGCCCGAGAAGGCGTGCCATCCCGAGAGCGTCCCTGCCGCAGCGACTCAGAGCACCCCATCTGCAAGCCAGACGGCCACCCTCTCCCAGGTTGCTGCGTGGTTAGCCCCTGGCCACGGGCGTGCGGCTGCTGGGGCCGGGGAGGAGGACACGGGGCTGCCTGGTGAGCCGCACAGAAGCAGGCGACAGAACAGAACAGAGGAGCTTGGCGGGCCCGGCCTCCTGCGGTCTGCAGGGAGCCGCGGCTTCTAATTCAGAGGGAACAGCATCCTGGGCCAGCCCAGGGCCTCATTAGGGAGACAGAGCAGAATGTTTCCCTGGCTGCTGCTTCCTGGACTGCCACAGAGGAGGGCCAGGGTCAGGGGAGCTGTGGGGAGCCACTACTGTCTTACAGGAGCCCTGGTGCATCCCCCATTCCCTGGCCTAGGGGCTGGGGGTCTGGACAGAGCCGACCTTCATCACCAGAATGCCAGGATATGGAGCCGGGGCTTAATTGTGTGGCAGCAGGAAACCACAGAAAGTGTCTCAGCAGGGGTGACCTCGGCTGTCTACGGTGTATGAGACGGACAGATTTTCTCAGCCCATGGGGAATCCACCCACCCCAGGCCCAGAGCAAAACCTAACAGTCTCATAGTTATCATTATTAAGTAGTTCCCAGAGGCTGCAAATGTGCAGTCAGTGCGGTTCTCCTCGAAAACAGAGAATGTTTCATGGTGCCGTGTTGAGCTCGCGGGGGTCCCCAGGCTACCTTGCAAACGCACTCTGGGAACCGGGACTGTAAGATCTTCCAGTCAGGGCTCAGCGCTCACTAGCCCTGTGTTCTGGAGGAAGTCAGATTAACCACGTCACTGCTTTTCTGTCCTCTCCACGGGGGGTGGATGTGAGTCCCCATCTATAGTACTCCAACGTGGAACAAGAACCATCGCACATGTACAGATGTCAGCAGTGGCCCGGCCCCTAGCATGTGCTCCACGATCATCACCGTCATCGCCAGCACCATCGCTGCCTTTGTGCAGTGCACAACCTGCTCAATGGGACAGTGTGACTTGCGAGGAGGCTCTGTATTGGTCTGCGGTCAGTGGGGATTTGCACTAAACCAAGGAGCTCTGTAAAGTTCCCTGAACCCAAATAGCACCTGGTACAGCAGCAGCCCCAGGTCATGGAGTGATCACAGGACTTGGGGTGCCCCTGGGACCCTGCCAGCCAGTGGGGAGAGCCCCGGTCATGGTGATTCCCGCTGAAGTGCCACTTGGCTTCCAGCCATGTACAAGCACAGTGTGTGCGTGTCGGCCGTGTGTCCCTGTGCGCCCAAACCCATGTCAGGGTCTGTCCTCTGGATCCAGAGACCACATTGGTGAGCCGGACAGCAGACACACAATGAATTTTAATGGGACACCAAACTGCTCTCCAGGCCTCTGCTCAGTGACACTCCAGCCAACGAGAAATTTCCCCAACACACTTTCCTCCATGTGTGAGAACATCAAACTTTGATTTGGAGCCTATTTGAGGAGAAGAGAATATGGCGCCAGTTAATAAAGCAAGCCATAGGGCTTACGTACCAGTTTGGCAAGATCTCAGAGATGTCATTGTTGAGAGAACGAGAAAAGTTGTGGGGAAGAGAGGAGCACACCATGGACGGATGGGAGCGGGTTGCGGGACAAGGGAAACTGTGATTCACCTCTGGGCACCTGCCCACACTGCGAGGTGGCCAGTGCGCCTCCTTTGGGGACGGACAGGGGGACCCCAGGGGCATGGGGAACAATCAGTGATGCTGCCTGTGCCCAGGATGCGTTCACTTCTTACAAGGAGGAGCCGTTCAAGTGATGTCATTTGAGATTAATCTTTTAAAAGCTTATGCGAAAATCACAGAGAGAATGACGTCTGTGTGCGAGTACGTATATAGGGGGAGATACAGAGAGTGTAATAAGTTGTTATACGTTACTACTGGGGGTCCCTGAGACTGGGTTTACCCCAGAATTCCTGTCCTACACTCAGTGCTTTCCCGCAAGTCTGCAAATATGTCAAAATGACACAAGACAGAAGTCCTGGAAGGGATAAGCTGGGTCTGGTTGCCTTTCCCCTCCCCGCAAGCAGTCTGGGTGTGCTCCTGCCGGGGTCTGTGAGCCTGGGGAAGCCAAGGCCCTGTGGCCCCGTGGGTTTGAGGTGGAGGGTGGGCTGCACACCGACCTCTCTGTGCACCCGGGCCCTGCTCGCCTGGGGCCCCTGCCCTGTCCCCGCCGAGGACAGAGGAGGGACTTCCTCTTCAAAGCCCATCCTGCTTAAACCAAGATGCCCCCCCCCCCCCCCCGGACCGAAGTTCAAAGCGACGCTGGGAAAGGACTGTTTGGTGCCAGTGTTTGGCCTGGGGATTTGAGGGATTACAAAAGCCCTGTTGCAGGCTCGGAACTGGGGGGCCTCAGGTGCGAAAGGCCTTTGAACACCCTCTTTAGAGGCTTGAGCAAATTGAGGACAAACCAGCTGGGCTGCCCAGGAGGGGGCCGGCTGCCGACCCTTTCCTTCCAGTCTTAGGAAAACAAATACTTGATATTCCAAAGGCTGAGTAAACTCATTAAAAGGATCTCCAACTTCCTGCCTTTTCAGGAAGCCTCGGAAGCCTCCAGCGGGGCTTCCAGGGAGCAAGGGGAGCAGAACGAGCCCCGGAGCCCCAGGATCCTCCCGGAGCAGGGCTGCTCCCGCACCGTGGCCTCAGAGAGCACAGCTCGGCCATCAGTCCCTGCTGACAAGTGGCTGGTGGACTGTGCTTCCCCCTGCCCCTGAATGGACCTCATCCCGCCTCCAGGTCAGACCTGGGATGGCCCTTCGGGAATTCCCACCTTCTCACATTCTCCTCTTCAGGCTGCTTCAGGGCAAGATGCAGCCCGGCACACCTGCTTCTGTGGATGGCAGTGGTCCTTGGAAACGTGGACATGGCATCTTACTGGCCCGTCCAGCGGACACTTCCTCTTCCCCGGCACCCCCTTCTCTGCCACCACTTACGTCCATGGCCCTTCTGTATACAACACCCACTGTGGATGAGAGCGGAAACCACCCCCCCATTCCACACCTTTCCCATTAGCTGTGCTCTCCGGAGGCCAGCGTCAGCACTGAGGGCCTTTGGGGGTCCAGGGTACAAGGAAGACAGGGCTGGGGGCATGGGGACCATGTTTGTGGGGAAAATGAGAATCTGGACTCCAGTCTAGCTCTGAACCTGTGTTTTCCCAGCTGTTGGACAAGTCAGTGCTGTGAGTAGGCGCAACTGTGCAAATGGCCACACATGTGTGCCCAGAGCTCCAGCACGGGAAGCCGATCATGGCAGAATGGCCTGGGTGGGGTGGAGATCTCTCTGAGATGGGTGAGATGGGTCTCTCTCCCATCTCACTTTCTCCAGAATATCCAGTGATGCCCGTGGGCCTTTGCAGATTTTTTTTTTCTTTTAAATGCAGGATTAGATGACTTTGTGGGTCCCTTCCTGCTACAACACCCCCGGAGCTCCTGAGGGAGGTCTGAGGCACGTGGGTTCATGGTGGACGCGCCTGGGTCCTGGGAGATCCCAAATGGCCATGCTTTTACCAAGTGCAGGCCATGTGCAAGATACTGGTCTGGGGGCCCGAGAGAGGCAGCCCCTGCTTAGCCGTGGCCCACCATGGTGGCTTAGAGCACGTGGACATCTGTCCAGGCTCCTGATAGCCCCAGGGCACGGGGATTTCATGAGTGTGTCTGAAAACACCCAGTTTTTCAATGCTGGCTGCTCATGCAATTTTTTTTTTTTAACCCCCAAGTGGACCCAGTGAAACAGGACCCAACACCCGTGTGTGGGCCAGGAGCGGCGTGCAGCCTCAGGTTGCGACAGCTGGTCAGCAAGAGGACAGAGGGACAGCAGCTTCCTCCGTGAGCCCCAGGCATATTTTCATTCATTCAAACAACATTTGTGCAGCCCTACTAGGTGCTGACTGGCATATAGTAGGATCTTGTGTTTACAGTATCTTGTGTGTGTGTGGGCATGGACCCTTTTATGTCTAACAGCTGCCCCCACACGTCTTGTTTTCGGGGTCTCCCTGGGCCCCTAACAGGTGCTTCTGTCCAGAATCCCTTCCCTGGATGACAGGCCTGGGGTTCCATGGAGGTGGTCACCGGTTGAGAGAGCTCCGCAGAGATTTGAGTGGGTGGGGACAGAGAGGCCCAGAGGAGCTGACAGGTGGTGGCGGAGAGGGCACGGAGCGCCAGGGTCTCCCCAAGTGCAGGAACAAAGGGAGCGGAGCTGAAAACTTCAGGCCCCGGAGCCCACCTGCTGTAACTGCGCAGATGCCGCCACCTGCTGGCTGCTGGGGACACTGCGTCAGAATGGGGCCACCTCGCTGCCCTGCGTGTCCAAGGGGAAAGCCCTCTCCCTGCCCCGGCCTTTCCCACTTGCCGGGCACTTCCTGCTCGCTAAGGAGACACACTGATGTGCACATGGGGGGCAGGCGGCACAGTCCAGAGGCAGCGAGCGGCCTGCCTCAAAAGAACACTCACCGACATGAACTTGGGGTGGCCGCGACCCAAGAGCTAAGGGCAGCGGGCACACACACGCGTGGGTGCTGGCCCGGCACCCCACACTGGAGCAGCGGCACGCCCTGGAGACAGACTGTTCTCTCCTCTGTGCCTCAGTTTCCCCTTTCAGAACAGATGGGCACCTTGGACAGTGGTTGGGGGGGTCTGCCCTTCCTGGGGCTCAGACCTCGGTGACGGTACAGTCAGCAGCCGTGCACCTTGGTGGAGGCTCACCACTCCTCCCAGGCTCCGTTTTACAGGTGGGGAAACTGAATCTTGGTGAGATCAAGGGAATAGCCCCAACCCTCAGCATTGTGTCCCCAGCGGGGTCAGACAAGTCCGCAGCTCTGACATCATGCATTTCCCAAAGAGCGAGATCTCTGACCCAGTCAGGCCCATGCCCAGATATTTACCCCTAGACGTGCTTCTTCCCTCCTCCGTGGGCTGTGCCCCCTGGGGTTGGACCCCAGAATGAAAACTCCAGGAGGGCAGGGGGTCTGGTCAGGAGATGTGTGGGCAAATGTTGAGCGACGGGCTCTCTGGGGTTGGGTGTAGCTCTCTTACGTCCTTGCACACGATCATAGGCATGCGCACGTGTGCATGCAGACCCTGGATGTGATGAACTCTGCTGATACCAGGGTGTGTAACACCTACGCACCATCAATTCCGCTGCAGAAAGTACATTCTCATACAATGCCATTCGTTTTCTCTGAGCTCACAAATCTTAGCCAGTCTCTGGCGGCGACTGGCGAGAATGGCGTTTGCCACATGAACCGTGACCGGTGTTTACATGCATGTTGGTGGGTGAGAGGAGTGTAGACCAGGGGAGAGGGGCCAGGGTTGCTCCCTGGGCTGCAGGACTTGGTGGGACACCTGGTCTGGGCAGAGAGGGCAGCCTCGTGCTCTCCAGGCTCCTGGGGTCTCGCCGAATGGAGATCGGGGACCCGCGCCATGCTGGCACTTCCCCGTTGGCCGTCAGACTTCCACTTGGCTCCGCTGACGTGTCCACTCCATGGGCTCCTTCCACTCTCTCTGCTCCTGAACTCCTTCCAGAGAGACCCTGCCCACTCCCCCCACGGGGTTAATGAGCCAACACTGGGGACTATTTGGTGGGGGGGGCTCCCCTCTGCTCAAAGTCTGGAGGTACAGATGCAGTTAAGAGACATGGGCGCCCTGGAAGAATGGTCAGACACCCTCCTGCCTGAACAGACTTGGCTCTGAGGTGGGAAGGCAGCTAAGAAACATTCTCTGAAGGGAGCTGACCCCCTCTCTGCCCCAGTTAGAGCTCTGCCGTCCCACTGTTGACTCACCTGGGTCAGAGACCCAGCAGTCCCAGCTCCCCAGCTCCCTCCTTGCCCCCTGCAGCCTGGCAGTCCTGTGTCCCATTGTCTTTCTTCCCTTCGGTTCCTTGAGTTTACCAAGCTCCTTTCGACCCCAGGACCTTTGTGCCTGCTGCGCCATCTTTGTGCACTAGCCCCACCCTCACATTCCAGGGCCGTTTCATACATTCAGAATGACCTCAGCATCCCTTCCCTCTTGCTCCAGAGTGCTATCATCACCCACAAAGGAGCCCCCGGACCCCCGAGCTGCCCTTCCCCATTCCCACCCAGCAGCCAGCAGCCTGCACTGTCTCTATGTGGATCCCTCTGCAGAGCTCAAAGAGATGAGACGGCACACGGGGGCCACTGTGTCTGGCTCCTTTCGCTGAGCTCCGTGCTTTCAAGGTCCTCCCAGCACATGGCCCGTCATCGGCCCCTCGTTCCTCCTCGTGGCTGAACAGCGTGCACCGTAGGGCTGACTGTGGCTGTTGTCATCCACCCCTTGTCTGACCCCCCCGCCATGGCTGCCGTGAGCGGTGTTGCTACCAACGCATGTCTACGCTGTTTGTCGGAGTGCGTGCGTGGTGGGGGTGGGGAGGTCACAGCCAGGACTGGAATTACTGGGTTGCGTGATGATGCTGGGTTCAGCTTCTCAAGGAAGCTCCGAGCTGTTCTCCCCTGTGTCTGCACTGTTTCCCAGGCCCGCTAGGAATGCAGTCGGGTTCCAGGTCCCCACATCATCCCCTCAACACGGGCTGTTCCCCTGTCACAGATGGGTGTGGAGTGCTGTCTCACAGGGAGGCTCGATCGTTTCCCTAACAGCTTCATGGTGCGGAGCGTCTTCTCATACACCTGCCGGGCACCTGTTCATCTTCCAGGAGAAATGTCTGTGCAAGTTGCTTGCCCACTTGTAGCTTGGGCGCTCCCGCCAAGGGAGTGAGCTGCCTCAGTGCTCAGGCACCCCTGGAGAACTCCAGCCTGTGGTGTCCATGTCCCCATTCCCTTCCGTTTGCCCCAGATGCCTGAGCCCCCTCTGGGGACGCCCGTGACCCCGCTGGCCTGCACACATCCCTTGGGGCAGAGAGCAGGTGGTGGTGTTACTAACCTCGTCTGTGTCTCCCTCCCCCAAATCGTGAAACCGTCTAATGATACCCTTCCGGCAAGACTGTCATCATAATGGGCTGTGTTAAGACCAATTCCCAGACAGGGAATCCAAGATATGGGCTGCTTTGGAACGCCTTCACGTCCCAGCGACTCTCATTAAATCATTAATATTTCTAAGTGCTCCGAGGTGCCCAGATGAAAGGAGCATGTCCGGCAAGTGTGTCATTATCTGGATCATTACTTCTCAAACCAGGACACTTTCTCATGCCTCTCTCTGGTGGGGCAGGTGCGGGGACATGCCCAATCTCAAGGCTGCCTTGTCTCTTTGGTTCCCACCTAGAAGGGTTTTTCTCTTGTCTGCCCAAACCATCGATGCTTCCTATAGGACTGGCAAGACCTGAGAAGCTCGCTGGAGGTCACTCACCAGTTTGCATGAAGACAGATCAGAGACCCTCAGTGGCCAGGAGCCCAGTCTCCTGTCTGGGATTCAGGGGCTCCACACCAGCTCGCCTCCAGGGGCCAGTGCTCCAGGCAGACACCGTGGCACTCCTTGCCAGTGTTCTCCTTGTTTGCATTCTTACAATCATCTCTCTGTGGACTTTAAAAAATCATGCATCGCAGGCTCTTGATTGATTTGTGGGTGGATGTATACTTGGGTGTGATAATCAGCCATTGGTTCTCCTTATAAGTTTGAATTGGAAATTCTCTTAGGTGCATATCAGCAAATGCTGTTGAACATCTGCTGTGGGCCAGATGTAGGAGACCATGGCCGCAGTAGGACATGTGTGTCATCTGGATGGGAGGCAGATGGTGAAGAGGAAGCCCACAAACACAGGAACGGGCGTGAAGGGTGCCTGTAGGACTCGACACAGGGGTGGGAGAGGGCTTAGGGCTGCATGGTCAGCAGAGTTGCCATGGAAGAGAAGACCTTTGAGATGAGACCCGGATGATCAGAAGGAACTGGCCATAGGGATCCCTGGAGAAACACGTTCCCAGGAAGAGGGAACAGCCGGTGCTCAGATCCTGGGGCAGGGTGAGTTCAGGGGACTGAAGTAACGGGCAGAAAACAAAGCAGGACCCAGGACAGCCAGGGAGATGGACAGTCAGGCAGCGGCCATTCATTCAGCTGTGCAGTGTTATGATTTGGCCATAAGGGCCACAAGAAGCGTATCCGTCCATTTTTGCTGTGTAACAAGCAAGCACCAAGTCTCTGTGCTTCACATCCACACACCTTATCTTTCTTGCTCCTGAGTCTGCAAGGTCTTGGGGGTTGACCAGGGTCCAGGAGGGGGTGGCGTAGGGGATCCTGCACCCCAATGGCCCTTCTGCCTTGTCCTTTGAGCCAAGCTGCACTGAGACGCAGGCACAGATGCTGGCCACGGGAGAGTGGACGGAAGGAGTCACTAACCGGCCCGCGTGGCAGACAAGGGAGGAGACCCCTGTGCTCCCTGCTCACAGCACGTGCCCTCCACCTGCTTCTCGAGAGGCTCTAAGACACCAAGACGATGCTCGAGCACACCATGGCTGCTTTCTCCTCCTCTGACAGCCCACCCTTCAGGAAACGCTTGTCCTCACCTTGAAGCCAGATGGTCCTGAGTCTATGGGGCAGGAGGACAGTTCTGCTCATGGGTCGGCAGCTTCCCGCGGGATGGGCCCCACCCTCAGGGCTGCGTGGCCCATCTGATCCTCACACGGGACTCAGAGAGAAGTCCCAAGGACTCTAACGCTCTCATGGACAAGGAGTTTCTCTGGATATTAGCGACACTTGGCCTCACATCCTCCGAACGATGGACTGAGATTGTCTTTTTAGTTGTCCAGAGAGGCTAAATCAGGGAACACCAGAAAATTCTATAAACAGAGATCAGTTGAGGCAGGGCCAAGGACAGGGAATCAGGAGAGGTAAACACAAGGTCAGAGAAGAAGCCTCAGTCCCCATGGGGGCCAGAATGCAACCGTGGACAAGGGATGTCCTTCCAAGATCTTCTCAAGATGAATTCTTGGTGCACAGACGCATTTTGCATGTTAACATTTAGGATCGTTGCTTGGTTCTGCCAAGAAATAGGTTTACACGCTTATTCCATTTGTTTTGGTAAAAGGTTTTATCCTTGGCTAACCATTTTGAGAACTAAAGAGGCAAGGCAAATGCATCTCTTCTACAAGAAAACCAAAAGTGAGATCACAAACTCAGAACAGTAAAAACACACGCATACGTGGTGAGAAGGGCAGTCGGTCTCCGGGAGTGGGTGCTCCCGGGTCGAGGCTGTCTCCCCAATGGCACAGACCTCCCGGTCCCATCAGCTGCTGTCCCCCACCTCCTGCCCCCACCCCTTGCTCTCAGCCATTGTGCTGGATGTCAAAGTGGGAGCCCTGCGTCGGCAGTAATGTTGATTTTTATTTATTTTTTTAAAGATTTTATTTATTTATTTGACAGACAGAGATTGCAAGTAGGCAGAGAGATAGGCAGAGAGAGAGGAGGAAGCAGGCTCCCTGCTGAGCAGAGAGCCCAGTGCGGGGCCTGATCCCAGGACCCTGAGATCATGACCTGAGCCAAAGGCAGAGGCTTAAACCACTGAGCCACCCAGGCAGCCCAGAAATGCTGATTTTTAAAGAGAACCCATAAATCCTTATTTTCATAGGAATTCTCCCTGTTTTAAAAAATGGCATTTAAAAAAAAGTGCAAGGCAAGGAAGAGTGGTGTGTGAGCTGGTTGCTGCCTGCCAGTAGGCTCCGAATTTGAGACGTTCATCTCAGCCACAGCACACCTGGGATTCACAGCAACACGGAGTCTGTGCCCACTTGCACCTGCTCCGCTGGCAGACGGGACACGGGAGTTCTGCACAGCCCGGGTCTTCACAGTCCGGTGCTGCCCAGGCATGGCGGGAGGCTAGCAGAGCCCCACAGGCACGATCCTCTTGGTCACGCTGCCCAGCCGAGCCGGGACCCTGTGGACAGACAGCCCCGAGCTTCCAGCACGGGAATTCCGGCTCCTTCTCTTCCTGTCTCTCGTGACCCCCAACGTCAGAGCCCCTTCCCCACACAACATCAGCATCCCACTCTTCCTAAGCAGCCCCCGACGTTTCATGTCTTTCAACCTAAAAAAGAATTCCCGGGAATTCTGAAACACATGGACTGGCTTGCGGCTCTGCTCTGGGTGAGATGTTCAAGGCCCCCAGCGCTGGGTGGGACCGGACGGAGGTACCACCACAGGGGGGTGATTCCCACGGGAGGGAGGTGTGGCAGGTGCGGTTTGCCATTATTTCCCCAGAGGGACTGAGAGGTAAGAGGTCCTCCCAGATTTTCCTTTACAATGCAATTGAAAGGGATCAGAGTAGGAAAGAAAAGTTATTTTTAAAGCGTCCTGTTGCTAAACATTTTCTATATGTTTCTAAGGGAACGCCTTCCTAAAGGAGCATTATAGGAACACGAACTATAACATATAGACATGTGCAAACAATACACAAGCATGGTGGCAGGTCACCTCCCAAGTGGAAAATATAGAGGGGACGTGACAGCAGAAATTCAAGACTGTGCGGGAGGTTGGGCCACAAGGCAGTGGGAGGATGTGTGAGCGATCGTTGGCCAAGGATAGTACGGATCCCACAGGATAGACCACGAGCAGGTGCTGCCTGAGCTCGCGTGAAGCTTGGACACCCTAAACCTGACCCCGTGCCCTCAGCCTCAGCATCTGAATGGATGAGGGAGGGAGCATTTGCCAGAATCTTGTCTCTCTGTGAGCAGCAACCCTGATTTTCTTCGGGAAACCCCTTCTCATTCCATTTAAGAGGTTGACCCCCCCCTTCTCTGAGGCTGTGGCTCTGGCTTGGGACCCAGGACTGGCCAATCACAGTGTTGCAATGGGTACAGAGGTGACTGATCCCAGAGCAGATTATTAGTGGAAGCTCAGTGGTCAGGCCAAGGGGTGTCTATAACTTACCTTTATTTTTTTTTAAATATCTTTTCTCACTGGAATTACGGCTAAAACAATGAAGCCTAGAGATGCTAGGTGCCATCTTTCTTCCAGAGAGGGTGATACTGCCTAGGAAGAAAGCCAACATACATGTGAAAGCAGAAAGGAAAGCTCGAGAGAGACTGGATCCTGGTGACTGGTGACTAGTTCTGAACTCCTTGATCCAGCCATGCCTGAAGCTAGCTAGCACTACACTTGGACTTTTCAATTATGTGATGCTATAACTTCCTTTTCTCTTCAGCCTGTTTTATATGGTTTCTATCCCTTGTAACTGACATACCCTTTACTAATTACCTAGTTTGCAAGCCATAAAAAGGAAAATGAGAAAATATTTTATGTTTACAGAGCAAGACCAACATTGAAGCCAATTTTACTTACTTTCTGAGATGAATCTCTTGATCAGAGAATGCCTCGGCTCTAGATATCTGAATTTTAGCAACTGAGAGGATGCACTTAGGACAAGCGATGGAAATGTATTGAGTCAGGAGAGCTAGAGGAAGATTCTTATCTACCCTATTACTAGATTAAGACTCACCTGCAGGGCAGTCTTTGCTGCAGGGACACCAAAATCCAGTCTTAATCATATTCTGTTCAACCATTTTATCAAAGACTTGGGCATGCTGATCAGATTTAGGGATGACCCAGGAAAATCAGATGTTTGGGTAATATACTTACAATAGAGCAGCTCCTGGAGGCCTGAAGCACGAGGTCAGAGCTAGCGAGATAAAAATGTAATAAAAATAACAGAAAGCTTTGACCTCTGCAGATTCAGAAAGTCAACTGTGAGGGAAGGAGGTGAAGGGAGAGCGGTTCGAGGCAGACAGAGAGCATGTCTGCGTTAGGCATGTTCGCCTTGAGCCCAGCACCGCCGCTGGACCAATCCAAGTCGCTACTGGGCAACATGAGGCCATCTGGTGTATTTGCTCAGAAACCTGGCCACTTCTGATAGATGCCAGGTTACAGGAAACATTTTTAGGGGGAAAAAATGAAGTTCTCTTTATGTACATAACTGAGGGTCACTAGGAAGTGAATCAGCAGGCAAACATTTCTGTAAATGGACATACTCCGTGGCATCTGACTTCGTAGGAAATATCGCATGCTGTAATTTACTAGTCAGTCTACTCACCAAGAAATGATGATACAACCACAGAGCTAAAAGGAAACATGCTGGCTTCAGTGAATGCTGCCAGGGCCAGATTCTGGAAAGATTAAGTCAAAGACGTAAATAAAACAATCCAGGGTCCATCTTTGATCTTCTGCGTGCTCCGTTTTGTTTGTTTTATTAGTGTTGTTTATTAGCGACGTTGGAAAATCTCCATGGTTTGCTGTGTTTCCAAGCATTCTGCTAGTCTCTTGTTAATTCTTGAGAGGCAGCTCCCTATTTTCAAGGAAGAACGCCTTAGCTATGTTCCTAATTATAACCACTTCAGCGCGGTTTTGATGTCGGTGGATTTTCATAGTGTTAGATCAATGAGGTCATAACTCTCAAGCTAATGATCACAGGGCTGGCAAGCAAAATCCGTCTCTTAGGACCAATGTGTCAAGCTTCTCAGGTTAAATGATCAAGTAGTTTCCTGCAACACTCCTGGGCATTGTCTCGTAGAGTAGACTTCCCCCATTCTCAGTCTATGGTGAAGAGCGGGAAGCACTTGCCTTGGGGACAAAATTTTAAATAAATGCAAAAAAAAAAAAAGGAAAGAAGGAAAAAGAAAAAGAAAAACTACAATGAACACAACACCAAATGTTCACCAGGACCAACGTCGTGGTGAGCTATGTTGGAGACTGAGGTAGAAGGAAAATGTGGAAGCAGAATCTTGAGTAATCTTGAATAACGCTGTAAGTTTTAAGGTGCATGCTCTCAGTTTTTCAGCATTTTAAAACTACTGTAATAGTCTGGGGGAAAAACAGCCATTAACAAACACATAAAGTCATGCACATAGGACATTCATTTTTCCTTTTGCCTCACGCAAAATCACGGCACCGAGTCTGAAGGACACTTGTCAGGGCTTCATGGGACAGTTAAAACAAACACATCCGTAGAGAGAAAATTCTCTGTGCCTTAAGTAAGTCAAGTTTTGATGACGACGTCTCAGGTTAAATTCTAGGTTAGCTGGTATGCAACTATTTACTAAACTTCCTTCTCTATTTTAACACAAGGGGCTTTGTATTTTCAAAGTGCTCCTGTGAACGGCTTTTTATACTGTCAAGTGATGAAAAATGTAAAACGTGTGGCCACTAATTTTAATCTTAATTTTGATGGAGGCTAAACCAAAGATATTTGAGGTATGGGATAATCTATCTTCATGCTCCTGATAAGAAACTCCACTTTGCTCTCAGACTTTAGGTCCCGAGGGCTCCCATGGGAGCAGGGACACCAGTTCTCCAACTAGGTGCCTGACCCTTCATCTAGAATAAGATGCTTTGGACTCAGGGACACTGATGTAAAAAAGTCCCCCGTTTTCTGGATTGGTGGAGGACTTAAATAGAATCCTATCACCTAGTCCTTTCAAAGGCTAGAACATTGAATCTACCATCACACTTGCTAGAATGGCCCTCACTCTGTTGCTTGTGAGCCGGGCATTATGTTGGTCGTAATTTGAAATAGAAATTGTTAGGGTGTCTCTACTCTCCGGCTCTGATGGGTTGTGTCCTCTATTGCCTGTCAGTTTTGTTAGGATAGATGTAGAAGCTGGCATGCTTGCTGGAATATTTTACGCGGCTGACTCCACTTTTGGTAGACATGGGACCTGCTCGTTTTCCTTCTGGGCTCTGAGCCTTCTACTGCAACGTGGGCACAGAGCAGAAGTTGGAAACTTTCTTGCGGGGAGACCAGGGGCCAGAAATGCCTCGTAGCAGGTCCCTGTGTTGGTTTTCATTTGGAAGTCAGACATCACGATAGGTATTTCGGATGGACAGACAGCACCCATCACAACCACCACAGGGCTCCCTGGGTAGGGGTCTGGATGAGCACTCATTTGAGAGAAAAGATCATCCCCCTGAGCCTTCTGCTGTTTCTACATGGTTGGGAGGAGGACGGGATGCTTTTTCCCGTCCATGGCCAGTGCATGCTCGCTGATGTCCTGGGTGTCCCCAGGTGGTCATGGGCAGAAGGACTGGCTCCCTGACCCTTGACTATAGTCTGCTGTGGCTCCCCGTTCCAGCCAACAGGGCGGGGGGAGGGAACCCCCTCCGGCGCCAGGTCTGTGGGGCTGTCCAGGGAGACACCTCTGGAAGTCTGGGCTGCGCCTGCGGTGCTTATATTAAGTCCTTTCTGCCCCACTATGGGGCAGAAATACTGGGGTGGTTTCTGCTCTCAGTCCTGACTGAAACAGGCACCGACTGGAGCTCGGCAAACTTTTTCCGTACAAAGCAAGATAGTACATATTTCAGGCTTTCTAGGACTTACAGTCTCTGTTGCAATGACCCAACTCTGCCATCACATCACAGAAGTAACCACGGACCACCTGTTCCCTCAGCAGCCAGGCTCATGTTCCAATAAAACTTTATTTACAGAAACACGCAGCTGGCCTGTGTGCCATTGTGCCTGACCCACTGCACAGAATCTGGAGGACTTACCTCCTTCAAAGTCTAATATTCCCCTCTTTGAGGAAGAGACGGTTCCTACTTCTCCTTCCAAGGGATCCTACATCAGGAAATTTAGAATCTGCAAACATCTTCACACAGATTCCATCATTTCTTTATTCATTCATGAATTTGTGTGACCCAGGCAGGTTTTGTAAAGTGCCTTACAATCCATGCTCTGTCCCCATTAAGATCAACGGGTCAGGATGGCTGTAGATCATGACAAGTCTTGGAAATGGAAAAAAGAACGTCTTCCCAACTTCCCATGAAGCTCGGAGTGACCTCAGAGCAGCCGTGTATCATTTCTTCATCATTCCCTTACCATTCATTCACCCACAAATATTGATGGATAGCTGACCACATGCGAGGCGCGTCCGTGACACCAAAGACAGAGAAGCCACCCAAACGAACGAGGTCTCTGCCCCATGGGGCTCTTACTCTTGGCAGGAAGATGGACCATATCCAGAAGACGCATCCATATGTCATTTCAGGCAGTGGTAGGCCTTCGAAGAATGGCAGAGCCCTCTCGGTGACCATGGGGGGTGGGGCACAGGCTGCTTCCAGGTGAGTGGTCAGGGAAAGCATCTCTGGAGAGGCAGGTCTGCTGAGAAGACTGTGGGAACAGTTGGGAGGTACTCTTGCAAAGAACTGGGGGGAAGAACATTCCAGACAATCAGGACAGCGGATCCCAAGGCACTGAGGTGCAAAAGGCCTGGTCTGTTCCAAGAGGAGTCATGGAGGAGAGGGAGGCAGGACTGGGTCATGGTCTGTGGACAGGGGTTCTGACTTGGTCCCTGGTGGGTTTGTGAGTTGGGGTGCAGTGGCTTGCCTGCCAGTCCTTGGCATGTGAGGTGACTGAGAGATGCCTTCTAAGTGTGGGGATGGGGTTACTCGATGCTCCCCCACCGGCTGGGCAGTGTGCTGTCCTTGCCCCTGGAAGAGAGCTCAGTGAAATCCGAAAGTCGGTTTCTGACATTCAAGCCCACAGGTTACAGGGATGTTAAGAGAAGAGAAGGAGAAGCAATGCTTTCCCCCCCCCCTTTTTTTTTCGATTTCCCAAATCGAAATTTTACTTATCATTATATCATACATATAAATGGCCATTTTCAGCTGATGATAGAGTCACAATCAGATAAGGAAGAATCATCATTGTCATTGCTGAACTAAATCTAAGAAATGGTATCTTTTTTTTTTTTAAGATACCTGCCAGGAAACATGCCTCTTATGGAGAAGCTGTATAATAAAATGTATCTGAAACTTTTGCATCTAATTATTAAATATCACATTTGCTTACTGTTAGATTGTATCACAATTCTTGATTTTTTGAAAAATTGAGAGGCAGGTATCAAGAGTTTTTCCACCAAAAATAACCCCTTTTCTGGGATATAATTGACATATTATATTATATTAATTTCAGGTGTGTGACAGCATGATTCTGTATTTGTATTTCTTGCAAAATAATCCCCACACTAAGCCTGGTCACTATCCAGTACCGCACATAGCTACAAAAAATCTTCTTGTGATGAAGACTGAAGGTTTACTCTCTTAGCGACTTGCAAATCTGCATTACCGTATTACTAGCTATCGTCGCCCTGCTGGACCTTATATCCCCGTCACTTCTTTACTGTTTATCTGGAAGTCTGTGCCTTTGGACCCCTCACCCAACGGAGAAGGACTTTTTGAACCACCAGCCGGTGCTCCCCACTGGGGCCAACAACCTGTGTCCTAACATGCCTCCTTTCTGTGGGGTCGCCTGAAGGAATGACTTCACGGACTGCGTGTTAATTTTCATTGCAGACGTGCTGTGAGGCAGACCAAGCATTGCTTGGCCGGGCTCGTGGACCGGGAACCCAAGGAGTGTGCAAGATCCATAAAAAGTTCTTGCCTGGGACTGAATGTCCATGCCCCCGGCTCCATTATTTTGGAAAGTGTGTTCAAGGAGCGGTGAAGCTAGCAGTTACTCTAATTCTTTCCCATTTTATTGCAGGGCTGAACCAACTATAAAACAGATTGACAGATATAGGGAAAACAAAATCCTATATTTTACAAGCTAACGACCTGATTTCCCTTCATGTCAACGTCGGGGGCTGATGAATTGCCCTGACATTTCTGAACTCAGACGTTCCCCCCCGGTCCCAGAGATGAAGCATTGCAGGAACGATGATAAGTGTCCCCAGTCCTGCCCATTTAATCTCCCTAAATTACTCCCTATTCATTTTTCTCTCCGATGGCTTATTTAATGTGGGCTGTATTTCCAGGTCTCTGGCGGCACAATGACACCTAGAGGCCGAGCCACTCGGAATAAGTTATCGAAAGTCTGGAGGAGGCGCAAAGCAGCCGGGCCTCCTTGTAGGATGAGCAGAGTCTCCAGGCCCCAAGCCGCCAAATGAACTAACCCCACAAAGAGTTATCCAGCCCCAGCTGTAGGTGGGGCATGGGGCTCAGCGGAGAGCTCACGGACATGCTGCCTTGAAGGTAGGAGAATGTCCTTATTTTCTTGGTCAGGACTCCGTAGTTTGCAGGTGATGGAAGGGGCAAGTCACCTTCTCAAGTCAGTCTATGAATTCAGTGGAATCCTAATGAAAGTCCCAGTTGGAGGGCACGGAGAGACTTTAAAATTATGTGGAAGTCCACATCCCATTTGTGCCCACAGGTAACGTGGAAAGAACAAAGAGATGGAGAGAGGCCGTGTGCAGAAGGGGAACCGAGATGTGCAAGACAGGGGGTTGGGGGGGTTATCATGTCGTTCTGCAACAGGACGCAAACCCCCTCCTGGTTCCTCCTGCTGACCAGCCCCCCACACGCAGTGACCTCGCTGCTCCCAGCAGGTGCTGACCCTGCGGGGGGGGGGGGGGCGAGAAGCACGTGGGGACGGAGGCTGCGAAAACAAACCGCAACCCCGAAGATTCCCTGAACCTGCGTCCCTTGATCTTGGAGGAGGCGGCTGGGAAACGTTGAGCTGCACTCGTGCCCTATCACGCTTGTGTGGGTCGAGGCTGTTGCAGACCCGAGAGCTGGTCCAGGGGCGGAGGCTGGACCAGACCCTGCGTGCACGGTGGCGCTCGCGCGCGTGTGGGCTGGGACATGTCGCTCAGTGTCCCTGAGCTTTCCTCTTGTCCTTCGAGCTCGGCCCGGTCGTAGGTGCTTCGCAGGCAGGCGGGTGCACTGCTGGGCAATGCCCTTCCTGAGCGCCGGGAACCGGGGAGCTCTGCGCTCAGTGAAGCTAGCTGACTCCTGGACGCAGAGCACAACACGCTTACACCCCGCGCCGCCGCAGGTTGTTGCTGAGGGCTCACAGGTCTAGTCTGTAATGTGTCTCCCCCGGAGGAATGAGATCCCGGTGGAGGGTCTGCACAGATGCGGGACCCCAGGAGAGCGTCCAGCGGCAGAACAATGGACGGACACTAGGTGGCAGCATTGTGCCGCCGCCGGGCGCTCGGAGCCGCAGCCCTGCGCAGGTGCCCCACCCGCCAGCGGCGCGCGCCTCCCTCCCCTGCAGGCCCCAGCTCTTGCAGACCCTGCCCTCCCCCCGCTCTCCTCCTCCCCTTGCGACCCTGCTGCTCCCAAGCCCTGGTCCAGAACCCTTTATTTCAGGCCCAGAAGAACCAGACACGAGGACACTTTGTCAATCGAGAACCCTCCGGTGGTTTTTTTTCTTTAAAGCCTGAAACCCACCCAGCCCCTGATCCCAGGCGGAGGTGTCTGGTGGGGACTTCGAAGGCTGTAGTCACACCCCAGCCCCGCCCGCGGGCAGAAGCTGTCAGGTTGCTCTGCTCCTGAATCTTCCCGTGGTTCGCGCCAGTTCGCTCCTAAGAGGCCACCAGCGGGGGGGGGGGGGGGCGGGGGGGGGCGCACAGCGATGGCTACTTGGAGGTGTCCGCCTCCCTGGAATTTCCTTCCCAGCCGTTTGGTCGAACGCTAACCTGGACATGAAGATGTGATGAATACTTAGCTCTACGTGAAGGAGGCCACCCTCCCTCCTGTGGGTGCTTCCCCTGGTCTGCTGAAGGCCTTGCGAGCAAAAACTGAGGTTTCCCAGAAAAGAGATCCCCCCTGAGGTTCCAGACTGCTGGCCTGCCCTCCAGATCTCAGACCTATCAGCCCTGTAATCATGGAACCAACTCCTTTCTCTCCCTCTGTGTATGTGTGCTTCTTTGTATCTGATACCTAACGTGCACATTATACCCGATGTGTCCATAAACTCTGTATTACAGATATGTACCCTATATATGCCATAGAGACACATGCATGTGTTACATACATATCCTGTCGGCTCTGCTTCTCTGGAGAACCCTGACAGACACAGGCATATTGTCATCCCCCCACGAGGAGTCCTGAGGCTTGAGGACGCTTTGCCACTTTGCATCCTGGTGGCAGAATGCCCTTGTAGTTTCCAAACACAACACTTTAAACCTCCACGTATGAGATTTTTGCAGAAGTTGGCATGGTGCAGGGGTGGTTAGAGACGGATGGCAATGTCGCTCGCGCGGGCGCCGTTCACGTGTGGCGGGAGTGAGAGGCGCAGCTGGACGGGTCGTGGACAAAACAGCGGCTATAACAAGCGGGTCTTGCGTTTCTAGGGTTCCTCCTGGAGGAGCTATGCAGCTGGCATTAGCAGAAGCAGCACGTGAGTGCACAACAGGCCCTGGAGAGAAGGTGGAGAAGTAAGGATGGTCCCTGGACACCACTGCTTATGGTGGGAAAGGTCAGGGAAAGAACCTGACCCCACAGCGGGCTGGGCAGGGCTGTTGCTGGCTGGGCTGGGCTGCAAGGAGATTGGCCTGGGGGGAGTACCGGCCAGTTACGCCTCCACACCCCCCAGAGCTTTTGTATTTCTCTCCATTAGTCATTTCCTCTTTCCCCTCAACCACAGAGCTCTGCACTGGGATGGGGGCTTTCATCACTGTGTTTCCTGCCTCGGGAGCCGGGTTTCCAAGCAGAACAGCCCTTCAAAATCCAGCCATTCCCTAAAGTGTGTGTGGGAGGTGGACCGAGGCATCCGAAGGGTGGGGAGCTCCCAACGTTTTCTTTCTGTGCTTCTGTATTGCGGGAAAACTTCGCTGGTATTCCTCCAGTGATGAGAGTGGCCAATTCTGACTACTTTGGGAGAAGCGGCTTCCATATCTTGGATCAATGCTTTGTTGATGGATTTTAAATCCTGCCAAGTGGATTGTCTTATAGAATAAGCAGTAAGACCAAAACAGATGTGTTGTCTGTTTAGGGAACTGTGGCTCCAGGGGCGCTCTCCGTGCCCGTGGGAGCTTGCAGAACAAGTGTAAGAACTTTACAGAGACATCTGACTTATTTTTAAGGATGTTCAAGATGTCTCTCCCCACTCGGTCCTTTGTGCTCCCACCATCCTTCCTCTTCCTCCCGTTCTGTGACCGGAGCAGGCCAGACCCACCCTGTGGGTCCCAGGACCCGGGGACCCGCAGCCTCTCTCCTCCTCTGCCAGAAGAAACAGCCATGGGGTGGTGTCCTGGGCTTTGGGGAGAGGAGGGTGGATGCTGGTCTGCAGCCCATTTCTGCAAAGCCCTATTTATCTTACACAGATGCAGGAAGTTAAATTTTGATGATGTGCTTAGCTGGGAAGGAGAGTGTAGGAGATGATCGCCATCCCACAAAAAGGGAGAAAATGAAGCATTATTACCTCAAGAAAGGCATCTGATTGGGCTGTCTTCGGAAATCAAATGCTTGCTGCCAAGTTCTCTGCAGCCCGGTGTGTGGGAGCTGGGAAGGCAGAGGACCTCTTCACACCCCAGCTCTCTGCCAGGGGCGTCACCAGCTCCCTCCCACCCTGGAAACAAACACCCCCCACCCCCCACCCCCCACCCCTGTCCACAGCTGCATGGGGTGGGGGTGGGGCGCTGAACGGACACCAGAGGGGACACCAGAAGGGACTCGCGGGACTTCAGAGTGGTGCCCAGGACCCCACCTGGGCGCTGTGTGCCCTGCTGGTAGAGCCAGCTCACTGCCCCCCTGGGGGTGCACCCTTGGCTCTCTCTGTACCTTGTGTCTTACCATTCATGGCTCCTGCAGTTTCAAAGGCAGAAACCCGATCAGACTGGTGGAGATGGGAAGCGATAATGGGCACAGCCACCTGGAAATGTCCTGGGCTGGACATGAGGCTGGGCTGTGCAGAGCTGTCAGACGTCTCTGTGGGCTTCAGACCAGGGCCACACTCTTCCAAAGCTGCCCCCGTGGCTAGAAGGATGGACACACTGAGGGGCAAACCTGCATCCCGTACTTGCTGCTGGGGGCCTTCTTGTCCCACGTGTGCTGTGAGCTTGGGCATTGCTTCCTGCAGGGAATCCGGGGTGCTCTGTTCTCATACGCTTGGGATGAGATGGGATGATTAGAACAACATAAACCTTATTATCCCAACTGGAACACTTCTGACAGGCAAAGGGGGGCACTCTTCATAAGGACACTGAGCCGATGGGATGAAGGGGGTCACCCAGGCAAACAGGAGGAATGCACATAGCAACTGCACCGAATTCTCAAGTTTGCTGCCAAGGTGGAGGTAATGGTCCTTCGAGAGGGTTTAGCAAGTTGCATAGGATGCAACAGAAATAGGTGCTCAGAAATGCTTTGAAAACAGTGTGAGCAAATGCTCTGGGTTTCTGAGCCCGGCGAGGTGCGGGTGTGTGTACCAGGGAGATCTGGTCACATGTAACGACCCCCTGGTACAGATTAGGTGGCTGACTGCAAATTCTCTGGGATTCTTATATGGGCGGGAGCAGTTTCAGTCCCAGGGTGATTGTAGACGAGATGCCCCAGTGTTGCTAATGTCTTGGTTTCCAGTTCCTAATTGTCTCTACAAACAGTCCCCTGGTCCGGCACAGTCAGCCTGGGATTTTCACTGTTGCATTCTTGTTTCTCTCCATGCATTTGAATGTAGGGGGCTGAGCAACCCTGAAGGCGTCACTGGGTCTGAATCCTCCCTCCCTCCGGATGGCCCAGCCCTGGAGCACAGCTCAGCAGGCAGGGTTGGAAAGATGGGGGAGCTCTCTCCAGGTACGGCTCCCCCACCCGGATCCCTACCCTACCCTCCACAAATGGGAACTGGGTCTGCCGCACCCACGTGATCGTCACTCTACGGCACGCATTTGTCACATTCTTAGAAATGTACCACTTAAAATGTACCATTTAAAATGAATACAATGTAAAATATATATTAAAAATATTTCCCTTTCTGAATTGAGAACACTGTTACAGAGAGAAGCTTACAGAATGTATCTCTGCCTGCTCCACCACGGGCTAACCAGACTTTCCCACCGACTACAATAAAGGAGTGCATGTTTGAGGCATGTCATCAGCACGAGGCCAAGACTCAGATCGAACCACCACCGAGGACTTGCGGTGACCTGCATCTCCCAGCCGTTTTGTTCGCAACACTGATGCGAAGGCAGCGGTCGGTCACACACGCACTGTCAGCCAGCAACGATGAAGAGGTATTTAGTCTATAAAATGCTGATGCTCCCCCTCCCCTCCATCCCTTATTGCTACCTATGGGATATCTTGATCAGAAAGACAGCCAGCCGGCAGAGGGGGGATCTAGACACCCCCCAGTGTGGAAATGGAGCCAGCTGGGTCTCCGAGAACCCGGAATCAAGGACTTGTATCCCTTAGAGCAGATTTATTTTTTGGTTGCTTTTCCTTGTCTTTGCTTCGTGAGCTATGTGTTAGCTGTATTATTCATCCTTTCTGCATTCCCAATTTCTCCACATGGTTCCAACTGTTTCTATGACTAACAGCTGAAAACTTTAGTCATGCTAAGACAAATACACTGGATTTTCTTCCCTTTGAGTATAAAAGTTTGTGGGAGATGGCTTGTTGGCATACTTATGCCCAGGTGCCCATGCCTGTTCACGTACGAACACATCAGCCCCCATGGAAGCCAAACTCAATGGCGGGGAGGGGACAGGAAGCTTCCAGAAAGGGGTTTACCTTCCAAAAGGGATCCCTGTTCTTAGACAAAGGGGAATGCTAAGTAGACAGAAATATATCCACACAGTCCATTCTGTAGGTGGAGTGTTTGTGGAGAACTAATTAATAGTTTCTTGTTTCCCAGCATCCACTTCCTCGTCTCCAGGTGGGAGGGATTAGAACCCACTTCTTCCCCCAACCCCACCCGACCCTCAGTTCGTGCATCAGGAAGAAGAGACCCCCACCCCCTGGTCCAGACGTGGTCACGTGACTCAAGTCCCATCAATCAGAACATCACATTCCCCTAAGTGTAGGGATCGGTTGGGGATAAACATGTAATCATCTAGAACCAAGGGCACTGAATGAAATTTTGTTTTCACATTGAGGTTTTTCTGGTACGGTTGACAAAGAAGTACACTCATACTCATCAGCACGCCACACGCAGCTCCCTCCAGGCTTGCCCTGTGTGGCTTTGGGCTGGAGCTGCTGCCCATCCTCCTCCTACCACATGCAGTCTTAGGATAATGCCCACAAGGGCACAGGAGGACTATAAGATGTGCAGAGATGGACTGCCCGGGTGACCTAGTGGGAGCTCCCGGATCAAGCAGCTCCTGAAGCCCGTGAATCTGCTGAGTTTCCAATCAACTGACCTCTAAAGAAATTTGAGCTTTTAGTCACCGTAACTACAATAATTCTAGAAGTGACTCCATTTTTTTAAAGAAGAGATTTATCACTGGACTTACATATTGAGCGCCTGCTGTATGCCTGGCTCTGTGCGTGTGTGACCACACTGGAGCCACACATCATGTGTTGTTTACTTTTCCCTCTTAGTCCATGAGGAGAAGTGGGGTTCAGAGAAATCAAAATCCTACTAAGTCCTCAGTCTCCAATTTTTTCCCTGTCCAAATGGCTTGACCATGAATACCTGCTTCTTCCTATCCATATATTTCCCAATTTTTCTTCATTCTGAGCTATCTGTCAGGAAATGTCTCTTGTTTACTGCACAGACTGGACCTGGCATAAGAGTGGGCAGGTGGTACAGACCGGGCTTACTCCAGTCATCTATCTGAGTACGTCCCTTTGCGCCTTGAGCATGGTTTCAGGATTTAATACAGCGGCATTTAAAGGGGCCATGTGGGCAATGGCCATCGTCGGTTCCTCTCCAGGTCCCATCCATCCAAGAAATGTTCTCTGGACCACGTTGTAGCTGCTACCGACATGATTCCACTGTTGTACGATCTCAGGATGCAGCCAGGAAAGAAGTGGAGGAGAATCGTTGTGCTCCTCTTCCTCCCAGGCAGTCTGCCTCCCGGACAGAACCTAATGGGAGGATCTGGTATGGAAGCCTGGAAACATGGTGCTTGGACTCCGAGGCCGATTGTAGGTCGTGGAGCACAGAAGGGTGGGAACAGGGCTGACACCAAACAGGTGTGACCACCCTGCCTCCCCTTCCACCTGCACCTCATTTTTTTCTCCTTACTAACTTCTCCTTTCTTTTCCAGATCAGATTTCCCAGAGATAACCAGCTAGAACCCAGAGACCAGGCAAGTGTTTTTATTAGTGTTAAATCAGCCTGTGCTTCCCCAGCATCACTTGGCATTCCTGGTGGCTTTCATTTGGGTCATCTATTTATCCCCTGTAGTTTAATTTAATAATAATTTTTTTTTTCAGTTGAAAAGAACAGGCCAATCTCCTTAAGAAAAGGAAGAAAATTTCGGTCAGTAAAAAAAAAAAAAATCGCAATTTTCTTCTGATTCAGCACAGCTACCTTGATCATTTTATGCCAGTTATCTTTCCATTCAAGCAGGGCTCTATGAACCTTGACATCATAGGTACTCTCAGTGTTTTACCAAACAAAGTATTATTGCATTGCAATGTTTTAGGTATTGAGGAAGAAATGCATATTGATAATTGTGGGGCCATTCCAAGGGAATGATGATGATCATGATGGTGGTGGAGATGGTGATGGTGATGATGATGGTGATGATGATGGTGATGATGGTGATGATGATGATGATAATGATGGTGATGGTGATGATGATGGTGATGATGGTGATGATGGTGATGATGATGGTGGTGATGTGATGATGATGGTGGTGATGATGATGGTGGAGATAATGGTGATAATGATGGTGGTGATGGTGATGGTGGAGATGATGATGGTGGTGATGTGATGATGATGGTGGTGATGATGATGGTGGAGATAATGGTGATAATGATGGTGGTGATGGTGATGGCAGTGATGATCATGATGGTGGTGGAGATGATGATGCAGATGGTGATGAATGTCAGCAACCAACCTTCTGCTAGTGCTGCACTGACCATCACTAAGTGCTCCAGACACCCATCCTTTCCCCTCTACACACACCCCTTTTGTACTATGGGTCAATAAGGGTAATTCTAATCCCATAGACCCATCTGTTCCATTGCAAAATTTTGAGCCCTTCCATATTCTCTGCCTCCACGATGAGGAAAGAGAGACACAGTGAAGTTCTCAGGGTTGCAGAAACAGAAAATGGGAACAATGGTTCTGGAGCCCAGTTCTCCAGAATCCCAGTCCAAGTCCTTTTTTGTAATACCATGCTACTCTTTCATTGTGTTTGTACCCATTCTCCAAAACTGTATTCTGAGTGTCTGTGTGGTTATACTAGGACTCCATCCAGCCCCAGATCCCAATACGGAGGTCTTTTCTGGACTCATTGCTGGCTGTAGCCTAAGGTGTATCTGACCTGCCCCAAAATGAGCCACGAGCTCACCACGAACACTGTTTGAGATTGGTTTCAGGATTCAAACGCCATCATGCAGGAAGGACCATCCCACATGCAGGAAGACACATGTGGGTTTCCCCTATAGCTTTTTGAAAAAGTAGAAAACATACAATTCTATGGGTACCTGCACTTCTTTTAACAAAGCACTTTTCATTTTATTGTTTCTAATCAGAAGCAAAATGTTAAGGTCCAACACAATTCCCAGACTCTGACAATCTAAATGCCAGCAGTGACAAACAGCTCTTTGGTTCTATGGTGTTTCCAGTGCATCTGTCAAATGCCATTATGCTTTTATAATGGCCAGGAATATTCATCTTTGGAGAAATAGTGCAATCATTTCAGCCTCTGAATTATGAAAAGTGACAATTTTTCTCTCATGAATTGTCATCTTTCAGTGTGATACACACAGGCACATGGTTGACTAGTTCTATAAAATAAGAAGAAATTACCCAAAAAGCTGCGTTGCTATCTTCCAGGCTGCCTTCCTCTGAGGACCTCTTGCTCATCACAGTGAGATTAACTCAAGAGGCCAGGCTGGGTCTAATCCCAGATAAGAGGATGGAGGACAGCTTGTAACTCGACCACACATAGGAAGCCTGAGGTTCCCACCTCCTAACCAGGATGCAGACCCAAGTCTTTCAAGTTGCCAACCTTTCCACTCTGTCATTCTGATGACCTTGCCCAGCTTTGCATTAGTGATGGAAATTAATGATTTACATTTTGACCCCCCCTGGAGACTTTGAGCACATGAATTAAATTGAGATCCAATATGGAAATTTGTGGATGATAATTGGTATTTTAAAAGACAATAATATAATTCTTGTTCTGCCTACATGTTCTCTCTCCTCCGATGTGGAAGATCTTCTACCCCTATACCACCAACAGCAGGCATAGTCATATAGCTTTCTTCAACCAGTGAAATGAGTACAATGACGCCACATGCAGGGAGAAATCCTGAGAGCTGTACTGTGGTTCTGCCATGCTCTCTTGGCCCCTAGAAGCTTCTACTTCTGAGTCCTAGAGCAAGGAGCACTGGGATAGACTGCAGCTGACGCTTAAGGAACATGTACTATGAAGACGGAATTAATATTTGTTAATCGTGTTTAGTGTTATCTGTTAGTGCAGCACAATTTAGCTTAAAGTGACTGTTACTACCTCAGGTAGCTGTCATTTCCAGCCATGCTTTCCAACAACAATACAAAAATAACCAGGTGTGCTGTGGGGTGACTCAAGTTTATGAGACTGACATACCCTTTATCTCCAGTTGTTGGATCTGTCTCTTCAGCTCATGGGACCTCGACATAGTTTGGGAGGTACAAGACGGGAGTTGAACTCCCTAGTATTCTTTGGTCCAGCAAGCAAACTGACTTCAGTTTGAAACTCAAAACTCAAAATGTGTATGTACCTTTCTCAGAATGAGTGTGTATGTTTTTGCAATTATTTTCTGGATTGGATCTTATTTTTGTATTATAAGAGAAAAATAAATTCTGGCAGGTAGCTAAGGAAACATATTTGTTTAAATATGGATTCTCTGTCTTAACATTAATAAATAGCTCAAATTTGGATCATTTCAGTCTTTCTGCTGGAAGCTGTGTGGTCTCTGTTAATAATTCAGCTCTAACTGATGGAAATCGACAGACTTTATGTTGTCATCACTCATGAGTCTCACAGACAAGCCTGTCTTCATCCCCATCCCCTCCTCACCTGCCCAGTCTTCAGAGGAAACTCCCTGAACTCATCTTACTCCAGGAAACACAAGTCTCCTGGCAGATTTTTCCCTCATACCTTCACCCTGCACCTAAAACCCGCCCTGACCGGATGAGGAAGAGGAACCACCGCTGTTGCTGTATCTGAGAATGTCAATTTTGTCACTTAAAAAAATTCCAAAAGTTAAACTTTAAAAGATAAAAGTATCCTATGAATGTATCTATTATTCATTCTGCTGTAATAACCCCACTTCACCAAAGGTGATGCGTGATTTATTCTCGCCCTTTGAAAAGGTGAAAGTCTCAGGAAAAACAAGAAAAAAATCAAAGTATTGTCTTGCAACATTAAAATCTCTCAGCTATGTTGTCTAAGGGGGACGTAGCTAAGAGGACTTCACGCAACACAGCTCAGCTGGGTGATACCTGAAAATACATATTTTGCCTCCCTAAAATATCTTGTCCTAGTGTCCCAGGACAGGAATCAGTAATCTGTGAGACCAGATCTGGTCCCCTCCCTGTTCTTTGTTTCTTGGTGGTTTTTTTTGTTTGTTTGTTTTTGTTTTATGGTGAAATACACATTTAATAAAAAAAATGTATGCTGGTATTTTGTTTACATAAAAATAGCAATTCATTCTGTGAATAATTTTAATATTTCTTGCCCAATTTTGTTAAAATTCCTTTAATTCTATCCTAGTTCCTCTGACAATTTTTTAAGTAAAATAATGTTACTTCTGCTCACTTCTACAATAGAGATTTTTGTTTATTTTTAAAACTATCTTTTACATCATGAGATGTGACCCTTTGAGTATGATATTGTATCCTTCCTCATCTTTTATTACAGTCTTTGGCTTAAAATCTAATTTATCTGATATAAGGATTGCCACCCCAGCTTTCTTTCGATGTCCATTAGCGTGGTAAATTGTTTTCCACCCCTTCACTTTAAATCTGGAGGTGTCTTTGGGTCTAAAATGAGTTTCCTGTAGACAGCATATTGGTGGGTCTTGTTTTTTTTATCCAAAAGACACTCTGTGTCTTTCGATTGGGTCATTTAGCCCATTTACATTCAGGGTAACTATTGAGAGATATGAATTTAGTGCCATTGTACTGCCTGTAAGGTGACTGTTACTGTATATTGTCTCTGTTCCTTTCTGATTTACTACTTTCAAGCTCTCTCTTTGCTTAGAGGACCCCTTTCAATATTTCCTGTAGGGCTGGTTTTGTGTTTGCAAATTCTTTTTTTTTTTTTTTTTTTTTGTCCTGGAAGCTTTTTATCTCTCCTTCTATTTTCAATGATAGTCTAGCTGGATATAGTTTTCTTGGCTGCATATTTTTCTCACTCAGTGCACTGAATATATCATGCCAGTTCTTTCTGGCCTGACAGGTCTCTGTGCATAGATCTGCTGCCAATTTAATATTTCTACCATTGTATGCTACAGACTTCTTGTCCCGAGCTGCTTTCAGGATTTTCGCTTTGTCACTGAGACTTGTAAGTTTTACTATTAGATGATGGGGTGTTGACCTATTTTTATTGACTTTGAGGGGGGTTCTCTGTGCTTCCTGGATTTTGGTGCTTGTTCCCTTTGCCATATTAGGGAAAGTCCGTACTGTTATTTGCTCCAATACACCTTCTGCCCCTCTCTCACTTTCTTCTTCTTCTGGGACCCCAATTCTAATATTGTTTTGTCTATGGTATCACCTATCTCTCGAATTCTCCATTCATGGTCCAGTAGTTGTTTGTCTCTCTTTCACTCAGCTTCTTTATTCTCCATCATTTGGTCTTCTATATCACTAATTCTCTCTTCTGCATCATTGATCCTAGCAGTAAGAGCCTCCATTCTTGATTGCACCTCATTAATTCCTTTTTTGATTTCAGCTTGGTTAGATTTTAGTTCTTTTATTTCTCCAGAAAGGGATTTTATTTCTCCAGACAGAGTTTCTCGATAGTCATCATTCTGAACTCTAGATCTGACATATTACCAATATCCATATTGATTAGGTCCCTAGCTGTTGGTACTGCTGTTTGTTCATTTTGTGTGTGTGTGGTGACTTTTTCTGCCTTGTTATTTTATTCAGATAAGAATATATGAATGAGAGAAGAAATAATTAAAAGGGTGGCAAAGACCCCAGAAGAATGTATGCTAACCAAATCAGAGGAGACCCCAAACTGGGAGAGAAGAAAGGGAGTAAAAAGGAAAAAAAATATATATATATATACACACACGCACACATTAGACTGGTGAATAGAACAGAGCCACCCACTTGATTCTGGGTGTATTTTGGTCTCTTAGAAGAAACCACCTCCCAAAATTTTAAAGAAAGAAAAAATATATAAACAAAAATAAGGGTAAACATGATGAAGGGATGGAATATGACTGTAAAGATGAAAATTTTTTTTAAAATTCTAAAAAAATAATTGATAAAAGTTGGTTGGAAAAAGAAAGAAGGAAGAAAAAGGTGGGAGGGGAGAGTATGTGATCAGGCTGGAGATTAGAACAAAGCCATGTGCTAGATTTATGGTATATTTTGATCTATTAGAAGAAATTCTATACCAAAATTTTTTAGAAAAAAAAAAAGGAAAACCCTATATGTATACAAAAAATAAGGTTAAATACAGTGAAGGATAAAGTATGACTATAATTATGAAGGTTTAAAAAGATTTTTTAAGAAAGATACTGTTAAGATAAACTAGTTAAAAAGTGTTGAAAGAGGAGAAGTTAAAAAAATTAGAATAAGAAAAAAATAAAATTAAAAAAATTTAATTTAACTTTGCAAACTAAAGAATCATGGGGGAAAAGCCAGAAATTCCATGCATTGGTTTCCCCTATCTTTGGAGCTCGGCTGTTCTCCTTGATTGGTGAGCTTGGTCTTGGCTGGATGTTCTTGTTGATCTTCTGGGGGAGAGGCCTGTTGCAGTGATTCTCAAGTGTCTTTGCCCTACGCGGAACTATACTGCCCTTGCCAGGGGCCGGGCTAAATCATCTGCTCGCGTTTGCGCTGGAGATTTTGTTCCCTGAGCACTTTCCGTAGAGTCCAGAGGACAGGAACAAAGATGGTGGCTGCCCGGTCTCCTGCCTGGAGGAGCTGAGAGCTCAGGGCCCTTCTCCTCAGTGTGTCCTCGGAGAAAAGCCGTCAGTCCCTCCTGTCTCCCTGGTGTCCGGCCGCGCTCCGAGCTCACCTGGCCTGTGACCGAGCTTCTCTGTCTCTGGCGCACGGCCCCATGGGAGTCTCCAAACCCCGCGGATTCCTGCCTCAGGGAAGGAAGGTGAGTGTCCTCGGATGTGCCGCTTGCGGGGTCCCTGCCGGAAGAGCAGTGTCCCGACTGTGCTGCGGACCACGGTTAAAGGTCACCCTGAGCTGAGAGCTCATTCCTCTGCTCCGTCTCTCACCCGCTTTCCCGCTCCGATACCTTCGAGCTCTGCCACTCAGACACCCGCGGTCTTTCTGTGACCCCGCAGGACCCGAGACCACACTGTCCCCGCGAGGGCTCCACACCCCACCCCCACCCCCACTCAGCCCCTGGAGCGTGTCCCTCAGTGGAGCCGACTTCTAAAGTTCCGATTTTGTGCTCCGCTGTTCTGCTGCTTGTCGGGAGCCGGCCCCTCCCCCCACAGTCTTCCCGTTGCTTCAGATTCATGTCTCCACACGTCTTGCCTTCCAGAAAGCGGTCGCTTTTCTGTTCCTAGAACTTCTGCCCTTCTTCTCTTCGATCTCCTGTTGCATTTGCAGGTGTTCGGGATGGTTCGGTAACTCTCTAGCTGAACCGCAACCTGATTTCATTTCAGTCCACTGCTCCTCCGCCATCTTGCCTCTCCTCCCCACCCCACCCCTTTTTTTAAAGATTTTATTTTGTCAGAGAGAGATAGAGAGAGCACATACAAGCAGGTAGAGAGGCAGGCAGAGGGAGAGAGAGAAGCAGACTCCCTGCTGAGCAAGGAGCCCGATGTGGGACTCAATCCCCAGACCCTGGGATCATGACCTGAGCCAAAGACGGTGGCTTAACCGATTGAGCCACCCAGGTGTCCCTCCCACTCCCTGTTTTTGTAAAGGTTTACTGGAAACCAGCCATGGGCATTGATTTCTCCTATGTTATGGTGGCCAAGCTGGGTACTTATGGCAGGGATCATATGGCTTTTTTTTTTTTTTTTTAAGATTTTATTTATTTATTTGACAGAGAGAGATCACAAGTAGGCAGAGAGGCAGACAGAGAGAGAGAGGAAGGGAAGCAGGCTCTCCGCTGAGCAGAGAGCCCGATGTGGGACTCGATCCCAGGACCCTGAGATCATGACTTGAGCCAAAGGCAGCAGCTTAAACCACTGAGCCACCCGGGCGCCCCCATATGGCTTTTAAAGTAGAAGTATTTACTTCCTGATCCTTTACAGAGAAAGTTGGCTGACTTCTGTCTCAGAAGCAACATTGCTTGCTGATTTCTCTGCTTGAGGCAGAGGACAGCCACTAAGTGTCACAGACCAGGACACCCTGCACAGCCTCTGCCCCAGAATTCAGCCAGCCTCTATTAGGTTGTGGTTTTCTCCCTGTCATTGTAAATATCAAAATTTCTCCATCATCTGTGCAACAAATGAGCTGGAGGGATGAGGCCAGGCCAGTCATTTATTGGTTTATTAGACTCCTCAGGGAGAAAGCATTCGGTTGATACTTTCTGTTCTCTCAAGAGCTTTATGATGTCTGTAGAGCTTTTTATCATCATTCAGATGACCTTCACTGTGGCACTGAGGAGGCCCTTCCTAATACTCTTTTCTCAAAAAGGTGGCTAAAGCAAAGATATTGTGGTTGTGAGAAGAAACTACATCAGCAACTTTGTCTTTAGTTAAAAAATGGGAAAGGGGGCAGGTAGGTGGGAGGATGTGAGCCCAGTATGGTTAGGACATTGTAACATTTAACCAAAATTGTCTTCATAACCAACATAGCCACCTGTACCCTCCCACTATCCCAGCATGACTGCCCATACCCTCTCTCTCACCAACATGGCCACCCATACCCTTCCCCTCATCAACATGGTCACCCATATCTTCCCCTTTACCAACATGGCCCCCCATAGCCATGTTGACTGACCCATAGCCATCAACATGACTGCCTAAAGCCTTCCCTTCACCCAACATTGTCACCCATACCCTCCTCTTCATCAACATGGCACCCATACCTTCCCCTTTATCAGCATGGTCAGCCATACCCTTCCACTCCCCCACCATGACTGCCCATACCCTCCCTCTCACCAGTAAGGCCACCCATACCCAAAATGACCCAAAATGACCACTCATAGCCTTCTCTTCACCCAACATGACCACCCATACCTTCCCCTTCACAAACATGGCACAGGAAAAGGAGTGCTGATGTCCCAGAGACCTTGCCACTCCCACCTCTAAACAAAGAGTGCCAGTCCTGTATTTTGATCAGATTTGCCAAAATCGCATGAATCATGTTTGCTGCTCAGCATGTTCTCTCAGTGGGCAAAGCCAACAAATACCACTCACAAAGTTGATTAGTAAGCCTAGGTTTGAACTGGTTGGGTCACTGAATAGAGACATCCCACTCTCGTCACATACATAATGGCCTCATAGCCTTTCTCACCCTGTCCCCACTTCACTTGATGGCGTTGGAGACCAAGGCATCCTTGTCTCTGGCTTGGTAACTCGATAGGTTGCAACCACAGTCCGATCCTGCTTATCTGATGTTTAACTGGGCAAACCTGCTTGCCACTGGACCTATATTTGGAAGAGACGGTGGCATTTGACATGGAGTCTGAATTACCAGTTCACACAGATTCCAGGAATCCTAGAGGTAACGAGGTGGCCCACTCCAGGGAAACCAAAGTGACTCTTTCTATGTCTCTGGATTCATTCTATTTTCCCCCTTTTAATTTTTTTCTAATTCCCTCCTTCCCTTCATGCCTGTGTTTGCTCAAACATAGAGTATAGGACTATGTCTCCTATACCGATCTTTTTTTCTTCTTCATGGTATTTTCCTCCTTTCTGCTCTTTTGTCTTTGTCTCTATCATGTTAGAGGGGCTACGCATTTGACATGGATTCAAAGAAGATGCTGCAGCCAAAAAACTAATTTGAGCCTTAGAACCTGAGCTCTGAGGGGAATCGGTGTATAAAATAAAGACCATGAATTACATTCAGAGTTCCTTTTAGAATATTAGAATAGAAAATATTTCCCCGGGATAGAGCAGAGGGACTGAGAAGGGAGAAAGGGAGATAACAAGGGGGATGGAGCTGGGAGAGGCTCCTCCAAGAGCACTTTGCAGGCAGAGCTGGAAACAACATCCTCAGGCCACCTGTTCTCCACCAGGTGGTACAACAAAGCTGTCCTTCCTCCAGAACATCACTCATCGGCTATTCAACAATAATGACAACTGTCTGTCTTCAAGATGGCTCAATTTCAAGCATAGGCAACTTGCAGGATGCAGTTATACCCTCAGAGAAGCAGGATAGGGGCACAGCCTGCCCTTATTCCTGGACATTTGGGAGAAGGCATTATGGAGGGACCTGGTAGCAAGTGTACCTATGACTGTTTGTACCCTCAGAGGGGAAGGTATTCTAGGGAAAGGAGGGCCGAACGTCATGCCAGTATGTCCCTTCAGCCCAGCCTCATCCAGAACTACCCTGAGGTGCAGAGGTCCATTCAGCCAAGTCCATTCAGTAGAAGTTTCAGACCCTAAGTTTCTGGGCTGAACAAGACATGGAGACCTATTTTATTTGGCCTGCACTGTATTTTCACATTTGTAATTCATTGTTAGCATTTGAAAAATTGTAAGGTCTCATGTAACCATCCCAATTTCTGACTTCTAAAAAACATGGACCCATCAGACAGCACTCGCCTTGTGTCCTTGCAGGGTGGTGGTCACCTGGAGCTGTGGACACCCCGCCCCTGCAGACAGGGCCCTGGGCTTTATGCATTAATATCCTAAACCTTTGGGTTTAAGATATTATGGTGTTTCCTTGTGTCTGTAGACATCCAGGTTTGTGGTTGGAAAACCGTTGAGGATGAAATTCTGCCCTTGTCATTCCTGGTGCCACCAATACAGCTAAGTGCCTGTCATGTCAGCTTAGATAAACTGATCAGCAGATTGGACTGGAACTAAGGGATGCCACGGGCTTCACTCTCCCCTTCCACTCCACACCTTCCCATTCTTCTACTTTTTGAGGTTCTCAAGGGTCCATTGAAGATTCTCCTCTCCCACCTTGTTTCTCTTCTGTTTTTAATTTCATCTGTTTTTATTTTAAGATTTTAAGATTTTATTTATTTATTTGACAGACAGAGATCACAAGTAGGCAGAGAGGCAGGCAGAGAGAGAGGAGGAAGCAGGCTCTCCACTGAGCAGAGAGCCCGATGCAGGGCTCGATTCCAGGACACTGGGATCATGACCTGAGCTGAAGGCAGAGGCTTTAACCCACTGAGCCACCCAGGTGCCCCAATTTCATCTGTTTTTAAATTCATTTTTATTTCATCCCAAATAATCTCCACCTAGATGTAATCACATTTTTGCCATATTTACTTTCCTCCTTTCTCACTCCCACTCTGTCGACCTTGGACCATGCCTATGAAGGTCACCTGAGACATGGGACACAGGATACTTCAAATCTTAATCCTTAAGCAGGCATCCCGTAAGATGAGTGATGGATCTCTCCAAATCAACTTCCAGCCCTTCCCTCCTGGCAAGCCTTGACATCCCCATGTTCAAGCTAGTTTTCCCAAGTAGCAAATGGCTGCAAAACTTCGCAGCTTGAAACAAGACGATTTTATTTCACTCATGGGTTCTGTGGACCAGGAATTTAAATGGAGTGCCATGGAGATTGCTTTTCTCTGCTCCATGATGTCTGGGCCTCCCCTGAGAAGACTCTCAGTCTGGCTCCTGGGGTCATGTGAAGGCTGGTTCACTCTCACGCCTGGTGCCTTGAAGACGGACATGCCCACGCAGGGCTCCCCCACAACATGGTGGCCTGGAGTCCCTGGATTTTCCATATGGAGGCTCAGGGCCCCAAGCATGAGTATTTCAACGAGTTGCCTTTGGTGACGCTGTGTGCGAAATCAGTGTTACCTCCACGGCACAATGGGAAGTCCCTCTCCATCCTCAGAGACGGAAATAGCCTTCGCCTCATGCTGGAGCGGCAAGGACATTTCGTAGAAGACCGTGTGGGAGGGCAACGTGGCAAGGCCATCTTTGGGAAGGACAGTCTGCCGCGTCTCATCCTTGGGACTGGACGATGCCATGGAGATCTGCTTATCAGATTGTCACAATTCATATGTTCCTGTCTCTTCTTAGCTTTTTGGGGAGGGCCATTTTCCTTCATCCTCAAGAAGTTAAGTCCTTCTCCCATGACGAGCTCCCCCTTCCCCCTCTCCCTTTCTCTCTCACACACCCTCTTGTCACATCCCTTTCTCCCCTCTCAGTCCCTTGTGTTCCAAACAGGGAAGCCCTACTGATGCATTTCACCTCCATCTTCTTCCATCAGCTGAGGACGTTAGAGTCTGCTGCGTCCCAACGGGACCCTCTCCCCTAAGCGACTGGCAATGCCCCAACACTCCGCTGTGGTGAGTTGCTTGCGAAGTAAACACGTGACACACAGTCTACCCCCAGTGTGTGCACCGGTTCTTGCAAGATCCTCCCTGGGTAATTCTCCCTGGGTAACGACCGCCGCTGTTAAGGGTCGATTTGGTGCTCGCCGTCAGTGAGATCTCCTAATGGAATTCAAGACTTTGGAAGTAAACACATTTACAAACTACAACCACTATACGGGCGGATGGATCTCCCACCGGTGATTAATAAAGAATTTCCACGCGCTGCGTTTCTAAAGCGTGCGCGATCTGGAATAGACAGCGGCGGCATAATTAAAGGTACAGAATCACAGCCGCTAATAACCTCGAGCAGAGGCTGTTGCTCTGTTATCCATAATTGAGCGTGTACTTAATGTTTGTGCGCCATTTGTCTGACAGCGTTTCAGCTCATTGACTCCGTGGGGTCCCCTGGCCCCACCGCTCGCTTGCACATGCTGTAGATTTTTCAAAAACACCCACAAAATTCCACTGCGATCATGTACGCAGCGGTGGGGCAAGGGTTGTGGGGCCGTTGGAGTTACTTCATCCAGACGAGTGTATCTTCAAGGCGACTCTATTGAAAATAGGCAAGGAAACACTCCAGTGAGAGCTTCATAACCATGAACTTGAAATGCCTAACGTAACCACAGAACACTCCGGAAGGCGGGGTCCTGGCGGGAGAAGCAGAATCATCATTTCAGGAGCTCTTGCAAAACAGAGATTTGGCAAAATGCAGTGAGAGAAATGTCTGCCTTCTATGTCCCGAATGTGACAAAGCAAGGGGATAGTTGGAGATGGTGGCATAAGGGCATGAAGGGGAGACCAGCTTGACCTAAAACCAGGTCATTCATTCATTCATCTGCATCTCTGAGGGGAGGAGACCTCCAGCCAGAGCTGTGTCTCCAGGAACTAGAGGTCAGGTCACGGTCATTGGGCAGCAGGTGGGTCAGGCTGCCATCTCCTTCAGGAGGTCATGGGCCAGGCTTGAACCGCCACCTCCTCCCCACAAAGGAAAGAAATGAAAGCTGAGTTTTTAATCTCTGCAGCTAACTTCCTCTTCGGTGTATGGTTTTGGGAAGGCATGAAGGAAACAGAAAGAGGAAAAGAAAGAAGAAGGGTTGTTGGCGTCTGTTCTCTTTGTCCTGCCAAATCCCTGTGGAGCCTCTCCCTGGCATCCCCAACTCCACAGGGCAATTCCTGGGACCTCCTTAGGGGCTGGAAGCCTTCCTTCTGCCTTCTGGGGACTCCGTTGAACAACATCCCGGCTTCCTTGTCTCAGCAACAATTCTGACCCCAACTCCAATGTGGGTGGGGGGTTTCCTACACCACCGTGCGGTGCTCCCACATCAGCTGGAGTCCTCCAGTGGTGGAACTCCGTCCTGACCCGGTCCACCCGGAGAGGGCATCCAATCCCCCAGGCGAGGGGCTGGGACCCTCAGGACTGTCCCCCTGCAGGTGACAGCGGCAGGTGCTGTCCCCAGGCTGTCCCCTGCGCTTCTGACCTACCAGCCCTAGATCTCATGCCCCCTTCTTCAGCAGCTCCCAGGACTCAGAGAAACTCTTACTGACCAGGGTTAAAGGACCTAACTCAGGAGCAGGCAGATGGAGGAGACTCACAGGGCAGGGTGTGGGGAAGACGGCTGGGTTCATGTCCTCTCTGGGCACCGCGCGCCTCAAATTTCCTTGGGCTCACCCACCGGCACAACGTCTCTGAACCCAGTCCATCAGAGAGGCACAGCTGATTAAATCATTAGCCATTGGCAATTGACTCAACCTCCAGCCCCCTCCCCTTCCTTGAGGTCAGGCTGGGTACCATATGGAGAGTTCCAACCCTCTAATCACAAGGCGGGCTTCCCTGGCAACCAGCCCCCCACCCACAGGTGCTTTCTGACAGTCTCCTAATTAACATAACAAGAGACACCTTTATTGCTCTCCTTACAGGAAGTTCCGAGGGTTTTAGGAGCCAGAGTTTCTGTGCCAGAAATGGGGACAAAGACCAAACATGTATTTCTTGTTATAAATCACAGTATCACAAAGGGTCTTACAGAACGTGCCGGGCAAATTAGCCGCCAGCCTCAAGGTCGATGTTGAATGTAGAGCCAACTCTGTCTTCCTTTGAAGGTCTTGGATGTGGTCCACCCCTCAGGAAGTGTGTGGGGCTGGTGGAGGATTTCTGGTCAGCCCACCGTGGCCGAGAATCCGGGGGTGGGGGGAGCCGTTTCCTTCGCTTCTAGAGTGATCCCAAGTCGCGTCCATTTACCGACCTCTCCTACAGCAGGTTCTTGAGGCTTCGAATCCCCAGTCCAAGCCCAATTTATTTTTTCAGGCCTGGCCAGCGATGTAAAGACGTCTTCTGTTTCAGGAGCCCGCAGACACCCCTGCACCCCAGATTCCAGCTCTCCTGGGCTTGGAAGCAAGGAGGGAGCATCTTGCCCCCACACCCAGCCATTAAATATTGCAAATTTCAGGATACTCAGAGGGGAAAAAGAAAGTGATGCCTGGGTTTTGTTCTCTCCTTTTGGGGACCCGTTCCTCCCTCCTCTGATTCCCGTCATTCCATTTCCTAACCCAGCAGAGCTGGAAGGAGTTACAAGCACTGAATGTGGCCACAGCGCTGTTTTGCATTACAAAAGCAGAACCACTCCACCGGCAAAATGACCACGGAAAGAAAAGTCTCCCGTTGCCTAGGAGAATGGCTTGGAGGGTCAGGCTGCTTGCAGGCTGGGACAGAACGATGCTGTGCATAGCGGGGGGGGGGGGGGGGGGGGGACGACGCTCGAGGTCCCCCACACTCTCTGGTGACCTGCCTAGGACCTGCTCCCCAGCGGCTGGCAGTCCTTCTAGTTAGCCCCCGTGTGCCCAGGCCTGACCTCCATTTCCGCTCACCTGGGAAGACCAATGGGCTTCTTCACCCTCAGCTGATGGCCGGACCCCACCTCTGTGGCCAGCACGTGACCCATGGCTCAGTGAGGCCAAGGGACAGAAGAAGGCTGGCCTGCCGGGGCATCCAGGGGCTGGGTACGCTGCCCCTTCCATAACTGGGTGAGGACGTGCTGGCCTCCTGAAATAAATGTAAATTCAGCCCCAAAACTGTGCATTTTACTAATTGAGGGATTAACTCAAGAGGAGGGGAGAGCCCAGGTGAGCCTGGGAACCGCGTAGGAGGACAGAGCCGGCCAAACGGACTTCTTCCCGCTTCCCCTGACAGGCTCCCATGTGATTTCTCCCTGAACCCAGCCCCACCAGAGCGGCCAGGAGATGTGTGGAGGGGACGACGGCAGCGGGAATTCCTGTTCTGTGGGTAGGAGAGGACTCCAGACTTCTCCGAAGAGCAGACAGGGTAGGATTCTGACGTTGGTGATCCGCGAGGGTCTGCCCTGTGCGGGTCTGGTTACTCCTTCCGGAAACGCATTGGAGACTCACTCCCTGAGCTCCCCGTTCTCTTCGGGCCTGGGGGCACTGTGCAGGACTGCCTTCTGGCCTAGGTTGTCCCCACTGTAAGGGCCTGCTTGGCCAGAGCGAGCCATTTCGTTGTTTTTGCAGTAAACTTATATTGACCCTGCCCCCCAAGAGGAACTTACTTAGAAACAAGTCTGGGAAACGGGTAAAATATGACTGACCAGCCCCTGATAATAGAGCCCATATTCCAGGATGTGTCAGGTCAGGGGAGGTAACAGAGCCCAGAATACAAGGATGAGTCAAGCCAGGTGGAGACATCCAATCAGGAAAGCACCTCCCTAACCACCCAAGAATGTGGACCCTGCCTTTTGGGCGCCAATTCTGACCAGAGTGATAGGATAGTTCATATAGCTACTATAGGGTGAATTGTAATTCACTTGGACACCCGCGTGTGGCCAGGCTCAACCACATGGCCTTTGCTCTATAAAAGTTAGTCTGTGAGGCAGGGAGGGATCGCCTCTTTGCAAAAGACGGCGCCAACCGGGCGGTTTGATTCTCAATGCTTGGCGTGAAATTTTGCTTCACCTTCGCTTTGTATCAGTCTCGCTTTGTATCAGTCTCGCTTTGTATCAGTCTCCTTTGATCACGGACCCAACACCCACCAGAACCTGCTCCTGGGAGAAGGGGGATGGGAGCCGGGCCGAGAGGAGCCCTAAGAGATGCGCTGCTGGGACCCTTTGTCTCCCCGTCTCCCCAGCTCCCCTCACCCTGGGGAGAGAGACCGTTCTGCTCTCTGCCATGATCTTTTCCTCCCAGCCACGCGACGGCCTTGATTCACGGGGAGCCCCCGTCCTTCCAAGGAGCAAGGCCAGTAATTGTGCTCGCCTCTCGCCTGCTGTGACCACTGCTGCCGGGCACTCACACCCCCCGCTTCCTGGGCCGCGGGACAACCCGTCTGTGTCCGTCAGCACCCGTGCCAGTCCTGTGGGTGTCAGCACCACCAGAAACAGAGCGTTTGTGTCCCCCAGGATGTCTAAGCCTACGTCCTGCCTGGATGAGCCTCGGGGAGGTGATCGGGCTCACAACTGGTATTAGGGTCCTGACAGGGGAGACCCCGAGAGCGCCCCTGTCCCATCCACCAGGTGCAGACATGGCAAGAAGACGCCGGCCTCACCAGACCCCCGAATCTGCTGGGGACTTAATCTTGGACTCCAGCCTGCAGAGCTGTGAGACGTCCCTGTTTGCTGTTCAAGCCACTCCTTCTGTTATTTCTGTTGTCAAAGCCCTAACGGAAGGAAACACCCCCGTTTCTTCTTTGAAGAGTGAGTTCTTCTCGCTGCGTGTGGCCTTGTTGGGGGCACCGCTGCTCAGAGACCCCCGCTCCCCCCACGGCCGAGAGCACGCCCCTGTCCTGGCCCCCGGCTGTCCTCCACATTGCTGGGTCTAGGCAGAGGAAGGAAGGCAGGGTGGAGGGCAGGAGACCACCCTGTCCGGGGGCTGTATCTGACAGGACCGACCACCAACCGTGTTACACAGACCCCCAGGAGGGCCCTCTCTGCTGCCTTCCACTTAACGGAGTCCAGAAGCTTTTCGCGCTCCAGCAACTCCATAATCAGAACATGTTTTTTCCTTGCTGAAGCAAACCCAAGTCTGGTTCCTTGGTTTACAACAGAACAACAGGACCGGCGGGCATCCTGGAGGGCTAACACAGCCCTCAGTGGGGACCCCAGCAGCGACTGCTCGAGGTTAGGGGACAAGCAGCCCCATGTGTCTGGGGGACCTGCCGTGGTCCCGCGAACCAGGGTGTGAGTGTTGGCCTGACGGCACCCGCTGGTCCAGCTGCCCCAACTCTTAGCCCTGAGATGTCGCGGTGCTCGTGCTCCCCGACGTTCCCACTCTCCGTCCTAAACCTGCCTCTCCTGCGGGTCCTTCAGCTCTTCTCCACGGCCGGGGTTTACTTAGCTTGAATCTGTAGGTATATTGTTTCCTTTCCTTTTTTCCCTTCTTTCCAAAACTGGGCAGTTTTCAGTCATTGCTTCTTGGAACACTCTTTGCCTGACCCTTGCCTCTTTGCCTCTGAGACCCAGGGACACGAGGAGGTGGCGTCTCTTGTCACAGCCTCAATGTGGCGCCTTCTGTCTTTTCATCGACTTTCCCTCTGTGTCGGTGAGGTCATTCCCGTTGCCGCATTTCAAGGGGAACGGGCTCCATCCTCCGTCTCCTCCACTCTGCTCCGGAAAACCACTCCCTGGGTCTTTTGCTTCAGTTCTGACGTGGTTCTTGCATTTCTTCTCTGTGTCTTCCGCATCTTTGCTGAGACCTTCTGTTCCTCATCTGTTAAAATTGTGTTTGTGATTGAAGCACTTCTGCGAAGTCTGCTTTAAAATCCGCGTCGCATCACGTATCCCCTACCTGTTGGCCTCGATCGATCTCTTTCCCACTTGAGTGGGGGTTTTCCTGGTTGTTCGTGTGCCGAAGGACACTGTATTAGGAGAAGCCGGTCACTTGCAGTGTTCAGCATGAGGTTCTGGCTCCTCTGACACCAGGGGAGGGGGGCTCAGCCAGGCCCCCAGACACCCCGATGGCTAGGAAAGGACATTGGCCACGTTCGGGCTCCTCCGCTGGCTTCTGTGGTGTCCAGGCTCTCTGCCATGGCTCCAGCAGAGGCTGGGGGATGCTTCACAGCCACCAGTGATGCTGGACGTTGGGGCTCTTCAGGTGGCCAGGGTGGGCATGAGAGCCCCTGTTTTCTGGGGCACGAGGCTGGAGCACAGTGACCACATGGTGGTTTTCTGTCTGAGACCCTGCCTCTGTCCTGGTCCTTTGGCCAAAGAGAGCAGACTTTCGTGTCTGTGCCTATTGGTGCTTCTGGTTTCTGGCTCCTTCAGCTTCTGGGAAGTGGGAGGCAGAGAGAGCCAGGGAGCTGGCTGTCCTGCTGCTCCCTAGGTCCCGAGCCCCCTGTGAGGTCTACCTTCTTGTCCTGAGCATTCAGAATCTTCTATTGTCCATTTCATGTACATGGTGGGCAGACGGTAGCTGTGTTTTAAACCATTAGATGACTTTCCCAAACCCTTGTGTAAATCTCTCATCCCAAATTACCTGCCTCAGGAGGCCACTCTAATTCCTGCCTTTTGTTTTTCCCTTAAACACTCCCAGTGTGGTGTTTGGCATTAGAATGGGAACTCTCGGCTGGGTCATCCCAGATCCGGGACATGCTACCAGTCACCCACCAGCTGCTCCAGGAGTCTGAAAACCCGCAGACTTTGGAAACAGCTGCCGTGGTGTTTCTCGTGCCCATAAATACGGTGGAAGGCCTCCAGCAACAGAACCTGTGGGAAGTCTTTCTGTTTCACAAGGTCTATTTTAAAAGGCAAAGGTGTTCCTTTGTTATGTGCTTCTGTTTGCTTCTTCAAGAAAACTCTGAAACTGACAGCGTCCGGGCGGGGATGGAGCAAACACCACGGCCCCGGGGCTGGACTGCAAGCACGCCAGCCTGCGGGAGACGCTGCATGTCTCGCTCTTCTCTCGGTTTACTCGTGAAGATAGCATCCGCCGGGGCCCCAGGAGGAAGCAGAAGGTACAAGAAGCGGACACTGGGCAGACCTGGGTGGACAGGATCCAGAGACGTCAGTGAGAGTGGGGAACTGGGCCGTGCTTTGGGGCTGCTGACACGGGGAACCCGTTACTGTCCTGAGACCCGGCGGGCAGGGTCTGGAGAGGGTGGCCCTAGACACAGCCACTTGCTGGGCTGTGGCCTGCGGTGGATGACCCCGATGCCCCACGGTGACTCAGGGTGGCCGTGGGCACAGATACCCTGCGTTCGCTCATCAGCTCTCCCCGTGCAGCCTGAACCCCGGTAGAGAAAGTAGGCCACCTACCTTGTAGTCAGCTTCCTCCTGTCATGGAGGTGCCCCACCGCCGTCCTTTTGGAAGGCACGCCAAATAAGCAGAAGACCAAAATCAGTCATCCCGCCCCCTGGCGTAAGCGAACACATTCTCTCGTGGATTTTCTGGAAAGGAGAAAATGACGCCAATCACAGCACGATGGATTTTAAATCTCGAATGTGGTAATGACCCAACAGGGCTGCAAGTAACCACCAGACACACCTGGTTGCCAAGAGATCGCGCTCCTTCCTCTGACTCCGTCCCCGCCTCAGTCCGGGAGCTCTGCCTCCGCTAACGCGAGAAGATCTTCCAAAGGCAGCGGTCCCCCAGGAAGTCAGCACTTATGTTCTCCGGAAGCTCCAGCAGCTCTTCTTACAGGGCTGGGACGGCCGCCTCCCCACCACCACCCTGCCCCCCGCACAGCACTCTGCTGTGATCCACCCCCCCCCGCCCCCCCAGCTTCATCCCTCTCGACTCTCCTCAGATCCTCTGCTCTGCTCTTGCCATCTTCACTCGTGTCCCCGGACTGTTCAGTTTCCAAAACGTCGCTCAGATCAGGGCATCATCCCCATGTCTTCACACCTCATGCAGGACAGAAGCCGATGCCCAAGGTTGGTCCACGGGACCCTGCATGTGGCCCTGTGTCACCTGCTGGCCTCAGCGGTGAGTCTCTGGCTTGCTCTGCTCTAGGCAAAGCGTCCAAGCCTTCCCTTGTGCCCAGAGCTACCCCACCCAGGGCCACTTGCCCCCCCCCCCCCCAAGAGACATTTTCCAATGTCTGGAGACACTTTTGTCACAAGGGAGGGGGAGATGCTACTGGGTGCTGGTAACTGTCTTGCCTCACCTAGGACGGCCACCCACAACTGCCAGGTCTAAGCAGCCGTGTGTCCCTCTGAAGACCCTTCCCGTAGACCTCAGTATCACGTCTCCTGCGGCAGCTCGAAGCTCTGCTTGCATGTCATCTCCTCATGAAGACCTTCCCTGGCCTCCTTCTCCACAGCTATGCTGTCTGCCCTCCTCCCACACTCACAGTCCCCCTCCAGGGGAGCTTCTGCCCAGCACGCACCACCTCCAAACACACCACAACATCTTATCAGCAACGCCGTTTCCATCCCTCAGGGCGGTGCTTTCTGTCCCGTCTGTGTGCCGCCACCTCCCTGGTCTGCAGACCAGAGTTGGGCATGCAGCAGGCACTCGATAACATATCCTGGAAGGATAAGATACATTTCTAAGCAGGGTTCATTGCCACCTCTGTCTCCACTTTTTTAATTTCTAGAATAAAATCTGAGCTTCACTTTTTTCTGTCTGAAAAGACGGATTGAGGGTTACTCCCCGACCGAGCAAAGAAGCGACGTGCTCCACCCAGGAGCTCTGCTGTGTCTGGATCCGCGTGGCCAACAGGACAACGGGCACTGTCTTCTAAGACCAGTTTCCCTTGGCGTCCTCCTTGTGCTTTTTCAGGAAACAAAATGAGACCACGGCCCCTGAGCGCCTGCTTCGTGGAAACTGCTAACTAGTTCTGCCTTCCGTTGCTCTCGGGACCTTGTACCGCTCTGCAGGGTTTTCTCAAAGAGAACAGGACGGAGCTACCTTCAATACTGGGAGTGGAGGAGCTCCTCGAGTTTATAAATAAGGAGGGGTCCATGGTTTCCTTTCTCCTAAAGCTTGAGGATCCATCTTCCTGAGGATGCCCAACTGTGTGCCTTTGTCAGTCAGCACAACATGCCTGCCGCCAGCCTCTAGAGGGCCAGGAGTCATAACTCGTCAGTGATACCGCTCTCTTTTGCTGTCATGGAGCTCTCTTTTCTCCCAGTTTCTAGAGAAAGGCACACAAGAGCATCCCAAAGATGCCAGGATTCCATTTATGCCTAGTTCCTCTGTTGTTGGTGTAATCTATAGTTCAAAGAGTAATTTATGGCTCCTCTGAAGGAAGTTCGATATTTGAAATCATTTATCACACAATGAATAAAATAAAAGTTTGGAGACAGTTTAACCTTTCCGTTACCGGCGGTCCAGGCAAGGCAATGAGGAAGTGTCTTGCCAATGGGAGCTGAACTCGCAGTAATCGAATGCGTCTCATTCCGAGCTTCCCTGACTGAGGCATTATCTTAATGGTCAACTTCCCCTCGCAGGGAAGTGGATCCCAGCCTGTGCTCCTGCAAGCTGGTGTAACGAGGGCTCGTTTCCAAGACAAGCACTGAGTGGAGACCCTTGTTCAGACATGGAGCTCCTGGGAGGAGCTCGACTCCCTCAGGAGTTGGTAGAAATCACAGTGAGGAGGAAAATTGATGGACACTGGCCTTGCTACCAGGAGTGTTTGCCGTCCTGCCTCCCCGTGGCCATGTTCTCAGGGAAGGCTCTGTTCTCCGTGTGGGACAGGGCACTCATTCCCTCACTCTGTGCTGGGTGTTGGAGCCTGCATGAGAGGTATTACCCCCGGGATTGGGATGTTTATAGTTAAAATCATTTCAGTGTCAGCTCATTTACTCATTCGCCACCCACCCGATGACCTGGCCCCTGCCCCGTGGACTGTTGGACCAGGTGGGGGCAGGGGGGGCCCCTTCGGGCTCAACAACCAATCACCAAAACAAATGTGTATTTGTTTTTCAAATCCGTCCTGAGTCACGAACCTGATTGGATTGCAACCAACATTTTAGAATTAAATCAAGTAGAGTAGAATAGAATAAAATACAAAATATCAGTGTATTATTGGTAATAAAGGTAACAGACACATGGGGCATAGGCTTGGTTTAAACAATCCACTAAGTTTAATTGCTTAAAAAAAAGTTCATGTCTCGGGGTGCCTGGGGGGCTCAGTTGGGTGAGTGTCTGCCTTCAGCTCAGGTCATGATCCCAGAGTCCTGGGATGGAGTCCCACATCGGACTCCCTGCTCAACGGGGAACCTGCTTCTCTCTCTGCCTGCTGGTCCTCCTGCTTGTGCTCTGTCTCTCTGACAAATAAATAAGTAAAATCTTTTTTAAAAAGAGGTTCATATCTTGTGCATGCTACATGTCTTGAGCGTGTTATGTGTCCACAGCTCATCTATGGATTTGGCCACAACCTCATAGTAACCCGTCAGGACCCAGGTAGACAGCTCAGCTATCTTCTTGGAAGATTCCAGCCACCGTGCCTGAGGAAAGGGAGGGCTGGAAGGTCTCCCACTGGCCCCATGCTTGGTCAGAACTGAGCACATCTGGACCCACGGGAACCCAGGGAGGCCAGGGGTTTGGGGGGAGGGTGATGCCACCATGTGCCAAAAAGGCAAACCAGCAGCATGGAGATAAGGTGGTACATTTCTTTCATGGTGTTACTCCAGACAATTTTAATGTTAGTGCATAATTCCAGAGAAGCGGCGTGCAGCCATCTTCAATAATGATCCCTGCGCTTCCCACCCTGCCCCGTGGGTGGGTCCTGCCCATGGGACCCACACTTCAGCATCAGATTATTCTCTACTGGCAGCTCATGCCATCTCACAGACACTGCTGGACACATTACCTCCGTGACGTCCTTGCTGAGATGAAATGTGCCCAGGGATGTGTGAGGGGTCCTCTCTCCCCGAGAGCCCGGCTCTGGGTGGCTTCTCCCTTGTCAGCCACCTTATATGAGGTCACACATGCTTGTGTGATGCGTGACACGTGTGTGTGCCTTCTGTCCCCTGAAGAAGCTAGCTAGGGCAAAAGGAATGGGTTTGCAGGAGAAAGACCTTGTAATCACTAATGTCCCAGCTCGGCTGTCCCCACTTGAGAGAGGATTCATGATCTAAACCCCTGCCGAGGGTACACGTAACCCACAATAGAGGGTTCCATGCTGAATTCCGAGTTGTCCAAAGAATCATGGGGTGAAAGACATTTTGTCTTTTGAAGGGTTTGGAAAGCTGCTGAAAATAAGGCAGAACATGCACGTCTGCTCTTGCAACGTGACTGATTTCTGGGTCGGGACAGAGACCAGACGCGTAGCTCCGTATGCTGAATGCCTCCCCCAAACGCCAACCTACCCATTCAGCCATCTAATTTAATTAATTAGAGGACTTGCAAAGGAGAAATATTTTCTGTGGGATATAATTATTTCGTGTAGAATCAGAGGTGCGTGGCTCCCACTCCGGGCCAGCAATGTCCTCATTTTCCCTTCAGGGTTTGGAGACAGGAAGTTACTGAGAAGCTGCCTTCCCAAAGTGAAGCATTTTGGGGTGACCGCCTGTGGTCACCAAGGGGAAGGGATCACAAGGAATGTTGAGGGAGTGGCATGTGGGGGGAGGGGTCGCTGTGACTTGAGCAGAGCTGGGCTGGTCAGACCCACGGTGATCAGCCTGGGGTGGGCGGTTGGGCCAGCACTCGCTTGGGCAGAGCCCTTCCTCCCTTGCTATCCGGACCCTGCCAGTCCTCTCTGGGTTCTCAGTGGACACTCAAAACAACATCCCGTTCTCTCACCTCCTCATTCCCCTGTCCGCAGCCAGCCTGACCCCTGAGGAAGGAGGTTTCCCTCTGAGAAACTCCATGAAAACCCAAGAGCAGAGTGGATGTTTTCAGTCAGCAGCCTTGTCGTAGTGCCTCCTGCACGTGTCTGTTGGGTCCGCGGCTCCAGGAATGCAGGAGGAACAATAGAAATGACCACCGCGGCCACCATCTTCCAGCCTCCTCCCCCTCCTTCCTCAACCCTTGACTCTCCCGCCAAAAGGATGTATGCCCAGGTCATGTCTCCACAAGTAATCCGATACCTATGCAGGAAACAGAAGTATCAGGATCCCCCATGTAGGGGCCTGATTAGCCAGAGGAACTGTAAATCCCGGATATAGGGATGGGCCAGGCCAGCTAGATGGAGACATCCAATCAGTGGGGCGCGCATATATTTACTGAGGTGAGTTGCAATCTCATTGGCCACCTGTGTGTGGGCCGGGCTCAACCACCTCTATAAAGGCTGGTCTGTGAGGCTGCAGGGAGGTGGGTAACAAGAGGAGGTAGAATAGCCGTTAGAGTAGCTGTTAGAGTAGCCGTTAGAGTAGCCATTGGGAGCCGTTAGGGTAGTGGTAGGAGTGATAGTGTCGGGGTTGTCGAGAGTTACAGCGGCCTCTTCATCATGGGGAGCGTCGGGAGCGGCATTGCTGGGAGCCTCGCAGCCGGGAGCAGTGGCTCTGTCACGAGTCCGGGGAGCGGCCTCGTTGGGAGTGGCCTCGTCCAGAGCAGCCTCGTCGGGAGTGGCCTCGTCCCAGGAAGCGGCCTGTGGTACAGTGAGGGTGAGGCAGGGAGCCTCCAGGAAGGACCCCAGGGCAAGGAGGCGGCGGTGGCCCCCAGCAAGTTTCGGGCACCTACTGGACAGTTTGATTTCTGATGCATGGCGTGAAATAAAGCTTTGCTTGATTTTCGCTTTGTGTCAGTCTCGTTCCTTTGATCACGGACCCTAACACCCCACCCCATAGCCTCTGATCACCAAATACCCTACCATATATGGATGTGAGCCCATGCCCTGCCTTGGCCCGATAAAAGACCCCCACTGACTCCCTTCCAGCGTGACTTCCCCGACTCTGCTTTCCAGAGTCACGGAACCTCCCCCGAGGGTGCCCACCTCCTGCTGGCGCGACTTTCCTGGCTCCCCTTCTCCTGAGCCCTGAAACTTTGCCGGAGATGCCTTTAATAAATCTTGCCTTGCGCCTGCCTCGCCTGGTGTTGTGTTTACCTCGCCTGTGAAACTTTACAGTGCCCATAGCACGAAAGCAGGCATGGATGTGAACAGTGAGAGAGGCTGTATGCACCTGACTGGACTTTCCTGGGGGCAAAGAGAAAAAGGCCCTGGAGACTTTGTTGTCTTACCCCTTGGTGTCAGTCTGTTCTACAACCCTAGATAAAAGGAAGGCTGAGCTTTCCTTCTTGGAGTGTGTTAGGAGTGACATTTCATGACACCAGAGAACAGATATCCAGAAATAACAAACATCTTTCAACCATTTTCTTACAATGTTTATGCATCCTTTAAAAGATTTATTTATTTATTTATTGGAGAGAAAGAGAGAGAGAGTGAGAGAGAGAGAGAGAACAAGTGCACAGAGAGGCAGAGGGAGAAGCAGGCTCCCCACTGAGCAGGGAGCCCGATCCCAGGACCCGGAGATCATGACCTGAGCCAAAGGCAGATGCTTAATGACTGAGCCATGCAGGCGCCCCCATTTATGTATTTTTAAAGTAAACTCTATCCACAGTGGGGACTCAAACTCATGACCCTGAGATCAAGAGTCACATGCTCTCCTGACTGAGCCAGCCAGATGCCCCCTCAGAATTTGCGTGTTTTCTTCTGTCTCATGTCTCTTTTTTTTTTTTTTAAGATTTTTTTATTTGACAGATAGAGATCACAAGTAGGCAGAGAGGCAGGCAGAGAGAAAGAGGAGGAAGCAGTCTCCCTGATGAGCAGAGAGCCCGATGCGGGGCTTGATCCCAGGACCCTGGGATCATGACCTGACCCAAAGGCAGGGGCTTTAACCCACTGAGCCACCCAGGCACCTCTGTCTCATGTCTGTCTTTATCCTCCTCTCTCCTCTCTGCTTTCTGTTCTCCCCACAAGCTTGTCTTTGGCCTTTCCCCTGTGACACTCAGATTCCTCAGGTGGCCCCATTATCACCCCTCCTGATAGTCAAACCCTGTGTGACTCCCTCCCCAAGTGTGGGTGGGACCCGTGCGTGTTTACAGCATACTCTACCGGTAACACCTACCTTGCTAGGATCCAGTGTTGGCTCGATGAAGCAAGTGGTTACCTGGGACACACAAGGCAGGGGGCAGAGGGCAGCCTAAGGAACTTCTGCCAGAGGCCAGAGTGGGCGTGGCACCTGACCCTTCCCTGGCCAAGCTCTCAGATGAGATGTCACCCCGGCCCAACACTTGGCTCACCCTTTGTCCTCACTCAGAAACTGTGAAGTCATCGAAATGTGCTATTCTGTTACAAAGTAATTGATACACCCACTTTGCCTCTCTTATAAGAGGAAACTCAGTAGCCTCTGGCCTATGTGCTATGACCCTGTCTCCCGCATGCAGTTCTCTGCCCCCGTGGCCCCGCCGCCCCCCTCGGCCCTCTCCTCACCCATCAGAGCGCCGCGCTCCTGTCCTGAAGTGTTGAAATAATGATCAGATACGGATACAGGCTCCCCTTGTCAGGGATTGATATGTAGCCTCCTTCCTGCTGACACTGCATTCCTCATGAATAATTTGTTTCAAACGAAACCACTGGATAATTTGCAGGCCACCTTCACTTTAAAAAGTGTTTCAAGCAGCTGCTGTCAGCTGTGAAATAAGTTTGGTTTTTATAAATGAACTGTATTATAAATCAATGAACCCGACTCTTAAGTACACTGGGATAATTTATGGATGTTAGGTAAGGTAGCACCTCCTCCCGGGCAGCTGATGATTAAATATGATTCCACCTGTAAGTGGAAAGCCCATCTCTCAGACGACACCATGCACGTGCTCTCTGATGGCGTTGGTGGCTGTCCCTTTCCCAGTACTAGAGGTGGCAATCGCTGTCCCCAGACTGATGTTTTTCCTACACAGTTATCGTCCACTGGCCAACTTGTACCTGGTGGGAGTCAGGGGGTTCACGGCGGTCGTATCCCCCAGCCTGTTCCCTTGAATAGATATCTAAGTTACAGGAAGCATGGCAAACACCTTCCCTGTAGAGGAGACCCTGGCATTTGTCATTTCAGAGCCGAACAGAAGCTTTTGAACCAGAGATGTCTTGGCCCTGCTGGATTCCTCTCCATTGCCCTATGCCTCGGGGAATAATTGTGTGCATGGTACAAACAGTTTAATTGTCCTATGGTTGTATTTGGTCACTGAGGCACTTGGCAGAAGAAAAGGCAGGGGAGAGAGGTCCCACTGGCTCCTTCCCTGCAGGGTCACTGCTGGTGGGCTGCACCCTCTGTGCACAGGCAGCCCTGGGTGATGCAGGCCAACCCCGACAGCTGCCTGCACCCATGTTCATCACGTGGGATAATCATTCTGTGTCATACATATCTTTTCCTTCTCCTCTCCCTTGAGCAGAGGCAGCTCTGCATTCAGTGTCTCTGGACATGATGGAGGAAAGAGAAGAAATCACCTGGGAATCTTCGGCTTTTCTCCAAAATGAATGCCCCAGCGTAGAGAGGGGATATGGGGGAAGATACTGTCTAATTCAGAAGCAAGAGAGATCGTGAAGGGCTTCTGCACAGGCTAATGCATTGTAGGGATTCCTGGCGTGGGTGTGAAAGTCTAAAACTCGGAGAAGGAGGGTGCAGTGTACGCCTAAGAAGACAGTCACAGCAGACTCCTGGGAAGACAGTCATGTGTCAAGGACGGAGCTGGAAGGAGATGCTCACCACTCAGCGGACGTCTGACCGGCAGCCTTTGCGGACAATCCCCCTGGACTGTGTACCCCATGGTGCACCTCCCCCAAGGAACCTTGGCAGATGTGGGGTCCTCTGGGGTGAGGAGAGCCGGCACACACCATGAGCCAGACATCAAATGCCTTGCAGGTGCTTACCACTACCCCCCCCGCAAATGTATGTGGACGTTACAGACAGGGGCACCGAAGTACAGAACGGTCAAGGATCTCGTCCGAGGTCACAAGGTTTGTAAACGGCAGAGCCAGGGTTCAAGCCCAGCATGGCTGGCTCTCTCTACCAGCCCTTGTAAAGATCCTTACCAAACTGGACAAATTCGGTAAAACATTAAGAAATCTGTGTCTTTTGCACATGAGCTCTCAGCGGGGCACTCCATCATGACAACCCACATATTTCTTCTGAAATTCTGAAGCTACCTGGGATGTACGTTATCTGGGTGCCTGCCTGTTCTTCGGTCTAGGATGGAAGCTACTTGAGAGCAGGTACCACGTCTGTCCTGTTCTCTGCTCCGTTCCCCACACCCACGGCAGTGCTCCGCAGGCAGCGGGAGAGAAATAAGAATGTGTCCAACGACTGAGTCATCCTTGTGGCTGAGAGTCACTGGATGAATCATGGGCACGCAGGCTTTCCAAGTTGGAAAGGATTTTAAACTTCCTCCCATCCAATTTTCTAGGCAACGCACGAACCCAGAGCTCCATCTATTACAGAATCACGTCCATGAATGTTTTTCTGACTTTAAGGCTCTCTAAAAAAAAAAAAAAAAAAAATACTCTTCTTTTGTGGGCAAAGAAGCAGCTGCTTGTTCCATTATGCACGTAAAGTAAGGCTTCTTTTTTTTTTTTTTTTTTTTTTTTTTTTTAAAGATTTTATTTATTTATTTGACAGATAGAGATCACAAGTAGGCAGGGGCAGGCAGAGAGAGAGAGGAGGAAGCAGGCTGTCCGCAGAGCGGAGAGCCCGATGCGGGGCTCGATCCCAGAACCCTGGGATCATGACCTGAGCCGAAGGCAGAGGCTTTAACCCACTGAGCCACCCAGGCGCCCCTAAAGTAAGGCTTCTTAATGATCTCTCGTTCAGACCCTCCGTGTTTATCATTTGGTAACAACTTACAAGGACTGCCAATTTTACAAACAACTACTGGAAAGAGTGAATAGCTAAAATCCTGCAAATAGTCTGTCATTTGATTTTAAAAGTCAGCTATTGTGAATGAAAGGCTGCGCTTTGCTCCAACCATCTTCACGTCTTGCGAATGTCCGCCGGCTGCCTGCAAAGCACAGACCCGGTGTGGCAGATCACGTCTCAGATCCTAAAACGGCCGCTTGAGAAAATGATAACGAAACGGTAAAAGGGTTGTCAGGATTGAGTGTTGATGAGAGCGTTGGATACAGGTACTGCTTCGCTCTGCCAGTAGGAGCGTCCAGTGGAATTTTAAAAGCAGATATCAATTCCACACCTTGGAAATTGCCCACTGGAGAAACGCCCCCTCGGCACACGAGGACGTTTATTTCGGCTCAGCTGGTAGAAGGAAACTGGAAACAACTCTAAACGTACATTAAGAGTGAGTGTGGTTTTAAAAAATGAGGTAGACTTACAAGTAATGATGTTTGAATTCTCTCCCTGACGTTCTGTGGAGTAAAAAAAGCCGCTTGAGTCCGTCTACGGTTTTGTTGACTTTTTGTGAAAAACTGACGCCGATACATGCAACAAACACACACCCCTCAAATCCCCTGCTCTAACACGTGCTGTAAATTCGTGGGAAGGAGTCCAGGAAGATACAGAACGAACAGGGACCAGTGGTTATTCCTGGGGAAGAGAGAAAAGTCTGCGCTCGCGGGGGAAGTTGATGAGAACTTCAGCGTTCTCTCCAAATTTCTTCATCTTACGTGGAGAATATACACGTGTTCCTGGCGCAATTACACTTTAATCAAAACGCTACTGTTGTAAATCAGAAAACCAGACCAAAGTGTGAGGTTGGGGGAGACAAAGGCGATGTCAGCCTAAGATGTCATATTCCTACTCTGCCTTCCCACGTGAGATGACTTCTTCCCCAACGTGAGAGGTGGCCGGCGGCTTTCTGGAAAGGGTTCAGTCATGGTCAGCTGCTTCTGCTTCTCAGAGAAGGCTGCATGCTCAGTGCCCTCCCTGCCTGCCCTCTGCATCCCTGTGGGAGTAGCCCAGATAAAGCAAGTATGGGGGAGGGCCGTCAAAAGAGAGAACGTGGAGAAGACTCACTTACTTCATCCTACACCTGGGGGGGGGGGGTGGAGGGGGCACTTCTGGTTGCCTGGACTGGGAATAACCAGTTCCTTCTGGGACCTGCTGCACACCACGGTTGGCCATGCTTCCATACTGCCTTTCCTCCATGTCCCCACGTTTGATGAGTCCGCAGTAGCCAGGAAGCCCAATCGAAGCCCATCAGATAATGTCCTAGGATGTTTGGAGCTGGGATTGTGCAAGGGAGCAGGGTCCCTGATCACAGTGGAAACATTATCCACCAAAACTGGTTGCTGCCAATAGCCACGATTCCCACTCGATGGAGAATTCAGGTCCACGGTCAGAAAGAAGAAAGTGATGTGTGGGGAGATGGGTGAGAGATGGAACAATAGTCCAAATGGCTTTCACACGTACCTCTGCTCTTCCCAACGTCTGTGCCCTTCTCACTTTCAAAGGCCAGCCCCCGTTTTTGAGTCCCTGAGCCAGCATGCTCCCGCCTGCAGAGAGGGGTTCTCATGACTCAAGGACAGAGTCTCCAGCAAACCCATCCCATGAGAGGGGACACAGGCATCAATCACCTGGGGCTCCCTTCCCGCAATGCAGTCACCGTACAACCCAGCAGCTTCCACTCCTGCCTCTGGAATCTGTCAGAGCCAAGAAAAAGCAGTCTCTGACACCTCTGATAATTCCAGCTTTTTTGGCAAAAAAGGATGTAAGAGAAGCCGGCTAACGACTTTCACATTCAAGGTTATTGTGACCCTACCAAGCGCCAATGTTAATTTGTATATATGAAATATGTATTGGATTAGGTATTAAACTCAAGGAGTGCCTAAAGAGAGCTCAGCTCCTAGAGTCTGCTGTCCTTGTCACAGAATGTTTTAGAAGGGCCCTTGCCCAGCAGGAGACTGTGCCCTGCACTTACTTTAGGACTCCCAGCAGTGCTTCCTGGAGGGAATCCCCTCTGCCAAGTCCTGCTTCTCCCACTTCGATAAAAATCAGCTCATTCGGGAGGACCAGGTCGTGGGCATGTGATTTCTCACACCCAGGCTTCAGAGACATAAGCAAGTGCTTTTGTGACATTCTAGAACATTCTGGAGGCCCCACACTCTTGTCTGCTGCCTCACGGGGTAATTCCTCAGCAGAGAAGTCAGGTACGTGTGGACACAGAGGGAGGCAGGAGTGTGGATTATCCTGAAGCACATTCCGTCTAATTTATGACAGATGCCTGATGGATCACCCCTGTTTCCCTACAAAGAACTATTTCTAGTGATCCAACATTCTTTTTGCCTAAGATAATGTAACTATCCCCTAAACAAGGCTGGACACATGCTTGTATCCTCGACTTCCTATTCATCCCTTTCTATAGTGCAGGATTGCAATGTCTTCAGACAGACCCGGATCTGGTACTGGCTTAGCAGCTCACAGCCTCGGGAAAGTCTCTAAACTTCCCTGTGCCTTGATTCCTCATGTTCCTGTGGAGACAAGATTCCTATCAATCAGAAACATGTGAACTGCTAGTAACTGATGTGAGCGGGGAGTATTTTCCCACAAATAATAGATCTAAAACGTCAGTTCATGGCTCAGTCATGTCCCAGAGCTACATGCTAACGATTCCCCTAATTCTTTCCTCCTAGTTACAGGATGGCTGCTCTAGCTCCTGCCATCATATCAGTGTTCAAGGCCAGGAGCAACTGGGGATGGTGGCAGCCATGCTGGCCCTCTTCTTTCCCTGTCTCCCAGATTTGTTACTTTTTAGGTAGAGAATGCAAACTCTGGTGGACTTGCCTCTCCCCTCCCCTCCCCGCTACATTTCTGTTTACTCGTTCTTGGCCAGTACTGCATGCAGGCCTCCCTTTGCTGTAGGAAGGGGTATTCCCTTTATTAGCCTTAGTCGAGAGCACCAGCAGAAGTGGAAGTCGGAGATGGAATTGGAGTTAATCTGATGGCATGAGGAAGACTAAGCGTATGACCAGTGTGGTGTACCCAGCTGTGTCATGATTATAGGTGATCACTTTGTGTATTGGGTCGCATTGGATTTAGGAGAACCATTGCATTTTTTATCCAATCCGTATCATGCCAGTTTCATGCTTGCTTGGTGAGGTCTTGATGCATTTCTTGATGTTTCAAGTAACTGGTGTCCAAACACCATAACTTGGAGGGGGGGGCGAGGGAAGTGGTTCTCTTTTTGTCCCTTTTCAAAGCTTTCATCAAGTTTATCATCTATTTTTCCATTACGACGTAATGTGGTGCCAGAAATGTGGTAACTGCTTAATGGATGTCGCCGTACATCCTTCGCCACCAACCTCATGGGAATATATCTTTCCCATATGTGAAAAGTTTTTTTTTAGTAAAGAATCAGGAAAACACAGAAAAACTCAGAGAAAGATGCATACAAATCATTGGTCATCCTGTAAGCAGTAAAATAAGAAAACGAAAACCCACAAACCTTTGTGTGGTAGTTGGCATGTGGATTGAGCTGCTGCTGGTTGGGTCTTCATGTTAATTAAGGTCAGAAACACTGTCTGGTATAGCGGATAAACTGTGGTGTCCCCATGTCCATGTCACAAGCCCGTGGGATCGGCAGAGACATCTCTGAAAGTCACTCGAAGACCCTGTCCCTTCCTCCTCTTGGCTCAATGCTCCTCTGGATCCTCTTTGGAAGCCAGGATACAGAGGGAGAGAAAGGGGGTGGAGGGGCATCCTGGGAGCGCATGAGGGGCAACGCCTGTTCTCAGGCCTCCTCGGCCAGCACTCCTCACATGGCCTCATGCCGCTGCAGGGGGGGCCGGGGAGTGGTCTCCACGTGTGCCCCTCATTCCAGAAAGGAGAGTGAGGCCAGCACTGGCCACAGCCACTGTGGAGAGCATCCTTGCCTAGGTCAGAGGCCACGTAGCCGCCCACAGGGATGCCGTGTCCACACTGAGGCTGGACACGTCTTTCTCTCACCATCCCACCGACACCGCATTTGGCATCATTGCTGCCCACGTGGCTTTTCAATTGAGAGATCCAGTGAGAGATCTCATGTCCTCTCAACAGATCCTTTTCCTGCCGAAGCGGGCCAGACTCGGGTTCTGTTGGTTACAACTCCAGAGCCTAACGGATGCAGCTCAGGGCCTGGATCTCGAGGGTTCTCACCGCGTGGGAGGGACAGGGCAACTGTGTGAATTAGGAGATGCTGATTAGCGTGATTATGCTGACTATTTCACAGCGCGCCCCAGAATATCACCGTGCACACCTTTAACACATGCGATTTTTATTTGTTGAGCACACCGCAGTAAAGCTGGAAAAAAACTATAATTGGCCATGGAAAACGTGGATTGGGTTGTCTTGCTCCTAGTCGACCATTAATACCTGCTGCCTCAAACGAATGGCAAATCGGTAAATGCCTCCAGACCCTAGAGCAGTTTTGCTGAACGTTCATGCATCAGACCCAGAGCTGTAATGACCCACGCTGGAGCAAGGACCACGAGGTCCAGGAGGAGGTCATGTCCGGCACAAGACATCCCTCCATTTACAAGGGGAGACTTGGCAGCTGGAGACCATTAGAACAGTGCTCAGGGCAGAATACAGAATAATACAATGGTCATGTTTTCCAGGGGTAGCTGTGGGTGTGTGGCGGAGGCTGTTGGCTCTCGCTTCCATAGCGATGTCCACAGGCCGCTCTCTAGGGCTCCCTCTGACCGGGGTCCTGCTGGGAGTCCGGCGTGAACACTGTTGTTCCAAGTTGGTGAACAGCGAGTGTGCGGCAGGGAGTGTCATACACGCTGTTGGCCCGGGCTCGCATAGACATGTGCCGTTCAGTGTGGCTGAATCGGCTCCCATCTGGCCTAAATATAGAGACATCGATTTTTTTTCTCCAGATGGTGCCACGGCTTTCAGCTGATTGCTCTCTTTTATCCTAATAGATGCGGAAGTCATCCCGCCTAATGGCAGAACCCAGAATGTGAACATCTGGGGGGACTCGAGGGGTCTTGTTAGTCGGCGTGTGGGCCCGCCACGGAGGAGTCCACGGAGTGTTGGTGGAGACAGGTGCTCTGGCCGCTGGATGGTGACGGGGCTGGGCTCCAAGCAGGGCACTGGGGCAGTGAGTCAGGGTCATGCGGCTCTCTTTGTCCTTCACACGAGCGAGTCCCTGGATGGGCATGATGAAGTCTGCTCAGCTCTCAGTAGCCCCAAGGCTTCCCCGGTAGTACTTGGGGACATGGGAGCGCTGCTCTCCAGGGAAGACGGAGTGTGGGCTGGGCGCTCGGCCAAGGAAGGCTGCCTGGGAGCTGGGCAGGGCATGGGTCATGAGAGGGAACAGACCTCATTTTCACCTGGCCAAGGCAGAAGACCTCACAGCACCCCACCTTCCAGAAGGAAAGGGACGCGTAACAGGAAAAGAACGGACAAGGAGCCTTGATGATGGGTGTGTGACTTGGTGCTTGGGAAGACAGTGGCCCTGCGCTCCTGACTGTGTGGCAGGAGACTCTGAGCTCAGGCAGAGATGCAGTTTACGGCCGGAGAGCCTGCCCCGGGACTCCCATCCTGACACCTCCTGGTCCTGGGGTCCTAGGAAACCTCCTCAACCTCTCTGAGCTCCGGCTTCCCTACCTTCATGTCAGAAAGTAGCGCTACCCATGCTGTGAAGTAGGATGAGCCAAATAAAGTCTGTCAGTGATCAGAGCGGCCCCGACATGCAGCGGGCGCCGTGTGTTTGCGGCTGTTATGACGTACAATGCGAAAAAAATAACTGGGACTGTATCTCATTATACTTAGTATACAATGATACAGCAACAGTTATTTAAATGAAACAAAAATGCATGACCAGCACAAGACTGCTGTAAAGTATATTTTGGGACAGGACGAGGGGATGAATTTTTCTGCAATAGATCGACCAACAAGGCACATAAATGAGTCACAAAGAGGTCCTCAAACGGCTCTACCATCAGATGTAAGGAATTCCAGGCCGACATACGCAAACATGCTTTAGTACACATGGTGGGGTCAACCCAAACCTGCTAGGAATCCAGATGAACAATAACAAAGCCAAAGCAATGATAATTAGAGATTGCCACACGAAAGTATTAGCAACTGAAAAATACAACTGACTTAAGATAAAACTGAAGATTCACTCCTAGGACTACCCATCCCCCAGAATTGTAGTAATTCCAGCCATCTGAGTCTGTCTTTGACTTATTGATTTGCAAATACTCTTTATCTATTAAAGATTTAATCCACTGTCTCATGCAAATATTTTTCCTACTTCTTATTCTCCTTATATGTGTATGTGCATGCGTGCATGTACGTGTGTGTGTATTCTTGCTTGCATCTGTACATCTAAGGGTCTTGAAACTCAGGAGAATTTGGTTTTCATTCAGTCTCTCCCACTGACGTTTTTTTCCTTCAGTGGCTCCTCTCTTTGGGGTCTTGTTCACAAAGTTCATTCCTGTCAAATATTTACATATTAAATTTTTAACTACGTTTTCCTGCAGCCTCTTATTACGTTCATTTCTACTCATGAAACATGACCGACAGCCAGAGGAAGAACCCCATAAATGCCCTGGGACTGGTCACACCACATTAAAAAAGTTTAATGGCTTCTTAATTTGTGGAAGTCACAACTGCGGGTCCCAGGGAATGATTTCTAGATAGGTGAATCAGAAGTAAATGGTGTCGCCACACCATGGCTGTCCCGTGGGGAGCAGTCACCTTGGGGGCCTGATTAATAACACCGAGGAGACCCCTGATGAGAAAATAAAATACAAGCAACACCCACTTTGCTGAGGCCACTGCAAAAAAGTCACTTCGAGAACCTTTCGCTCGAAAGTTCTGCCTTGATTCTCTGTCTGAAAGTTACCCCCAACACCTTGCCTGAGGTGCTGGCATCACGTTGGATTTAATTAATATCAACCAACTCCCCTGTCAGTTTTGGGGTTCAGCCCAAGTCTTTGATCTGTGTCCGAAATGCCATCCATGAAATAAGGTAGCCTCCCACTGAGTAGGCTGAGTGATGGCCCCAGGGGCATCCCAGGCGGGAGCCCCGGAACGGGTGAATGTTACCTTGGGTTTGCACAATTAAATTAGATTATCCTGGATTATCTGGAGGTCTGAGATGTTATCACAAATTCCTCATTAGAAGGAGGCAGGCAAGAGCAGAAGATTGGGATGAGGCCATGGAAGCAAGAGACAAAGGGGTGTTCCCCCATCTCCAAAAGGAACCTGCTCTGTTTGGCTGACACCTGTTCAAACTCGGTGAAATGGATTTCAAACTTCCAGCTGCCGGGATGGGGGGAGTGCATTGGTGATGTTTTAAGCCCCCATGGTTGTGGTAATTGGTTCCAGCAGCCGTAGCAAAGGAATATTCCAGCCTAAAAATTTTTTAATGATTTATGTGAGAACCTTCACTGAAAATCCACTCTAAAACTAGCACATCTTAAAAACACTGAAACTGAAACCCTAAAAGCCCCTTTCAAAGACTGAATGGTTTGTTTTTTTGTTGTTTGTTGTTTTTAATACAGCTCTCTCAAACTTCTTTTCTCTGGCTACAAGAAAACTGTCTGCTACATTCTGTCTTACTCAAGTGTTCAAGAAACAATGTGTTGAGTAATTTGCTACTCAGCTCAGAGTATTTGCATTTTAATAAAAGTCTAGGCAGGAGGCAATTCCTTAAACAAAGGAGAACTTCTGGGGTGGGATTGTGAGCATCAGGCTGGGAGAGACTTGGGAATCAGAGGTCTGCCCAGATGGCCTCACCCTCCACAATGCAATGATGTCAGCTGCCTAGTGAGCCCTTAAGAAAGTCCGGGCCTTCATCAAAAGAAATGAAATCTTGCCATTTGCGACGACGTGGATGGAACTAGAGCGTATCATGCTTAGTGAAATAAGTCAATCGGAGAAAGACAACTATCATATGATCTCCCTGATATGAGGACATGGAGAAGCAACATGGGGGGTTAGGGGGATAGGAGAAGAATAAATGAAACAAGATGGGATTGGGAGGGAGACAAACCATAAATGACTCTTAATCTCACAAAACAAACTGGGTGTTGCTGGGGGGAGGTGGGATTGGGAGAGGGGGAGGGGGCTATGGACATTGGGGAGGGGAGGCGAACCATAAGAGACTATGGACTCTGAAAAACAACCTGAGGGTTTTGAAGGGTCAGGGGTGGGAAGTTGGGGGAACAAGTGGTGGGTAATAGGGAGGGCACGTTTTGCATGGAGCACTGGGTGTTGTGCAAAAACAATGAATACTGTTACGCTGAAAAAAATAAATAAAATGGAAAAAAAATCAAAAAAAGAAAAAAGAAAAAATAAAGTCCCGGCCTTGGTGGGATGCGGCTCTGAAGTCCTGGGGTATTTATAGGGCAGCGTTTGATAGACGAGTTGCAGAAGGACAGAAAGCCAGCCGTGTCGGGGGAGAGCTCCAGGGAGGGCACAGAACGCAGGGCGGACAGTGCAGATGAAGTACCTGAGGAAGGGGCTGGTCCTAAAGGTGACGGGGCCAGGCCATGCAGGGTGGTGTAGACCTCGCTAAGGAATCTGGATCTGAGGCTGCAGGAGGGAGAGGGAAGCCACCGGGGGCATTTTGAACAGAGGCAGTTCATCAGGGCTCTCCAGAGAAATGGGGCATAGACACAGGATGCCCAGATAAACGGCTGAACATCATTTCTGTGGCTGGGATGGATGGAACAGAATTGGGAGAGGCAGGGACCCCTCCCGAAAGGTTCTGAGCAGTTCACCAGGCTAGTCAGGGTGACCGTCCCTAAGGACTTATGGGTGGACATCTCGGGGCAAACAGAGTGCACCTCCCTGGCTGACCCCAGCCCCTGCGCAAAGGTGAGCAACCCCCTTGAGATTTCTTGTCTTTATGACGACTGCTCATTTTTTTTTTTAGCACATTCTCCAAATGGCAACGATTTGTTACTCCATAGTAGCTTTAATTAGCCACTCCATTTAGGCACTGGAAAGGAGATGAGAAATGATCAATACGACCCCATGAACCCACCCAACCTAGTAGATGCTCAAGAAACACTTGGTAAATTGCTTTAGAGAAGCAAAGAAATCTCTCCGTCCATTATTAAGTAGCACCTTTTCCATGGTTGGACTTGGCAAAATCAAAATCACTAACTGCCTTTGATTTCAAATTTAATTATTGAAGGCCAGAGCTGCAAGAAATTTGCAAGATAACTTCACATAAAAGCCAGTGATATTTGAAGGCATCCTCGACTTGATCACTCAGAACTTCTACCATAATCCAACCTTTTTTTCCTTTCCTTCTTACAAAATAAAAGAAGACATTGCAGACACTGGCCATAATTATCCAACACCAGAGTCTCCCGGATGAAAAGTAAAATATTCACTTATATCAGGGGCTGTCACCTGTCCTGATATCTGGTCGGGAGCCCTCGTGCTTGCCCTTGGGTAGAATTGAGGGTCAAATAGATTTCGTCCACCTTTTCGACTAAGATTGGCAGGTGAGGCTTCCGGCGGCTTATAGTGGGAGGTATTCTGAAGTCTGCTCTGGGATGGGGCCACAGGCATGATGTGATTGGTGGGGGACGTCTGCGGTGGGTGACGGAGTGGGACACAGCATCACCCTCTCACAGATCTGACGCCTCTGGCACAGCCTGAGGTCATCACAGGGGTCTGCTTTGTTGCCTTCTGTGCAGGTTTGTAAAGGATGCCTGAAAGGAGCACTTTTCCTTTATCAGCTCAAAATGCACCGTCCTTGGGGCACCTGGGTGGCTCAGTGGGCTAAAGCCTCTGCCTCTGGCTCAGGTCATGATCCCAGGGTCCTGGGATCGAGCCTCACATCGGGCTCTCTGCTCAGCAGGGAGCCTGCTTCCCCCTCTCTCTCTGCCTTCTTGTGATCTCTGTCTGTCAAATAAATAAATAAAATCTTTAAAAAAAAAAAAAAGCACTCTCCTTTCCAGTCAAAGCTCAGACAGCCCCTACGTGCACGGGGGACTTCCTACGCCAGTACATCCGTTCTGGGCAAAAAGCTCTTTAATTAATTACTTTTCTGCATTCTCTGTTGAGCCATAATCTCATCTTTCTAAGCCTAAACCTGAGATTTCCCCTAAGAATGAGCACAGCAGTTGGAGAATCCACAGATAACGTGTCCAAAGGTCTGGCTTCTGTTTGTTTACGGCAGAGACACAGGAAGAGGAGAGGAGAGCAGAAACAAACCTGAGAGATCTGGAACCCGAACGTATTAAGTCTCCTCTCGTCATATCCACAAATCCTTGGGGTTCAACTCTCCTTCGGAATCCTGATCCATGTTAGCTTGATTCACCCCTGAGAGTTCAAATTGATGTCTGGGGAGGTGGTCTTCACTTACCAAGAGCTCAAACAGCATAACATGGTTCTGCACACGGCAAAGCATGGGGCCACACGGGATGGGATAGGGTCGAAAAGAGCAGGACGCAGGGCATAGAGGGAAGGGAGCACAGAGAGCAGGATTTCCTGGCATCTTGTTTGGGCTGAGCGTGTGCCTGCCTCTCTCTGTTTTAGATTATGTCACACCTATTTCTCACTGTGGATTGCGGTCGAAAAGTGTCAAAGACACTGGAATGGATGGCCTATGTCACAGGAGAGGACACCTCTCTGTCCTCAGTGTCCCTCCAGCAGCCCCGCTGTCAGCAGCTCCGCCGGGAAGGGATGCGGACACCGGCCGCGTGTGGCTGTCAGCCTCTGGCTGGGTGCACGTGGGCACCACACCAATCCTGTTCTGTTCTGGCTTTGATTGAGCCAGAGACTGTCCCTTCTGGGTAGAAGTTAAGTGAAGGCTCCATCCACCCACCCTCGGAAGCCAGAGGAACAAAGGAGGGACGTGTGCCGTGTTTTATACAATCACGTGACAGGCATGGGAGGCACAATCAGTCCCCAAGAGGCACACGCTGCCATTCTGGATTCTGCTGAGCCGGGTGGAAGATGGCTTCTCGGAAGACACGGAATTTCTAGAAGCCTCCGCTGTGCTGTTTCTGTCCCTGCCGTGGATTTGGAAGAACACATTTTGCTCACTTTGAGGATCTCTTTCCCTGCTCTCTCTCTCCTCTTCCTTCCTTCCTTCCTTCCTTCCTTCCTTCCCTCCTTCCTTCCTTCTTTCTTTCTTCTTTTGTTGGTTCTTTCTTCAGCCCTCCCTCTCCCTCCCTCCCTCTTTCCTTCCTCCCTTCCTTCCTTTTGTTCTTTCATTCTTTTATTCTTTTGTGGGCTCTTTCTTTTGTTCTCCTTTCCCTCCCTCCCTTCCTCTTTCCTTCCTACCTACTTTCCTTCCTTTCTTCCTTTCTTTCCTCCCTCCCTCCCTTCCTTCCCTCCTTCCCAGGATGCTGACCTTCCTGACACCCCTTCTGCTCCTGACTTCTGTGGACAATCTCACACATGGGTGGCTAAAAAAGTCCGTTTCGAGCGGAGGGATCCCCACCTGTAGACGTCTCACATGGCCTTCAAGGAAAAGCAAACGCCACACACTCACTGACTTCCCTCAACCATAGTTTTGAACCAACTCCCCAGCATAATGGGATGTTACAGCCAATATTTATTTTTTTTCCTTTCATTAGATAAATAGTATTAAATTGGGATCCTTGAGAAAATTGTACCAACGGTATCATGTTTGAATGTATTTCGAGCTCAAGACTCACTCAGGCAAATTTTTATCATATGCAAATCACCATCATTATGCAAATAAGAGCATCCTCATTGCCAAGCAAGTGTGAAATGGATGTTTGTTTTATGGTGATGAATTAACTTTCCCAGTTGCAGTCTGTGGCGTGTGGCTAGGGAATCTGCGTGGGGCTCCTGTTTGCTTTTGCAGTCATTTTTGTTGGTTCCAACATAAATCTATTGCCAACGCGGGCAATGTGGGGTCTGTCTTGTTTTTCCAGGTCTGGGATCTAAGTTTCTTTGTTGAAGCGTTACTGGGCTTCTTTGTTGCAATTTGGAGCTTATAGGTAACAGCGAGTCCACGGCTGACTTAGAAAGCTGTCCCTCTTGGTGGTCAGACTGGGGACTGGACTTCCTGCTTCTCTTCAAAATCTTTTGCACCCCAGTGAGAGCCACAGGACTTCCTAGAGCCCCTCAAGGAAGAGAATGGTGCAGAGCGGTGTGGTGGGGAGGGAGGTATGTGATTGCGCTCTGTCTGGGGTAGGCAATCTGGATAATATTAGTCACAATAAATCATCAGCCACCATGCTCCCTGCATGGGCACTGTGGGCAAAGTGCTGAACTGTGGTTTCACCTTTAAGCCTCATGCAGTCCTTTGAGGAAGACACCATCAGCCTCCTCATTTCGTACACGAGGAACCTGAGCTCAGAGAAGTTAAATAACTTGCTCAAGGTCACATAACCCATCCATGGTAGAATCCGGGCTCAGACCCAGGCAGCTGCTTCTCCACACTCGTGGACATCACGCATCTCTGAAGGGGCACTTGAACTCTGAAGTTTGGAGCCAGGCGTGCTAGACGAAGTCGGTAGCCAGACCAGGAGAAGGTAGTTCAAGGGACGAGCCTGTGGACGGGTGTGGAGGGCAACATCCACATGGACCGCTGGGGCCCATCTTGCCTGAGAGGAGGAGGGGAAATGGGGGTGGCCTGAATGGGCTGCTGTGACTGGGAGGATGGACAGCAGGGGAGGACCCTCCAGGGAAGAGCCTTGCCCTGGGTCAGAGTGACTAGTATCTGTGAGGGAGATAGAGAGACGACTCGGCTTCCCGGGAAGATGGACAGGTCATGGTCCATTAAGGCTCCCATCACCTGACTTAGCCCTGATGGACTCTTTTCCCTCCTCCCATCTACTCCACCTCCCCCTGTAAGTGTGGATTCCAGGACTAAGAGGGATAAGGCTATGCATGAGAATCCCAACCATTCTAGAACATTCCTTCTCGGACTATGGCGTTTTGCCCCTTGAAGTATCTTACTGCAGGAGATGCACACACCTACAGGGACAGGACAGACAAATGCACACACACACACACACACACACACACACACACACCCATACACCCATACGCACATGTCCCAGCTCCTAATATACCCTCTATCCCCATGGAAGCACATGGGCAGGGGCAGGCGGACCAGTCCACTGCTCAGAAGCCACACACAGGAGGCTCCTGACTGTTTTGTTTGCTTGTCATTGGTCTCAGGATGGGGAGAGGGAGTGGAGAAAGGCTAGGGCCCCCCGTGGAGGCTCCGAGAGCCAATACCTGGGCCAGGAGCATGGACGTATGTGGGACGTATGTGGGAGCACTGCTGGTCCAGAGAGGCCCGAGACCCCGATGTATCTCCTTCCAGAAAACCTCAGGACGTGGCCTGCTGCAGTCTGGCTGGGAGGACAGGGTGCCTGTGGTCTGGTCTGAAGGATCACAGGCAGGGCTTCCGTCTGCAGTCGATGTCCGCGGGCCTCGTGGTCTGAAGGCCCAGGGACGCTTTCAATTCTGCCCTTCAGGGGCAAAAACCAGACACACTTCCCGGCTCCTTGCCTGGAATCTCTGGTGTGAAATGCTCCAAGGACTTTCTGGCCCGCAGGTGACTCACAGGGTACACGGGTGCACAGACAGCGTCCTGTGGGCAGCCCCGGGGCAGGGGGTGGGGAGCTGCTCGCAAGTCAGGGGACGCGAGTTGGAAAGGACAGCGGTGCCCAGACCATACTATGTCTCCTCGGCGTGGTTCCACCTCAACCGTCCCCCCCCTCCCTGCCGTCATGGAGCTCTCGGGACAGGTCCCTGGAAGCGGGGAACCACACGCCTACAGAGGCCAAGGCAGCGTGCGGACGGCTGGAGGTCTGAACAGCGCTGTTCCCAGCGGGAACAGGAGGGACAGTGGGACAGGAGGCAGCCGGCCGGTCATGCACAACGGCGGCCCACTAGGGTTCTCCCCTTGGGTCCCCAGTGAGGCCAAAGGTGACACATTTCTGAAAATGACTGTCCCCTGCTCCTTGCAGACTCCCTGTGGGGAAGGTGGTTACATGTTCACATTTAAAGGCAAGAGTAACATGAGGCAACTAGGGAATTTTTTTTTAATTTATTTATTTTTTCAGCGTAACAGTATTCATTGTTTTTGCACAACATCCAGTGCTCCATGCAAAACGTGCCCTCCGTATTACCCACCACCTGTTCCCCCAACCTCCCACCCCTGACCCTTCAAAACCCTCAGGTTGTTTTTCAGAGTCCATAGTCTCTTATGGTTCGCCTCCCCCTCCAATTTTTTTTTTTATAAACATATAATGTATTTTTATCCCCAGGGGTACAGGTCTGTGAATCGCCAGGTTTACACACTTCACAGCACTCACCATAGCACATACCCTCTCCAATGTCCATAACCCCCTCCCCCTCTCCTAATCCCACCTCCCCCCAGCAATCCCCAGTTTGTTTGGTGAGATTAAGAGTCATTTATGGTTTGTCTCCCTACCAATCCCATCTTGTTTCATTTATTCTTCTCCTATCCCCTAACCCCCCATGTTGCTTCTCCATGTCCTGATATCAGGGAGATCATATGATAGTTGTCTTTCTCCGATTGACTTATTTCACTAAGCATGATACCCTCTAGTTCCATCCACGTCGTTGCAAATGGCAAGATTTCATTTCTTTTGATGGCTGCATAGTATTCCATTGTGTATATATACCACATCTTCTTTATCCATTCATCTGCTGATGGACATCTAGGTTCTTTCCATAGTTTGGCTATTGTAGACATTGCTGCTATAAACATTCGGGTACACGTGCCCCTTCGGATCACTACGTTTGTATCTTTAGGGTATATACCCAGTAGTGCAATTGCTGGGTCATAGGGTAGTTCTATTTTCAACATTTTGAGGAACCTCCATGCTGTTTTCCAGAATGGTTGCACCAGCTTGCATACCCACCAACAGTGGAGGAGGGTTCCCCTTTCTCCACATCCTCGCCAGCATCTGTCATTTCCTGACTTGTTAATTTTAGCCATTCTGACTGGTGTGAGGTGATATCTCATTGTGGTTTTGATTTGTATTTCCCTGATGCCGAGTGACGTGGAGCACTTTTTCATGTGTCTGTTGGCCATCTGGATGTCTTCTTTGCAGAAATGTCTGTTCATGTCCTCTGCCCATTTCTTGATTGGATTGTTTGTTCTTTGGGTGTTGAGTTTGCTAAGTTCCTTATAGATTTTGGATACTAGCCCTTTACCTGATATGTCGTTTGCAAATATCTTCTCCCATTCTGTCAGTTGTCTTTTGGTTTTGTTAACTGTTTCCTTTGCTGTGCAAAAGCTTTTGATCTTGATGAAATCCCAATAGTTCATTTTTGCCCTTGCTTCCCTTGCCTTTGCCATTGTTCCTAGGAAGATGTTGCTGCAACTGAGGTCGAAGAGGTTGCTGCCTGCGTTCTCCTCAAGGATTTTGGTGGATTCCTTTCTCACATTGAGGTCCTTCATCCATTTTGAGTCTATTTTTGTGTGTGGTGTAAGGAAGTGGTCCAATTTCATTTTTCTGCATGTGGCTGTCCAATTTTCCCAGCACCATTTATTGAAGAGGCTGTCTTTTTTCCATTGGACATTCTTTCCTTCTTTGTTGAAGATTAGTTGACCATTGAGTTGAGGGTCTATTTCTGGGCTCTCTATTCTGTTTCATGGATCTATGTGTCTGTTTTTGTGCCAGTACCATGCTGTCTTGATGATGACAGCTTTGTAATAGAGCTTAAAGTCCGGAATTGTGATGCCACAACTTTGGCTTTCTTTTTCAATATTCCTTTGGCTATTCGAGGTCTTTTCTGGTTCCATATAAATTTTAGGATTATTTGTTCCATTTCTTTGAAAAAAATGGATGGTATTTTGATAGGGATTGCATTAAATGTGTAGATTGCTTTAGGTAGCATAGACATTTTCACAATATTTATTCTTCCAATCCAGGAGCATGGAACATTTTTCCATTTCTTTGTGTCTTCCTCAATTTCTTTCATGAGTACTTTATAATTTTCTGCGTATAGATTCTTAGCCTCTTTGGTTAGGTTTATTCCTAGGTATCTTATAGTTTTGGGTGCAATTGTAAATGGGATTGACTCCTTAATTTCTCTTTCTTCTGTCTTGTTGTTGGTGTACAGAAATGCAACTGATTTCTGCACATTGATTTTATATCCTGACACTTTACTGAATTCCTGTACAAGTTCTAGCAGTTTTGGAGTGGAGTCTTTTGGGTATTCCACATATAGTATCATATCATCTGCGAAGAGTGATAGTTTGACTTCTTCTTTGCCAATTTGGATGCCTTTAATTTCTTTTTGTTGTCTGATTGCTGAGGCTAGGACTTCTAGTACTATGTTGAATAGCAGTGGTGATAATGGACATCCCTGCCGTGTTCCTGACCTTAACGGAAAAGCTTTCAGTTTTTCTCCATTGAGAATGATATTTGCGGTGGGTTTTTCATAGATGGCTTTGATAATATTGAGGTATGTGCCCTCTATCCCTACACTTTGAAGAGTTTTGATCAGGAAGGGATGCTGTACTTTGTCAAATGCTTTTTCAGCATCTATTGAGAGTATCATATGGTTCTTGTTCTTTCTTTTATTAATGTGTTCTATCACATTAATTGATTTGCGGATGTTGAACCAACCCTGCAGCCCTGGAATAAATCCCACTTGATCGTGGTGAATAATCCTTTTAATGTACTGTTGAATCCTATTGGCTAGTATTTTGGCGAGAATTTTTGCGTCTGTGTTCATCAAGGATATTGGTCTGTAGTTCTCTTTTTTGGTGGGATCCTTGTCTGGTTTTGGGATCAAGGTGATGCTGGCCTCATAAAATGAGTTTGGAAGTTTTCCTTCCATTTCTATTTTTTGGAACAGTTTCAGGAGAATAGGAATTAGTTCTTCTTTAAATGTTTGGTAGAATTCCCCTGGGAAGCCATCTGGCCCTGGGCTTTTGTTTGTTTGGAGATTTTTGATGACTGTTTCAATCTCCTTACTGGTTATGGGCCTGTTCAGGTTTTCTATTTCTTCCTGGTTCAGTTGTGGTAGTTTATATGTCTCTAGGAATGCATCCATTTCTTCCAGATTGCCAAATTTGTTGGCGTAGAGTTGCTCATAGTATGTTTTTATAATTGTCTGTATTTCTTTGGTGTTAGTTGTGATCTCTCCTCTTTCATTCATGATTTTATTGATTTGGGTCCTTTCTCTTTTCTTTTTGATGAGTCTGGCCAGGGGTTTATCAATCCTATTGATTCTTTCAAAGAACCAGCTCCTAGTTTCATTGATTTTTTTCTATTGTTTTTTTGGTTTCTATTTCATTGATTTCTGCTCTGATCTTTATGATTTCTCTTCTCCTGCTGGGTTTAGGGTTTCTTTCTTGTTCTTTCTCCAGCTCCTTTACATGTAGGGTTAGGTTGTGTACTTGAGACCTTTCTTGTTTCTTGAGAAAGGCTTGTACCGCTATATATTTTCCTCTCAGGACTGCCTTTGCTGTGTCCCACAGATTTTGAATCGTTGTGTTTTCATTATCATTTGTTTCCATGAATTTTTTTCAATTCTTCTTTAATTTCCTGGTTGACCCATTCATTCTTTAGAAGGATCCTGTTTAGTGTCCATGTATTTGGGTTCTTTCCAGCTTTCCTCTTGTGATTGAGTTCTAGCTTCAGAGCATTGTGGTCTGAAAATATGCAGGGAATGATCCTAATCTTTTGATACTGGTTGAGACCTGATTTGTGACCCAGGATGTGATCTATTCTGGAGAAGGTTCCATGTGCACTAGAGAAGAATGTGTATTCTGTTGCTTTGGGATGAAATGTTCTGAATATATCTGTGATGTCCATCTGGTCCAGTGTGTCATTTAAGGCCTTTATTTCCTTGTTGATCTTTTGCTTGGATGATCTGTCCATTTCAGTGAGGGGAGTGTTAAAGTCCCCTACTATCATTGTATTATTATTGATGTGTTTCTTTGATTTTGTTATTAATTGGTTGATATAGTTGGCTGCTCCCACGTTAGGGGCATAGATATTTAAAATTGTTAGATCTTCTTGTTGGACAGACCCTTTGAGTAGGATATAGTGTCCTTCCTCATCTCTTATTATAGTCTTTGGCTTAAAATCTAATTGATCTGATATAAGGATTGCCACCCCAGCTTTCTTCTGATGCCCATTAGCATGGTAAATTGTTTTCCACCCCCTCACTTTAAATCTGGAGGTGTCTTCACGTCTAAAATGAGTTTCTTGTAGGCAACATACTGATGGGTTTTGTTTTTTTATCCATTCTGATACCCTGTGTCTTTTGATTGGGGCGTTTAGCCCATTAACATTCAGGGTACCTATTGAGAGATATGAATTTAGTGTCATTATTAGCCTGTAAGGTGACTGTTACTGTATATTTTCTCTGTACCTTTCTGATCTACTACCTTTAGGCTCTCTCTTTGCTTAGAGGACCCCTTTCAATATTTCCTGTAGAGCTGGTTTGGTGTTTGCAAGTTCTTTCAGTTTTTGTTTGTCCTGGAAGCTTTTGATCTCTCCTTCTATTTTCAATGATAGCCTAGCTGGATAGAGTATTCTTGGCTGCATGTTTTTCTCGTTGAGTGCTCTGAATATATCATGCCACCTCTTTCTGGCCTGCCAGGTCTCTGTGAATAAGTCTGCCGCCAATCTAATATTTTTACCATTGTATGTTACAGACTTCTTTTCTCGGGCTGCTTTCAGGATTTTCTCTTTGTCACTAAGACTTGTCAATTTTACTATTAGGTGACGGGGTGTGGACCTATTCTTGTTGACTTTGAGGGGGGTTCTCTGCATCTCCTGGATTTTGATGCTTGTTCCCTTTGCCATATTAGGGAAATTCTCTCCAATGATTCTCTCCAATAGACCTTCTGCTCCCCTCTCTGTTTCTTCTTCTTCTGGAATCCCAATTATTCTAATGTTGTTTCATCTTATGGTGTCACTTATCTCTCGAATTCTCCCCTCATGGTCCAGTAGCTGTTTGTCCCTCTTTTGCTTGGCTTCCTTATTCTCTGTCATTTGGTCTTCTATATCACTAATTCTTTCTTCTGCCTCATTGATCCTAGCAGTGAGAGCCTCCATTTTTGATTGCACCTCATTAATAGCTTTTTTTATTTCAACTTGGTTAGATTTTAGTTCTTTAATTTCTCCAGAAAGGGCTTTAATATCTCCATAGAGGGTTTCTCTAATATCTTCCATGCCTTTTTCGAGCCCGGCTAGAATGTTCAGAATCGTCATTCTGAACTCTTGATCTGACATATTACCCATGTCTGTGTTGATTAGGTCCCTAGCCTTCGGTACTGTCTCTTGTTCTTTTGTTTGTGGTGATTTTTTCCGCCTTGTCATTTTGTCCAGCTAAGAGGATATGAAGGAGCAAACAAACTACTAAAAGGGTGGCAAAGACCCCAGAAAAATGCGCTGTAACCACATCAGAAGAGACCCCTAATTGTGGGGGGGGGGGGGAGAAAGGGGATAAAAACAGGTTCTGAAAAAAAAAAAAAAGAAAAAAAAAGGGGGAAAAAAAGAAAAAAATTTTAAAAATAAAACAAATTAAAAAATATAAAAGAGAAAGAAAAAATATATATATTTAGATGAACTAGTCAAAAAACGTTAAAAAAGAAAAGGGTAAAAGTTTTAAAAAATTTAGCAGAGAAGAAAAAAGAAAAAAGAAAAAAAAATTGAAAAAAGAAAAAAAAAATTGAAGTAGCCGCAAGACTAAAGAATCATGGGGAGAAAGCCATGAGTTCCGTGCTTTGCTTTCTCCTCCTCTGGAATTGCTCTGCTGTCTTAGGAATTGAACCTGCTTTCACCTTGATAGATGAACTTCGTCCTGGCTGGATATTTTGTTGATCTTCTGGGGGAGGGGCCTGTTGTAGTGACTCTCAAGTGTCTTTGCCCGAGGCGGGATTGCACCGCCCTTACCGGGGGTCGGACTAAGTAATCGGCTCGGGTTCGCTTTTGGGAGCTTCTGTTCCCTGAACGCTTTCCGTAGAGTTCCGGAGGACGGGAATGAAAATGGTGGCCTCCCAGTCTCCGGCCCGGAGGAGCCGAGAGCCTGGGGCCCCACTCCTCAGTGTGCCCCCAGAGGACAGCACCCAATCACTCCCGTAACCCCAGCCTCTAGCCGCGCTCCGAGCTCACCCAGTCCGCGACCAGTTCAAGGTAACCCCGAGCTGAGAGTTCAGTCCTCGGCTCTGTCTCTGCAGCCGGCTTCTCCGTTCTAATACCTGCGAGCTCTCCGACACTCTGACACCCCGATCCTTCTTTGACCCTCCGGGGCCTGGGGCCACGCTGACCCCGCGTGGGCTTCACCCTGGTTTAGCCTCTGGAGCAATGTCCCTCAGTGGAACAGACTTTTAAAAGTCCTGATTTTGTGCTCCGTTCCTCCGCCGCTTGCCGGGAGCCGGCCCCTCCCCCCGCGGTCTATCTTCCCGTCGTTTTAGATTCACTTCTCCGCCAGTCCTACCTTTCAGAAAGTGGTTGATTTTCTGTTTCTAGAGTTGCTGTTCTTCTTCTCTTCGCTCTCCCGTTGGATTTGTAGGTGTTTGCAATGTTTAGATAAGTTATCGAGCTGATCTTCTGCTACCTGATGTAGTCTCAGCCTGCTACTTCTCCGCCATCTTCACTCCTCTCCAACTAGGGAATTTTTAAGGACTCACGAAGCCCCGTCGTCATTTCTGCAGAAAGTTATTGTTCACAGGAATGGCCGTCCGTCCCTGGTGGGGGTGAGGTGCGCACTCCCCTCATTTCATAGGTTTAAGTCCCAACCACAGGACCTTAGTATGTGACTGTATTCAGAGGTAAGGTCTTTTAAAAGGTAATTAAGGAAAAATGAGGTCATTAGGGTGGGCCCCGATCCATTCTGACCCGAGTCCTTCTAAGAAGAGGGAGTGGCACCCAGACACGCACAGAGGAAGGAGCGCTGGACGATGCGGGGAGCAGATGACGTCTCCCTGCCCAGGAGAGGGGCCCCAGGAAGGAACAACCATGCTGACACCCTGATCTCGGACTCCTGGCCTCCAGTATTGGGAAAGAATAAAATTTCTGGGTTTTAAGCCACCCATCTGTCTTACTGTTATTCCAAGCACACTGATAGGGTCCCCTAAATTCCTTATCCTTTAGGAAAAGTAACCTCCCACAGACATTTGGGGGAATATCCTGAAGGTTGTTTTTGTTTTTCAAAAGTTCTCTTGTTTTCCTCTTGCAAGAAGACAGACTTTGAACCTTTCTGTAAGATTAATTGTCCGGAAAACTCTGTGGATTAATTGCTTACATCATTAAAAGGTCAGTAGGAAATGGATGAGCCTTTTCCGAGCTGCAGTTTGCTTTGTGGGTTTTCCTGGCTGCCGGGGGCCACTTCCCTGAGCTCCGGGGTGCACAGGTGCACACGGCCGTTCCTCCAGACTGGAGCTCAGTGGCAGCCATGGCCGCCAGCATAAGGAGCGGGGAGTAGGTGATGAATATGTGAGACCTTCCCCGCCGAACCTGCGACTTCGTTCTTAGAGGTCAAGAGCTTCAGGGAAGCAATGGCAAAAAAAAAAAATGGCCACGTTCAGGTTTTTTGTTTGTTCATTTTGAGATCCCAAAGGGGATTTGGGTTTGGCTTCCTGGGATCTGGGCCCCTTCCAGGCAACAATGGTGCCCAGCTTTGCCTTAGAGTGGCTCCTGCTCCAGTGGTCCAAGGCCAAGGGCCAGGCTGGACCACACACAGCATCCTGCCGGCGACCACACCGATTGGCTCAGCTGTGGGCATGTGACTGAAGCAGGTCCCAACAGAACAGGGCTCAGGGTTTTGTAAGCTCCAACGGAGAAGATTCTGAGCATCCCACACCTGATCCGGCGGCGGGGGTGGGGTGTGGGGAACGTGAGCCTGAGGAGCTCCCAGGAAGAGAGGGCCGGGCTGGGGAGGGAGGGAGAGAAATCAGATTCCTCTGACGTCATCTGACCTGACCTTGAGCCACGTGGAGAGCCAGATCTGAGCCTTTCCAGTTACACTGTCCAATAAATCACTGCTCTCGTCACACCAGCTGGGGTTAGTGGTGAAAATGTCATCTCTAAGCGAAAGACCAAATGGCAAAAGGTGCATGTTTGATGGGTAGCTAGACTTATTTGCCTCATACAGAGGAGGAAAGGTGGCCCATTTATTTCCTAAATGGTTCTTGCGCTAAAGATTAAGAGAGAGCTTTGGCCACCTGCGTTTGCAGTCTTGCCCCTTGAGCTCACCGAGAGACCTAAGCATGGCTGTCAGTGTCCTTGAGGGCGGTCACTTGTTTGTTTAGACAATACCAAGACCCAGCCATCAGGCAACAATACCAGAAACTGAGTCTGCTTTCACTGGAGCGAGGAAGTTACATTGAGCGTTAGCTTCTCAAGACATGAGGGAGAAGACGGTGACTTCAGAAGGAAACAAAATCGTCCTCTTCCTTCCTCCCTGTGTGACTGGCTCTTGTCTTTCTCCCGTGTGTTAATTCTCGCAGGAATAAATGCATCATTGACAGTATTGTAAGTATAATGACTTCTCCTGACTTCTCTCCTCCGCCAGAATGCTGGCTGCCTAAAGACACAGTCACGAAATACTGGTGGACGCTTTTTCCCTGGGCCAGCATAGGACCTCAGGCGCAGTCTGTTGCAGGAATGAGGAAACTAGGCTGAGACGTGCTAAGCAATTTGCTCGAGATCGCACACGTGGCGAAAAGTGGAGCTGGGCTGGAATTTCCCCTTCACGGGCCTGGTAGTGTAGGGAGAAAAGGGGGCAGAACATCACTGGAGGGGCAGTTCACCCTAAGTGCGGTGGACATCATGGGAGAGGAGAGAGGCACCGGACCAGTTCTCCAAAAAACTGATGGATTGTCTTAAAGGTCCATATTTAAGAGACACCAGGACGGGTGGGGAATTTGCTGGCGTGAGCTTCGGCAGGGAGAAGGTTTCTGTCTGGGCACAGCAGAGTAAGGACCCAGAGGACACCAGCCATTAACCTGGTGATGCGGGACAGCTGTTGAGGGTCAACAATGCAGATGGGAGATCAGTGCCCCTCTGGAAGGAGTGAGGCCACAGGGCAGAAGAAGGAGACTTACAAGGCGTGAGGAGGTCCAAGAGAATGAGTTCCCACAGGAAGAGATGGGTGAGTGGGCAGGAGGCTGAGTCTGGTCAGGAAAAGCATCCACACCCTGTACTTGAAAGGAGGACGTAACTTGGGACCCTAGTTAAAATGGTTGGAGAAGCAGAAATGCCCATCGGAGGGTGGCGAGGAACCCCAGAGGAACCCACAGCATCTTAGAGCTGGGCCATGGAGGGAGGTGATAGTCCTGAGGCCACCTGGTGAGAACAGGTGCCATGGGGACACCTTTCCTGTCACCTGAGGCCTCTGTTGGCTGACCCAGTCAGAAACCAGGAGGCCAGGGATCTCAGGAAAAGTAAACTTCAAGAGTCAAACCTCACTAACAGGGGGCACCTGGGTGGCTCAGTGGGTTAAAGCTTCTGCCTTCGGCTCAGGTCATGATCCCAGGGTCCTGGGATGGAGCCCCGAATCAGGCTCTCTGCTCAGCGGGGAGCCTGCTTCCCCCACCCCTCTCTGCCTGCCTCTCTGTCTACTTGTGATCTCTGTCACAATAATAAATAAATGTCAAATAAATAAATAAAATCTTTTAAAAAGAGAGAGAGAGAGAGCACGCAAACCTCACTAATAGCAGAGAGCCAGAGAGGAGGCCGAGACTAGAGGGAGGCAGGGGGGCAGGTTAGAGGACAGCGGGGAGGGCGAGAGACCACAGCGGTGCTGGAAAGGCTTGAAATCAGTTCTCTGCTTGGAAACAAGGGGCGTGGATGGAACGGATGCAATTAAAGATAAATTACTTTTGAAAATTTCATTATCCCAAACGTTTTGTTCTTAGATATTAATTACATAAAAAAAAAAGAAAATGTAGTGTTATGGCCATACATTATTAAAATATAAACAATGCCCCCAGGAATCTGAATTTCCTTCTTTTCTTACTCAGCGGAGGGCCCCTAACCTTTTGGGATGCAAATGTTGTTTATCCAACACATTAAGCAAAGCAATTCAAATTATTTATTAATGGTGCTTATTTAATTTGATATCTTGGGTGTTTTCTGTGCATGCCTGATGTCATTTGGGAAACAGACATTTGTTTACCATTTTTTATTCCTATAAAACAGATTTGAGAGTGAATTATTCATGGAATTGTTTAATTCCGTGGTAGCTGGATGATGCTGAGACCATGTCATCCCCCTCTCCCCGCTTTATTAGGACTGCCAGAAGTCAATTAGCCATCCCTGAATGCAATACGACAGAGAGCTCATTACCAGTCAGCCTAATATTTATTTTTTTTCTAGATTCCTTTTCACTTATGGTAATAGATTTTGTTAAGATAAATGATTTTACAGATGCCTTGAAATCCATATGTGGCGTTTTTTAAAGTCAAGGAAAGATAATCATATAATTGTTTCATACAGAGAAAAAACAAAACAAAACAAAACAAAAACCCCAAAACAAAAAAAAACCTTTCCTGATGGTACACTGTTTGAGTACAGGGAGCACAATGTAACCCTTTTTAGGAACTGTTTTTAGAAACTGGTTAACATTTATGGGGCATGGACTCTGTGTAAGATACTGTGGTATGGGGGTTACAAATATGACCTGATCAAATTCTCCCAATAGCATGGGGATTTAGGGGTTAAGAAAGAAGTCCAATTGGCAGGGCCCATTGCAAACCCTGGTATTGTAACTATTTGTAAACACCAGGTAAAATTTTATTTTGTGAATGAGTGAAAAAATGTGGCAGGAGTGATCTGTTTCAGAGCTACTCCTGAAGAAAGGCAACAGTGTCGCCTGGCGATCCTGTAACCTGTTCTGTTTTTAATGTCCATGGACAATTTGGTGGTTTGTTAGGTAGGAGTCTTGGTTGTAAATGACAGCATCCCAACTCAAACTTACTTAAGCAAAAAAAAAGGGGGGGGGATTTGCTTCATGTCACCATAGAAGGGATGGTAAGTGTCAGCTTCAGGTATGGCTGGATTCAGGTGCTGAAACAATGGCTGATGTTCTTTCATCACTGAGCTCTCCATTCTTCTCAGCTGCATCCATTTGTGGGCAGCATTTCCCCAGTGGTGCTGAGACACAGACAGCTCGAATCCACCTCCCAATCTCTTGATGCCTCTTCTGGGGGCTCCAGCAAAAGACCCAGGAGGAGTCTTGGTCCACTGTGATCATGTCATGCACCCATCCTTTAGCCAATGTCTGTGCAGAGGGGTGTGATGCTCTGACTGTCCATCCCCTGGGGCCATGTGCCCATCTGAGGACCAGGGCTGAGGTCAGCACGATCCATGCCACTCTGCAAAGATTCTAAAGATTTTCATTCCTAAAGAAGGGAGAATGGATCCAGAGCAGGCAAAACATGTACACGTTCACTTGTTGAACTTTGAGAAAGGTGTTTAAGATGCTTGTCACTTCTGATTACGTCTTCTGCTCTCAGTGTTTGAGTCACTCTTCCAGAAGATTCCAGCACTCTCCATTGTCTTTGTGTCAAGCTCCAGGTAGGAGGCCCGGGGTGTGGGCGGGGAATTGTCTTACTTCTGTGGTTTCGTGTGCTGGGCATGTGATTCATGCCTCACAGCTGCTCTCCAAACAGGTGAACGGGAGCCGTGACGAGATCCCAGACTGGAGATATTCTTTTCTTTCTTGTCGTTTCTGCAGCTATCACAGAAAGACGTGAAGGCATCTTTGGGGAGAGGAGGAGCTGTGCAACAGAGTGGAGAGCCTTTCTTCTTCCCTGCCTACTTCTCTGGAGTAAGTTGTTACTATCAGCCCGTTTCTGGGACGGTTGATGACAGCACACAGAAATACCTTTACCACAGGTGTTCGATTTGGCAAAGAAGCGTGATATGTACAGGTCAACACATCAAGGCTCTGGTTATTGAACGGAGATCCCTTAGTCTTGGCCCCGCTGGCTTTTTCCGAGACCTGTTTCTTCCCCAGCACAGCGTCTGCCTGGGTCTGGGAGAAGTTGGTTCCTTTCTCTGCGTGCGCAGCTTCTCCAAAGCCAGACCAAAGATTCCGCTTTCCTTTACATTCACCCCGGGTTGCCACCGAGTCCGAATCTGTCCTTTCTCTGCAGTGGGTCCTTCCTCTGCTGCTTGGTTCTTGGGCAGGTGGAAGACATACAGGTTCACCTCGTGATTCCGTTCCCGATCCCAGGAACGCCCTCTGACCGGTCTGGCTTTGGACGGCCACCTCCCCGCAGTCCAGCCAGCAGTGGCCAAGAAAGACTCTCCTGTTGTGCCCACAGAACTGCCAGGAGCCCCCGCTGTAGACAGAAGCAAAAGCAATCTTCAGACCATTGCTGATACTTGTGCACGGGAGGGACAGCATGATGAGGGGCGGCAGAGGAAAAGAGGACAGGAGAAGGAGGAACCGAGTGTGTCTGGGGTTGAGGGAGCCTTGTCCCCAGCTGATGGAGCAGCAGGAGAACCTGCTGGGCCCTGAGACAGGGCAGTGAGTGAGAAACTGGCCCGATTTATTCACAAGGCTCCCTGAGCTGGCCTGCAGGTGCTCACCGCCCTCATAAACCACCATTTCCACAAAGCCGCTCTCCACACAGGTTAAGAGCTCCCAGAGTGGAAGGCCACTTATCTCTAAAGCAAACATCACCTCAATCCTATTTGCCAAGGAACGAGGAATAAATAATTGCACTTGGAAACATATATACATGATAAATAAAATAAAAGTGGCAACAGGACACAGCTTGCCTCCTGAGCTCCCTCCTTATTTTAATGAAAGCTTTTTTATCACACCATTTACCAGCCCTGTGTCTGATCGATATGGAACCTTAATCATGTAACAAGATCCTATGGGGCTCTCGGAAGACACTTGTAAACTTGGGGAAGGGAGGTTACTTCTTGGGAGACTAAGATTAAATACGGCTCTGAGAATTCTGCAAGAGGGAACTAGAAGGAAAATCTTGATTTCTGCCATGGCACGAGAAGTGGCTGTAAGCCTCCGCAACGCACAGAAAGGCTCCATTGTGATGAAACCAGCATCCCCCCAGCAGGTGTGTGACTTGGAACAGGGCACCTCCTTTTAATGAATAACCTTCTACATCTAAGGGTAGCGGACTCCGAACAGCAAAACGCTTGGTATTTGACTAGTTGACAAATATTAAACAATGGCAGACAAGATACACTCAGCACATGTCCGTCTCTGTGATTCCTCATGGCTAGGATGGGGCTGGTGCACAGCGGAGATGGTGACATATTGCCTCATAACGCCGACGATCTCACAAACTCAAATCCACATGCTTAAGAAGCTCCCGGGTGCCGGTGACACTTCTGTTCACGGGGAGAACCAGGCGACGCCATCCCTGGCATTGGGACACTTGGCTGTCGACGCAGGAGAAGAGAAGCACATCCTGAACCTTCCTCCCAGAGCACAGTGAATTCCAGGCCGACGAGAGTTTAAGAAAATGAAACCAAGAAAGTAGACGCAGTTGGTTTTCAGTTTTGACTAGAAAAACACACACCCATAGACCATAAATACAGGTAAGAAGCTCATGAACCACTGGGGTGGGGGGGGGGGGTATTTGCCACGAACGACCAAACAGTCACATCCTCCGAAGGACGCTTCCCAGTCACCCTAGAAGGCTCACACGCGATGAAAGTAACAAGTAGGCAAGTCACAGCAAGGACCAGGAGGTGACAAGCTGGATGCTTCTGGTGCCAGCAACAAGAAATAAAAGTAGAAACAATGTAAAAACAATGAGATACAAGTTTTCAACTCTAAAATGGCAGCTCACTTTAAAAATACGAACACCCCTGGGGCCCTGCTGACGCTTCTGGAGAATTCTTTGTGGGCAATGAGTGTCTTGCATACCAGCCTTCTACCCTCCAGAAGCCAGCAGCCCCCTCCCTCTGCTAGAGACAGGGAGAAATGTCTACACTCAGGCCAAACACCCCCTCCCCCCCGCCCCCAGGGGCCAAAGTTACCCACTTGGTTAGAATATGAGAAAATTTGTGTCTTATGCATTTCTGGCAGACAAGAGAGAAATATCTCTCCAAACACTTAGGACGTACATTCCCATTTACATAGCAATAAACTCATAGTATTTATCCTGAAGAAAATATCTGTGCCCTTAAATTTTATCTGCTATAATATTCACAGCCTTGTTTATAATCTCAAACAATTACGAATTGTAATCTCCAATAGCGGGGACTGGGTGGTTGTTAAAGAAGGTCGTGTCACTTCTGGAATCGCTGTAATGGTGACAACCATGACAAAATGTGCACAGAATGTCCAGCCATAACACAGGAGCGCGTGCTTGGGGGTGGGGAATGGGGTACAAATGGGCTTAGACAGATACCCCTAGGACCATTAGCAAACCATTTCGCTGGATGGCAGATGACGGTTGTATCAGTTACCTAGCGCAAGCCCCAGACCGGCCAGGTGAGAGCAACACTGACTATTCGTGGTCTCTGTGGATCAGGAATTCCAGAGCAGCTGAATCGGGTGGTTCGGGCTGAAGATCTCTCAGCAGGACGTTGGCTGGAGCTGCATCATCTGAAGGCTCGTCTAGGGCTGGAGGAGCCCCTCCAAAAATGGCTCACGTGCATCCTTGTTGGAAGGAAGCCTCAGTTCCCAGGATCCAATCCTTTCCATGGGGCTCCTTGAAGATTCGTTCAAAGCAGGTTTTGCAAGAAGGTGAGAGCCAGGGGGAGGTGTGATGCCTGCAGAGGTCCAGCCAGGGCAGTCACACACCATAACTTCTGCCCCCCTTCTAGTCATTTGAAGCTGTGACCATGGGCATCTTGCATTTGAGGGGAAGATGTGATGAGGAGGTCAGACAAGGACGGGACAGATGGCAGCTAAGTCTTCAGGGGAGAGCTCGCCAGGAGCATGAAAGAAGATGTTCTCTTTCCAAAAACATGGAAGAGAATCCGCAAAAGCGTGGGTTGAAAAGAGCCTGATAGACCCTTGGAGCTTTGTTTGGAGCATTTGAAACCCGAAATGTACAGAATAGAGGTGGGGGAGGAGGTATACTGGGAGACAAAGGTCCCATGAGGGGTTAGGCATTGTCCAGAAGGTCTCAGAAAGCCACGAATGCTTTCCAGCAAGAAAAGAACACAATCAGATCATATTTTAATAAATCACCCAGGACACTGGGAGGCCCAGGGAGGCAGCAGGAAACATGATCAAGAAAGTCCTGTGACACCCCTCAGGGAGAAACCACGTAGATCCCAGCCTCAGCAGTGGCGTGCAGGGGAGAAGAGAGACCAATTCACGTTCAACATGACGGCTCCGTGGAGTTCCATGATGGATTCGAACCCTGGGGTGGGGGTGGGGGGGTGGGCGGAGGGGACTTCCAAGTCTGTGAGCAGCTGGGGAATGGTCAAGGCCATTAATAGATATGAGATGAGCTGGAAAAAAAGGATAGAGCGTGTATATATCTTGTGACATGATAGAAAAATTAAATTTTAATTGTCCAAAGAAGACGCCCAGCAGGCAGCTGGGAATTCAGTGTGGGTCTCAGGAGGGATTTCTTGTGTAGACCTGGTTGCTGGGTGAAGTGGTCGTGTTGCCAAGGTGCCAAGGAGAACACACAGAATTGAGGAAGGGATAGATTCCTGGAGGGCACAGTAAGAGGCAGGAAGAGAAGCAGAAATGCACAGATTGATCCTGAGGACAAATCATAAAGGAGAAGAAACTAAAAACTATGGTCACAAAACAGTGGGGTCACAAGATCAGGAGGAGCGAAGTGAATGGGGTCAAACATTACCAAGAAAGTAAGACAGATAAGAAATTCAACACATCCATGAGATTTGCAATTATCAGGCCACTCCCAACAAGTTGGAAATGGTTCCCGCAGACTGGGAAAAGCAGACCTCACAGCAGGTTGAACAGTGGAGAATCTATTTAGGATTGGCAGACAAAGACGTTTGCAACAGAAACGTGGGATCCTAACGATTAAGGATGAATGATTATTTATACCCTGTGACCAATTAATGAAGGAACTTTCTACTCATCAGATGATTTAGCATTAGACACACACAGATTAGTGACAAAACGAAGAATCAAAGTTTAACATTTGTAGTGGGGACTGTAGCTTTCAGAGCCGATGGGATGCCATTGCTCCTCTAGGAAAGTCGAGCATTGAAGCAAACTGATGCCTTCGCAGATGGACAAGCATAATCGGGAAGAGCTAGCATTTATTGAATAATGCCAGAAACATCGCATATCTTGTTTCCCTTCACCCATTCTTGTAACTCCAGCCTGCACGGGTTCCTGAGAAAAACACAGCCGTGGACATTGATGCTCAGACGTATTGACTTTGAGCTTTTCTCTTCCTTGTCACTACCTCCCTGCCTGGAAGTCATCTCTCAGGAAGGTTTGGAGATACCAATCAGTGGAAACCCATCTCCAAATGCTCAAGCAAAATGGCAACTCCCTGGTTCCCATGAGAGGCTCAGAGTGTAGGCATAGGTGTGGTGTCCTGACCAGTAGGAACCAGCTCTCAGACTCGCTCTGGGTTCTCTTGTTCGTTCTCTAAATGTTGGCTTCATTCTTTCAATAATCAGGTAGAGGACCTGGTTACTGGAGGCTCTGGACCTCACATCTTTTCAGCTTTTCTGCAAGGAAAAATAAGGACTTCTGTGTCTCATTTGTAGTTTACGAATTCTCAGGGAAGTTATCGGCCCCTGAGTTACACGTTCACCCACTGGACCCATCACTGCTGCTGAGGGAAGAGCTGCTGAGGTCTTCCCTTGACCCTGAACCCAATCCTGTGTCTGGGGGTTTGCAGCAAGGCTCTGGAAGACACACCCATGACCATCCCTGCCACCAGCTTCCCAACTCTCTCCCATCAGAGGCTTGTTCAGAAAGCCTTCCTTGACAGTTCTGCCCCCACTCACCACACACACCAACTTGGGCAGATAGAGGCTTGTATCTCAATCGTCCCATGCCAGCGGACAAATCTATTGTAAGAGACAGAGATTTCCGCCCCCCTGGGGGAATCAGGCACCCTGCCCTTTATCTATTGTGCTTTGCAAGACTGGAGCTTTAAGCATGTGAGTCTGGTGGGGTAGAAGTCAGGAGGAGGAAACAGTACTTGGTCTATTATCAATAGTGATGAGCATAAATCCCTTCAGTTGGGAGAAGTCAAGGTTGTGGTTGATGGTCTGTGGTGGACAGTCTGTGGCTGAGCAGCAGAACGAGCAGGGGCTGGGTGAGTCTTGACTTTGCCACGGTTTCGATGTGCAGCCTTGACTCATGGAAGCATTTGTGTCTTGATGTCTTCATCTGCAAAGTGAGGAGGAAGCTCCAGAACTTTTCAGTGTTGATCTTGTTGGACACTCTTGCCTGCTCCCAGGCACATAGCTGCTCATTCTTCCCTTCAACAGAGGAAGTGCACGGGGTTTCTCTGTGTTTGAATGCTCACAGGTCCTTCTCTTTTGATAATGTCACCAGTTTTCCCCGGTGAAATAGCTCTCCCCATCCTCAGTACATGGGATTTGGGTCTGTTCAACACCTCCGTGCAACTCAAATCTGATTCAGAGCCCGTGGCCTTATTTGAGATGATGCCAGTCAGGCTGGGAACTGTTGTTAGAACAGTCAGGAAAAAAGCAGTCAACAGAGATGTCCACACTGAGGAAAGCCAAGTTGGGAAGATAGAGAGAGGCTAGGGTCATTTGAACAACTGGATCCAGCCCTTCCTGAAGGATCTACTTGGAACTTGTCAGTTACTTGGGTTCACAAATGACCCAGGAGCCAGTGTGAGTCCGTTTCTTTAACTTGCAGGTTAATGGGTCAAAATGAATACAGGACAGGAACAATTTGTGGTTTCTGAATCCTGACAGCCCAGCCCAGGGCCTGGCAGAATGTGGGTGTCTGATGTAGGTGTTTGCAGAGGTGAGTTCCAATCCACAAGGGGCTGCTTTGCTCCTGGCAAGTGTTCTGGTCACTACTGTTGCTTACCAAACTGTCCAAACTTAGTGGCTTCAAAGGACAGCCTTTTCAAAAATTTTAGGTCACAGCAGGGTGGGGTTTCCTCTCCACACTAACTGGGAACTCCACTGGGGAGCCTGGAAGCCGGGAGTGACCAGTTGGCTGGGGACTGGCGTTATCTGAAGGCTCCTGTACTCAACACGTTTGAGGGGCTCTGCTAAGGGCTTGAGACCAGGACTGTTCTCTGGAACGTGGACACTTGCCTCTCCATGTAGCTCTGTGGTCCCTACCCAGAGGTAGTCAGACTTCTTCCTTACACCTCAAGGCTCTGTGAAAAGGGCTCTGGCACCAGGCAACCTACCTTCTCTGACCTATCTTGGAAGGCACAAGGTATCACCTTTCTGTCAGTCCCTGGGAGGCACAAGTCCCTTCAGATTCTTGGGAAAGGAACAGAGACACATCCCCAGAGGGGTCAGGGTTGAGATGGCATTGTGAAGAGCTCACGGCTAGGAGGCGCAGTGGTGACCATTTCTGGGAACTACAGTGTGCCATAGTTAGCTCGTGCAAGGACATTGATTGGGTCAGTGGTGGGGAGAGGTTGGCATTGTTGGATAAATTAAATTACTGGAATTAGCAATGGATTATTTATTACTTATTCGCACTCATTCCCGTAGTCTTGGTTTTCCTGCCCAGCCTGCAGGCAGAGAGTGGTGGACAAGAGTGGTCTGGAGGAGGAAGGGCTAAGGGTGCACCCACACTGGTCTCAGAAGGCGACCAGGGGGCACCTGCACTTTCTGCCGCCCGGGCAGGTGATTGTCGGCACGGGCTGGGGCTGGACTCTGGAGGGGCCCAGCTCCCCAGCCCAGGTGAGCAGCTCAACTTCCTGCCACCATGCACAAGTTATATAAACACCCAGCAACACCGTTTTTAAACAGCAAGTCTGACACTCAACTTGAACTTGGAGGTGCAACAGCTCACAAACAGAACCTGAAAATCTAGCACGACTGGTTTATACCCCAGTCAGCACTTCTCGCTAAGTGTGTGCACGGGCACGAAAATCAACAGAGAGCTTTTACCCCTGCAGACACCTCATCAAGGAAAATTTGCGATTATATAAGGTGTCTTGTGGGTTTTTTGTTAGTTCATTTCGTTTTCTTCCCCCCAAGCCTTGGAATTTTTATGCAGAAGAGAAAAACTTTCAGAATAACAGAAAAAAAAAAAAGCAAGTTATTTTAAACTCCAGGATGAGTAACGTTGATTTGTAGGAATTGTTTCTCTGACTTCTGGGTTATTGATGTTCTGAGAGGTCTAATGTGAGCATAATACCAACAAGACTTTCACTTACGAGACGGATCCCCATGGAGGTCGTTTAGTATCATGCTAACAAAATCTGCATCTGGCCTTGACCCGGCAGAAACACCATAAATTATGTGGATAGTCAAATAGCGAAACTGGACAAGGAGAAAAGACAACATTGTAAGAACGCATTTCTGCTCCTAGAAAAGAATAATGGCTGATTGTGCTCTGCTAAGCAGAGAGCCATTGCTGGGATGCTAGGTACCACGTGGGTGTCCTGAATCAATCCTAGGACAGCCCAACACGTTAGCTGAAAGCATCCTCTACAATTCTGAAGATAAGGAAATGGAGGCTCAGAGAGGTTAAGCAACTTGGCCGAGGTCACACAGCTTTCAGTCCAAATCCAAGTAGAGGCTTCCCCGTAACCCATTCTACCACGCTGCCACAGGCTGGACAGGGGAACTGGGAAATTAACCTTGGCGAGTTTCCTTCTAGCAAACCCCAGTCGGGGAAGAGAAACGTTCTGGAATGCCTGCATTATCCTGCATTATTCTGGGCAGTGAGAATACAGCAAGGAACAAAGCAGACAGCTATTGCTCTCAGGAGTTCACGCACACTCCAGGTGGGGGAGAACGGCATTAAACCAACACGGTATTCCTTATCTCACACACAGTATTTTATTTTAGTGTTTCGTATATAGTACTCCAGCGTTGACAAGCAACGTGACACCCTACAGAGGATGAGGGTAGAAAGCTATTATGTCCAGGGAGTGGACAATTATGCCTTGGCGTGATTTCTAGCAGAGTCCAGGATGAGCCATATAGGTATCCGATGGAGGGGTGTTCCAGGCAGAGGGAACGGTCTGTGCAAAGGCCCTGAGTCAGGAGCGATGCTGGTGCATTGGGGGAGGCAGCACCACTGGCTGAAACAGGAGAGGAGCAGGGACAAGGCGGGCAGCTCACAACACTCTTGCCGAGCATTGCAGGGATGAGACTCTCACTGAGTGATGTGGGAGCCATGGGACGTGTTGACCGCAGGTGACCAGAGCTCATTTAAGTTTCTCCAGTATTTCTTTAACCAGCCTGGAAGCAGGAGCCCGGCTAGTAGAGCGAGTTAGAGGACAGATGAAAGATGACCCTTTGGGAGTGAGGGACCACCTGGACCCGGACTAGCGTGAAACACTGGAGTTCACGTGGACACTAAGGTATTTCCTGGAATGTGAGAAATGAGCGGGATGAAGAAAGAGGACGGCAGCCTGGTCTGTTCTGGTGTTGCCTTTTCCAGAGCTCCAGACCATGCCCCACGGCCAGCAATGTCTAAGCTTTGCAATATACATTGCAGACATCCAAAAACACATGGCTTTCCTCTCTTGCATCAGATGCAAAGGTCCTGGGACAGGGCCATGATTGGTCTAGCTCAGGTGCCACTCTGGACTAGTGGCAGGGTACTCCCAGGGAGGGGTGCACTATCTTGCAGGGAAAACACAGCAGGGCCAGATGTGGTAACAAGGGACACAGCTGGAGGACCTGCCAGTTACTACTAATCATGGGCCCCAGGTGGCTGCATGTGTGACAAGCTCCAGTTTTGCAAGTGTGACAATTTTAGCCAACTGTAAGTTTTTGAAGGCCAATGTTGGGGGGAAATTTCTGAAATATTTGATAAATATGTGCGCTTTAAATGCAGATCCCTCATGACAGGTTTCCTACAAATTAATTTCCAAAGCAGTCTCAGTACAGAAATGCCAGAACAAAAGAAAAAGGCAAGAAAAAGGAAGCCCAGCGACTGGTGTTTTAGCTCGTCTGAAGCATGGAACCGAGTCATCGCTACACGTGGACACTCCTCCTCTTACACTCAGACTTTCTACGTAATTTAATCGTCATGCCAGGGTCTTTAAAAGGCCACAGTAGTTGAGTCTATGACTACCCCCTTTCTGGCCCTCATTTTCTCAAATGCAGCCTGAGGGATTGAACCAGGGACTGGGAGGGCTGGATGTCCCCTTTCCTCCTACCCCATGAAGACCTTTTTCACCGGGCACTGCTGTGCTCAGCGGTGCTGGTACGAGTCCGTATTTCTTCCAGACTCACTGGTCTTTAAACGACACGTGAGGAGGACCCCAGGGCTCTCTGTCTCTCTCATGCAGCCCCTCGAGAACCCCTCAAAGGACCCAGTGTTGTGCCTTTCCTGGAGAGACCCTCTGCTCCGGTGGAGGACAGAGGACGAGAGAATGTGGAGGAGGCTGTCGGCAGCGCCCCGTTGGGAAACATTCACTTGGATCATCAGTATGGGTGCATGAGCTCATTTAAAAATACGGCTTGACTAATTCAAACCTGACAACTTGTGTCCGTTGGTGACAGCGGGATGTGTCAATCATTGAGTCTCTATTCCTCGGAAAACAAGGAAGACACCTCAGGTGTCTTGAGCTGCCACACCCTTACCACTAGGGGTCACTGCAGGCCCACGGATGCCACCTTGATGCCCCAGGACCACAGGCACCGAATGTTCTCTCTCGCTGTACAAGAGGGAACATTCCAGAAGGTCCTGTCTCCAGGGGCCGCTTTTCAGCCTTTTGGATCCACTGACATCATAATAAAACACAGACCCAGGGCCACCTATTTTTACTCTTTTGAAGCAACAGTTTAACATGATCTTTTTGGGGCACCTGGGTGGCTCAGTTGTTTGAAACTCTGCCTTCGGCTCAGGTCATGATCCGTGGTCCTGGGATGGAGTCCCAAACAGGGCTTCCTGCTTGGTGGGGAGCCTGCTTCCCCCTCTGCCTCGGCCATGCCCCCTGCTCATGCTCCCTCTCTCTCTGTCAAATGAAAAAATTTAAAAATTAATAAATAAAACGATGTTTTCAACCATCCCCCCAACCACACGTGTAGACTCGAGCTCGCTGACCATCTCAGGTCACTCTGGGGGAGGCAGACCTCTCTCCTGTGATGAGTTAGAACTCGGTTTATAAAGAACTGCCCTATTGGCCTGTGGATCAAGTCACGCACCCAGCAAAGAGCTTTTGATAAACCCAAAAAAACTGGCATTGAAGAATTGTTAGAAGTAATCTTTTCAAAAGACTTTAGGGATGATGTGGAGGTCGGGGTCCTCTTGGGCCAATACGTCCAGGGGGAGATGGGGTGCCCGGAGATCATCCCCAGTGGGTAGAGCCCGGGGCAGATGAATCTGCGTTGTTGGGGGACGCTCGCTTCTGGGAAGAAACTGGCATGTACTCGTGGTTTACGCACTGGCCGGGGAGAGCTTTTATTAGGCGGGAAAACAGTTCTCCCCAGCCGGTAGTATTCCCAGCCCTATTATTTCCATTTGTTTATTCCCCAAAGCATCCTTAAAGCAATTCCAAATTAGGCCGTTGAGAATGTCCTCCGCTTTCAGCTTTGAAGCCGTTTCGTGTTCACATGGTTTACAACAACCCTCTTTGATGCTGGCAAACTCGACAAATTGCCAGCAAAATCTTTCCCTCAGTGGCTGCTTCAACCCAGGGCAGGATCAGCCCCCCCATGTGTGACCCTCAGAAACGCTCTTTCTGGGCAGGGGTTGGGGGCATTTTCTCGGGGATAACATTGGGATGTGCATGTGTGTGTCTGATTCAGGGATTTGTCACCTGCTCCCTTGTTCCCTGGCAGAGGCGGGGAATATACATTCCAGACATCCAAAAACACATGGCTTTCCCCTCTTGTGTCAGGTGCAAAGGTTCTGGGGCACGGCTGTGGTTGGTCTAGCTCAGGTGCCACTCTAGACTAGTGGCAGGGTACTCCCAGGGAGGGGTGCACCGTCTTGCACCCCTGTGAGGGGTGCATCTGTGAGGTCAGAGCCCAGCCCTCGCTAGCCATGAGAAACATCTGTTTTTGTTTTTTGTTTTTTAAATTTTTATTTATTTGACAGAGATCACAAGCAGGCAGAGAGCCAGGCAGAGAGAGAGGGGGAAGCAGGCTCCCTTCTGAGTGGAGAGCCCGATGTGGGGCTCAATCCCAGGACCCTGAGATCATGACCTGAGCCTAAGGCAGAGGCTTTAACCCCCTGAGCCACCCAGGTGCCCCAGAAACACCTGTTTTAAGGGGCTCCAGAAACCAAACCATCTGGGTGCCTAGTTAGAAAAGCAAACGGTCCTTCCGACGTATCAGTCTTACCGGGTGGCGTGTGGGGCCCAGGAAGCCCCAGCCTTCTCTCCTCTGTGGTCGGCTCTCTTGAGGACTGAGGAGCAGTTTGGGGCTTTCTGCAGATTGAGACCTTCAGACTGACCCAGGGGTTGAGGGCACAGCCTCAGAAAAGGAAGGGGCAGCGCCTGCAAGGTGCTAGGTCCCAATTACAGGAGAGACGGGGCCAGGAGGGCCTTGACCTCACCTCCTCCCACTACCCTTCTCCTCCCCCGGGCTTCAGCCATAGGCTTCTTGCTGGCCCCCGGCTTTGACACCCCTCATGGCCTTCGCACCTGCTGTCCCATCCACCTGCACGTTTATGGTCCAGTCGGTCCCGTGGGTCCTTCTCTTCAGTCAGGTCCTGCTTCTAAGGCCACCTTTCCCGAGACGCCTTGCCAGCCCTCTCTCAAGGTAAACAGGATCCCATCTGGGTTTCTTCAAGGGTCTTTCTAAAAGCATCACGTTTTTTGCTTGGTCACTGTCTGGTTGTTTCCATGAGAATACAGGCTCCGTGGTGGTGGGTCCCCGGGCTAGATCTCCAGGGCCCGGCCAATGAGGGGCATGTCATAGATACTCATCGTGTGCAGTTGGGGATCGCAGAGGTCCCTCCCCACTGAGGACCCTGCCCGTGAGGACCACAATTCCCTCTGCTAAGCCAGGGGATCTGGTCTGGCTGCGCATCTTGCAGGGAGAGGAGGTGGGAGCTAGCGACAGCAAGCCACCCCGTCCCAGGCTCAGGGAAGGACACGTGTACAGAAAGCCCAGGAGAACTTTCTGTAGCTTCTCCCTGAGCCCCCTGGGTTCCTCACCTCCCGCAGAGGCTGAGCAGGCCAGAGGTGGGAATGCAGGATTCACCCGAGAGTGCGGCTTACAGATCCAGAGAGGACCCCTTAGGGTCTGTTGAACTTTGGTGCCGATCCATACATCAATAAAGTCAGGCAAGTGGGGCGTGATACCACTGATCTGTTCCTTTAGGCCTACCCAGGGGTCACCCGGAGATGCCCTGGGTTACCTGGGAGGCTGAGAGCCTGGGTTCTTAACGTTTGCTTATGGAGCCCAAGGAGATAAGCAAGAAAGGATGGAGTGGTGGGGGGCAGGGGGAGAACGGTCTAGATGTGAGGAAGGTGACCCAGAAGAGTCCGCTGGTGCAGTGACCTAACATGGTCATCATCCGTGTCTCCTGCTGGGAGTCCTGTGTGGGCTCGCAGGGGTTCTGTCCCCCACCCAGACCTTTTCTGAGGCTGGGCTGGTGGATGGAGACTCCCCTCCTTGAGGCAGCAGCATCTTCTCAAACACGCCATCTCCTCCAGCCTCCTGGTGGGGGACCTACAGACCACAGAGCAACAGGGGGGCTCTTCATGGCCTCATCCTGCAAGGGACCCTCATCACCTCTGCTCATCTCCCATCGGTCACCTTCTAGGGGACTGAGAAGTGCATTCGTGCCTGTCTCCAGGACAGAATGACAGGTCCCTGAGAACAGCAGTAGCGCCATCCTCAAGGACACTTCCTGGCAGCCACAAGAGACAATCTTGCTGGAGGGATGCCCTCCCCCAGTCTCCCCAGCAAGGGCAGAGGTGTTCCAGATCGGAACGCTGTCGCCACTCTTGAAACAGACAAGCCATTTCTGGCCTTTCTATTTCCAAGAATTTGGGGAGATTGAGGGGGGAGAAAAAAAGTTTTTTTCAAAAAGCCTCCTGCGGGAAGGGTGATCTGGAGGCTCACACACAATGTTTCCCACACATAAACGAGTTCTCCCCATCTCCCCGAGCTCTGTCATGGAGAGAAGACGGCCGGCTAGACCTTACCATTAGCGAGGCTATGCTCCCCTTCAAGTCAACCACTCTTCAGAAACTCATGTAACTGGATTTGAAAGGAAACATACCACCAAGGTAAAGGGAAAGCGGGACAGTAAAATTATGGATAATCAGAGCAAAATACAGCAACGTAATGCATTCTAGCTAGATGGCCTCCCTCTGAGCAGAAAGATGTTTCCTCTATTTTATTTTTTAAAATTTTTATTTATTTATTTGAGACAGAGTGAGAGCATGAGAAGGGGGAAGGTTCAGAGGGAGAAGCAGACTCCCTGCTGAGCAGGGAGCCTGATGCAGGACTCGATCCTGGGACCCCAGGATCATGACCTAAGCCGAAGGCAGATGCTTAACCAACTGAGCCACCCAGGTGTCCTATTTCCTCTATTTTAAAAGCAAGGGCACTTGCAACTATCAACAGTTTGTGGCAGTTTGAGCCTTTCTCTCTGATGCCACGTGAGGAACTGGAGGAGAAAGTCCAGTTTGAAATACGGCCCCATCTTTCAGCACCTAAACACACCTTCCCCACCGCCGCTGGCATAATTCCCTTCCACACTGAAGTCCTGCAGGCTCCTTCCCACCATTACCAGCCCCCACCCCGACAAAGCCAGCACCTCCTGCCACCTGCTGTAGAGAGCGTCGTCGTATTTTCTTGAAAGACAGCGACCCTGCAGTGCTTTACGTAACAGCGTCATCCACACAGCACCACAATTAGTACTATTTAATTACTGACAAAATTAGGCTTACACATTGATTTATGGCCCTGCAGATGAAACCCATATTCTTGCAGGAAAGCAACTATACAATTAATTGTCATCTTACAATTAATTGGAGAGAAACAAAGCAGGAGCTTTGGATGGGATGTTGTCTCAGAGGCCTGGCGGCAGCCTGGCACCTGGCAGGCCTGGAAGCTTCTCCAGGGCTTGGCTCACCCCATGATTAGTTGTGCTAATTACCCATTGGTTCACCCCACGATTAGTTGTGCTAAGTACCCAGCACACTGGAGAAGCCATTCTTGTATTTTATTTTAGCCACTGATCAGGTTTCTGGAGTTGTAGCTTCCCCCAAAGCTTCCACAGCAAAGAATAGGAAAAAAACTTCGCCTAGCCGGCTCGCATCCTAGGGAAATGGTTTCACAACCCCGGGCAGGAGCTGGAAGCTGTCGGCCAGCTTTCATCCTAAGGACACAGATAGATCTTCTGCAATGACACCCCTCCCCCAACCCTTTCCTCCAAAAGGAGCATCTGATGATGGCAATTCTGGGTGAAAAAAAATCTTAATTTGACTTAGGAATATAAAGGGACTGTTTTCCATAAAGAACAGAGACCACGAATTCTCGTCTATTAATTTGTGAAATGCTACAAAAAAATAGACTCTGTTTCATGTTAAGACTGACCCTGGCAGCCTGGAGTTGGCGTTTAATACAGACTTTGGGCTGGGGCACCTGGGTGGCTCAGTGGGTTAAGGCCTCTGCCTTCGGCTCAGGTCATGATCCCAGGGTCCTGGGATCGAGCCCCGCGTCAGGCTCTCTGCTCTGCAGGGAGCCTGCTTCCTCCTCTCTCTCTGCCTGCCTCTCTGCCTAGTTGTGATTTCTCTCTGTCAAATAAATAAAATATTAAAAAAAAATACAGACTTTGGGCCAACCAGGGGGAGCCCTGGCAAAGGTGTGCAGGGAGTTAAACCTCAGTTTCCCCCAATTTGGAGGTGAAGGACATAATGAAGGAGGCAGGGGTCCTGGGACAAGCTGCGTGAGCTTCACCAGGAGCCTGTTAATGAGGTGTTTTAAGTACCATCCACACCTGCCTCATCAGAGGCCTCCGGGGTGCGCTCTGCACTGGGCAGGGGGGAGGGCCCCTCAGAAGCTTCCAGAGGGATGTTAATATTTTCTCAAGTTTCAGAAGTGCTGACATGCATCATCTCTTTCACTCTTGCTGCCTTAGCTCTCTATGATTTTATAGGAACCCCAAAGAGAAGAGGCCCACGTTTCAGAAATAAACAAAAGAAAAACAGGAAGACGGGCCATACATTAGAGGAGTAAATGCGGAATCGAGAACACTTGCACGTCTCAAAGAGCATGAACGCCAGAGAGACAGTCCTTTGCAGAACCACACTTGCTTGTCTGATCTTCCTGGAAACTTTGAAAGCTAAAAACTCTTCAATCTTTGGTATATTTTTGCAACCAGGGGCATCTGGAGTAAAACATCTGTTGCTCTCTTAGCCAGATGATAATGACCCATTTTTACCTCCTGGGTAAACTCACCTCCTTTGATTACGCGGCTGTCGGCTGTGGTCTAACAATATTTTGTAAACACTCAGGATGCTTTCGCTCTGATTTTGATCTGGTTAATTCAAAGGCTTGCAGGGAGCCCAAGAGTCCTTGCATTTAAATCGCAGGACACTGCTCAGTGATCTCCGTTCCCTGGTTGTCTTAATTAGGGATTCAGGAATGTAGAAACCAAGAACCTTGTCTGTTTTCTTCTCAAGGCCACGCTGGCCCTCCACCGGCCCATCCCCAGATGCGGATGGGCCAGCGGAGGGCAAGATGGAATTCTTTCAGGATCCCTGACTTGGTGGCCATTCTGGGATCCGGGCCAGGGGCTGGGACTGCATGTCGAGGCCCTCCTGCTCCAAGCTGGTCGGGAAAGCCCAGTGCGGGCTGAGGGACCCTCCGCAACGACCTTTGTGTCCACTGGCCAGAGGTTTGCGGGGGAGGGAAAGGCAAATGGCCGTCTCGCCACCTGTTGCGGGGGTGGGCAGCTAGGTCGGGCAGCTAGCGCGGGGTTTCCAGCGGCCTCCCAGTGGCCCCTCCCAGCCGCGCCCGCGGGTTGGGGGATGGCGAGGGCGGGGCGGGCGGGCCGGGGGAGGTGGGCTTTACTTCGCCGATTGGGGCTCACGGCTGTCACTCCGAAAGGGTGGGGCTTTTCAAAAAAAGACAAATTCGGAAGGCAAAGCCCCCAGCCGCGCAGGGCAGAGCGGCGCTCGGTCTCGGCGGAGCGGGGCCACCGCGCGGGTCCCCGAGCCGGCGGGCGCTCTTCCGCGCGCCGGGGCCGCGTCTCCCCAGCCGGCCGTGCGCTCTGCGCGCCGGGACCGCGGGCGGGGGCCGGAGCCGGGCGCGCGGGGGCGGCACCGCCAAACTTCGGGCGCGGGCGGCATGGGGACCGTGCGCCCGCACGCCCCGCGCCGCCCCGCGCGCCCGGCCTGCCCGCCGGGGGCCCCCGCGCCGCCGCCGCCGCCCGCGCCCGGGACGCCGCAGCCCCGCCGCCCCGCCGCCTGCGCGCGCTAGCCGGCTCCCGCGCTCCCGAGGCGCCCCTCGCCCGCCAAGCAGGAGGGCCGACCCCGCGCGGACTCGAGCGAGGCGCCCGGCGGGGGCGAGGGGTGGGGTTTGCGGCGCGCGCCGGCCTCGGGGGAGCGAGTCCGGAGCCGCGCGCGGTCGTCGCCCGGCCGGCCATGGGCTGGCGGGCGGAGGGCGCAGGGCCCCGCGGCTGCTCGCGCCCCTAGGCGCGCTCGCCTCGTGCAGCCCGCTCGGCCCCCGCCTGGCGACCCGCTGGTCTGCGCCCCGACGGCGCCGGGAGCAGAGGAGCCGTGATCGGGTCTCCGGGATGTGCCCGTCTGAGATGGGGACGCCGTGGCATCACTGGTCCCCCGTGCTCATCAGCCTGGCCGCCCTGTTCTCCAAAGGTGAGGGACGCCGCCGCCGCCTCTGGCCCGGGACTAACTTTGCCAGGAGTGAGGGTGTGGGAGTGTGCGTGGCTGGGGTGGCTGGGACGGAGGGCGTGGGTGCTGTGTGCGCGTGTGCACGCGCGCGGGCGGCCCCTTTGCAGCAGGTGCCTCCGCGGAGGACTTGGCGGGGAGGCCCTTGAAGAGACTGCCAAGGGACGAGGGCAAAAATAGCCCTGAATCAGGGGAAGGGGCCGCGGAGAACCTGGGAAGGAGCGGTGGGCTCTGGGAGGGCTGGGCTACAGGTCGGGGGAGGGGGCTTGGAAACCCTGGAAGGGCCCTGGAATGTGCACTTGGCTTTCGGGGGCCGACGCCGACCTGGGAGGAGATAATTGCAGAGCACTCCCGCGTATGGGAATGTTTAATGCCAAGGAAGCCGCTGCCCACAGGGCCCGACGATTAGCTCGGAGAGTGACCCGAGTTCCCCTGAGACAGCGCAGCCTCTCCCCTGCCGCCGTCCCCCGGCTGCTGCTCGCGCCTGCTCCCGCACGGGTTCCACGCGAACCTCAAACCCGAACTTGTCCCCTGAGTTATGCCGGCAGGGCCCTGACCTGAAACAGCGAGCAGAGGCATTCCCCATGTCCCTCCCCCTACCCCCTTCGCCGCCGGCACCCCCAGCCTGTCCCTGGCACAGCCGGGCTGGAAGCTCAGGAAGCTAATTCCTTGAGAAATTATGGGATTCATGCAGGAGATGGTAGAAAGTACTAGCAATTCTTTCTCCTTATTGATCGGGACTCTGTGCGCGGTTCCCTGCCAGCTCCTCCTTCCTACCGGGAAATCTGTGAGGAGGAAAGTGGGGGTTCTTACCAGCCTCCAGTGTGTGCCCCCAAATCCCTGTGAACAGACTTCTCTGATGACATTTTGGAGCTGAGATCTCTCTCAGAAACTTCAAAGCCACTGATGGTGCACAGGGTCTTTTAATCACAGGAATGTTCTTCTGTGAGCTCGTCCGGAATCACGGAGGTTACGGTGCCGGGATTCTGATGCTAGAGGAAGACTTCCCTGGCGGGGTGGGGGTGGGGGGCAGGTCGGTGTCGCTGTGGGTTGAGGGAGAGGGAGCTTGCTTCTGGAGTCTTCTGGAGCCTGTGCTAGTGGGTTCCCGGCTCCTAATTAGCAGGAGCAGTCCGGAGGACCAGAGCCTCTGGGATTTATGGTGTGCACAAGGAACCAAAGAAAAGGGTGATGGATTCAGCGGATCCACCCCAGGCAGATATGAGGTTTAAAAAACCCCTAATCCTCGCACAGCAGCCCAGCACACTTGCATATTTGCTGGAAAGCATGCTTTTTATTGGTTGTCACTTGATTTTCTAATAGGAACAGGCTTCTATGTTTTTGTGCTGCAGTAACAAGGTTTTATTAAGAAAGCCACAGAATAGCTTGGTAACTGTGACCTCACTGTTGTGTCTCCTTGGGTAGGTACATAGTTGTGTTACTGATTTCTTTATTAGGCTGAGCAGCGTGGAAGAAAACTGTTATTACTCGTGATGCTTGAACTTTTTCGAGTGGAAACCCTGAAAATGTCCTTAAAACAGGGGCCTCTGTGATGTGGAGGTCCCAGCTCTTAGGTGATGTTCCCAGCCCGGCATGTGACAGATTGTGCGTGTTGAACGTGGAGAGACCTTAACTCAGCCCCATTGTTGGGAAGTGAATTGGCTGTGTGTGGATTTTCGGACAGAGCAAGCCAGGGTCTGTCCTGCGATCCTTCACACTGCACCCGCGAGCAGGAAAAGGTTTGACCCTTCCAATGCCGTGGTGCCGTGATTTCTACATGAAGGGATGGTTCCTTCTGTTTCCTCTGCGTTTGCATCCCCCTTTCCTCTAAGATTCTCTGACACCCCCCCCTGGAAAGTTTTAAACCGACTTGACATCAAGTACGGGCTATATTTAAAAGGATTTTCATTGGAAGCCAACACACACACACACACACACACACACACACACACACGCATGCAACAGTAATCTAAAGTGCCCAGTTGGTCTGGGGCTGTTGGAAAAATCGAGATGATTTCCAAATATTAAACGTCTGCTTCAGCGTCTTACTGTTTTTACTGTGTTGCTTTTGTTCCTTCCAAATAGGAAACCCTGAATGAACAGAAATGCACATTTTAATTCCAGGCTGATTTTCTTGAACTGCACATATGTTTACATTTCATGAGCAGGAAGTGATGGGTCACAGAGCAAACCCACTCTTATATAGATCTTTTGAAAAACAAATAAAAAGAAATCTTCATTGCTTGTACTTCCATCCGCAGGGACCTAGAGATGGTATTATGAAATCAGAAAGTTCCTAGCAACACAGTCCTACGGTCCCAGCCTTTTCTGGAGAATGGCCTTAACGTCGAATTGCCAGAGAGCTTGTGTCTTCTGTGTAGGGTCTAGTCTTGTTGGGAACTTTAATGTTTTTTTTTGATGTAAAAAAATTTTTTTAAAAGATTTTATTGAGAGAGAGGAGAGAGAGAGATTGAAAGCACAAGGCTAAGGGGGAGGGGCAGAGGGAGAAGCAGATTCCTCCCTCTCAGTGGGGAGCACAACAGTGGGGTTCGATCCCAGGACCCCAGGTTGACCTGAGCTGAAGGCAGACACTTGACTGACTGAGACCCCCACGTGCCCCTCTTGTTGGGAACTTGGTGTTGAGCAGAACTGGGCCGGCTTGCAGATGGGTTGTTAGGCATCACTGTTCATTTGGAGGGAAGGGCAGGAGGATGGGAAGCGGGGGCTGGCAGGACAGACAGATAAGAACACTGGACATGGGCAGAGAGCACGCAGTCTTCATGCACAAGGTCAAGAAGGTTGCCACCCTGAGGCTGCTTGTCATGACCTTTGCCTGTATCCTGCATAGTTAGCTCTGCAAATGCCGGTGAGGAGTGGGTCCTCAGAGCCCCGGGGGCCCCGGGAGAGGAGCTGGTGCACCAGGGAGGACCCTGTCTCACGGCTGTGCTGGAAAGTGCTCTGCCTGCACCCGGCCAAGGATGGCGAGGTCCTGAGCTGTGGCTTTTTGAGTGTATCTTCCTGCAGAATGTGTTTCTATGTGTCTCGCTTCCATTGGAGGTCAGAAGAGAAGGTAGCAGAGCTCCCCCTCTCTGGAGGGTGTATGTCCAGGGAAAGTCTGGTACAGCTCTGGACTAGAAGGAGCTTGGGTTTTCCGTGATACCTTGTCCAGGCTTTCCGGGGGGGGGGGGATCTAGGAGGGAGCTCGTTGGTATGTGTGAGAGACAGAGAGAGACAGAGAGACAGGGAGACTTTATTGCTTACATTTCAACAGTGTCACCATGAAAGGGCTAGGGAACAAGGGTGTCATTAACTTTCATTTTCTCTGAATAAAGCTAAATAACACATACAATTTCATAAAAGATTCTTCTATGCATTGAAAGATAGAGTTCCAAGGATGAGGATCTGTTTAATTTAGTTCCATTCTGAAAACTGAGAAAAAAATGAAAAACTCCCAAAATACCCGGTTGCAGAAGCTTATACTACTTTTATTTCTGTCTCATCTATCCATTTAGCTACTCATTCACTTATTCAGCCAGTCATCCATCCATCCATCCTTTTGTTCATCAGTCTGTCCATCCATCCATCCACCCACCCCCCATCTGCCCATCTATCCATCCATCTGTCCATCCATCCACCCACTCCCTCTCTGTCCATCCATCCATCCATCCTTCCATCCATCCATCCATCCACAAATTACCATATACATGGTGGCTTAAAGCAACAGAAATTTATTCTCTCATAGTTCTGGAGGCCAGAAGTCTAAAATCAGTCTCCCTGGGCTGAAATCAAGGTGTCAGCAGAAGGTTCCGGGGAGGTGAACTCTTCCAGCTTCTGGTGGCCGGCTGCCTGCAGACCTTGCATCCTGGAGGAATCCCTGCCGTTGTGCAGGATGGTGGCTTCCGGCCTCTCTGCTCTGTCCTCACATCATTATCTGCTCCCCCACCACCTCCCTTTATTTTAAAAAAATTTTTAATAAGTATTTTTTTAAGATTTTATTTATTTATTTGACAGAGAGAGATCACAAGTAGATAGAGAGGCAGGCAGAGAGAGAGAGAGGGAAGCAGGCTCCCTGCTGAGCAGAGAACCCAATGCGGAACTCGATCCCAGGACCCTGAGATCATGACCTGAGCCGAAGGCAGCGGCTTAACCCACTAAGCCACCCAGGCGCCCATTTAAAAAAAATTTTTATAAGAGATTGTATTTATTTATTTGACTGAGACACAGCGAGGGAGGGAACTCAAGCAAGGAGAGTGGGAGAGGGAAAAGCAGGCTTCCCGCTGAGCAGGGAGCTGGATGCAGGGCTCCATCCCACGACTCTGGGATCATGACCTGAGCTAAAGGCAGACGCTTATTGACTGAGCCATCCAGGTGCCCTCACCTCCTCCCTTTAGAAGGACCCTCTCACAGTGAGGGACCACTCCGTCTTCCTTCTTACTCAATCACATCTGCAAAGATTCCTTTCCTCCCCCCCTCCCCCGCAAATAAGGTGACATTCGGAGGTTCAAGGGATTTAGACATGGTTATCTTTTGTGTGTCCATTTTCCAACCTGTTATGGGGGTGACATCCTAAAATGATATTGAAACTATACGTCTCCTGTTGTAAGTTCCTCTGGGGGCCACACTGTATTTTTTCTATCTGGCTTCCATTTCTTTTCTTTTCTTTTTTTTTTTTTTTTAAAGATTTTATTTATTTATTTGATAGAGAGAGATCACAAGTAGATAGAGAGGGAAGCAGGCTCCCTGCCAAGCAGAGAGCCCGATACGGGACTCGATCCCAGGACTCTGAGATCATGACCTGAGCCGAAGGCAGCGGCTTAACCCACTGAGCCACTCAGGCACCCCATGGCTTCCATTTCTTTCCAGCACGTAGTATGCTCCTTTGGACACAGCAAGGGCTCAATCAATTTTCAAGCATGCTTAAGACCATGGAATACCTTGGCCCAGTGGTAAAACGATTTGATGCTGTTTTCCTCCTGGTGGTTCAACGTGCTCTAGGATATACCTCGGTCAGTCACAACAGCTAATCTCTTGAGTAATTATTGGATTATGCAGACACTGCGCTGAGTGATTTATGAAGATGATTTTTGGGGGGAATTTTCGGTGAACCTAACTGGGTAGAGTTTGTTAAAAAGCCCATCTTACAGATGCAGCAAGTGAGGCTCAGAGAGACGTAACTTGTCCGAGATCTCCTACCCAGAAAGTGGCAGCATCTGAGTTCTGAGGAGCGCTCGCCGTTAGCCCATCTCCGTTCTGCCTGTGGTTCTCTGTCATCGCTCACAACGAGTCCGTTCCTGCGTGGGGCCACGCTTCCTGACCAGTGACGGCGGAGAGCCTTCCATCTGGGTTTTGGCTCAGAGCCTCGCGTATGGCTGGCGCGCCACACAACACAAGGGTTGGGCCACCGACCGCCCACCCTGCACAGTAAAAAGTCCACTTGTAACTTCGACCTCCCCAAACGTCACTGCTGATAGCCCAATGTGGACCCATCACGTACATGGTCAATTAGCACGTATCACCAATGTCATATGCATTACTTGCCGTGTTCTCACGACAGTCAGCTGGAGAATGGAAAATAGTGTTGATGAAATCATGAGAAAATACATTTTCAGTACAGACTGTATTTATCGAAAAAATGCACCTATAAATTCACCCGTGTTGAGCAAATGGGTAAAGGAACATCCCGTTCTTTCATTTCCTCCGCCTTAATCTTTCCAGCCGTGATGGGGAACAGTCCCTGTAAGGGGATATGCATTTGCGGAAACAGGCAGTCTCAGAGTTTTTAGCTCTCAGTGACACCATGTCCTTTTATGCATGTGAGAAACAGTAAGTTTTCAGGTTAATGGAGCATGGCTGCACTGGTCACCAAGTGAAGAAGGTGACAGTCAGCTTTCCTTGGCGTCCTTGTGTTTGTGGATGTTCCTCGTGGGGAGAGCCATCCTGGCAGGTGGATGACGCTGTCTTTAGGGAGGTATTGGGCATGCTCTCCTAGGACGTGGCGGCAGCGAGAGATGTTGATTCGATCTCGCGGATTCTCCCACCTGCCCCGTTCCCAGGTCCTTCCTCACCCTAGACAGTATTTTTCATGGGGGGCGAAGGGAGGAGAGTGTAGAGTGAACTTAGACACTGCTGCTGTGCTAGCGAGATGCTCCGAGTCACTTTGCTCCAGGGTGAAGGAGACAATGAGAGATTTTCGAAGATGGACTGGAGGGTCCTCCAGGGTGGCCACCTGCCCTAAATCTCTGGGGGAGATGCAAATGGAAATGTCTGGGCACGGGGAACAGGCAGGGCGCTCCCGAGAGCTGCTGGGAGCCACAGATTGTTTCCGTGATAGGCCGAGTGTGGTGCAGACGTGGCTGGTGAGGGGTGGGGGGGCAGTGGCACGGGTGACCCCAGGGGGCCCTGAGGTCAAGACTGTGGAGGTGTAGCCGTGGTCCTCCTGGCCGGACCACAGGAGACCAGATGCCATGTAGACACATGACAGAATCTCTAGGGGAAATGAGCCCTTCCAGATCTCAGACATGGTCCTGGAATCACGGGGAGGGGGCGATGTTGACAGAGCCTCTGTCTGGCTGCCAGTGGAAATGAGGGCTCCAAAGAGGGATGAAGTCTTATGAAGCAGAGATGCAGAAATGTGCGTTCTGGCTCCCCGAGGCTGCGGTTGGCATTCTCTGAGCAACTGCCACCCACCCGCCCGCCCTTGAACACGATGAAGAACATGTGTGGACCACCTGGGTTTGGGGATCTGCTGCTTGATGGTGGCAGATTGTGGGGGGTCAGCCTGGAGCACAGTCTGCGGGTCTGGCCCCAGGACTCCAAGCCAGTCCTTCCCAGGTGAGTGTTTGTATCCCAAGCTGGCTGGGAAAGTGGGTGCGATGCTCGTTCCCGCCGGAGAGGGGCAGGTGCCCAGCACTGCCGTCCGGACGCGTCCCGAGGTGGGAGCCATCTAACATATGGGGAAAGTGGGATGCCTGCAGCAAGCTGACCCCAGGACCCCCACAGACACCGGCCAGGGAGATGCAGCAGACAGGAGCTCGGGAGCAGCTTATGGGAGAAGGCTCGGGGTTCCTGGGACGACCAGCTTACTGTGGGGTGGCAGAGTGGAGAGGAATTTTAAGGATTTTTGTCCATCCTTTTCCTAACTGCCTTTTCTAAGAGCTACTTCTTGAATCTCAGTACCTGTCGGGGGGAGGGGGTGGGAGCGGGGTTTATCCTGAGAAGTGGTTTGGATTTTATCTTGTGAACACCGTGAATTTCGTAAGTGAGTTTCTAAGTGTCTCTCTCTGCTTTAACGCCTAGGACTCTCTGAGGCAGATTTGCTCTCATAAGTGTCAGAACTTAAGAGATGCCTCTTACTCATCAGCCTTATCCTTGGCCTTACCTTCTTTGCCCGCCGTGGTCTTTTCTTCTGTCTGCCTCCGTGCCTGCTTCTTCTGTCCTGCAGCACTGCTGTTTGGTAACCTACTTCAGACTGATTTTGCAGGGAAGAAGAGGTAAAAATAAACAATCTCTCTACCCAAGGACGACGGTCTCCCATTTTGCTGTGTCTCATTCTTCTCGTTTCCTGTGGATTGTTTAAATCGTTGCGTTCATACTGTCCACGTGATTTGGGTTCCAGACTTTCTGAGCTCATATGTTTATCCAAATATTTCCTCATGTTTTAAAAAACCTACTACGAATGTATTTTTAATGTCGGTGTCATAGCTTAAAGGTTTTAGCGCTTGTGGAGCATTCCGTAGTTAATAGTTTTCCGCTATTATAAGGAAGTAATTACCTCTGTGTGTAATGTTTGCTTTGAGTTACGTTCTTAGACAGACTCATGGTTATTTAATTACCAGGCCAAAGAGTAGGGTAGACGTTTTGCTGCCATACTCTTTCCCGGGAGGGCTGTACCTTTTGCACATGTCCAAGCAACGTGTGGGAGCACTGGTTCCCTGGAACGCTGATGCCCTTGGTGACAGCAGGTGTCAGCATCCTTGGTACCTCATGATCTTCGCTGAGTGTCTCCGTGTCCCTGGGGACTGTTCTCAGTGCATCACAGAGAAATTCACTCCTGATGAATGTCCTGAAGCTCAGTCTGTTCTCCCCCAAAGTGTGGTCCAGCGCCGTGAGTGGCTTTGCCTCTTGGAGGCTGAGGCTTTGGAGTGGGTGAGGTGACGAAGTCTGTGGCCAGAGGAGAAGATCTGGAATTGGTTCCGGGAGGCAAGGGAGGACCTCAGTGGGCAGGTGACGTGGACATGGAGACACTGGGGCGTCGGGCCAGGAGGGACAAAGACGACGTGTCTAAGAATGGGGTGGGGAGGAGGCTGTTTAGTTGGTGGGGAAGAGGAGGTCCCCTCTGGGACGCACTGTTCTGGAATCACCACCGCAGAGGGGAGTCAGAGCACAGCTGGCTGTTCTAGTTTGGAACTCGTGGTTCTGTGACTGATGGGCTCGGGGAGACCCTTGCTGCCCGCACACAGCATTAAATGTTCCAGTTCAGCCTTCGATCTGCCTAGTTCTGATTTATAACCAGCAAGGTGCGTCACCGGCCCTGGGCACGGAGGGCCATTGTTTATCTAACTGCGAGATAGATTCCAAAGGCACAGAAACAAGCATGAGATCGACTCTGCCCTCATGGGGTTGCAGTTCGGTGTGGGGAATGGTCCTAAGCCTGTTCTTGTCTGGCACCCACCTTTTGGGCCCCGGGGTCCCAGGGGCTGTTTGCTGCCGCCCCCCAGGGCCACCCGAGAAGCAAACGCCTGCACCTGAGCCAGCCCTGGAACCTGGCACCGAGAGATGCCTGCCCGTCTGCTTATGAGGACTCCAGCCTCTTCAGCTCAGGAAGGCACCTCCGACGGGGTCTGGAATCGGTGATACACCACGTTCCTGTCTTTGGTATCCGGACAGATTCTTACCTTTTTAGAATCAGGGCGTGACACCGTGGACCTTGCAGGAGTCCTGTCGGAGCGTCTCACCTTTGTTCTTTGTCTCTTTCCAGAAGGACCCTTACCGGGCGTCTCGGGCATTCCCGGCCACAGTGTTGGTACAGTGCTCGCGAATGGACAATTTGCTTTTTTTTTTTTTTTTTTCCCTGAGCGATCCCTCTGCCTTCTATGGTTTTGAAAGTATTCCTGGGGTTTCTTGGAGCAGGAGGCCCTTGAAAGGAGGAACAGTTCCGTTTTATCACCCCAAATACCCCTAGATCACTCTAGCTCTCTCCGGAATGCCTCTAGATCGCTGTGCTTGGGCAGCACATAACAGAGGCTGTAAAGTACAAAATCAAAGCAGGTCTTCGGCTGGGAGACCCCACCCCCACCCCCGGAATGTAAAGCACAGGGTAAGACCCTCTCCAGGAAGCTATGCATTGACTGGGCACATTCCACCCAAGTTCTGCTTATTTAAAGAAACACTTTGTAGCAATAAATAATAAGGCATGCTTTGGTTGCAGACTCAGAAAAGAAAATCAGAGGTGGCCCTTGGGGTACCTTAGTGAGGCTAGAACAGCTCTGGTGCAGGCATAGGCAAGGGGCTATCTCTCAGGAGCTTCTCGTGAGAAAGGTTTGTTTCTCATCCACTGAGACCCTAGCCGACCCACGTCTACCTTGCTGTGCTGTTGGGAGCACACGGCCCCCAAGGTCATTGCAGGAAGGGAGAGAGAGGGCCAGGGTATCACGTGGGACACATTTATTTATATACTTGATTAATTAATTTTTTAAAGATTTTATTGATTGATTGATTGATTGATTTCTCCTTTCAGAGAAAGGAGAGAGAGCTCAAGTGGGGGGGTGGTGGCCAGCAGAGGGAGAAGCACATAACAGATGTGCTGAGCAGGGAGCCCGATGAGGGATTTGATTCCAGGACTCTGGTATCAGGACTCGAGCTGAAGGCAGATGCTTAACTGACTGAGTGACCCCGGCATCCCTGGGATGTATTTAAAGTCCAGATTTGGAACCGGCTTCACGGCTTATGCCCACATCCCATTGACCAGCCCTTACAAACATGAAAGTGCAGAGCAGCACATATGTGTTTGGTAAACACTCATAGTCTCTGCCAGAAGGGAGAAGGAAACATACTGGCTCATGTAACCAAAATTCTGCGGTCATGCTGGCATCAGGTAAGGCTTGATCCAGGTGCTTAGGGGATGCCAGAAGGACCTAGAGTCTCTCTGCTCCTCTTTAACTGTATTGCTTGTATTCTTAGAGACAGTGCTCCTTACGTAGGCAAGATGCTTCCCAGTTCAGAATTACATCTCCTTACTTGAAATCCACTGAAAAGAAAGCATTTCTGTTAATGGTTCCATCAAATTTCTGGACCTGCTCTGGATAGGCCACCTTTCTCCATGAGTCTCCCTGGATCATGGGCTGTGCTCAAGAGGTTGGGATAGGTGCAGGCTGATGGGCTCAGGCTGCGGCAGTGAGCTCCCCCTTTGGAGCCTCGAGTGGGAATCCACCCAGATCACCTGGTACCATTTTAAAGATTTTTATTTATTTATTTATTTGGTAGAGAGAGAGAGAGAATGAGAGACAGAGAGCATGAGAAGGGAGAGGGACAAAGGGAGAAGCAGACTCCCTGACGAGCAGGGAGCCCGATGCGGGACTCAATCCCAGGACTCCAGGATCATGACCTGAGCCAAAGGCAGTCGCTTAACCAACTGAGCTTCCCAGGCGCCCTGTACCATTTTAAATACTGTTACCCGAAAGGGGTCATGGATGCTGGACGTTCACCATAAGAACAATATTCCATTCTCCAAGTTGTTGTAATTCTAAACCTGCTATGAAAATATTCCCAAGTTCTCTAATACTTAACCTTGAAGGGCGTTTTGTATTCCTCCTCAGGTGACAGCTCTCAGTGTAGAAGTTACTTCTCAGAGAAGTTACTCTATCCTTACAAACATGTTTCAATGTAATGTAAGCTTTTGTTTCCAACGGTTGCAATTTTTCAGAGTCCCTAATTAGATGTAAAAACTATGCACAATGGAAATTACTGCTGTGGTTAAATATTTGCATTATGTGCTGTTAAAAGCAAGCATCAAAACACGCAATTGCTTGTTTTACAAGCATTCAATATTTTGAAATGTGAGGTCCCTGAAAACCCTGGGAATTCTGTTGGAAGGGAGAGAGCTACTTGGATCACATCAGTTACATTTTCAGGGGAGCAGTGTCAGCACGAGGAGGGGAACGGGGCTTTGACCAGGACCCAGGTGATGCACAGCTCAGCCTGTCCCCCGTCCCACCCATCCCCACCAGGTGAGCCTTCTGCTTGATTTCTGGGCATCCGGCTGCACCTTAGGGAATCGGGTCATTCAAAGAAGTGTAACTTGCAAACAATGATTTCTGAGGTGTCTTGAATTATAGATATCCCAATGTTTTCATTTTGGGGGAAAAAAGGGGTTATAGGGTATATTGGGGTCAGATATCTCCTTTTCCTCTTCTACAGTAATTTTCTTGGGATTGTTTTGGATGCGGTAAAGAGATTTTTGATAGGGAAAGGACAGGGTTACTATTCCTTTACAAGTTAAATTGAAAAGCAGGCCTTGTGAAACTAGAGGGTATAAAACAAAGAAAGAGGGTGCATTATGTCTTCAACAGATAGAGAAGCCCGAGGCTGGCCGTCCCTTTCCTTATGTACTTCATTATGTCAGGGGTGTGGCTTCCAGTGGACAGGTGTCCGGTGGTGGACTGTGGCTGCTGTCACGATACCAGTATTTTGAAAGAAATACTGAAAGAAAGAAAGGGAGACTGTCATCAAGATGTGGATTTTCCTGCTCTTGTTGATGGATGAACAACACTGATATTTCTGCGAGGCAACGGGTGGGCGGGGTCCTGAAACCATGGTCATGGGCTGGAACCGTGTGTCGTGGGTCTGAACTCTGGCTGTCAGAGGTGGGGAATTGTGGACAGCAGTGCCCACGTTCCTCGAAGTGTGAAGACATTACCTCATTTAGGTGACCTCCCTGCACCCTGGCAGCCAGTGGACAGTGTCCTGCGGTGTGACCATTACCTTGAATCTGGGGGAACCATCTGGTTTTATGTAAGGCGTTGTTTTGACCTTGTTTGTTGGGAGCCGCTTCCTGGAAGCAGGATGTTTGTGTGGAGGAGTGTGAGGCAGAGACCTTCAGAGACAAATTTACTGGGGGTGTTTGAGAGCTTAGGAGTGTGCCGATCCTTAACCTCTTGTACAGTCGCTTTTCAACGTAAACGTTTTTTGAGTATAGCTGGCATGGATCGTTCTGTCAAAGTGTATCATTCACTCCTTGATCTGATCTCTCTAAATACATAGTTAGGCCACTCATCTTGTCTGTCTGGCTGCATCTCTCTCTCTTCCTCTCACCTTTGATTTCACGATGGAGAGGTACCCCTCCATCTACTGTCTTCCTGTGATTCGCTTCCCGTAGGTGTTCAAACCTTACCATCGCACAGGTGCAATCAGACAGGTCCTTTGATCAAGACAGTGGAACAGGGGCGCCTGGTGGCTCAGCTCTTAAGTGTCTGTTTTTGGCTCAGGTCATGATCCCAGGGTCCTGGGTTCGAGCCCCATGTTGGGCTCCCTGCTCTGCGGGAACCCTGCTTCCCCCTCTCCCACTTCCCTGCTTCTCACTGTCAAATAAAATCTTGGGAAAAAAAAAAAGACAGCGGGAACCCCCACCCCCACCTCATAGCTCATTAAGAGAAGCGCATTTACAAGACAAGAATTGCTTTTTCTTAAAAATATTATTTATGAAAATAGGAGGCATTTATGTTGTTTTGCCTATGCGATAGTCATAATTGTAATAATGCCAACTTGAAGACATTTCTGAGTTCTGCGAATCTTACAGGAAGAAGAAGCAAAAAAGTTTATGTTCCTTGCATACCCACAAAAATTTTTGTTGTAAGAAGATTTAGTGGGAGAATAGATACATTATTTTCAAGATGATGCCTTATTACCTTAGGATACAGTTCTCGGAGAGAACCGCAACGGAAATAGGGAGTTCAGGAGTAAGAGGAACGAGGGCACATTTCTGGTGGTTAATGGGGCCTGTTTCTGGATTTTATAAATGGATGGTGGTGGGTGTCAAAGTCATTCTGTTATTTATATTTCAATGGATATATTTAAGAGAGTGATGTAACAGTTTCATTTTAAATGTCAAGATTTACAATACAGTTGAAACTTTGTCCTTAGCAACTGTTGAAACTCTGACGGGAAACAATAGATATCAGTTTTTAAATGTGCGAGTGGGTACATCGTTTGAGAAGGTTTCTCACAGGAATTTCAGGAGAAATGCTCTTGGAAGACCCTTGTGTTTAGAACAAGAGCTCTTAGGCCGGGCTCCACGTGCGAGTCCTGCTGCCCAAGTCACACCTTGGACCAGGGGTGCCAGAGTAGCCTGGGATCAGACTGGGATCAGACTGGGCGCCGGCAGTTTTGAAAGCCACCCCCCCACCCAACCCCCCACCCCCGCCCAGGGACTCTGATGTGATGTCAAGGCTGAGTGCCATGAAGCAAAGTCATCAAAGGAGGGCATCTGTCTGCGTGGAGGTAAACCAGTGACTCTGAATCTGGGCTGCATGCCCATCAGAATCTCACGAGAAGGTATTTTTGGGAAGTCGTGAATGTCAGGTTAATTGAGGTAAATTTGCATAGAGTACGATTCACCTTTTTACCATACAATGTTGTCAAAATCAAGATGTAGGACATTTCCATCATCCCCCCAAATTTTCTTTTACTCTTCATAGCTGGCCCTTCTTTCTGCCCTCATCCCCCAGCAGCCACGGATTTATAGTTGTGCTTTTTCCAGAACGTTCTGTAAATGGTATACACCATGCAGCCTTTTAGGTCAGGCTTCCTTCACTTCACATTATGCCCGCGATATTCTCCCAGAACGTGGGCTGTATCAGGAGCTCACTTTCTGTTACTGAGGAGGGTATTAGAGTATGACGGACCAGAGTGTGTTTTTCCCTTCGCCAGATGAAAGACACCAGATTTGCTAATAGTTTTGGCTGTTACGTGTAAATCCACTCTACGTATTTGTGCACAGGTTTTGGTGTGGATGTATGCTTCCATTTCTTTGCAGGCAAACAACTGGGAATAAGACGGCTGGGTCACGTGCTGAGTACATGTTTAACGTGATAAACTGTCAGTCTATTTTGCAAAAACAGCTGAACCGTTTGGCATTTATACTGGTGATGTATAAATTTCCAGCAGTTCCACACCCTTGCCAACACTTGGTATTTTCACGCTGTAATGTTATTTTAGCTATTCTAATACGTGTGTAATGGTATTTCATGGTGGTTTTCATTTGCATTTCCCTAATTACTAATGATGTTGAACAGTTTTTAGTGGCTTATTTGCCATCTGTGTGTCTTCTTTGGTAAAGTATCTTTTCAAATCCTTTGCTGTTTTAAAACGGGTAACTAATGTGGGCTGTCTTATTCCATTTTGAAGATTATTTTATATGGCTTGGTTACACATCTCTTATCATGTGTGTGATTCAAAAATAGTTGTGGTTTTTTTTTGGTCTCTAGTATGTCATTTCTTCCTTTTAACAGGTCTTTGGAGAGCAAAGAAAAAATATTTTGAAGTCCAATTTCCCTTTGTCTTTTATGGAATTGCTTTTGTTCTTATATCTTAGAAACATTTGCCAAACAAGGAGTCACAAAACATGTTCCTCTAGAAATCTAACAGGTTTGGGCTTTCCACTGAGGTCTGTTTTGGGGTCAGTTTTGGTGTTGCGAAGATGACACCACAACAGTTTCAGTTTATTTGCATGTAAATGTCCTGTTGTTCCAGGATGGTGTGTTGTAAAGACTGTTAACTTCCTAAGTTGGTTTTCTGTTTTTGTGAGGACCATTGGACCATAAGTGGAAGGCACATTCTGGGCTCTCAGTTTTGTTCCCCTGATGTGTGTGTGTATTTCTTCACCAATACCGCCCTGTCTTGATGACTGTTCTTTATAATGAATCATGAAATCAGGTCATGTGAATCCTCCATATGTTTTGGCTGTTCTAGTTTCTTTGACTTTCAATATATATTTTGGAAATAACTTGTCCGTTTCTTAAACAACAACAACAAAATTTCCTGCTGGGATTTTGGTTGGGCTTGCATTGTATCAGCAGATAATATACCTTTATAATAATGAGAACTGAGACTTCTGATCCATGAACATGGTACATCTGTTTCTTTAGGTTTTCTTTGATGCGTATCATCACTGTGTTATTTTTAGCATACAGGGACTGCATATAACTTAGATTTGCACCAAAATGTTCCATGTTTTGGGGTGTTATTGTGAATATTCTTTTTAAGATTTGAATGTTTAGTCTTTATTGCAATTATATAGGAGCACAGTTGATTTTGTTACAGACCTTGTATCCTAAACTAATTTATTTCAGTAGCTGTTTTTTTTTTTTTTTTCTTTTTATAGACTCTTGGGGGATATTTCACATGGCCAGTCATGCCATTTGCAAATACAGTTTTAGGGCCTTCTTTTTGATCTGTAGGCCTTTCTCCCTGTTCCCTTTGCACTGGCCAGAAGCCCTAGGATGATGCTGAGTAAATGTGGAGATAGCTCCCATCCTTGTCTGGTTTCCAGTTTTACATCATTAACTATGACATTGTGGGTTCTTTTAGGTGCTTTTTATGAAGATGAGGAAGTTCTGCTCTATTCCTCATGTGTTGAGGTCTTATCATAAATGGATATTGAACTTTGTCCAATCCTTTTATTACTGCCATGATTGCATGATTTTTCTTAATTAGCTTATTGATATCATAGAGGATGTTGATTTTCAGATACTGAATCACGTATTCCTTGCACTAACCCAATTCAGTTGCAGTATAATTTTTTTTTATTGCTGTATTGGGTTTTCTAATATTTTGTTGAGGGCTTGTGTCTAAGGTATATTATATTACGTTTATATATATATATATATTTTTTTTTTTTAAATTTTTTACATATTGCTTTTGACTAGTTTTGGTGTCCAAGTCATGCTGGTGTCCCAGAATGAGGTGTGGAGTGTTCCCTCCTGCTCTGTTTTCTGGGAGAGACTGTATAAATTCAGTGTTAGCACTTCTTTACATACTTAGTTTAAATAATCTGGTGAAACCACCTGGGTCTGGAGGGTTTTTTAAAGAAGGTTTTAAATTGAAAATTTCATTTAGTGGGTTTAGGACTATTCACATTATTTTATATGGAGTGAGTATTTTTAGTTTATGTTTTTTTGATGCGTCGGTCTGTTGTATCTAAATTGTCCGATTTATGGAAATAATGTTCATTGTATTGCTTTATCCACTTTATCATGACTGTGAGGTCTTTAGGGATGTCCCCCTATTTCATTGTTGTGATTAGTGGTATGTTTCTTTTCTCTCTTTGTTCTTGGTCAGTTTTGGTAAAGGTTCATGAATATGTCTTTTCAAAGAACCAGCTTTCACTTTTCATTTATTTTTCTCTTTTTTCATTTTAATTTCTATGCTAATTTTTATGATTTTGTTCTGGAGCTTTGGTTTTAATTTTTTCCTTTTTTAAAAGCCTAGTTTCTTCCCATGGAAGCTTAGATTATTTTTTGAGACATTTCTTCTTTTTCTGATAAAAGCACCTAATGCTATAAATTTTTCTTTGGGCACTGTTTCAGCTGCGTCCCTCAAACTTTCATTGTGTGTGTTCATTTTCATGTAATTTACAACTATTTCTCTTAATTTCTCTTGTGACTTCCTTTTTGACCCACGTGTTATTTAGATATTTGTTGTTTACTTCTGAGATATTTGAGGATTTTCCAGATACATTTTGATACTTGTTTGTAGTTTAATCCCAATTTGTTCAGAGAACATACATGTCAATCATTCATATATTTGAGTATTTTTTATGTTCCAGAGTAAGGTGTGTCTTGCTAAATGCCCTGTAAGTTCTTGAAAGGAATATTATATTGCTTTTGTTGGGTGGAGTGCTGTGTAGCTATCAGTTAGGTTACTTGGTTGATAGTGTTGTCCAAATAATCTACATTGTTACTGATTTTCTGTTCCGTCCATAATTAAGAGAGGAGTGTTGACCTCTCCAAATAATCATGGTATTTCTGTTTCTCCTTTTAGTTCTGTGAGCTTTTGCTTTATGTATTTTTGAAGTTCTTTTGTTAAGTGCATACACTTAGATAGATATATATTGTAGGTATATTTTCCCCCCTCATATTATAGCTTATTTGGAAGTCTTTTTTTTCCTTTCTCATCTTAACATAAATAGTTCAGTTCTTTTGTTACTCTTTGCATAGTATATTTTCTCCATATAACTGAGTGTTGCTTTTACATCCATCACAACAATCTATGTTTTTAATTGCTGTGTTTAGACAGTTTATGTGTCATAAAATTATGTAATTATACATATATTTGGATTAAAATCTGCCATCTTTCTAGTTATGTGTTATTCTGGTATTTTTTTTTCCCTGTGCCCTGCCTTTGCCTAATTTTTAGTTAATGGAATATTGTTCACAATTTTATTTTATCTCAACTGTTGGGTTATTATTTATACTTTTAAGAAGTCATGGGAGTAGCTACCTAAGGTTTTCAATACAGACCTCCACTTTATCACGATCTAATTTCCAAACAGCATTACACCACTTAACATGCAGCGTGAAAACCTCCCAACAGTAAATTTCCAATTTCTCTCTCTTACTGTTAGTTTTATTAGTGTCATTTGTTTTTATTTTTAGACATGGAAGAAACCCACACTATATTGTTATTATTTTTGCTTTATACAGTCAACTATCTTTTAGAGCAATTGAACATAAGAAAAAATTGGATTCTATATCTACTTTTATTTTAACCATTTCCAGGAGTCTTCATTTCTTTGTGTAGATCCCCGTCCTGGCCCGATATGTTCTTTCTGTCTGTTTAAGATCTGCCTTTGCCCTCTCTTGTCTCAGAGGTCTCATGGGAATGCATCCCTCCTAGCATTTACTTTTCTGGGGTTAGATTTATTTTTATTTCTGAAAATATTTTTATCTATTTAAAGATGTTGCTTATTGTCTCCTTCTGGCTTCTGATAGAAAGTCCACTGAAATCCTCATCTTTGTTTTTCTGTGTGTTGTGTGTCTTTTTCTTTAGTTACCCTGAACATTTTCTCTTCGTTTTTCTTTTTCCACTATTCAGAGATGATGTGTCAATATGTGCTTTTTCTCATTTATTAATCCCATTTGGGATTCTCAGAGTTTCTTGATCTGTGGTTTGATGTCTTTCATTATTTTTGGAAAATTGATGATCGTATCTCTTTCCAGATATTCCTCTCCCTATTTTTCACCTTCTCTTCCTTCTCTTCCTCTTGGAATCCCAGTTCAAGACTCCTCTGTACCATCCTGCAGTCTGGGTGCTCTGCTTCTCACTCTTTTTCTTGTAGCATGTCAGTTCTGGTAATTTCTATTGGCCTGTTTTCCTAACACCAGTTCCTCCTTTGGCCCTTTTTAGTCCATGAAGATTTAGTCCACTGAAGATTTCTGCATCTGTGTGAAGTTTTCATTTTCTTACTGCTCCTGTTTCCATGACATTTTCTTAGTTCTGTATCCCCATCAGAATCCCCCGTCTGGCCACGAGGCGGTCACCTTTTCCACCAGCATCAACTTGCGGGACATCTGGAGTCTCTTCCTCAAGCTCTGGGCCAGGCGAGCCAGTGTCCTGGTCTTGTCTTCTTGAAGGACATTGACTTCATGACACTTATGTCTCTAGCAGTTGATGTATCCCTTAGGGTCTAAACTGGAAGGCAGACACCATGTCAAATACTTTCCTCAAGGGGGCTTCAGTACAAGACGTGAGGAGAGGCTGACAGTCCACACAGGAAAGGGAGGGGGGTTGAGATTCCCTGCAGCCAGCTCCCTGTCATCTCCAGGCAAAGGGACAAGGGGAGGAGATGATGCTCCCACAGTCTGGTTTCCTGGATGAGTGTTTGCAGCTGGGGCTGCCAAGAACAAAGATACAGCTGACTTCTAAGAAGAGCCCCCAGATGTAGCATATGGGGGTAGAAGCCATAGTCCCCCTTCCTTCCCCCCTCGTCCTTCTGCAGGGGGCTTTCCAGCTGACCTGGGAGCCTGGCATGCAGCCTGTGGGGGTCAGTCCCCCTGCGGTGCAGAAGACAACAGGGAGTGTCAGGAAGGGCTTGGAGGTGGCAGCCATCCATCTCCCAGAGGTCTCTGATGTAACTGCCTCATTAAGCAAAGCTAATTAGATTAACCACCTCAGTAAGGAAAACACCTGTGGAGAAGCTCAGTTGTCTCCCAGAAAAGGGAGGTCAGGAAGGGATGTTCAGAATCATGGGGTCTGAGCCCCCGCTACTTGAAGATGAGTCTTCCCTTGTGGGCGTCGGTGCCCGTCCAAGGGAGGGGCTTGAGGAGAACGTGCGCCATTGTTTTACGAGGGAGCTTTGCCCCCAGGTGAGCCATCTGGTGTTCTGAGAAGGGGGCTCTTTGCCCAGTTGAGAAATGTCTTGTTTACATCAATCAGTTTTCAGGAAGCTTCCTGAAGCAAACAGCGATGTTATTTATGATTTCACCGTCTCATCTTCCCGAGTGGGATTTCTTGGCACGGATCATAAAGTCCTCTTGATAGAGATGCTCTTCGTTTTCAGTCTTGTTGGTTAAACTTTGTGGCTACAGATGGTCCTGGTTCCTGGGGGCACAGTTGACAGACCCAGACCTTGGTCTGTGATCCAGCTCCCAGCTTCCCTTCGTCATTCCAGGGTAGAGGATAGATGCGGGCAGCCCCACACATGTATTTTCAGCGCGTGGTTGATGTGAAGATGTTAGGAGAGCTTCTCCCGGCACGCTGGGATGAGAAGCAGTTACCTCTGCCAGTCTGCAGACACCCAGGAGTCCGCTTTCTGAAACAGGTTGTCATCACTGCCTAGCAGCTCTGTGGGGAGGCTGCAGGGGATCGCTGTGTGCGTGTATGTGCGTGTGTGCATGTCTGTGTGCATGTGTGTGTGTACACATGCATGCCCACGTGCCCTGCGTGTATGCACACGTGTACCTGTACGCACGCGTATGTGTGCATATATGTGCACATGCATGTGTGTTCCCATGTGTCTGTGCATTTGCATGTACACGTGTGCACATGGCTGTGTGTATGCAGCGTGTGCATCTACATGTGTGTATGTATGTGTGTGTCTGCATGCCTGTGTGTGCACCTGTATGCCCATGTGTGTGGCTAACGGGTAGCATTAGGCTGCTGTTCTTGAATCACCATGCCTGCTGTTTGACCCATGTCTGTTTGCAGGCTGACTGCAGGAGGCAGATGGAGGAGGCCCTCTGTGACCTTATTTGTCCTGAGCATTTAAGGATGTTTCTCAGCTGAGCAAAATAGGAGCGGATGCCTCCCTCTGCTAGCAAGTGCCTCCAAGCCTCAGGTCTTCATGAGCGGGATTCGTGGCTCTGACACGTGCACGGGACATGACTGGGGTTGGGGAAAGGGCACAGAGATCTCAGTGTGCTTCATCCTGCCCTAGCATGCCCCTCCGGGTGTGTTTGTGTCTCAGCCACAGTGAACATTCCTCGTTCCATGACAGCCCTGGAATAATAGCAGTTTGTGTTCCTTTCCTGATGGGGATGGAAGGAGGTTGTTTCTTTGCAAAGCTATGCCTCGTCCTGGGACCAGGGAGGGGATTCAGCGTCACTGTGGTGGGTGTCAACCATGTTTGTACACTCAGCTTCCATTCCCACATTTCCTACTGTGTCTGTTTCCTTCGGGGAACCACCCCCTTGTCTGTGTCAGTCCGCCTAGTGAGTGTTGGCTGAGCCCACCTCTGAGACAGTCCCTGCAGCCCATCCTCCTGGCTCAGTGACTGGGTCTCCGTTGGTACCCAATCCCATTCTAGTCAAAGAGAAGCAGGCTCATGACTTTTGGTGGCAACCACCAAAAAGATACGGTCACACTTTGTGGGGATGAAAAGCAGTAAGAATGATGTGTGTTGGGAGCTGCTGGGACCCCCCTCCCAGAGCATGGGAACGTAGCCAACACAGAGACAGAGAAGACTAGCATGGTGGTGTTGTTTGAGGCTTGATCCAGCCATGCCTGAAACTGTGAGCTTCAGGTACATGAGCCAAAAAGGTCTTTTTTTTTCCCCCCTTTAAGCTGATTTTGTCTAGGTTTTTCTCATTCACTACTGAAAGAATCCTGACTAATGTGCTCACCAAAGGACTGGAGTGATTGCTCTGGAAATAGTCACGATTGCCAGCCAAACACATAATCCCCACCCAGCATCTCCACCGAGCCTCACAACAACCCTCTCAGTGGAGATCTCTTCCTGAGTTGGCAACAATGATGTGTTTGCTCTTCCTCTGGACTTTGCTATCATCATTAAAACATGGGAAGTTCTTTCTAAAGGGTGGAATTTGGTGATGGGGATGCTAGCAACTGAGTTTAAATCAGCAAATAGCTGTAACTGGGATGGAATGAACGCTTCTCAGCACAGTGCCTGTCCTTTGGTTCTGAGAATTCACACACAACATCTGGGACCCACGTAAGTTGAGTTGCTCGTGCTTTTACTTGTTGGTCTACTTTCTGGAGCTCTGTGGTGGGCCACCTGAGGCCTGGAGCTGTGTTTTGGGTCTCTTCATACTGAGAACATAGCCTGAGAAAGCCTTCAAAGCTCTCCTAAATAATGAAGGAACGAGTGAGTGATAGGGCCGTGTTGATTAATTTGGAAGTCTCCAGGCCAGCGTTAACAAAGTGACAGCCGGCAGGTCAGACATGCCTCTGGACAAGTTGTGTTTGATTCATGGAGTCTTGCTGTTGTTTTCTTAATTGAATTGTCAACATTTCAAATCACAAGAATTAGCATGAGTTTGGATTTCCGGTGTCTCTTGAAGGTTTGCTGGGATTGCCATGGGCCCTCCTTGGTGGGGCCCAGTGGCTGCTGCGTCCTCTTAACAAGACACCTGCCCTTCTGTTTGCCCAGCAAGCCTGTCCCCCTCATTCTGATGTTTGTCCCCGACCGAACTGCACAGCCAAGCCCCAGAGCCGGCAAGACGCCTATGCTCTTCTGAGCTGTGCCCGCTGGACACTCCGTGTTGTCTTTGGAACATTTGTTCTTACTTTGATCTATGGTTTCATCACCTATTGTGTCTGTTATTATGTAAATGACGGAGATGGGAGATAATAAACAGAAAAAGAAATGCCCAGCAGAGCAGCCCAGATTCTGATATGCACTGACACTTCCACTCGATAAGTTAGCACTTCTGGCGTGCACGCATACATACACACGATGACCCTTTAAGATCTCATTTGTAAACAGTGTTAGATGTTTGCTTTTGTGGGAGTCCTTTGGGAATAGGAAAGTTAGGCCAAATAGTTCTGGTGCTTCCTCTGCTGTGAATCCATCCCTCTATCCCTCCGTCCATCTACCCACCCACCCATCCACACACCCAGACATCCCTCCATCCTTCCATCCCTCCATCCCTCCATCTCTCCATCCTTTCATCCGTCCATCCACCCATCTACACAACCAAATGTCCCTCTATCCCTCCATCTATCTATCCATCCATCCCACCATCCATCTGTCCATCCATCTACCCATCCAACCACCCAAACATCCATCTATCCATCCATCCATCCATCCATCCATCCATCCATCCATCCATCCATCAATCTATCCATCCATCCATCCCTCTATCCATCCCACCATCTATCTGTCCATTCTTCTATCCATCCAACCACCCAAACATCCATCCAACCGTCCATCCATCCAGTATTTGGGAGCATCTGCAGTACGCAGGGCACTTTACTAAACAGAAGAACAGGAGTGTCCACCCACAAGGGCTTATGTTCTGATGGGGAGGCAGAGAACAGAAAATCGATGAGTGGAATAACATCGGAAATGCTAAGTGCTAGGAGGGAGATACTACTGTGTGTCTAGAGTATGGCTTGGTGTTTGGATGAGGAGATAGGGAAGCCATCCCAGTGGAGGAAGTATTTAAGTAGTAGACCCCTGTTACATGTCTGCCGGGGTTCCTAGGTTGAAACCTCACCTTCCCCCATGTGATGGTATCAGGAGGTGCGGCCTGTGGAGGTGACCGGGATTAGATGAGGTCATGCGGGCCAAGCCTATGTGAGTCGGATCCGGAGGGCTTGCTTCCTCCCTGTGCTCTGCGCCCAGTGGGGACACAGGGAGAAGATGGTGGTGGCAGTCAGGAGGTGGGGCCTCGCACAGCCCGACCACACCAACACCCTGAGTCCACAGCCTCCAGAAGTATAAGTGCAAGAAACAAGTTTGCATTGTTTATCAGCCTGCAGCCTGCGGTACTGTGTTATGGTAGCTCAAGGGGACTGACCCTGTGGCAATTGTCCAGAACATCCTAGGGTCCGAGTAAAGGCCCTGAGCGTGGAGAGCTTTGATGTTCTAAACCCCGATTCGGCAAACGAGCCCTTACTTCAGGCTTTGTGGGCCTTGTAGTTGCTGTCCCAGCTGATTGCCTCTGTCCTTGTACCGAAGCAGCCAGCATGAACCTATGATGTCCCGGCTTGCTCCAATAAAACTTTATTTATAAGCACAAACAGGGACATTTTACATGTCATGAAATCTATCTTTTATTGATTTTGGGGAGCTCACTTTGTGGACTGTGGGGACGCATTCAGTCCGGGAGCAATGGTTTCCTGACTTCCGTGTGCGGGCGCTGGTGTTTGGGATGTAGCTGGTGAGGGGGGTGGTGGGCAGGGGGATCCGGGGCGCAGGTAGGAAGCCGGCTGTGGGCACATGGGTGGGGGGAAGCCACGGCAGGTTGTAAAAATCCAAGTAACGTGATCCAATTTGCATGTAAAAAACTTAATCATCTTGTCAACCCTCAGGGTAGGGTGGAATGTGTTTCTTTCGCAAAATTTATGAAATTCATCCTCAAAAAGAGCCCCCTTTCCCTCACCCACGAAGATGAAAACGAAGGGTACATTTCTGCTCTCCTGAAGTCGGATCTGTGTGAGTTTTATTTCTGGAGGACGTGTGAAGGACGGTCTACACCAACCACGGCCACTGCACAGGTGGCTGGAGCTCACGTGAATCTTGCAGAAAGTACACCTTGTTTTAAAGACTTTGTTGCCATGATGGAAATGACCTCACCCCTCCAAGCATGCACAGACGGCCTCCCGCTCAGCATTTAGCCCAGACACTTCCTTTTGAGGTTAGTCCCCGCAGATGCCGGGGTGTTTGAAAATGGGGCCCTGGGTGCTGTCCTCCGGCTTCCGCTCCGTGGGCTTAGTGGCTCTGGCTCCTGGGGAAGCCCGTGGTACCATCAGGGGGCTTCCGCCAGCAGGGGGCTTCCGAACAACATCCCGGTATTTTTTTTCTCCCCCTGGGAGAGGGGGGTGCAGATTTGACCTTTAAAGCTTTTAGACCGAGAGCGAGATAAGTTTCTAAGTCACTCTGCAGTCAGATAAAAGTCTTTTTGAACAGCTAATCCTAAGGAGATAATAGCACGGTGTGGGGGGGCGGTTTACATCTCCCCAACTCGGGGATACATCCCTGTGGACCCTGATGCTCAAGCTGGACATCAAGACGGCCCTTTGTTCAGAACACGCACGTGCCTCCTGCTATACGTGTCTTCCTTCTTTCCACGTCCTGCACAAACTGGATTAGGAGTTCTGGGCCTCTGATCTTTTGCTTTTGCTCGGGGAGGTTTCCTCGCATCAGGGGAAAGAGGTGGGTATTAAAACGGGCTTGCAGCTGAGGGGGGATTTAATCCTGTCTGTGTAGGCGCTGTTGCCACCGAGAAGTCGCCAAATTAGAAAGTGGCGGTCTTTGATGGAAGTTGCTGGAAAGAGCTCGCAGGAGGAGTGCAGAGAGCCCCGATCGTCGTCTGAGTCAAGACTAAATGAAGGAAGGCAGCTCCTTGGCGAAAAGTAGGCGCACAGGGATGTGGATGGAGAAGCCACACTCCCAGCCCATCCGGGGCCCTCCGCTTGCTGGGCCTGGCCTGAGGAGGTGGGAAACGGAAGGCGCCCCTCGGTGGACGGCCCAGGGTATTAGTGGGGGTAGCCTCTGAAGATCTCTTGTGGTCCGAGAGCTAGAACCTGAGATTTGCTGCTGATGTTTAACAATTGGTTCTCACACCTGCACGGCTAATTTCAAGCTGCTAAAAGTTTAACAACCGACATGCAAAATTCCTGAAGATTTCACATTGGCTCCCAGGAACGGGTGTGAGCTGGCAGATGCCGGTTAGAACCGGTGTCGGGGCTTCCCATGCTGCCGCTGTTTGTGGGGAGAATGCGGGTGGGTTTTAGCCCAGGGTATTTTTCAAGACGCATTCAGATGCTCGCTCAGACTGGCCAGTAGAGAAGGGGGTTCCTGACTTTCCTCACTGCACGTGGGGCACTCTGCCTTCTTGGGCCCGGGGGACAGAGAGGGTGCGGAGGACACCTCTAGGACCCAGTTTCTTTCTGCGTCTTGGCTCGGCCCTATTTCATGGGGGACGTGTCCCCAGGGAAGCAGAGTGACCATTCACGGCGCCAGGCTTGCTTCCCGTCTGCCTGGCTACATCAGCAGAAGAACAAGAGAGGCACCTCAGTCCTGAGGGTTTCCAGAAAGTTTCTGACTTTGCTCTCATTGGGTGTGCAATGGCTTATGGGCTCACCTTGAACTAATCACGGGCCAGTTCCCCGATTAACTGATTGTCTTTGCCCCCGGGGCCGCCAGCCCATTCCCAAGGCAGTGGCTGTGTCTCATAGGGCCAGAATCTGGGGGATGCCAGCTGCCTTGTGGCAGCTAGACCGCTCCCGTCTGCTGTCTGTTTTGAGTCTTTACTGAGACAGAGATGCCGGCTTTGTTTCTGGCCCCAGCTGGGTGTCCTGCAGTCCAGCTCAGTCCCACCAGTAACGGCCCAAGCTGACATCACACCCCATGGGCTGAAGTCCGAACGCTTTCATTCCAACATCGGCTGCCCAGGGTCAGCCCAAGACCACCCTCGTTTCAGACACCTGCCCTTCTGTCCCATTTGTGTACAAATCTGGGGTTCTCAGGATCCCCTTTCTGATACCCTGACTTGCCAGAACTCACAAAACTCACCCGAACACCATACTTATAATGACAGCTTCATTATAAAGCGAATGAGTCAGGAGCTGACCAGCAGAAGAGATGCACCAGGCACGGTCTGGGGGTGTGGATGGGCTGGGGGGGCTGGGGGGGCTGGCCCCGATGCGTTCACTGCATGACATCCTGCATGGATGGAGTGTGTGTCCACCCCAGGGGCTGGAGGAAGAAGGCTTAGTTCATGCCCATGTCTTCTGGAAGGTTCTGCGGGAGGCTTCAAGATGGCTCTTCATTGTGCACACAGGCTGTATTTCCAAATAAGGCGTTAGTTACTGTAAATGAAGGCATACCTCTAAAATTATTCTAAATCCGTTTCCTGGGGGCATGATTTGCAAAACACTGAGCGTACCCCGTCTAAGTGTCCAGTTAGAGTTACTTTGACAAATGTACCCACCACATCAGCTTATCACAGTGCAGACGGAGAACATTTCTGTCCACCTTCTGCCTGCTTGATCTCAAGCCCCTGTCCCTGGCGTCACATGACTGCTGTGGAGACCATGCAAACCCCACCCTTCCTGATGGGGGCACAGCTGCTGAGGCTCCCCGTCTGTCTGTCTGTCTGTCTGTGTGATACCAGGGTTCTCGGCTCAGATGCTGGAAGGCTGGAGTGTGTGCTCCTCTGGGCTGGAGAACCCTTCCAAGGTGGTTCCTTCCCAGGGCTGGCCCCTGGGCTGCGGCCCCTCCCCAGCCGACCACACGTCGGTGCTGCTACAGACTCCTTGCATGGGGGCACTGGCCCCCCCAGAGAGAGCGATGGGGACGCTGGATGGGAGCTGCCTGTCCTTGGGACCTCCCGCCCCTACCCCCACCACAGAGTCCCACACATAATCTGTACCGCATGCCACTCTTTGGAGGTGTGCTGTGGTTCCGGCTTGCATGGGGAGGGTGTGGTGGTTGGTAGAGAATTTTGAAACCATTGTAGCCCTAAACTAATCCGCCCTGCTGGAGGGATGGGTGCTGCTGATGGGTGGGGCGGGCGGCTGCAGAAGTTCAGTGGAGGGGGGGCATCACCAGGAAGGGACATGAAGGATTCTGTGATGCTCTCCTCCCCGCCTGCCATCCCCCCCAAATCCAACTGCCACTACAGTGGTCCTTTATGCATTAAAATTTGCTGGGCATGTAGGAGACTTTTCTTCCCTGAGGAAGGCCACTGATTCTCCACCAGTCCCCTTGTTGTTGAATCTTTGTTTTCTGTCAGCCCTCGCTCGGGATACAAACGTTACTCCCATGGCAGCACCCGCAAGGCTCCCGAATGTTCCTTGCCCGAGTGGGGATGTGTAAGGGCTGCTTCAGCAAGCTCGATATACCAAAGAAAAAAATCCATTGTTGTCCAGAGGAAACATTAAGCTGTTGTAAAAGGATTCTTCATCTTACAAAAGAACAGGCCAATGGGTTACTTAAAATACTAGGTTCCCCGCTTTAACGTGAAGCACATGCACGCCGCCCCGAGTCTCAGCATGAAGGATGACCCGGGAAGGCAGGTGTGCTTCCTCTGGTCCCTGGGGAGGGATGCGGATTTAGCATAGGCACCTGCTGGCTTCTACTCCCGGGGGCTCGTCCTCCCGCGGGGGTCCCCCACTGTCCTCACTATTTTGTAAGGCCTGCGGTGTGTTCCCTGCCAAGAATTCCCAGACTTGCACTGTCTCCTTTTTAACCCAGCTCCTAAGAGAGATGCAAAGCTCTGTGGTCCCTGCTCTTGCCTGAGCTAGAAATTAGAGTGGCTTTCCAGCCCCACAGCCCATGTTTGTCTGACAGCCAGCCTGTGCCCCTTTCCAAGACCAAGCTCCCGCCCCCTCCCGATGTTGCAGGTCTCTGAGTGGATTGATGAATGGCCCCGAGTCCCCATTTAAGCCTCTCCTGGAATGCTTCGGTCGCTGCCGAGGGTGGGTCTGCAACAGCCCGTCTGCCTCCTCCATCGGGATGCAGGGCGCGTCGCCACGTGCATCTCTCGTGTCGCTCGGCTGCCGTGGATTTTTTTTTTTTTATATATATAAGCTGCGTTCATCTCACTGCTGCTTAAAGCATCAAGCCTTTATCCCAGGCTGTGTCAACGTTCAGTGGCGTTTTATTTTATTACAATGGAATGGTTCTGTTCAGCATGAGAGTACGTGGCTGGGCTAAGTGCTTTTGAATCACAGACCGTTCACAGATGATACTTGTGTCCCCTCTTGATGGAATTCAAATAAACAGTTCTCAGGCAAGAAAGGCCCTCTATTAGATTTATTTCTAAATTCTTTTAAGGTTGTCAGTGCACAGCTTCCAGGATGTGACAGGAAAGGCCTAGCCCATCAACCTGTGTGCTGCTGTGAATTAGTCTGAATCTGCTGGAGATGAGAAGCTCAAGAGAGCACAGACGGGAAGGACTGAGCCAGTGGCTTAGAGTGAATGGAAGGGCGGGTGTGCTGTCTGCCTGGTGGGCCGAGGGACACCTGTGTGTCAGGGTGTCATGCCCGTGCAGCCCTGTGAGCATCCCCTAGTCCCCAGGGGGTGCAGCTCTCCCACCTCGGCTCCGGCACTTGGAATCCCCACCTAACATGGGGAAACGCAGGTGAGGGCACCTGCCTTCAGTGACTTTGGGACTCAGGCTTTGAAGACCGGTTCTGCAGGGCTGAGCATTCCTGGGCTCCTTCCATGGCAACAAAGGTGTGTTAAAGTCTAATTTGCTAAAAATTACGATTTGCAGGGGCGCCTGGGTGGCTCAGTGGGTTAAAGCCTCTGCCTTCGGCTCAGGTCATGATCTTGGGGTCCTGGGATTGAGCCCCATGTAGGGCTCTCTGCTTAGCAGGGAGCGTGCTTCCCCCTCTATCTGCCTGCCTCTCTGCCTATTTGTGATCTCTGTCTGTGAAATAAATTAAAAAAAAAAACTTAACAAAAATTATGATTTGCAGAAAGCTAGACATTTTCAAAAATTAACATTTCTCAAAATGTTAAAAACATAGTGTGGTCCATAAGCGAGGGTCAGAGACTTATTTATTGATGAGGGAATCAGTGCATGATAACCAGACAAAAGGTGTTTATGACAGACTCGCAGCACACATGTGCACCCATATATGCTTGCATACATATGCACACACGTGTATAATCACGCACATGCACGCACACGTGTAGAAACATACATGTGCACACATACATACAAATGCACACGAACACACAATTCTCATGTGGGCACAAGCAGGCACACAGGCATATGCACTCATGAACACACATACACATAGGTGGACACACGTACATAAGCATATACATGCACATGTGGACGCACAGGTGCACACACACCTACTATGCACTCACACACCTACATGCACACACGTACATGTACAAATGCCAGCACACACAGGCATGCATGCATGCATGCATGCACACACACACACACACGTGCACACACAAATCACGTGCACACACAATGCTCATGTGGACACGAGCGTGCACACGCATGAACACACATGCACACAGGTACACACACATATATACACACGTGGATGCATTGGTGCACAGACACATACAGAAATGCATATGCACATGTGCACACATAAATGCACATGCACACAGTGCTTATGTGGACACAAGCATGCACACAGACATGCACATGCATGAATACACGTACACACAGGTACACACATGCACACTCATACCTGCACATATGAAAACAGGTACACAGATACATACATACACACTACATGCTCACACACATGTACGTATAAGTGCACACACACACTTGTGCACACACATGCACACATAGGTACACATGCAGAAATACAATGCACATGGGCACACATACACACATAATGTTCATGTGACATGAGCAAACCCATGCATGTACACAAACATGCACACACAGGTGCACACATGCGTGAACATGCACACACATGCAATACATACACGCACACGTGGATGCACAGATGCAGACACATACACAGACACACACATACTGCACACTCACCCATACGTGCACCCACATACATGCACAGGTGCACACACCGCCACACATGCAGGCACACACACATGCCATGTGTTTAGCAGAAAAGAGAACGCTGTGAAAGGCCTGCAGAGTCTGATGCAGGGGCAGGCCCCGTGGACACTGCAGCACAAACAATAAACCGTCTTTTGCACACGACACCAGCCACTTGCTCTCTCCTAGACACAAGTAATGCGCAGCTTTCCACCTTCTACAAAGTAACGTCTACACTTAACCTAGTCCGGGCCCTAATCCATAGGAAGTCGATTGAAATCCCCTTTCCCTGCGGATCCCGTGACATTTAGGGGTCCTTGTTGAGTGTGCTAACGTGACTTTGAAAGGGCATGCAGTAGTCTTTCTGCCTTATTTCCAAACTGCGTGGTCTCCCTTAACCTGTCACCCTGCTCGAGGCCCCCAAAGGCCGGTAGGCTGGGAGCATGTGGACCTGGCGTGGGACCGCCCTGTCGGAGGGCAGCGAGGGCTTGTTCCCAGGTACCGTGTGAATGCCCCATGACCCAAACTTCACATATTCCATGAGAAACTCTAAATCTAGATTTTTATGGGAAATTCCTAATTTTAAAATGTGAACTACTGGTTCCATGAAAGTAAAGCAGGTCTGAGGCTGGGGGCCCCGTCCTTCCGAAGAGATGGAACAGACCCAACCTGGGTGCTGCACACGGGGAGGTGGGAGTCAGGGGCAGAGTGGCTCCATTCTGGTCCTGGCCCTGGGGTTGCTGGTTGTACCGTTGCCGTGCTCACCGGCCTCGTGTGGGGGGTGGCGTCATGATGCCTGAGCTGTCCCCGCCTGCGCAGCGGTGGGAGAGCCTTCCCGGCCCTTGTTGGCACACAGTGTGTGTCCGCTACCGTGCCGTGCAGAGGAACTATTTCAGCTCTCTCTCCTGCAGGACACGTTCCACTGCGATTTTGTTTGTGTTCTACGAGGGTGGTTTTTCTCACACTTTCATTCAACCAGTTTGGAGGCTTTTCTTGAAGGGCTGTAGGGAGGGCCTGAGGAGTTTCTCGCCGCTGCGTTGGCACTGTCCCCACACTGTCCACTGCATGGGGCGGATCCTACTTCTGTCGACTGCGGGTCTGCAACCATGGGCTCTGGGCCCCTATTTTCTTCCGAGGGGTGGCAGTGGGCGGGCTACGGGGGACAGTGTAGGGAAAGAGCCTGGAACAACGCCTGGAACGGGGCCACAGCTCTGTGAAGCTGGCTGTTCGTGTTATCCCATGACCACCCTGAAAGTATCCCCTCTCGTCTTGCTCCACGTTCTCGAACATCGTGTACTCAGAGTGTAGGAGGAACACGTCACGGGAAGTGCAAGCCACGAGGACACCCGTGGGCACGGATGTGTACCACCTCATCTTCCCTACTTTGCATTACTGCATTGCCTTGCATGATGTCACCTGCTGCCTTCCTATCCTTGTGACTGGACTCTGTCCCGTTGAAACGCTCGTGTGTGGCTAGACTCCCCATAGAGTCGGTCAGATGCTGTTTGGATCCTGGGCTGGAGCTACCCAGTCCATGCATTGACCTTCAACATGTGTGCTGAATCGAAAACCATCCCCTGTCCCAGAACACGTCTCCAGCCCCACGAGACACCACTCGTGAGGAGACGGAGACCAGTGACCAGGCTGGAAGTGTCCAGCTGGGGGTAAAAGCCAGTTGAAAGGGGTTTTCTTCTTCAGCTTGTCTCAGAGAAGACCACTGAGCTTGTGGACCTCTGCAGAGCTCCAGTCCAAGACCATGTGCCCAGCACCTTCTGGGAGATAAACACGGGGTGCGGGGGGGGGGGGCTTTCAAACACATGGCCCCTATTAAGGCTTGTGTTACAAAATGGATTCATTGCCATGACCTTAGGTCTTATAGAGGTTTTGGATTAAAGCAGAACCAACTGGAAGTTAGAGGCAAGGCAGACCCATCTTTCCCCAGCCCCGTGGTCCTCACACATAGAAGGCAGAGTTCTGTGCCACCGTGTGTGCCTAAAGCCCAGGTGCTGTGCGTCCTTGGAAGCTGAAGGGATATTTAAACACGGTTTTGACCACACGTTTCTACCCTCACTTTGGATTTCCTTTTCTCTCTCCCACACGTCAAGCTTGAGGTGCACTGGACACACAGATGTCCTGGTAATAAGTAAATGGAATTTATTCTCTCCTATCCAGTGGCAAACATGCTTAGGAATATTGAAAGTCTAGGGTCTCTCCATGTAAGAAAATGAGAAAATATTCCAAGAAGAGGTATGAAAGCTGCAAAGCCAAAGGCCCTCAGGGATGCCTTGCTTTTGATAATTTTCTCCCACTTCTTCCGAACCATCTCACCCACGTTCCATGCATTGTGTGTTTGGTGGAGCTTACACGTCCCTCCTTCTGAAAACCTGTAATGGAACACCTACCTTGGGACATTCGGTCACTTTTTTTGCCCGTTTCTATAAGTGGTCAGTTTTGAGTGGGGCATGGGAGCTCAGGGGGAGAAAGAGGAAAAAGAGCCAGCGGGGAGAGGAGGCCAGGTCACTGGGGAAGAGCCCCGAGCACTAAACACGCGCATAGAGAAGCAGAGATGCTTACAGGTGCACGCAGAGAGCAGGGTCAGAACTGGAAACAGGACGAAGAGGCAGAGGGAGAATCTGACCACAGGTGCAAGAAAGCAGACACACAGAGAGAAAAACAGAGTCAGCAACCGGAGTGTGTCTCGGGTCCCATTGATCCTAAACCTACCCCTGAGATGCCCAGAACGTAATAAGCAAGCAGCCACCAGCCACAGAGCACTTTATGTCCTTGTCGGAAAGAGAGAAGGTAAATTATATAGACAATTGTGATGCAAGACGTAAGTACAGGTGGGCCTGGAGTTACTTGTGAAAACCAAGGTAGAGAACGAGATGCATGGCTGCATTCAAGGAAACGGGGCAGGACCGAGGACAGTGGAGGAGCAGGCTCGTCTGAGGCAGGTGGTTGGTCATCCGCCTCCCCTCAAGAATGCCGATGGCCCTTCTGAAGAGATCCCATCAAGGAAACACCAGAGACACTTGCACATGGTAGCGATTCCCTGGTCAGCCCCAGAGCTGGCTCTGCTGGGGCAAGGCACCGTCTCCTGGGGCCTGGGGAGAGCCCGTGCTCCCTGACGCCAGCCCGGAGAAGCTTGAAGCGGTCACTGCTTTGGTTGTCCTTGCCTGTCTCTCCCTGTCTGGAGAGGAGCAGACCTTGGGGGAAGAGGCTTAGCCCAGTGGACCGTGGCCTGTCCTGCCAGCCGGCCGGCTCTCTCCATTACCCTGGCCTGTGTTTCTGTTCTCTTCAGGGATTTAGGACACCCTGGGGCTCATCTGATTGCCCTAGGAAGCCCGTATTTCTCATTTAAAAAGAACCCAGTTTCCGAAGTTGAACGTAAGCCAGAGTGGGTTTTGCACAACAGCGTGTCCCCTTTTGTGCTTGCGAACCGCAGGGCACAGACTGGGATGGCAGTCCTACGAATGACAAGGAGATGTCCTTACAGAACAAGTTTTCAGCAGGCGTTTGCTAAGCTGTGATCGGTCCCCGATCTTTCTGCACCGTTTAGAGTCGAGCATATTTCCATCAGTCTTTTCCCTCGCCCCTTTGTGGCAGCCAAGTGTGCGAGACAGTCGTGTTTTAGATGTGATGTTTTATCAGAGCGTATTTTGCTGTCATCACTGGTGGTCACACTCAGCCTCCAGACTCAGCTTCCGGGGAGTCGGACTCGTATGCCGAAGTAGGAAGATCGGTGTGGGCTTCCTCTGGAGCTCTTCTGTCGTCAAAGACGATGCACGTTCTCCAAAGTCCGTAAGACGTACGTACGTGGCGGTTTCAGGAGCCGCTGTGAAGGGCTCGCTGTGTAACCACCACTGGAGACCACACGTGAAACCTTGTCACCAGCCCCCTGCGGTGCTTCCTCCTCGAAGCTCCCTTTCCGCCGCAGAGCCAGTCACTTCCACTCCACACGCTCCTCCCAATGGGCTTCGTGCCTCATTTTTATAGTCTTTGAAAAGAAACAGCTCTGCTTATCTATTGAGAAAAATGTGGACACCCAGCAAATAAGGTGCAACGTGAAAACACTTTGTCAGTACCTGTCCACCTCCCCCAGTTCCAGGAGGTCCTACAGATAACACCTGTTCCAGCGGCTAGCAGTTTGCTGAGAAATTTGCAGCCGTCGTGCATTTGCGTTAGGTACCTGTGAAGCAGTGCAGGTTGTAGAGGGCACAGCTTTGGTGGGAGACATTCATGTAGATCAGGGTCAGTGATCGGTGGCTCGTGGTCAATGGCTATTTTCATCCTACCCTCCGTTTTTGGGTGGTTTGTGAGCTAAAAGCAGTTCTTAGATTTTTAAATGGTTTAGAAAGTAAAAAAAAAAAATAATATTACATCACTTGTGGAAATTACATGAGATTCCGGTTTCATTCTTCAAATATCAAATGTTGTTGGAACGCGGCCATCTGCATTCAATTGTGTCCTTGGTTGCTTTTTGCTACAGTCTCAGAGTTAAGTAATTGTGGTAGAGACCCTAGGACTCTCAGAGCCTAAAATATTTACTGTCTGATCCTTTACAAAAACTGTTTGCTGAGCCCTGACATAGAGATGTGGACATCTTCCCTGAAGTTGTATAGTGCATGACACACACAGCTGTACTGAATCAGTATTATGTACCCAAGTGCACACATATTTTACAAGATAAAACAATGCTATCATGTGATAATTTATTTTATCACTGCTGACATTTGGGTTGCCTGTAATTTTTCACTCTTACAAATACTGCTGTGGTAAACATCCTTGTACTTTCATCCAGCCTTCTGCATGTTACTAAAGTTACAATTATCTCCAACTGAGAGCCATGTAAATGCTGGCATCTGTACAATTTAATCAACAATGTGGCAACTTGTGGTAAATGAACAATTTTTCAATTTAATATTTATGATGGCAGCCTAAGAGATGAAAATCTGTTCTGGTTAAGGGGGGGAAAGTCTATAATGAGTCAGGAGGTTTTAAAATCCTAAATATGAAAAGCAAGTCAACTAATTTCCAAATAATTGGGAAACTATTCAGCATGGAGAAAATGGAGCTTTTTCACATGCTCGGATTAGCGCTCTCTGCAAATGTGATACTGATTCACTTGGTGGGGGTCGGTTTTCCCCGTGGGTAGCGACATCTGCCTTTGTCTGTGTCTGTGCTAGTATTTGGACAAAAGCATTCAGGATAGAGGCTGTGTTTCCCAAACCAAGCTAATATTTGCATGTATATTGAGATGTTCCCTCCGAAGTCAACATTGACCTCAGTTTTGCTTTGATTTGAGTGCTCGGATCAACACGCTCCAATAACTATTTATGAAATCCGGTTTTCGTCGCAGCAGAATCCACTAGAACCAATAAAATGTCTGGCTGCTGCTGTCTCTCGATGGGCTGCTCCTTTTAAAAGAATCAAATGGAAAGTATTTTGTGTCTTTGCATGAAAAGGTCCTTGGGGGGCGCCTGGGTGGCTCAGTGGATTAAGCCGCTGCCTTCGGCTCAGGTCATGATCTCAGGGTCCTGGGATCGAGCCCCGCATCGGGCTCTCTGCTCTGCAGGGAGCCTGCTTCCTCCTCTCTCTCTGCCTGCCTCTCTGCCTACTTGTGATCTCTGTCCATCAAATAAATAAATAAAATCTTAAAAAAAAAAAAAAAGAAAAAAAGAAAAGGTCCTTGGTGGGTGTGGCGTAGCGTGCGTGTTAATAACTCATGATTGACAGTGATTGACAGCGTGTGTCCTCACTACATAGAGGATGTAGCCTTGCCTGTGGATACTCTTCCCTTCCTTGAAGGTCTAGATACATCGGCTGAAAGTTCCCCCTGATGGAATGACACCGATTTCTGACCTGTCAGCCTTCTTACTCAGTTCTGGGAAGTATCTTAGATAACATTCTGGTTCCTACAGAGCACACGTTTGTCAAGTGTCCTGTTCACTGCTAAACCCTCCCAAACAGACTCGTAACTCAATCAGATCACCCCCGACCCACACAGCGTACATCTCACATTTACATGAAGCTGGATGTCACCTTTGGCTGTCTTTTTTTTTTTTTTTCTTACCCTCTCATGTCCCCATAACCTGTTTTCCTATTTACATGGCAGAATTTTTCATAAGCTTTAAAATAAGCAACTGGCATATGTCCTTGGAGAGGCGGGATGGGCCCATTCCAAAGGCATATTTAGTAACAGGTTCAGAGTTGAGTTCTTATTTAGGGCACTTTCTCTGCCTGAAACTGGAGAGAACGCCTCTGATTTGCTCCCTCCTCTCTCCGAGTCTTGCTTTCACTGGCCTCACTGATTGTGGCCCCACCAAGACCAGTATAAGCAGGAGAGAGAGATCTGTTACTGTTTTCACACCTGAGCCTATAAATTCCTCAGCTTTCACATTAAAAACCTCCCCCAAATTAGTTCAGAGATCCTAGTTTTCAAAACTGAAATCTCATGTATGGTAATTTCATGTTTCAGTGGAAGCTTTTACCAAACAGAAGGCCAGTGCTGTGTGTGTGAACATTTTTCTCTTGCTGTTGTGACTGCTCCCAGATATCCCTTTTTGACAAGACAGGCACGGGGTCTGCTGTGGGGTGGGGCAGAGCCCACAGGTTTGTTAGGTGGTCAGGACAAGGATGTAAGTCTTCAGATAAGGCACCTTGGTGGCTCTGTCGGTCAAGCATCTGCCTTTAGCTCAGGTCATGATCCCAGGGTCCTGGAATCGAGTCCCACATCTGACTCCCTGGCTCAGTGGGGAGCCTACTTCTCTTCCTACCCCCCACCCCCCCGTGCTCTCTCTCTCTCTTTCGGTCAAATAAATGAATAAAGTCTTAAAAAAAAATCTTCAGCTCTGCTCATATATTAACTGTTCAGCCTGAACATTCTCTGATCCCTTCCCCTATCTGCATAGTGGGTGAGCTGATCTCGTCATCCTAGCAGTATTGAAAGGTTCAAGGGGGATAATGTGTATGAAGTAGCAAGCATCGTGCCTGGTAAGGAGTTGACTCAGTAAATTTCCTTCTGCAGTTTTGCCCACGGCTTCCTTGATGATGAGCGACATTCACAAAGTGACCAACTAGTTTCTCTCTGTGATAAAGCTGTATCATTTTTGTCCATGGTGTTGTAATTTAATAATTATCTTGTGCTTGTATTCATTCTGTGTAGCTTATTAACATAACACAGGTAGATTCAAATCTAATTATCCTGTAAACAACGCAATTAGCTGTTTGTAGAATGAGAGTGAACTGCATCCCAAGGTTTTGCTTTTGGTTGTAGATTCATGATTCAGACTAAGGGAGGAATTTGTTTTTGTTTTTTTCCCCTCCCCCCAAAACCCAGAAGTATGGTTTTTATGCTTGCACTTGTTTGCTATTGAGTTCTACATTTTAGGAGAGCTCATTTGTATCCTTAAATGTGATGTTTTAAAAGCCATATTTTTATATAGAAAAATACCAAAATGGAATAACATTGGGTTTAGAAAATGGGATTTGATCCAACACGGCTGTAGCACCATGTGGCTTGGCGGTGTCCCTTTGTACAAGTGGAAAGTGGGAAACCAGAGGTGGGTAAGGTGTCTCTCGTGGCTTTGTAAGCTGCCATCCATGAGTGAATGCACATTTCTTTGGAGCATTTCCCTTGTAATTACTGAGTCTGCTCTCAAGTCTGGGAGTGAACGATTTGTAACCTTAACATGACACTTTGTAGTTAATGACCTGCTGTAAGGGGAAAGAAACTGACCCAGGTACAACCAGAGGGCATACCAGGACCAACGAACGGTGTGGAGCAAAGCAGAAAGCAAGGTGAACCAGAACCTGTGAGTTCATTTCTTCTTCCTCTTCTCTGACTCCCACCTGGTGAAGGCACCTTGGAACCGATGGGTCCATTTAATCTTCAGGGAGTAACGGCTGAAATGACCCCTCGAAATTATTTTTAATTGTCACGATACAAAATGAGAAATGGAAAAAATTGAAGTGACTAATCAAAGGGTTTTCAAACCTAAAAAAAAGACGAATGTGCCCAAATTTTCCTAAAAAGTCTTGGTTTTTCTCTGCCCACTGGTGTCTATCCAATGTCTGGCAGTGGTTTTTAAGAGTCACATAGACTAATTTACCTTCTTCTTCTTCTTCTTCTTTTAAGATTTTATTTACTTATTTGACAGAGAGAGATTATAAGTAGGCAGAGAGGTAGGCAGAGAGAGGGGGAAGCAGGCTCCCGCTGAGCAGAGAGCCCAATGCGGGGCTCCATCCCAGCACCCTGAGACCATGACCTGAGCCAAAGGCAGAGGCTTAACCCACTGAGCCACCCAGGCGCCCCCTATTTTACCTTCTTAAGACACTTCTACATTCTTCCTCACTGGAAAAGGTTTTTTTTTGTTTTTTTTTTTAATTTATATTCAAATCTTTACTACTAGGACCACAACTCTTTACTATCAAAACAAGCTGTTTTTGTCCCAAGACTAAGCTGCGGTATGTATAAAGGAATAAACCTGTCATTTCTGTGTCCCAGTTCCTCCACATTTCATTTCAGGGCAGATCCTTAAGGGGCCATTTGTACCAAGTCTTTACAAAATCACTGTGATAATTTTCAGAGGGGTCATTAGGAACTTATCTTTGGGTATTTCAGATGTCAAATACAAAGAGGGGACCCAAAGAGGGGACCTGCAGCTCCCAGGGAAGATCCTCCTGGAATGACAGTAATGTTCACCGTCTGGAGGGCAGTCAGCCCTCCCTTATTTGAGTAAATTGAGTAGATTCATAACTACTGATGATGGAGAGTCACTACTGAGCTGCAAATTACATATAGTGCTTCTCCTCTGGGGCAGGTGCACCCCCATTTCAGATAATATTCATTCTCTCTTCTTTAAAAACATGGTAATTTGGGTGCATGAAGGTGCGTGGTTTGCCTTGGAGAGAATGTCAGGTTTGGATTATTATTACTTAGCTATGAGCGAAATCTAACACAGTGAAAGTAAGCATGGGGATAAATGACTTTTGGTGCAGTTCTGCTCTTGGGCCTGAAGGGTGTCATGGAGAGAACGATTCGTGATCTCCATGGCTTAGTTATGTCTTAAATAATGTTAGGAAGAGAATGCTTGAATTTGTGGGCCATTGTCAGATATGTATGCACGCCAGCTCTGTGTGCTAAGGCTCTGGTCCACAGCTGTCACGTGATGGTATTCCACAGCATTCTGCTTAGTGTAGTCAGGATGGGCGATGATGTGCTGCAGTAACACATAGCCCCGAATTTCTAGTGTTTAAAGCAGCAAGATTTATGTCTCTTTGTTCTCCATGTCCTCTGAGTTCCAGCCCCAGGTTGTGCTGGGCAGTCTGGGTTCTCATTCTGCGGCCTGGGCTGATGGAGGCAGCATCCCCTTCTGGAGTGTAGCTTGTTGGGTGGCAGAGGCAGACACAGGCTGGCAGAGGTGCTCACACACTTTTGTCACTTTCCCCTGGCGAAAGCCAGCCGTGTGGTCATGCATGAGCGTGTGCTCTGGGAAGGGCACACCCAGAAGGAGAAGCTCACACTGTGCCTTCTGAGCCATCAGGGCTCATGTAGCACCTGTAAGAATTATTGTGGTGGGGAGAGACACCAGCATGTGGCGTGGAATTGTGGTGAACACCACAGATGGAGATGAAGATGGGAAGAGGTGAGGAGATGATCGAGGATGTTGTCCAATGGGGGACGGGGGGAAAGGGATCACTGGTGAGGCAGTGCTCCTGCAGAGGCCTACGTGACACCATCAGACCAGCCACCAGAGTCTGTCTGTGTTACTTGGACCCAACGGCAGCAGCCAATTGCTGATTTTTAAGGCTTAATGAATGATTTTGTGCTTATAGTGGGTATGACTTTCATGTCCAGCTGTGATAAGCTGTTTCAGGTTACCAGATATTTTACTCAAACCAAGTAGTGGCGTGGAGTAGAATTTCATACACATAGACACAGATACACACACACACACACACACACACACACACACACACACACACACACTGGAGAGGCTACCAAGCAGCCCAAACTTGAAGAAAGGAGGTATGGTTATATATTATACAGAAGCTAATCACCCCAACGTTAGTGTATTTTTTCTTTCTATTTGACAGAGAAAGAGGCAGTGAGGGAGGGAACATATGCAGGGGAAGTGGGAGAGGGAGAAGCAGGCTTCCCACTGAGTGGGGAGGCTAGACCATGACCTGAGCTGAAGGCAGACACTTAACGACTGAGCCACCCAGGAGCCCCCCAAGGTTAGTCTATTAAACCTATAGTTTATCAGTGTCCTTCATAGTTCTTGTTGAGTTCTTGCTGAGTTCTTGTTTGGAGCCCCTCATACTACTGTAGGTAGATGGTGGCCGAAGACTTCTCTGTGCTCACGTCTGGCCTGGGGGCTGGATGATGCCATGCAGGCTCTCCACTCAGCTGCCTTGGGCTTCCTCAAAGCTTGGTGGCTTCAGGGTCATCAGACTTCTTACATGGCACATCCTTTCCCAGAGCAAGTATTCCAAGGTTCAGGAAGGAGAAGCTGCCGTCCTCTTCGGGTCTGGGCCTGGCAGAGCATCCTTTCACCTATACTGTAGGTCACACTGGTCCCAGAACCTGCCCAGATTCAAGGACAGGCTTCCCCTTTCCATAGGAGGAGAGTCAGAATGTCCAGGTTCCTGGCATCCACCACAGAGGACACACTCCTTGAGCGTTCCTGAACCACCATTGACCCAATGCATTTGCTGATTTGAAGCCATGGTGAGAGGAAACAAAGTGGACCAGGGCCATCGGAAGTCTTGGCACAGCCAGCACAGCTGATGTAAGGGGCCAGAAGAAGAAGAGGCTTAGGCGTGGGCCCAGCTTTCTGCATCAGTGTATATTTTGAAGCATTTGCCAGTTCATAGCAGCCGTGGGAAGGCTTAGGAATTGAGCAGACTGGCAGCTACGAGGCTGCTAAGCTGAGCCAGTGCCCTCAGCAGTCTCATGGTGCATTTTTCCAGGGACAAAAATGGGATTTGGAGCCTGCCCATGGGAGAGCTCAGCCCATAAACTCCAGGCTTCTGGTTGGGGCTCCCCAAGGGCTGAGAGGAAGGCTGAACCAGAACCACAGAAGCTCAACATCCCCTTTGAAATAGCTCAGTGGCAGACAGTTTCCTCTAACTTGAATTGTCTGCTGGAAGCAAAACAAGTTCTCTCCGGGGAGAAGTCAGCATCATCCATAGCCTTTATGGTTTTTCATGTGTTGTCTGATGTTCAGTAAGCAGTTGTCCAGGTGCACCAGGAGCCAGGACCAACAGGAGTGGGGGGGGCAGAGCCCAAGTAGACCCTGGGATGATCCAGGTACTGGAATTGCCATAATGGATTTAAAAATGTCTTATCCTAAGATGACATGATGGGGAGATACAGCAGGAAATCTAAAATATGTTCAGTAGAATGAAATGTAAGTGGGAGAGCTGAATAGTCGAGTAACCGAAAATAACAGTCGGTTTATGAACAAATTAGGAGGAAGGAGTTGGAATGGAGGTCTGATGAAACTATTCTGAAGTGAAAGAGGGGAGAGGAACGAATGGAAGAACTTCCCTAAGCTGGTGAAAACCTCAAGGCACAGAGTCAAGAAGTGACCTCAGCCCAGCACAAAGGCAAAGGGAATTGCATCCAAGTAACTCATCATAAAACTGCTCACAAGAGACAAAGGACATTGAACTTCAAAGAAGAAACAGTAAGACCGACAGTGGACATTTCAACAGAAATAATGACACTCAGAAGACAATGGAATCTCATATTTAAAACGCAGAAGGAATAATATCTATGAAAACCTAGATTTCTATATATTAAGAAAGTCTTGTTCAAAAGTAAAGACTACGTTATATTTTTTTTTATATCTTCATGATACAGTTTGTACAGAAGCATAGTGAACATGGTTCAGAAACCTTCCGTGGAAGGTGTGATAAAAAGGAAGGAGGTGTAGGCGAGACGGGATAGAGGGTAGTAGTGAATGTGTGGGCAGTTGACCCCACAAAGTCAAGATCAGATAAACTGTTTAGGATCATTTTATTCTGTAGAACCTGTTTATGACATGGTGATTCTGTTTCTGGGAATCGTTTTAACTTGGGATAAATCTGTTATGAACTCATAGCTATATTTTGCAACACACCTTACTGGCGGGCTGCCAATTGGCCTTTGTGGGATGATGTTTGGATGTGGTTGATCTACCTTGAATTTGAATCTAGTTAGATGGAGGGGAACTTACAGGGGTTATAGGCACGGTGGTTCTAGTCTCTAAACATACTGCTTTCCCCAAAAAGTTATAAATGCTTTTCCTGTTGTTGATTTCTGATTCACGTAGGACAGGCAACTCTGGATACCTCTGTAACAGCAAAAAGGGAAAAACACTCAGGTTTTCTCTGGGTTTTAGGAGCTACTCTTACATGAGGCTATTTTCTAACAATTTGTTCTGCCTCTGAACACTCTTCTGGGGAAGCAGTGTTTTGATTACGAGCCATGCATTGAATATGAGCCACAAAACAGATTTAATTCACATGCATGTTTAAAAAATACATATACTTCAATTTCATATTTATTTCCCTTGGGTAGTTTGCATATATTTTCCTTCTAGATATTGAAATATAATGAGCAAGAAAAGTGGCTGATGTCACCCATTCTCTGTCCACCAGTAGGTAAACTGCTCGATTCAAGAACACAAGGAAAGTTTCCATCGCTAGGTCCCAGGCATTCTCCCTGAACTCAAATCGGAGGTGGAGGGACGTGTCTGCTGACTAGAGAGCATCACAGTGCCCGTCTCATGAATTAAGTGATTCTGTCCTTTTTCCAGATGGGTAGTGCTTCCTGTTACTTCCAGCATGGAAAGCTAAAATGGGAAATGCATTCTAAGTCGACATCTACTGTTTCTCGTCCTTGGGGGCCAAGAGTCAGTCCTTGGCAGTGCAGAGGAACCAAAGAGGGGAGAGCGTTGGCTGTGTTGCAGCTGCAAGTATGATTCCACTGCTGTGGCCTTGGACAGCTGCTTATACTCTAGAAGTTTCCAGTGGTGCAGTGGTGTTCTGTCTTGTTTAGACATACTTGAGGGGCTCACGTGCCTTCCTCAGTGAGGCCGGTAAAAGAAGGCTGTTTTTTCAGAGCTGAGAAAGGTCCCTCTGTCTTCAGGTGAGTATCAGATAAAATGACTTGGATCTTTTAATAGGGATAAATGATATTGGGAAACATTGGGATTATACTCATCTTATCAAGATACTTATGTTAGGAGAGGTGTAGGGGATCCAGAAATCTGAAGAAAGGGTAGGGATGCACCCCGTCTCACACTCCCTCCAGGACAGGTGCTCAGGTGATAGAATAATTTGCAGAAGTAACTGCGTTGTTTAAATTATTCTCTCTCTCTCCTTCTCTCTCTTCCCTTGCTGTCCCTGCCTCTCAATTTTTATAAGCACATAAAGTTGAATTGGTTTAAGTTAGTGTATTTGACTGAAAAGATGTCATCTGACAAGATTAATTCCCTTTTCATATTTGTTAAACCGCACTTCCTGATACAGACAAGATACAAAGCCTGCCTCTTTCAGGGGACTGTTAAGTTTGGAGAGATTCCAGATAAATGTTATTTAGATGGTTTTTAAAGTATCTTTCAATATCGATTTTATTAGTTTATCAGTAGTAATTTTTTTGTGTATTTCGGCTTGGGTTTCTTCAATTACAAAAGCAATATGTTTGCACCATAAAAATTGTAACAATGTAATGGCACACAGAAATTGTTGCATGGGCTCCTCCCGCCTCCCGCAGGCTCACATGGCTCAGCCTCTCTTCATTATTATTATCTTCATTCATTATTCTATCACCTGATTATTCTATCACTCTGCAGCCCGTCCGCTGATGGCTATGCCAGAGAGTGTGGAACTAAATATACCGTAAGGAGGGCGTCTGTGGGGCTTGAAACACAGAAGCTGCAGGAACACCCCCCGACTCCATGATGCTTTGCTGTCCTCCAAGACTCTTGGAAATGGACCCTGCCCCGCCCCCCAGACTATTCTCTCTTTTTCTATCTTCAAGTAATTTTGATACTTTTTCCTTTGTGGTTGTATAAATTGTCATGTACTTCAGCCTGTGCTGATTTTCAGGGAACCATTTTTGTGTATTTGATTGGTATCTTCCATTTCCAGGGGAATTTTAATTACTTCCGAGTTGGAATCATATCATGATTTTGCATATTCCACAGTAGTGAGTATGGTAAATATTTGAAAAATTCAGCATTGGTAGAATATTTCAATAGTTATCTTCTTTTTAAAAAATTATTTTTATTAACATATAATGTATTATTAGCCCCTGGGTTACAGGTCTGTGAATCATCAGTCTTACGCATTTCACAGCACTCACCATACCCTCCCCAGTGTCCATGACCCAGTCACCCTATCCCTTCCCCCCACCCCCCAGCAACTCTCAGTTTGTTTTGTAAGATTAAGAGTCTCTTATGGTTTGTCTCCCTCCCAATCCCATCTTGTTTCATTTTTTTTTCCTTCTCTACCACCCAGCCCCCTGACTCTGCCTCTCAAATTCTTCGTATCAGGGAGATCATATGATAATTGTCTTTCTCTGATTGACAGCACTTCACTCAGCATAATATCCTCTAGTTCCATCCATGTTGTTGCAAATGGCAAGATTTCATTTATTTTGATGGCTGTATAGCATCCATTGTATATATGAACCACGTCTTCTTTATCCATTCATCTGTTGATAGACATCTAGGTTCTTTCCATAGTTTGGCTCTTGTGGACATTGCTGCTATAAACATTCGGGTGCATGTGCCCCTTCGGATCACTACATTTGTATCTTTAAGGTAAATACCCAGTAGTGCGATTGCTGGGTTATAGGGTAGTTCTATTTTCAACTTTTTGAGGAACCTCCATGCTGTTTTCCAGAGTGGTTGCACTAGCTTGCATTCCCACCAACAGAGTAAGAGGGTTCCCCTATCTCCACATCCTCACCAACGTCTGTCATTCCTGACTTGTTAATTTAAGCCATTCTGACTGGTGTGAAGTGGTATCTCATTGTGGTTTTGATTTGTTCCCTGATGCCGAGTGACGTTGAGCACTTTTTCATGTGTCCATTTGCCATCTGGATGTCTTCTTTGCCAAAATGTCTATTCATGTCCTCTGCCCATTTCTTGATTGTATTATTTGGTCTTTGGGTGTTGAGTCTGATAAATTCTTTATAGATTTTGGATACTAGCCCTTTCTCTGGTACGTTATTTGCAAATATCTTCTCCCATTCTGTCAGTTGTCTTTTGGTTTTATTGACTATTTCCTTTGCTATGCAAAAGCTTTTGATCTTGATGAAGTCCCAATAGTTCATTTTTGCTCTTGCTTCCCTTGCCTTTGGCAATGTTCCTAGGAAGAAGTTGCTGTGGCTTAGGTCAAAGAGATTGCTGCCTGTGTTCTCCTTCTCAAGGATTTTGAGGGATTCTGTCTCACATTGAGGTCCTTCATCCATTTTGAGGCAATTTTTTTTTTTTGTGGTCTAAGGAAATGGTCCAGTTTCATTCTTCTGCATGTGGCTGTCCAGTTTTCCCAACACCATTTGTTGAAGAGACTGTCCCTTTTCCATTGGATATTCTTTCCTACTTTGTTGAAGATTAGTTGACCATAGAGTTGAGGGTCCATTTCTGGGCTCTCTGTTCTGTTCCATTGATCTCTGTGTCTGTTTTTGTGTCAGTACCATACTGTCTTAATGATGACAGCTTTGTAATAGAGCTTGAAGTCTGGAATTGTGATGCCACCAACTTTGGTTTTCTTTTCCAACATTCGTCTGGCTATTTGGGGTCTCTTATGGTTCCATATAAATTTAGGGATTATTTATTCCATTTCTTTGAAGAGAATTGATGGTATTTTGATAAGGATTGCGTTAAATGTGTAGATTGCTTTAGGTAGCATAGACATTTTCACAATAATTGTTCTTCCAATCCATGAGCATCGAACGTTTTCCCATTTCTTTGTGTCTTCCTCAGTTTCTTCCATGAGTACTTTACGGTTTTTTGGGTGCAGATTCTTTGCCTTTGGTTAGATTTATTCCTAGGTATCTTATCTAAGTTTTGGGTGCAGTTGTAAATAGGATTGACTCCTTAATTTCTCTTTCTTCTGTCTTGCTGTTGGTGTATAGAAATGCAACTGATTTCTGTGCATTAATTTTATATCCTGACACTTTATTGAATTCCTGTATGAGTTCTAGCAGTTTTGAAGTGGAGTCTTTTGGATTTTCCACATAAGTATCATATCATATCTGTGAAGAGTGAGAGTTTGACTTCTTTGCAATTTGGATGCCTTATATTTCTTTTGTTGTCTGATTGCTGAGGCTAGGACTTTTAGTACTATGTTGAATAGCAGTGGTGATAGTGGGCATCCCTGCCGTGTTCCTGATCTTGCAGAAAAGCTCTGTTCTTCCCCATTGAGGATGATATTCTCTGTGGGTTTTTTATAGATGGCTTTGATGATATTGAGGTATGTACCTTCTCTCCCTACACTTTGAAGAGTTTTGATCAGGGAAGGATGCTGTACTTTGTCAAATGCTTTTTCAGCATCTATTGAGAGTGTCATATGGCTCTTATTCTTTCTTTTTTTAATGTATTGTATCACATTGATTGATCTGTGGATGTTGAACCAACCTTGCAGCCCAGGAATAAATCCCACTTGGTCGTGTGAATAATCCTTTTAATGGACTGTGAGATCCTATTGGCTAGTATTTTGGTGAGAATTTTTGCATCTATGTTCATCAAGGATATTGGTCTGTAATTCTCTTTTTTGATGGGGTCTTTGATTTTGGGATCAAGGTAATGCTGGCCTCATATAATGACTTTGGAAGTTTTTCTTCCTTTTCTATTTTTTGGAACAATTTCAGGAGAGTAGGAATTAATTCTTCCTTAAATGTTTGGTAGAATTCCCCTGGGAAGCCGTCTGGCCCTGGGCTCTTGTTTGTTGGGAGATTTTGATGACTGCTTCAATTTCCTTACTGGTTATGGGTCGGTTCAGGTTTCCTATTTTTTCCTGGTTCAGTTTTGGTAGTTCATACATTTTTAGGAATGCATCCATTTCTTCCAGATTGTCCTATTTGCTGGTGTATAGTTGCTCATAATATGTTCTTATAATTGTTTGTATTTCTTTGGTGTTGGTTGTGATCTCTCCTCTTTCATTTATGATTTTATTAATTTGGGTCTTTTCTCATTTCTTTTTGATAAGTCTGGCCAGGGGTTTATCAATCTTATTCATTCTTTCAAAGAACCAGCTCCTAGTTTTGTTGATCTGTTCTACTATTCTTTTGGTTTCTATTTCATAGATTTCTGCTCTGATCTTTATTATTTCTCTTCTGCTGGGTTTAGGCTTTCTTTTCTGTTCTTTCTCCAGCCGCTTTAGGATTAAGTTTAGGTTGTATACTTGAGACCTTTCTTGTTTCTTGAGAAAGGCTTGTATGGTTATATACTTTCCTCTCAGGACCGCCTTTGCTGTGTCCCAAAGATTTTGAACACTTGTGTTTTCATTTTCATTTGTTTTCATGATTTTTTTGTATTTTAGCCTCCATGTATTTGGGTTCTTTCCAACTTTCCTCTTGTGATCGAGTTCTATTTCAGAGCATTGTTCTCTGAAAATATTCAGGGAATGATCCCTGTTCTTTGGTACCAGCTGAGACCTGATTTGTGACCCAGGATGTTATCTATTCTGGAGAATGTTCCATGTGCACTAGAGAAGAATGTGTATTCTGTTGCTTTGAGATGGAATGTTCTGAATATATCTGTGATGTCCGGGGCGCCTGGGTGGCTCAGTGGGTTAAGCCTCTGCCTTCGGCTCGGGTCATGATCTCAGGGTCCTGGGATCAAGCTCCGCATCGGGCTCTCTGCTCAGCGGAGAGCCTGCTTCCTCCTCTCTCTCTCTGCCTGCCTCTCTGCCTACTTGTGATCTCTGTCTGTCAAATAAATAAATAAAATATTTAAAAAAATATATATCTGTGATGTCCATCTGGTTCAGTGTGTCATTTAAAGCCTTTATTTCCTTGTTTATCTTTTGCTTGGATGATCTGTCCATTTCAGTAAGGAGGGTGTTAAAGTCCCCTGCTATTATTGTATTATTGTCGATGTGTTTTTTTGATTTTGTTATTAATTGGTTCATATAGTTGGCTGCTCCCATGTTAGGGGCATAGATATTTAAAATTGTTAGATGTTCTTGTTGGACAGACCCTTTAAGTATGGTATAGTGTCCTTCCTCCTCTCTTTGGCTTAAAATCTAATTTATCTGGTATAGGATTGCCTCGCCAGGTTTCTTTTGCTGTCCATTAGAATGGTAAGTTGTTTTTCACGCCCTCACTTTAAATCTGGAGGTGCCTTTGGGTCTAAAATGAGTTGTTGTAGACAGCATATTGATCGGTTTTGTTTTTTTTAATCCATTCTGATACCCTGTGTTTTTTGATTGGGACATTTAGCCCATTTACATTCAAGGTAACTATTGAAAGATATTAATTTAGTGTCATTGTATTGCCTTAAGGTGACTGTTACTGTATATTATCTCTGTTCCTTTCTGGTCTACTATGTTTACGCTCTCTCTTTGCTTAGAGGAACCCTTTCATTATTCCGTTAAGGCTGGTTTGGTGGGTGCAAATTCTTTTAATTTTTGTTTTTCCTGGAAGCTTTTTATCTCTCCTTCTATTTTCAATGATAGCCTAGCTGGACATAGTATTCTTGGCTGCATATTTTCCTCATTAAGCACTCTGAATGTACCATGGCAGTTCTTTCTGGTCGGCCAGGTCTCTGTGGATAAGTCTGTTGCCAATCTAATATTTTTACCATCTTTATGTTGCAGACTTCTTGTTCCAAGCTGCTTTCACAATTTTCCTTTTTGTCACTATGACTTGTAAGTTTTACTATTAGATGACAGGGATGTGGACCTATTTTTTTTCATTTTGAGGGGGGTTCTCTGTGCCTCCTGGAATTTGATGTTTGTTCCCTTTGCCATATTAGGGAAATTCTGTACTATAACTCACTCCAATACACCTTCTGCCCCTCTCTCACTTTCTTCTTCTTCTGGGATCCCAATTCTAATATCGTTTCATCTTATGGTATCACTTATCTTTCGAATTCTCCATTCATGGTCCAGTAGTTGTTTGTTTCTCTTTTGCTCAGCTTCTTTATTCTCCATCATTTGGTCTTCCATATCACTAGTTCTCTCTTCTGCCTCATTTCTCCTAGCAGTCAGAGCCTCTATTTTTGATTGGGCCTCATTAATAGCTTTTTTTATTTCAACTTGGTTAGATATTAGTTCTTTTATTTCTCCAGAAAGGGATTTCATTTCTCCAGATAGTGTTACTCTAATATCCTCCATGCCTTTTTCGAGCCCAGCTGGCACCTTGACAATTGTCTTTCTGAACTCTAGTTCTGACTTATTACCAATGTCCATATTGATTAGGTCCCTAACCGTTGGTACTGCCTCTTCTTTTTTTTTTTTTTTTGTGGTTTTTCTGCCGTGTCATTTTATCCAGATAAGAATATATGAACAAGAGAATAAAATACTAAAAGGGTGGCAAAGATCCCAGAAAAATGTATGCTAACCAAATCAGAAGAGATCCAAAACCGGGGGGAGAAGATAGGGGGAGAAATAAAAATAAAAAAATAAAAAATAAAAAAATATATTAGACTGGTGAATAGAACAGAGCCACCCACTTGATTTTGGGTATACTTTGGTCTCTTAGAAGAAACTACCACACAAAATTTTAAAGAAAGAAAAGCATTTATATACAAAAATAAGGATAAACACGATGAGGAGATGGTTATGACTATAATGGTGAAAATTACAAAAAAATTCTAAAAAAGGAATTGATAAGATATGTTGGTTGGAAAAGAAGAAAAAACAAAAGAGGAGAGAATGTGCTAGGGCTGGAGACTAGAACAAAGTCATGTGCTAGATTAGGGTGTATTTTGATCTATTAGAAAAAATTATATCCCAAAATTTTTTAGAAAAAAAAAAAAAAAAAAGAACCTACAAAACCTGTACAAAACCTTTACAAAAAATAAGATTAAATACAACGAAAGGATAAAAGATAACTATACCAATGATGGTTTAAAAAAATTTTTTTAAAGAAATGTATTGTTTATCAAGATAAACACTCTTAACAGAGGAAAGATGAAAAATTAAATAGAAGAAAAAAAATAAAATAAAAAATAATTTAACTTTACAAGACTAAAGGATCATGGGGAAAAAGCCATGAATTCTATGCATTGGTTTCCCCTATCTTTGGAGCTTGGCTGTTCTCCTTGATCAGTGAGCTTGGTCTTGGTTGGATGCTCTTGTTGATCTTCTGGGGAGGGGCCTGTTGCTGGGATTCCCAAGTGTCTTTGTCCATCGAGGAACTGCACCGCCCTTGCCAGGGGCGGGGCTAAGTCATCTGCTCGCGTTTGCGCTGGAGCGTTTATTCCCTGAGCGCTTTCCGTACGGCTCTGGAGGACGGGAACGAAGATGGCGGCCGCCCAGTGTCCCGCCCGGAGGAGCCGAGAGCTCGGGGCCCTTCTCCTCAGTGCGCCCGCGTAGAAAAGCCGTCAGTCCCTCCCGGCTCCCTGGTGTCCGGCCGCGTTCTGAGCTCACCTGGCCTGAGACCGATCGTTTCTCTCTCTGCCACACGGCCCTGTCTGGAGTCTCCAAACCCCGCGGATTCCTGCCTCAGGGAAGTAAGGTGAGTGTCTGCGGATCTGCCGCTTGCGGGGTCCCTGCCGGAAGAGCAGTGTCCCGACTGTGCCGTGGACCACGGTTGAAGGTCACCCTGAGCTGAGAACCGACTCCTCGGCTCCGTCTCTGTCACTGGCTTCCCTGCTCCGATACCTGCGAGCTCTGCCACTCAGACACCCGCGGTCTTTCTGTGACCCCGCGGGACCTGAGACCACACGGTCCGCATGAGGGCTCCACACCCCCTCCACCCCCCACTGCCGCTCAGCCTCTGGAGTGTGTCCCTCCGCGGAGCCGACTTCTGAAGTTCCGGTTTTGTGCTCTGCTGCTCCGCCCACGGTCTCTCTTCCTGTCGCTTCGGGTTCACTTCTCCGCACGTCTTACCTTCCAGAAAGTGGTCGCTTTTCTGTTCCTAGAACTGCTGCTCTTCTCTTACATCTCCTGTTGCGTTTGCAGGTGTCAGGATGGTTTGGTAACTCTTCGCTGACTTCCTGGCATCTGATGTCGTCTCAAGCCTGCTACTCCTCTGCCCTGTTCAATAGTTATATTCTTAAGCATCGCTGTAGTTCACTTACTTTTTAAATAAACGCATTTTTAGTTTTCTCTAATTCTGAAGAAAAGTCTTACGTGGACCAATCAGGGATCCTGTTTACTCCAGTCTTTTTGGCGATTCTTCTCTAAAAGATGGACCTTGCAGGGTCACCTGGCTGGTTCAGTCGGTTGAGCCTCTGAATCTTGGTTTCAGCTCATGTAGTGATCGCAGGGTCCTGGGCTCAAACCCCTCATTGGGCTCCATGTTCTGCATTCTCTTCTTGAGAATTCTCTCTCCCTCTCCCCCTGCCCTTCTCCTGCTCGTGTGCTCTCACTCTCTCTCATAAGTAAGTAAAATCTTTTTAAAAATGGATCTTGCATTCAAATACACATGAGGATTTCGGCCAGGATGCAAACGTGTCTGATGCCACGCCTTCATGAGGTTGTCGTGCGCTAGTGAGCACGGCCGGGATTCCCAAACACAAGTCATTTGCACTTTACCTTTACAATTTTTGCCAGATCCGTACCCAGCCGTACTCTTATTTGCTTAATGTTCTTTTCCTATAAAGGGACACTTTTCAAATAAAAAGGGTTATTTTATAGTAGAATTTTATATTATAAATGTAAATAGGTAGCCAGAATTATTTATGGAAAATAGGAATGACAGTCTAACACAGCAAAAATGAGTGGGTTGAATATTGTCTCCCCGGATGGTCCGACCTGCCCTTTCTGCATTCGGGGATTAGATCAGTAATGCTGGAAAATAGACACACCAGCCTAACCTTCACATTTTCCCCTGACGTTGTCAGCTGGAAAGAGCATATCTTCTGTGTGTATGGCATGACTCTGTCCTTGATCTGGTTTGTGAGCCTCCCCAAATCTCTGAGTGGGCTGGCGGGGTGTCCCTGGACTCTTTGGGAAAATTGGATGTAGTGATTGTGGCAAGAACCATTTTGAGGCAAGAGATGACAGTGCCTGGGTCTTAGTAAGGACCGCAAATACTAGCCTTTCTTCCTCTCCTTCTCCTTGTTCTTTGTTTTCTTCTATCCAATCTTAATTTTTCATTAAAGGAACCAGATGCTAATTTTTCCTCTTGAATATTCCTGAGGTCAGTGCTTTGGCACCTTGGGGCAATTCTCATTTAAATACAATTAATATTTCAGTGTTGACGCCTCACCTTCAGCTCCCTGTCCTCCCACCGTATTCTGTCTTTGCCTCTCCCTCTGCGAATCCTAACGTCATCTATTTAAAGGGAGGGAACTTAGGGCAGAAGTTTAAGAAATAGTTTAAATGGGAACTCCAAACAGCATTAACATTTCAGTGCACCTCATTATTAGTATAGAGGGCAGGAAACACAAAAGGCAAAATTAACACACTCTTGGCTGAAGTTCATGGCTTTGAAGAAGTTCTCTCCAAGGAGCTGTGGGACTTAGGGTTGATTAAACTGGGATTTCACCGTCTCTTAGCCCTGAATGCCTGAGATAAAAAGTTGTTTGATCTAATTAGAGACTCTTAGGTGGGCTTTGAAATACCCACCTATGGTGGTATTTCTTTTTTTCCTTTTTTAAAACTCAGAAATGGATTTTCAGAAGTGCTTGAGTCGTTTTCTTTCATTTGAGGTTTGATATTTTCCAAGAAGGGAGAGCCTGATATGTAGCATCCTGAAAACTTTTGGTGGCTCCATTATTGAGACTTCAAAAGAAAATCATAATTTTGATTTAATATCATGATTTCATATGTGTACAGATAAATGTGCCGGTATGCGTGTGCCCACGGCATGTCTGCCATGTAAGGTATGTTAGGTAGGCGTGTGTACAGGGACATAGTTACCGTTTGCCCGAACCGTACCTGTGCTTTGTGACCAAGTTGCAGAAACCCGACCTATACTATTCTGTAGACCTCTGCTGCTTTATGATCCAGCAGCTCACTGTTTAGTCACGTGGTCAGCAGTAACACGTCGGGGTGATACTCCTTAGGCGTGTAGCGTGGTCAGCCGTTGTTCTTGGGTATGGCCTTGTCCACTGTCACAGCAGTTCCGGGGGAGGGGGTCGTCTCTGTTGTCCCCGTTGCAGGTGAGGGACGGGCAGAGAGAGCTTGCAGAGTTGCCCAGGCCTCCAGGCGTTAAGGGACAAGCCGGAATCCCTTGGCGTTGGCTGGAGAAGGGAGCATATCCTGCGTCACTCGCCAAGAAGGCAAAACCAAGTGAACTGAACATTCTACTTTGAATTGGTGCATTTCAGAAGGTCTGGAGTATCCTTCTGTTTTAACTTTTTTCTAAGTGGAAGTTGCTTCCTAGGTTGAACTTGGCAGGTCTGGGCTTTTTTATTCCCACCTATTATACACTGAGAACTGGAAGACAGTCAAAGAAAGGAATTCAAGCCTGGGTCCCAGAAACCTGACCTAGGCTCTGCCGTTTATCCTCTCGCTGGGCCTGTGCGGCGGGTATCCCCAGGGCCCCAGCAGGTGGGGGCCAAAGCTCTGGGGGTGTCCCTGCCCAAGGTCACCGATAGATCTTCCTCCCTCCCAGCCACACCCCCTTCCTTGACGCTGGGTACATCCTGAAGCGGGAGAGGGGAGCCTTTCTGAGCTGTGGTCTCTGAAGACGGTGGTGCTCCTGGGCACGTGTGGGCAGAAAATACTGGAGCTTCTCTTTGCATGTTCCCTGTAAACTTTCTCATAAGCAGTGCTCTCAGAAAGTGTTGAGATTACATTTTATAATGCACAGAATATATTACTAGAGTAAGTTGGATGTATAATTCATACATGAGGAAAACATGTAAGTATACGTGTTATATTACATGTGTGTATATGTATCAATACAGTATGTGCATGTGTAAATATTGAAGTATGTGGGAATTATGAACACACACTCCGGTACGATATATGTGTTATCTGCAACATCTGACAGGTCACACTGTACATCTGTGTTCATATGTATTTACTTCTGGGTGATGGAAGTGCAGGTATATAATGGTCCTTACCCAAAATGTCCTTTACTGCCTGGGGGTGCCTTTGGTTTTGGGCTGTGCAGAAGCCGGTGGGTTAGCACACCAGGTCACGTGCTCCGTGAGCCTGAGCCCCGGGAGGTCCTCACGCTGGGGACCCAGCTCTGCTCTCCCCTCCTGGCACCTAGGGCTCTGGACGGCCTCAGACATTACCTTCCGCCCCCAGTGTGGTTCCTTTGGGTCCTGGGCTTTTTGTTTGAATATCTTTACTAATAATTAGGTTCCATCATGTTCTTGGTTGTTTTCCCCGTATTGTCTTTATTTTTGAGAATCATCTTTGCTTTATTTTTCCTATCTTGCGGTGTTTTTTTTGTTTGTTTTTTAATGTTGGGATGTTTGTCCTTTTAAAAAATTAATTTCTAAGAGCTGCCTCATCGGGGGGGGGGTAAACTTTCCCATATGTGACAGGTGATTTTTTTTATTTTATAAAGCTTTAGCAATGTCTCCTACACACAGAGTCATGTCTGTGTTCAGCCAGCCCTGTTTCACTTTCCTGCCTTGGAATTCAGAGCGGAGGGGCCCGATTTAAAATTTGGGTGAAAGAGAAGTCAGGCCTCTGCGAGATGGACAGCCCTTACCTGTTGGCCTGCAGAGAGGTGCGTGGCCTTGTGCCCTGCACCTGGGGGGGTCCTGGACCTCCCTCACGCTGGGTCTGGACAACCGATGCCATCATTCTCTTCGGACTTTTAGGGAGAACATTAGACAGGAGTTTCTGTTCTAGTGGTTCCCTCATGGCTGTCTTATTTACTTAGTTTTATCTGAGCTGAAGAGTGATTTAGGGAAGGCGCCATTGAAATGCCTGAGTTAACAACAGCTTACCCCATGGCTTTTCATCCTGATTTATGAGCAGGATTTCAGAGCAGGAATCCAGTACCACACACTCTGTGACGGGGAGAGCCAGCCTTCCTGAAAAGCCCATCGAACGACCGCATTTCATTGATTCATGAACATGTCAGAGGGTTAATATCTTTGTTTGGTGGGACAGCTGTTTAGCATCAAGTCTGGGAAATAGCTTTATTTTTTGTTTGAAGAGAGAAAACCTAGATGTTTTGGATTGCATCTTGTGGGCCATTGTGTAAGACAGATGAATTAGCCTTCCCAGGCCTTTTGGAGATCAGCTTCCAAACCCTTAAGTTTTACTTGACGTTTTCCATCTGCAGGTGGCACAGAGCCACAGCATGTATATTTCATGGGCTCCCGAGAGCCACGGATGTCTGAGGACCGACGAGAAGCTGGAGCTCATTCATTGGGAAGCATGCGGTCTAACTGATGTTTTGGGTTAAGAATATGAACCACAAATCAAACTACAGAAACACGAAAACAGAGTTTTTTCTTGGTGGCACAATGCCTATTCCTAAGACTCGTGAACAAGTGTAGAGTCGGAACACATTCCTTCCTTCTTCTTCCGTAAAAGCATAGACGCTTCTATTTAGAGAACCTGCCTCATTCAGGAAGACAAAATAAAGGTATGATTTTTTTTTTTTTAACCTGATTCTACTACACAGTTTTAGAAGGCGTTTTGTTTGTAAATTCAGGAATTTAAATAAATCCATTTGCAAGTGTGAACTTGGTACTAAAGCTTCCCGACAGAACAGCCCACCTTGTGAAGAACACACAGGAGCTGAAGTTAGCTTGCTTGGGTCCAGGTGTATTTCCCACTGGAAAGGAACATCCTTGAGAATAAATACGTTATTCTGGGGGGAGCTGTCAGATGAAGAAATTATCAGAGAGGATTTGCCACAAATGTGTATTTTTTCAAACATAACAAACAGAACCTATTAAAAAAAATTATTAGATTTAGGTGGCCTCTCTGTTACTGTATAAATGCCACGATCTTTCCCTTGGAGACATGACGTGGCGGCGGTCACACACGTGGGTGAGTAGGGACAGTTAACAAACACCGAAGTCAAGTTTTCTGTTTCTTAGCAAGTGGTCTTGAAAGAAATCCCTTTTGCCTGTAGTTTAAAGAATAGATTTTCTCCCCTTTTATCTGTTTTTTTCTTCTCTGCTCTGCAAAATTTGGAATCAATTGGAGAATAGATTTGTTAATGGTTGCCTTAATTAGTCTGTTAATAGCTATAGCTACAAACTGATTTTTTACAAACTGCCCAAATCTCTAAGTTTCTGGAGATAAAATATAATAGTTGTTGCCTCACACTGCCATGTTTCACTAACAGTGTGTATAAACACCAGGAGAGAGCGACGGAGTCCTCTTACTGCAGTAATTCCTCTCTTTATGGTGTTAGGGAACGACCCTTTTCCTGATTTTAATGATTCATGGGAAGCATTTATGTCACCTGAGGAGAAGCAGAGCGGTGTTGCTACTTTGTTACATAAGCCCTACATTTGCTTGGCGGAGAGCTAATATAGATACATCGTTACATTTAAGAAATGCTGAATGTACTTTTGTGGTGTTCCATGCTCTCTGTCAGGACCCATGTGTGCGCACACACACAGGCATGCACGCACAGTCACACACTGTGTGGTGACCTCATGCTCGGATGGTTTTTCACAAGTGAGCCATGAGATTGAACCCACAGGGAGACAGACAGACAGACGTGGAGTCTGGCATGCCAGCTGGAGATTTGAATGGGATTTGATAGTACCATCCATCGCCGCTCCCGTCAATGGTAGAACCCCTGCTTGTTGGTTCTGGGACCCGATCATTTCAGACTGAGTGTCGAGAGTCACCAGGCCTTCCTCAGGTGGCAGGGTTCCTGCTGGGATGAATCCTTCCTGCCTGCCCTCTGGTCACAGATGAAACCTCCCTCCCCTCCCTTCTTTTCCCTCCCTTCCCTCCCTTCCTCTCTCATTCCTTCTCTCCCTTCCTCCCTTCCTTCTCATCCCTCCTTCCCTTCCTTTCCCTCCCCTTTCCTTCCCTTCCCTCCTTTTCTCCCTCCCTTCCCTCCCTCTCTCCCTTCCTCCCTTCCTTCCTCCTACCTCTCTCTCCCTCTCATCTATCCTTCCCTTCCTTTCCTCCCTCTCTCCTTCCATCCCTCCCTCCCTCCGTATTCTTCCTTCTCTCTCTTCCTTCCTTCCTTCCCTTTCCTGCTTCCTTCCTTCTCTCCTTCCTTCCTCCTCTCCCTCACTCCCTTTTATTCCTCCCTCCTTTCTTCCTTCCCTCCATTCCTTCCTTCTTATTCATCCTTCCCTTCCCTTCCTTTTCCTCCCTTCCCTTCTCTTTCTTCCTTTCCTTCCTCCCTTTCCTCCCTCCCTTACCTCCCTTCCTCCCTTTATCCCTTCCCCCCTCCCTCCCTCCCTCTCATCCATCCTTCCCTTCCCTTCCTTTCCTTCTTCTCTCCTTCTTTCCTCTCATCCCTCTCTCCTGCCTTCCTTCTATCCCTCCCTCTCTCCCTCCCTGCCTTTCCTCCCTCCTCCCCTTCCCTTTCCCTTCCACCTTCCTTCCTTCCTCTTTCTTTCCTTCCTTCCCTCCCTCCTTCCTTCCCTCCTTCTTATTAGCAGAGAGAGAGAAAGAGAGAGAGAGAGGATAAAGGTCTCCATCTAGCTGACCAACCATGTCTACCACTGATGGCCACTTGGATTTCATTTCAGTGCTCACACCGTATCCAGCCATAGGTGATAGGTTGTAATTTGGCAGGGCGACTGGGGGTAGTGGATGGGGGTGTAGGCCCCCTGTGAATGCTAATAGATACTTTGAGACTTATGAGCATGGATAAATTAGAATTAACATTATTTATAAAGATAATAATTACATAATTTCTAAATTCACAAAAATAGTTGGGCTTAATGATTTTTAAATGCACACAATAGAACATTAGGTGGTTTTTTATTAATTCTATTTATGTACGGAGAAGCAGAGACTAAGAATCCTGAATCTTAAATACGCCCAAAGAGCTCGCGGTCGAATATTCTCTTGCCCTGCGAGATGGATTTCTGAGCGACAGCAGCGGGGGCCAGATCGTGGCCGAGAACCTTTGCCAATAATTCCTGCTACCGAGGACCCCCGCTTTGCCATTTTTTGGCTACTCTGGGTACCTTTGCATATAATTTCCATACAGTCATTTTCACTGCGGTAAGAGAATATAGTTATTAATGCGCCTGCTGTAAACTCGGGTGAACATAAGCTTTCATTTACAGGCTCTGTCTTTGGGGCACACTTCATTTCACTTAGAATAAATTATCATACATTTATCATTAGTTAGCAAGTTATTAACATTAATATAAACAAATATGTGGCACATTTCTTCGGGAAGATTACGTTTTTAATCACTTCGTGAATGCAGCAGGCAGCTTATACATATTTTATTTTTTAATGGATGTGCTTTTCCCCGTTCCCGTGTTCACATTAAGAACACGACTCCAACACTTAGTGCATCTGTTAGCTCGCAAAGGGCTTCCTCGGGGGGAGGGGGCTAAAAATTAGCTCATCTCTTCCAGGACAAAAGAACGTCTGCAGCCCCCTTTTTTCCCTGTAGACGGGTGGTACAGTCCCCCGGGGGCGGACGGCACATTTGCCAGCAAGGCGGGCTTGAAAACGTACCCTCCCTGGAGCATCAGAACGGGGAAGTAAGGCGTCCTGGGGGCCTCAGAGGTGCCTTGTTTGGAACATGGGTTCCAAAAGCAAGAATTAGGACAGAAATGACCTTGGGCCATGTCTCATAAGCTCTGAGGCTAAAAGAGCACCCAGTGATCTTTTCCAAATTCTGCTCTTGGCTTACCCGAGCTCCAGGTACAGGAGGAGGGAACCAGCCTCGGTACAGGTGTTGATGTCTTCGTATCTGCCCCCGGTCCCCAGAGTTCTCCACGCTCACTGACTCCACAGCATGCAAAAATGCCTTTTGGGCCAAGACAGACTGAACAGCACTCTTCCTTAGCCCGCGGCCAGTGGGCAGGGCCTGTGCTTTCTTCACCCTTCCGTTTCTTCACCGGAAAATGGGGATGGTAATAATAGTATTTATTTCACAGGCGAGCAGGAAGGTCAAGCATGTGAAGAGCCCCTGGAAGACTAAGCAGAAAGAAGGGCTCGGTTATTAATTGGCATTGGTAGCATTTATTGCTGTGGGAGACGCACCTGCCACGTGACCTGCCGGATCGTGATGTTGTATCACGAGAACCGTGTTGCATTTTTCAGGTTTTGTCCTACCCTCATTTTTAGAAGAAACCTGGTGGCACATCCCTGTTTGGGTTTCACATCCCTGTTCCAGACAGAATTCTTTCACTCTGCTTTCTGGGAAGAGACACCTTCAAACTGCGTCTTCAAACTGCGTCTGGCTCGTGTTCTCGCACAGAGTTCGTGGATGGGTTTCTGATGTCCTGTGATCCTTCCCCCCTGGTCTCATTGCCAGCGTGGCAGAGAGGAGTGGGTGGGAATGGGCTGGGGAGATGCTGGTCACAGGCTGTGAGGGTGTGGGTTTGGCTGGAGAGCTAGCGGATGGCGTGGTGGCCATGGTTCAGAGGTGCTCTCATCTCAGGTGCTCTCAGCACATGGCCTGGGGAGACTGTGCGAACATGGGGCAGTTAGCATGACCGTGAGAGTCCTCTCCCTGGGCACCCGTATATCGTCATGCTGCACACCTTACATGTATGCTGTTTTTGTTCCGGTGTTTTTTAAAGATTTTATTTTTAAGTCATCTCTGCACCCCATGTGGGGCTCAAACTCATGACCCTGAGATCAAGATTTGCATGCTCCACCGACTGAGCTGGCCAGGCACTCCCCTCCCCCACCCCCATTTTCGTTTTAAAAATTCACAAATATTGGTTTTAAAAATTCACAAAAAAGGATCCCCCAACACTTCTGTTTCCCAGCGGTATTCCGTTGGGGCTCCCCACCCCAGACCTCTCTCCACCTTGTGACCAGGCTGTTTCCTTCCTGGTTGTGAGGTCAGCTCCAAACCCTGCGTTCTGGCTTCTAAAGTCCACTGTGTGGTGTGGGGACAGTGGGAACACTGAAGGAACCCCCAATCTCGAGTACAGAGTCGCTCACTTCCCCTCACTGAGTTCAGAGAAGACCTCTTCCTCTGTGTTCTTGGTGTCGAGGAGGCTGAGCTCTCAGTGCCCTTCCGCATTAGAAACGTAGGAAGCAGGAGGAAGGGGAGGTGGCTTTGAGGTTTCCTTCCCAGGGGAGACTGGCCATGTCACACTGTGTCCTCAAACACCCGGAGAAGATGGACTTCAGCAGGACGGGTCCCTTCTAGTCCTGTTCTCGTCCTGCTCACTCGGGAGCACAGGTGGACAGAGGCTCCTTGGGGTCACCTGCCAGGCTCCTTGTAGAATCAGGGGCTGACCTTTGAAATTTCCACCCGGAAATGACATATAGCACTTCTGCTCGTTCCACGAGTGAAGCAGGTGACGAGGCCTCTCCCAACCTTAGGGAGCATACCTGGGAGGAGAACTCTCTGGAACAGTTCCTGAGGATGACCCCAGGGCCATTCTGTTTGCCCTGCCCTCTCCCAAACCACCTGCCCTTCCCGCGCATGTGCCTGGTGTCTGAAAGTGGTGGGTCTGCCAACACGGCCGCACATGTAATGCCCGGGGAGTGGGGAAGAAAGAGACCCAGAGCCCCACAGAGGGCTTTCCGTGGCCCAGCAGAGATGCTCACGTTCCCTGCAGGTGAGAGGACGTCCTGGGACATGGCCAGAGTTTAAGGCCTTTGCCAGCAATCTGCTGACAGAGCAGGCCATGAGGAGGCAAGGGAGAGCAGCAGCAGAAGACTTGGGGGTGCCCTGCCTGGCATGGATGAGGGGGCAACGTAGCCCCTCCAGGAAACTGTGCTGGGTGGGGCCCCCTGGGACACTTCAAGGGACCCAAAGGGGAAGCCGCCTTCAGACACAGGAGAAAATAACTTAGAGTCTGTGTTAAAGGAACAAGGTCCACAGTTGCTGGAGACCAAGTGGAAAATGGCGGATTAGCCTGCAGAGAAGGGGGTCCCTCGCTCGCCCTCCTCTCTGCCCTGAGCATGGAAGGGCTGCTTGCTGGGAGGCAGCAGTGCGCCAAGCCCCCAGAGCCCTGGACCCCATCCAGGCCACCAGACAGCTAATCGGCCATAGTCGGCTCGGGCCACTGCGACAGAATATGGAGACAGGCGTTTAGTCTCCCAGGTGTGGGGCTGGAAGTGCAAGGTCAGGGTCCTGCCTTGCAGATGGCCAGCTTCTCCTGTGTCCTCGCATGGGGGGGTGTGACCCTCTCACTGACCCCACCATGGGGCCGTCTGTACCACCTCCTCTAACCCCTATCCATCACCTGCCACTGTCCCCACCTCCAAGCTGCGTGAATTTTGGGGGACACTCACGGTTCCTGACACAGTCCAACTTTCGCTGGGAGCTGGCGGGCTAAAACATTGAAACCTAACAACGGATGGATTGGGGTGTTCAGAGTCGAGATCAACGCTTCTTAGAAACCAAAAGTAAGTGAAGAATTACGGAGTTGCCCTGAGGCCTCGCTGCGGGAGCCTGCTTGCCATCAGTCCCTCCCTCTGGTGGCAATGCCCTTGGCAGAGCACAGTCCCTGAGATAAGGAAACCGGCTCACGTCCAGTGCTGTGAATTGAAGCATTTGCATCAGTGTGGTTTGCCTGATGGTTCGGCAGGTCCTGGTTTGAATTCCTGCCAAGCCCCTGCAGGCTCTGTGACCTTGGGCAAGTCACTCAATCTCTCCGTGCCTCTGTTTTCTCGTTTGTAAGATGAGGGCGTGACAGACTGGACCTCGCAGCACTGGTTGCGGGCATTAAAGGCGTTAAAAGATGGAAAGCACTTTCACACCCATGCCTCGGCCTCAGGGATGTCGGTTGTTGGAGGCTGGAGAGTCCTCTGCTGTTTTGTTCATAGATGGACTCTCCGCCTGTCCCTCAACTGCATTAAGCCCACAGTTAACAAGCTGAGGTCTGGACCGGTTAAGTGGGATGTAGCCAGTAAGTGCTGGAGCCTGGGATGTGATCCCTCACCGCCCTGGGATCTTCTCACCCATGAAGCTCCCTGCAAACAGGCCTGCTTCCCTGTTCATGAGCTGGGCTGCTCTCCCGGCTCCAGGGCCCTTGCATGGAGCACTGGGGGCAGGAAGACACACATGCAGAACCTGTTCCTGTGGCAGACCTGGCTTTGTGCTCCCTGCTAGAGGGGCTGCTTGCAGAGCTGGCCCTGGGGGTGGGGTCTGGGACCTGGGACTGTAGGAGGGTCCTTCCCCTATTCCCTGATTGATAGGAGGGGCTCACTGGGCCTGTCTGTACAGATCGTGGGGTTCATGCCGAGTGCCTGATCTTCAGTCAGTCTGGACATTGGAAGGTGCTAGGCTGGGGGTGTCTCTCTGACAGCCCCCAGAGGACACCCTGGTGCTGAGTCTCCCCTGGGCTTCTGGTGACAGCACCTCACACGTGTTGTCACATTTACTTGAAACTAAACGTGTCTTATGGGATTCTGGGTGCTTGGGGGGGGGGGTCCCCAGACCTCACTGCCTGAGCTCCTTTTCCCTTTGCTTGTGTTGCTTTGTGTCCCTTCAGTGAGTCGAAGTCATGAGCAAGGCTGTGTGCTGAGGGCTGAGTCCTGCCAGCAAGTCCCTGAGTCTGTGGCCACGAGGACTCCTCACCCATATCAGGTTCTCCTTCCCTGCTTCCTGCTGCCCTCCAGCCGCCACTCTGTGTCCTCAGGGACACCACTGGGCATCCTCTCTCTAGCTGACCAGTCCACTGCTGTCTTTGGTCCCCTGACATATCCTGCTAACAGCTTTGGGTTGTTTTTTTCCAGTTTTCCAGCATCTCTCTGACATCTTGATTTTCCGTCTCCCTGACAGTTTGCCCTTTGAGCACAAAGACTATCTTTCAACCCTCCTCCCAGATCAGGTCTCATTTCCCCTAAATTTCTCCTGGTCCCACTTGTGGCCACAGGTATCCACAGCCCCTTGGAGTCTGACACAAATGCAAATTCCCATCCTGCGCCACCTCCCAGGCCTGCTGAGTCAAAAATCTGCATTTCAGGAAGATCCAACTGCCAAGTTCAAGTTAGAGAGGCGTTGTCCAAGTGGCCCCCCGTGTCTTTTCCTTCACTTTTGTCCCCGACCAACACTGTTCAGTGGATGTTATGACATGTCTTCAGACCAAACAGATTATTCAGACCTGCTTGCGGTCCTGCTTCCCCTCTGAAAAATTGTCCTATGGCTGCCTTTGCGGGGAACCTTATTTTTGGCAGGGAAGGTAGATACCCATATCCTGAAATTAGGGGACAGCAGACTGTCTGCAGGTGCCTTCCAGGTAAATCAGCCTGTCCTGATGATGGAGGTACCACTTCAAACCCCTGAAGGGCCAACCCTTTGACTTCCTTTGGTCATTACCAGCCGTCCTGTTGTCTTGCCACGTGTGTTCCCCAGGAAACTGACCCCGCAGAAGAACTTTACTTTGGTTTTCTGTGGTCAGAACCCAAGTGCAGATTCCAGAAAGGCAGGATCACAACACACATCCTCATTGAAAGAATGTACAGGGTCTCGGGGAAGGTCTGTCTCCATTCCTTGAACCCAGTGTTTCCCAAATGACTGACCAGGGACCGCTTTTATTGTAGAACGTGTGAGATCAGGATCGAGGTCAGAAAATACACCTTCAGGTGGTTAATTTCAACCCATTCTTAAAATCGGCATAGGGAGGGTGAGAGGGTGGAGGGGCAGGGGAGAGGGGACAGCAGACAGGCCGAGCAGAGACCAGAGTCATCTGTCGATTTGTCAGGGCTTGGTTTGTGCCTTTCCTTACTCCTTGCTGATTTATTAATTAAAATTCGGGGGCACTTAATCCAGTTTTGTTTTTTCTTCTTGCCCTGGTGCACGTATATACGGTGTCTTTGGACCCCAAATATGAGCTCCTTTATTGGGAGCCCTTACTTGCATTTTACAGTTGGTCCTTACAAAGTGAGACTTAGCATAGTGGGCATACTATGTAAGCACGTATGGTTGGAATTACATGGGTTTCTGGTCTACCTCCAATGACGTAGGAGCATTGCCTTTGAAGAACCCTGTGGCTCACTCTGAGTTTGAGAGATTTATAATGTATAGATGAGAGTTCCAGAATGGAAACCAGTGCCAGACCCGGGTCAGAAGCCCTGGCTTTGTGCCCCAGCTCTGCCCCGTCTGTGTAAAGACCCAGAGCCTCTCTGTGCCTAGACTCTGCAGGGCCCACACCCTCCCAGTGTTGTTGGGAAGGGCAAGTGCGTGGTGTTTGGAAAGGGCTTTGTCAATACTTGGGATGAGCTGGGAACTACATGCTTTCCAGAGAGTGGCTCTGGAATTCCTCGCACAGGGAGAATGGCCTTTGAAATCATTCCTAAAAGAACTCAGGGTCAGCGAGGGTGTGGTCTCTGCTGTGGGCAGGATGTCAGAGGTGGGGCAGGCCCACTGGGAGAGAAGACGGCATTTGCCTTAACTTCAGAGAGAAAGGGGAGGAGAGAGGGGAGAGCGGCCAGGAGAGGAAGGGGCACTGGCTTCTCATCGGGAGGGGGAAGGCGCCTCCGGGTGGCATCAAGAAGATTCCAGAACAGGAATGTCTGCTCCCAGTACCGCCCGAGGCCCCGGTGAACACAGAGCAGAATGGGGGACGCGCCTGAGCCACCAGCAGTAGGTGACAGCGATGGAGTCGCATGCAGCCAGGGCTGAGCCAGGACTAGCAGGAGCCACGCCCGTGGCCTTGCTGACCACTGACCAGCACTGCTGACCTCTGACCAGCACCGCTGACCGCTCACCTGCACCGCGTGCTCACGCGCCAGGGACACCTTTGGGACCCATCTGCACTGTGGGTGATGAGGACCGTTCTCATTCCTGTTTCACAGGTGAAGGAGGTGAGAGAGGGACAGGGGACAGTCTCCCCGGAGCTTGGGGTCCCCGGACTCCAGAGTTCGCTCAGCTGATCGGTGAGCTGAATTACCACAGAAGACCAGGGATGGGTTTGTACCTCTGTCTGTGGTGGCCCCGGGGCTTGCACTGGTTTTCCTCTGATTTCACCCAGCACCGAACTTAATATGCCTGCAGGGTCACGGTTTCTTAGCTGATTTTATTTGTCCAGCAGGACGAATGTCATGGTAGGGACCGTGAGCCCAGAGGCCAGCTGTCCTTCCCAGCCCTGCTCCCGACGCCCTTTCTTGGTGCCGCATTGGGCATTACTGGGTGGATGGGTGTGAAGCAGGAAAGACGGCTCCCTTGTCTTAACGGGCTATGTGACCCGAGAAAGCATTCTTGCACTTGGTAGTGAGAATTGTGTTTTTTTTTTCTTTAAATTTTTTTAAAAGATTTTATTTATTTATTTGACAGAGAGAGATCACAAGTAGGCAGAGAGAGAGAAAGAGAGAGAGGGAGAGAGAGAGAGGAGGAAGCAGGCTCCCTGCCAAGCAGAGAGCCCGATGTGGGGCTCGATCCCAGGACCCTGAGATCATGACCTGAGCCGAAGGCAGAGGCTTAGCCCACTGAGCCACCCAGGCGCCTGAGAATCATGTTTTTATTTCATGTCTTGGTTTTCTGCAGCAGTGAGCAACAGAGGGAGGAGGCACAGTCTAGGGTTAGAACATGAATCCGTCTGGACGCTTCAAGATGGCAGCCTGCCATCTTGGAGAAGACCTAGAAACACACATTCCATCTTATCTTTAATCTTTGACTTGATGTTTGCGTTCTTCCGGCTTGCTGACCTTTGGCCTCCTTTACTCTTTCCAACGGAGTGAGAACCTTCTGAGGCTTTGACCACAGAACCTTTAATCCCATGTTGATGGTACACAGATGTGGAGAGCCAGACTTTTTTCCCCAGAGACCAAATTTGTGAACTCCTCCTCCTTACCCGTTCTGTCTCTGGATGTCCCCAGGGAAGGAAGATGACCTCTTGTCACCTGCTGCTTTGTTCCTGCTTGTCCCTTGCAGAAACAAAACATCTGTGCAGCTACAGAGAAACCCAATAGCATCTGACACCTAGAAGGGCCTCAAAACTTACACACTGACCACATGAACACACGATGTAGGAAGGTGTAGTCCAGATTTTACTGCAAGGAATTTTAACGGCAAGCGTGGCATATTTGTGAGAAAGGCGTTTATGGTCACTCCAACTTTATACGATACCGTACCAGCTTTAACCGTTCTCGGGCAGTCGTAAACAACTTTTCCTATTATCCATTTCTGTTCTTATTAATGTCAGCTAGTTATTAGACTGACTCCTGTCTAATTAGCCGAGTGCTATTCTTGGATAAAATTGGATGACTGTACTAGGAGCTGACTCATTATCAGAATAGGGAAATGTGGTGTCTATTTATGTTCCTGTTTGTGACTATGTTCCAGAATTTTCGTCTTCGATAAAACTATCTCAGTGTTTCAGAGGTACTCATTGAGGCCTGAGAATGTCATTCATGTTCGTTTGAGCAAATGCTGTCATCAGAGACCTCATGTGGGAGAAGCAGCATTGGATCCAGAATAAATAGTCTTCGGGTGAGCTCATAAGATGCCTCTGACATATGTCTCATGGGGAGACCTTTTCCCCAGCACTCGGGAGGACGGGCGGTGAGGAAGTAGAAAGTAGATCTTTCCCCCATCGCATCGTAACTGTGGTGTTTATCACTTTTATCTGCCACTTAATGGTCTCAAAGATAGAATTTGTGTCTCTTTTATTTTGACTTTTTCTATTTATGAGTGTTTTATTTTATTTCTGTTTTCATGTAATTAATACATGGTTTTCTCGTTGGCCCCGTGTTGTCTGAGAAGGGAGCACGGGTCAGCTCTCTTGGGTAGTTAGCAGCTCCGTTTTTCCGTCGGCGGAGTGGAGCCAATGTCTGCCCATGTCCCACACTGACACGGCTTGGGGCGTACAAATGGCAGACTTTTTAAAAAAGATTTATTCATTTATTTGAGAGAGAGAGCGCATGTGCCTGTGGGAGAGGGGCAGAGGGAGAGAGAGAGAATCTCAAGCAACCTCCCACTGAGCACAAAGCCCAACGTGGGGCTCCATCCCACGACCCTGAGATCACGACCTGAGCCAAAAACAAGAGTCAGACGTTCAATGCACTGTGCCACCCAGATGTCCGAGTGGCAGGCGTGTTAACAACTGTGTAGGAAATGCAAATTGTGACTGTAAGACAGCCATGTTTTTCTCTGTAGTTGCTGGGCGTGAATATTCACATTCTGGTGATAATCCCTTCCTGCGTTATCAGAAAAGAGGGCTGTGTCTCCAGAAAATGTATTCTGAGGTGTTGAAGTAGGACGTTTTCCAGAAAGTCTCCTCTGATCACTGGCCTGGCAGGTGCTGTGGTTTGAGGTCATGTTGGGCGACGCTCGTCCCAGACGGAGCACACACACTGCTGTTACCTTCATGTCCCAACAATACCAATCGAGGGAGGAGGGCAACACAGGACAAACCCCATACATCGTCCGTGGGCACCCGCCGACTCGTGCTCCTTCGGGGTCAGTGGCTTTCCTGCGTTTTCCCCAAATTCATACCGTGTCTCACATTTGTGTCTGTCTCTGTTTTCCAAAGCAAAACAACTTTGATTTCTAATCGCAAACTGAATACAAAATAATCGTAGAACCTTCAGACGGTGAAGACAAGCCTTAAGCAGAAAATTAGTAGGTCCTGAAATGTCACCACCCCAAGATAATACCTCCCCTGTTTGGGGGAACTTTCTGCTGGTCACACAGACAAATGGTCAGGCAGATAGACAGACACACACACCCCCCCTTTATAAATGGAAACTAAGCTATTGCACATGCATGTAATTTAAGAAGAAATGCTTGGACTGGTTTGGCAAAATATCAGCCCTTGGTGTATTCTAGAAATGCATTAGGGGCCCAGGACATGGTTTAGTGCCGGGAACAGGTGGATGCTTGCCTGTCCCGGGGGCCGCAGGCTGGCACGACTGGGACTAAGGAGCACACGTGCATTTCTGCCCTGGCCTTCCGCCCTGAGATGTGGTGGGGACTTTTTATTTATTATGTTGTTTAATGATCTCACAAGTAGGGCCTATTATTATTATTAATTATTATTATTATTACAATTATTATGCTATTTCAAAACCTGCTATGTTCACCCTACAATATATCCTGGATTCTGACACGTTTTTATAGAAGCAAGACCCATGTCACTCTCTTAATGGCTGTGTATTAATCCACTGCACACATGTCCTCACCTTTATTTAACAAAAGCCCTTAGGTTTGTTCCCGCACCTCAATGCTCTTGCGTATGTCTTAGGATGTGTTTCTCATAAGTATCCACGAAGCATCTAGCACGTTCCAGGGAAGGTGTCTGATCTCATGGAGCTCGTAGGTTGGTGGGGGAGACCGAGGACAAGGAGTTCAGAATGGAATTGCCAGTGGAGAGAAATGGAAAAAGTTTGAAGGAGAACAGCGGGGCTGGAGGGGCTTGAGCCAGGCTTGTCTGTGGCAGCCACTGTCCCAGGAGGTTTAAGCTGGGTCATGAAGGATGCTAAGGCGTCAGGGGAACAGCAGGAGAAAGTCATCCCGAAGCGAGGGGACAGTGCTCGGTCCTGGGTCGGGAAGAGTGTGGTGTGCGGGGACCGCAAGCCATCTGGGGCGCCCACGTGCCCAGCTCTGCTGGGAGCCCCTCTGACATGTGGTCTGCCTGGGACCCCTGGACCAGGGGCTTCAGCTTTCTTCACTGCGAAATAGGATGTAGGAAGCTGCTGAAGGTTTTACTTCGGAAGTGAATGACCTTCTCTCTCATTGAGGTTGATTTCAAGTTCACGGGACAACTACTGGGACTTGAATGGGAGGGAGGGGAGGGGAGGAGGGAGGAAGCCAGTGAGTGGTTTTGCAGCAGTTCAGGGAGGAGGTGGGTGCGGCTGGGACCAGAGAGTTGGCGGGCCCTGGAGGGACGGGGACAGATTCGGGAGATACTTAGCAGGTGAGATGAAGAAGCCACTGAAGGTTTGGGCAGGAACGGTGAGGGAGGGGAAGGGATGGAGACTCGAGTATTTCCGGTTTGTGCAGCTGTCGTGATGGTACCATTTAGACAGGAAGACGCGGAGAGAACAAGATTGGGAAGAAATGCGTCCTCCCAGTGTCCAGTTGTGTAGACACTGGAGAAGCTTGTGTGACATCTGAGTGGATGTGTCAAGTTGCCATTGGATCTGTGACTCTGGGGTTTAGGGGACTGTCATGCCTGGACACGTGCGTAGGAGACGAAAACTTATAGAAGACATTTAGAGCCAAAGGAAGAGTGGGGCTGCCCTAGGGGACGGGTGTGGGAGGAAGTCGGAGGGACCAAGGCTGCAGACACTCTAGCATTTAGTAGTTGTGGGCCAAGGATGACCTGGGAGAAAGGAGAGGGAGTCGCCGGAGAGAGAAGGAAAGTCAGCAGCTGGTTGTGTCTGAGAGAGAGGACATTGGGCCCAGGGAGGAGAGCCAGCCTGTTGCATGCTGGGAAGTGGTCAGGACAGAACGACAGGGACTGCCTCTCCAACGTAGAGCCCCGTGACGTGGTCTCGACCCCGGGACAGCTGCGGTGGTGCAGGGAGCACAAAACCAGGGGGGGCAGTCTTCTCAGCCACGTTGCAGTAACTGGAGACATTCCAGAACTGCTTCTTAGCACGGTGCGAACCGTGGGGCGAGGATGGGACAGTGATGCCTGTGAAGGGAAGGGCTCTTTCTTTTTTTGTTTTTTTAATAGTTTCAGTTTTTTTTTTTTTAAGATTTTTTATTTATTTATTTGACAGATAGAGATCACAAGTAGGGAGAGAGGCAGGCAGAGAGAGAGAGAGGAGGAAGCAGGCTCCCTGCCAGGCAGAGAGTCCGATGCGGGGCTCGATCCCAGGACGCTGGGATCATGACCTGAGCGAAAGGCAGAGGCTTTAACCCACTGAGCCACCCAGGCGCCCCAAGGAAGGGCTCTTTCTTAAGTGTGATTGTGTCCCTCTCGTTCTTCGATGCCAGCGAGAAGGTGCTTGTGGGCAGATTCAGCAGAAGCTGTGGTTTCGGAAAACGATGGCATGGTGTTCACAGGGACTCTGGGAGGGCAGCTGCTGGGACCCCTTGGCCAGAAGGGTGCAGCTTCGTGGTGAGAATGTGGGCATCCGGGTTTCGGGGGGTGCAGGGGAAGACCCAGCCCTGGCTGCACCCGTGGGACTGGATGGCAGGGTGACCCACACTGCAGGACCTGTTGGTGTCCTTTGGCCGTGTGAGGCGTTCCATCAATGTCACCATTGCGCAGCTCCTGGTCTACATGTCCCATGTCCAGGTGGGCTCCGCTCTGCTCAGGTGTCAGGGGCTGGGCTCTTAGCTGCAGGCTTTGGGATAGACTTTGCTCCTAGGTTCCCCAAGCTGTCAGGAGAATCTCCTTCCTGGGTATTGGAGGACTGAGGTCCCTGTCTGCTTGCTGGCTGTCAGCTGGGTCCCTCCTCCCATGGCCATCTCCATCTCCGAAGCCACCATTCGTACTCTGGGCCCTTGTCACTTCTCATTCTGTCCAGCTTCCTTTCCCGGGGCTGCTTTCAAGGGCTCCCATGACTGCACTTCCCCCATCCCCCCGCCCTTCTGCCAGAGAGCCCAGGACGATGACCCTGGTCAAGCGCAGGCCATCGTCACTTGAATCACACCTGCAAAGCCCACGTTGCCCTGCTGAGGTAGGGTAACCAAAGGACTCCGTACAAACCTGCTTTTTGGTCCTCTTCCTGCTTCTGTTCTTGCTGGGCCAGGCACGGCCCAGAATGCAAACAGTGTCTGTCCGCCTTGTAAGGGAGAAGGAGTTGGTGATCACCTGTAAGGAGGGACAAGGGAGAATGACCAGGTGACACCGTCATGTGGGCATTCCAGACTACCCGCACTGGACACTAGACGTCTCTGTGCCTGGGACCCCTCCCTGCCCACCTCCAAGGAATAACACCCGGACCCTTGTCTTTGTTCTGACCTGTTCCTGGATGCCTGAGGGGACACAGACACCCAGCCACCATCCTCAATGAAAAACCCAAGATCCCCTCACCAGGAAGAACCTATGAGACACGCTGTCTATACCTGTGCTCTCTCACCTCCGGCCGGCTCCTGTTTGGTTTCCATCCTGAGCCTAGCCAGGGACCCTCTCATCTGGTCCCGGGGAACCCCCTCTGGGTCTTGGGGCCTAGCCTGCCTGTGTCACTGTTGGGTAACACATTCACAGAGGCTGTGTCTTCTCAAGGCCTGTAATTCTGCCCACTCCAGGGGGTAGACACACAGAGGAGCCAAGAGCCTGGAGGTCTAGGGGTCATCTTCATGGATGTTGAGGTCACTGAGAATGGGGACAGGTGGATCTGGGGTGACTCCCACCCAGGTCTTCAGCTGTCCAGCCAAGGAGGGATGGAAGGGGACCCTGGAGGAGGTGGTGTGAGCCTTGGAGGGCAGGGTGCGGTGCTGGGAGGCAGGACAAAGTTGACCCCAACCAGCCCCAGGCATGCTCAGCGCAGGAGCGAATGATTCCTCTAGGCAGGGAATTGATACCTGTCATTTCCCCTACATTGTGTGTTCCTCAATGTAGTGTAAGCGTTTTCTTAAAGAGGTCTGACAATTTTCTTGTTAGATCTGCATGTTGATATTATGCTCTCTATTGAAGAACATAAATGGCAGCTTTCTGCCCGTGTACTCGTAACGGCTGATAGTTTCCCGTAAACGCGTTCTTGACTTCGTGCTTTACACCGCCAGCCTCCTCACTGAGTGCTCTTAGGATTTGTGATTGTTTTCTGTGGTTTTGAGTGCATTTTCCAGGCATGTGGTATCATCGGTGATAAATATCAATATGGATTTTTTTTCCCCTTTAAGAATAGCTTTTTCTTTTATTTTGCTTGGCTTAATTTTCCTTTTTTTTTAAATTAATGATTTTATTTATTCATTTGTCAGAGAGCTGGAGAGCACAAGCAGAGAGAACAGAAGGCAGGGGGGAAGCAGGCTCTCCTGCTGAGCAAGGAGGCTGATGAGGGGCTCAATCCCAGGACCCTAGGATCATGACCTGAGCTGAAGGCAGACGCTTAACCCATTGAGCCACCCAGGTGTCCCTGACTTAATTTTTCTTTAGGGAGAGTTTTGACTTTCCCTAAAGGATCTTTTGTGCATGGCTCAAGATGATTATGATGGTTTTCTTCTTCATTCTGTTAATAGGGTGAATCATAAATTAGTAAGTATTTTAATATTTTTGTCTTTACTCCTAGAGCCATTCCACTTTGTCATAATGCTGAAATTTATTTTGTGTAGATTTTTAGAAATTTTATGTAATTGCTGTCTTTGATACATTCCTGGACTGCTATTCTTCTGGAACATACCTCCTTGTGTGTGTTCGGGAACATGTTAAGTAGTATATACGTGCATATAGTGTTGTTGAATATGGGAGACAGTTTATATATGAAACCACCCAGGTGGCCTGATTTCCTACTCTCGCTTTTTTTCCTTTTTTTTTTTTTTAAACCCCTTTATTTAAGTGCACCTGGGTGGCTCAGTCAGTTAAGTGTCTGCCATTGGCTCAAGTCCTGATCCCAGGGTCCTGAAATCAAGCCTTGCATTGGTCTCCCTGCTCAGCAGGGAGCATGCTTCTCCCTCTCCCTCTGCCTGCTGCTCCCCCTGCTTGTGCTCACTCTCCCTGTCAAATAAATAAATAAATACCTTAAAAAAAAAAAAGACTGGGCGCCTGGGTGGCTCAATGGGTTAAGCCCCTGCCTTCGGCTCAGGTCATGATCTCAGGGTCCTGGGATCGAGTCCCGCATCCGGCTCTCTGCTCAGCAGGGAGCCTGCTTCCCTCTCTCTCTCTCTGCCTGCCTCTCTGTCTACTTGTGATCTCTCTCTGTCAAATAAAAAAAAAAAAAAGACTATTTATTTATTTGTTAAAGAGAGAGAGAGAGAGCGAGTGCGCGCGTATGGGATCAAGGTAAGGTGCAGAGGGAAAGAGAGAAGCAGACTCCCTGCTGAGTGGTGGTTGGTCCCCAGACTCTGGGATCATGACCTGAACCAAAGGCCGACACTTAACTGACTGAGCCACCCTGGTGTCCCCCACTGTACCTTTATTGATAAATGTTAAACATGTACGTGTATATACACACACACACACAGCACACACGCACCCCTGCACACGTGTTTCTGGAAACTACCAAAAACAACGTAACAATCACTTACTTACTGCTCACCCCAGATGAAGAAGTGCTAACGTTTTGTGCATTTTTTTTTTTTTTTTTAAGGAGCCTCCATGCCCCCATGGAGCCCAATGCATGGCTTGAACTCACAACCCTGAGATCAAGACCTGAGCTGAGTTCAAGAGTCAGATGCTTAACCACTAAGCCACCCACATGCCCCTCTTTAGATTTTTTAAAATAAGGAAAAATAGGCTTTCACCTTTTGTAGGTAGACACTCAGTGTTGTCTGCCGTAATAAGTCTTACTTTTGAATTCATATGTCTCTTACTTAATTTTTCTTGGTTGCCTTCTTTTGCTAAGATCTCTGCTGGTTAAGTACTGGTGATAGACATATTCTGCTCTTCTTCCTAATAAAAAAGCTAGTAATATTTTGGCATCAAGTTCGTAGTCCAGGTTGAGAGTTTCCTTCTGCTGCTGGTTAGCCAGCTGCCCCTCCCCATCTCCTCTGATCACCAGTCCTTTTCTTTAGGGATAGCTTTTCCAGAGTCCACTTTCGTATTTATGGTTTCCTAGGAACATCTCCCCCCACCAAGATTTTCAAATTTATTAACACAGGTATACGGTATTATATATTTAAATTTCCTGTGTTTATTTACCTATTTCTAATTTGATCATTTATAGTTTCTGCTCATAGTTCCTGGATTATCATTTTTGATGATTGGTTTTTATAAAGGTTTCTCCCCCCCCCCCCGAAACATGCTATGGAATTCTGCCTGTTGCCATCACTTCAGTAAGGAACAGACTCACTTAGGCGGAAACGGCAGGAGCCTGCCGGGTGGTGAGTGTGAGCGAGCTGTGGTCCACACAGTGTTCGTGTGATTTAAATTTCTTTTCTTGGGGTGCCTGGGTGGCTCAGTGGGTGAAAGCCTCTGCCTTCGGCTCAGGTCATGATCTCAGGGTCCTGGGATCAAGCCCTGCCTCGGGCTCTCTGCTTATCAGGGAACCTGCTTCCTCCTCTCTCTCTGCCTGCCTCTCTGCCTACTTGTGATCTCTGTCAAATAAATAAATAAAATCTTTAAAATAAATAAATAAATAAATAAATTTCTTTTCTCCTTAGCAGTACTGTTTGGCAGGCCTGTACCCATTTCCCCTCAGGTGAGATGCTACATCACTGTTTCCTAAACAGGGTCCTGTGTTTGTAATGGCGACATGTTAGATAGGAAGCCAAGACCCATAGTAAGAGTTTCATCACCAAAAATAATGACATTTTTAGAGTTTTTCTCATGCTAATCCCCAAGACTGCCCACTGCTTTGGAGTTCATTGTTTGGTCTAAACGAGCACCTTTGAGTAAACCTCCTGCGTGAGGCCGAACATGAGAGGGCAGGCAGTGGGAGGTAACACAGACTGCTTTACAAGGCGTGATCATGGAGTGGAAGTGAGGGCGACCGCCGGGAATGGCGATCGAGTTGTTCCTCAGCTGCCCTTGGACCTCAGTCAAAGGGAGCTATTTTCATCTCGATGCCTCCCGCCTGTCTGCCTTTCCTGGGCAGGAAAGGCTTTCAGGTAGACCAGGAAAAAGCCCAGACAGGTTTTAACAACCCATAGCACCGCCTCTCTTAACTTTATTGAAAGAAGCTGTAAGAGCCAATGGCAGTCGTGCGGAATATGAGCACTTTCCGCCCAAGTGTTGGTCCAGGGAAAGGCGGCCGCAGGTGGCCAGTGACGCCGAACATCCTGGTTTCACTTTCCCACAAAGTGGTTCGGGGGCTCTGGGATCGAGAAGCGCATCTGTCCATCGGGGAACTTTACTGGGCGGATGAAAGGGTGTGGTGGCTTCTCTGGCAGATTCCATGCTGGGAAGCCACTTATGGCCTGCTGGGTGCAGAAATGCACCAGAGTGAGGTGCTGGGAGTGGAGCAGCTGCCTTCCCAGGAGCGGGGTGGGGAGGGGGTCGCGCTCGGCATGGTCACCGGTGAGCTGCGATCCAGTGGGGTCAGGTCTCCCCATGTTTGTTCAATGGAATCAGAAAATCTGCATTTTTACATATAATCTCATAATCATTTTCACTGGACAATTATTTTTAAGCAAAAAGGAAAATGAAACACTGTAACTAATACCTTACATTCTCAGACACGTCTGCAGGGTTCTTGGGCTGACGGCCTGGGCATCAGGCAAGGTGTGCTCTGGCTGTCCTGGAGCATAGTTGTCCAAAGAGGGTGTGTGCCAGTTACTCCTCCCCTGACCCCTAGACACCTTTGGCACAAGAGGTGCTGCTCCCTTCTTTGTCCCCTTTGCAAAGAGCAAACTGTTCAGCATCCGGGCAGGTAACCCACAACTCCAGGAAGAGAGAGACCAGGGGGTGTGGGCATCCCCAGAGGTCAGCTCAGGGCCAGGCCCCTGACCGGCTCAAGGTAGACTTGCAGAAATACAAACCTTTGTCCTTTGCTGCTTTAACCCCCTGCTTTTCTTCCTTCATACCCTGCCCCCTTATTTAGGGGCTCAGACTTTAGTTTTGGTTCTAAACACATCCTCCCCCCAACTTACCCTCCCCCCACTGCCCCATTTAAAATCTTGAAAAGATCACGAACAAGATGTAGCCTCTTGTTAAGTCCGTATCTTACTGTTTCTAAAAGGATTTCTCCCAAGCCACATAGTAAATCGCGTGATAATGGACTGACGTTCCTGTTAGGAGGGGTTCACGAAGGTACAGTGGGGAGATGCGCGACGCTTGGCCTCCTGTGCCGTGGAGTGCTTCTTCAGAGTTCCAAGGCCATCAAGGGCACCTTTAGTTCAAAAGCTGGAACAAGAACTAAACACATATGCCCGAGGCAGTGTGTCCTGTAGCCACAGTGTTTTTGTCCACCGTCTCAGGGTGGGATGAGGTGGGCAGAAATCTGACAAGTGAGTTCCGGGAAGGCCTCCCGAGGAGGGCACTGTCCGCATCCCCAGGCTGCGGAAATGTGTGAATGCAGAGGACCCTCTGAGACAAATGCCTCTCCTTCCGCCAACCCCACCACATCCGGGTGGACAAGGCTCATCCCAGCCCCTGAGAGTCCTCATTCAGCCCCTCTAGATCCCTCTAGAGCAGGGCTAGAAAACACGCATTCTTAGAAGGACCAGCACAATCACAAGCATGAGCCAAGTACATGGTTGGAGGCCCCCACGAGTCAAGTGGGTTGACCACGGAAACACTCCTGGGAAGGAGGCTGGCTGTGGAGGGCACTGTGCCCCCCCGGGGTCTGGTATCTGTCTCCCTCTCCCAGGTGGCAGCTGACCCATGGAATAAGGGCCCAGTTGCTTTGGAACTTCCTACATCCAAAGGAACCCTGAAATATTTATTTTTATGTGAAATCTTCCAATTCTTTAAATCTCATAACTAATAAGGAGAAAAAAAGATTTAACACTGTGTGAGCCGAATGAAGCCTGGTAGGTTGGATCTGGCCTATAGGTTACCAGGTTGCAATTTTTGCTCAATCTGGAAGTAGGGATTCTGGAATAGGGGGTGTGTGGGAAGCCAGAACATGGTTTCTCGGTGTCACTTCCTGCCACTGGGCAGAAAGCTGGGCCAGGAAGGCCTACTCGTTTCACTGGGGCACCTGCTCTGTTTCCTCCTTATTCTGGGGCGTCCACTCACTGGATGGCAGTGTGGTCAAGAATGGTACTGCATGATTTAAATTGTTAGTTTTTTTTGTTAGTTTTGTTTTGTTTTTTGTTTTTTTTTTTGCTTTAATATGGCTGGTTCTGTGCAGTTAGTAAAAATTAAATGAGTTTAGTTGTGTTTCTAATTATCTTAGCTCTCTAATTTCCTTTACATAATTTAAAAACAGCTAACCTGCCCGGCTTTCCCAGAATGTTTATATTATTAAACATCTATTTTACTATTTGCCTGTCTTCGGCCAAACTGCAGAGACTTTGGAAAAATGTTATTCTGTTTTTCTTACGAAGGATAAATTAGTCCAGTGGTAACTCTGAAATTGGAAACCTCTACCCTTTTTTATCACACCAGCTGCTCCCTGGGTCTTCTTACCAAGGTAGGCACGTGACTCAGAATTCAGAATATCTGCAGTGTTTCGGGTGTCAAGGGAGATGTCTGTGGACAGAGCTCGGAGGAAGCCCTCAGGCCCAGTGGCTCCTGTGTGGGTGGGGGATGGCCTGGAAGGAAGACTGTAGGTTTCCTTTACTCATTAAAAATGAATGTCCTAGAGATATATGGGGGTTTTAATAATAAGTACCTAGCAGCAGCTTCTAGAACCTTCCAAGGCACTTCTCTTGCCCTGTCTCCCCAACCCAGGACTCCTCACCTAAACTTGGGATTATAATGAACAATGTAATGAGGTGGGAGCCCTGGGAAAGAGCAAACCCAGAGGGTCCCCGTGAACAGGATGCTCTGGGTACTCTCCTGCGTAGGGAATATGATAGTCGCACGTCATATTCCATGTCATTGAGAAACTCCGTTTGTCAAATGCAGCAGAATCAGAAAGTTGTCCCAAAGGGCAATGGATCGGCTCAGCCCATGTGACTGAATAGCCAAAGGGGGGTAGCCCTTTGGCTGACAATGTGTGTGAGCCAAGAGAAGAGTCAGGATACCTTCCAAAGAGACCCTTGATGTCCCCATAGCACTTGGGTGGGATAGAACTCAACCACATCTGAAGAGAAAGGAATAGCAAAAGAATGAAATGACTTGGTTCCATAAAAGGTGAGAGTGGTGTGGGGAGGTTTCAGAAGACTTGTGTAGTTCTGAAAGAAGGTGTTGCTGAGAAGACATCTCAGAAATGTGCAGGTAAGATGGACTTCATGTAGCGAGGCTGGAAGCTGAGACAAGGTGGCAGGAGAAGATGAAGTTAGGGAAGGCAAGAATTCAAAGAGCTATATTTGGAACCCATATGTTTTTAGAAATGAAAATTATAGAAGCAGTAAGTGTTATTGTAGGCACTTTTTTTAAACAAAAAAGACACATTGTAACAAATGAGTATGTAGAAAAAAAATTAGAATGTTATTAAACTCTTCTCCCATGGTGGGGATAAAGGGAATTAGGCTCAGATGGGTTTATATGACGTTTTCCTCTCATTGCTAAAAGAGTATTCAATTTCACTGGCTATGAAAATAAATAGAAAGGAAATAGAAATAAGATGTAGGTAAAAATAAAGTGTTGTCAGTGAATTTTATGAAGCGAACATAACCTCAAGCCAAAATCTAAAAAGATAGTAAAAGAAATTATGGAGAGAAACTTCATCCAGAAAAATAACTCTAAAAATCTCCAATAAAATACTAACAAGTTAAATGGAATAACATAACACATTAATAAACAAAATTTCTTTTAAAAAACCTTCCAGAACTGTATGGCATTGAATGATGAGTTATGAAGGGAGACTCCTTGGTGCATGTTAACAATAGTTTGGATGGAACCCCATTTGCATTTCTGATTTAGAGAAATAAAAGCAGTGAGTTAGGAGTAGAATGGCACTTCCCCACGTTGTAGATGCCTTACAGTATCTCTCTGAGTCCAGTAGTCACCTTACATGTAATGGCAAAACAGAAGGAACCCCGAGATGAAGGGTGCCAATTCTCTGATCCTTGACTTAGCGATACACTTGTAAGTGAGGCCGGTATAGCTTTGATGCCATGAGCTGCTGTTTGTCCAGAATCACTTAACAAGGGTCAGTCAAGCCTGACTTTTTATTATGCTGTATATTCTTCCGTGTCTATAAATGGTTTTGTTTAGGGGATACAGTGTAATCTGGTTGACCTTGTAGTTCCCACCTGGGCAGGGTCGAGCACACTTGTGCAGGTGTGAAGGTGTGTCTCACACCTGCGGAACTCTGTGTTTTGCCCGGTGCACAGTGCATGCCGAGGATTCTCTGAGCCTGTGAGCATCCTCTGACCTTTGTGATGAGGTTAAAAACAATTAAGAACCTTTATCAGCCAATGCAATAAGATAAGAAAAACATCACAACTAACTATTGGAAAAGGGTGACAATGGATCATGTTAAGGGATTATTAATGTTTTCACCACACAGAAGTATAAAGAAGGATGCTGTGAAACAGCCAGTAATTCACTGTTCTCAGATATCCTCTTTCATGTTAAAGGACGATAAAAGAAATACATACACAGAGTTAGAATAACCAAATATGTATAGTCTGGTGCCAAATAAGAAACGGAAGCCAATTCCCCTTCAGGCTGCCTACTCACATGTCATACATTTTAATACCATTCTTTAAATTTCTTCCAGAAATGTGTATATGTGTGTTCTTTTTTTATTTACACAAGGAAAATCCTTATTGAGAGATGACATGATTTTCTTCCAGAGGGTCAGAGAAACTCAGGCAGGTGCAGTAAAAACACGACGGTCATGTTGTCCAATTATAGCGGCACTTGCTCTGTGAATAGCATAGGGACAAGATCCAACTCTCAAATAACAAACTTAAAAATGGGAAGAATTTAATAAAGTTGCTCAAAATTGGAGGAACCATTTAACAAAACTGAAATCTATCAGCCATACATGAAGACAGAGAAGGCCACTTGCACAAAATTGTGAAAGGCTCTATATTACATAGTGTAATTATCCAGGTTTCGTCTATTACTCTGACTTTTCAATTAGAATAGCAGAGTTTCTCATAAGGGTAGCATGACAAAGTGATTTGGAAGGTCACTAAGGAAAATAAAAGCCTACATGGGAGAAGGCAAATATTAAAGGAAGAATAAGGATGACGACGAACTGCCCTGTAACATGTTAAAACACAGTATAAAAAAATAAGTAAAATACTACAGTATAGGGATGCCTGAGTGGCTTAGTGGGTTGAAGCCCCTGCCTTCGGCTCAGGTCATGATCCCAGCGTCCTGGGATCAAGCCCCGCATCAGGCTCTCTGCTCAGCAGGGAGCCTGCTTCCCCCTCTCTCTCTGCCTGCCTCTCTGCCTACTTGTGATCTGTCTGTCAAATAAATAAATAAAATCTTTTAAAAAAATAAATACTGCAGTATAGGCTCAAGGATAAGTATTTCGATAGAAAAAAAAAAAAAACCAGCCTGGTAATCATGTGTATGTGTGTTTATATGAAAGAACACCTTAATTTATTTGTTATTTTAAAAAGATTTTGTTTATTTATGAGAGAGAAAACGAGAGAGAGAGAGAACAAGTGGGGGAGGGCAGAGGGAGAGGGAGAAGCAGACTCCCCACTCAGCTCAGTGGGGAACCCAATGCAGGGCTTGATCCCAGGACCCTAGAATTGTGACCTGAGCGGAGGCAGGAGCATAATGGACTAAATCACCCAGGCAACCCTATTTATTAATTTTTAAAATGTAAATTTTATTTAGTTAACATACAGTGCAATATTGGCTTCTGGAGTAGAATTTAGTGATTCATTGCTTACATACAACACCCAGTGCTCATCACTGCAAGTGCCCTCCGGAATGCCCATCCCCCATCTAGCCCATCCCCCACCCATCTCCCTCCAGCAGCCCTCAGTTTGTTTCCCATATGTTCATTTGTTTTCTGTCTTAGATTGCGCATATGACTGAGGTCGTATGATATTTGTCTTTCTCTGATTATTTTGCTTAGTATAACATTGTCTAGCTCCACCTACATTGTTTCAGATGTTGAGATGTTATGCTTTTTGATGGCTGAGTAGTACTCCATTGTACGTATATACATCTTCTTTAGCCATTCCTCAGTTGGTGGATATTTGGGCTCTCTCCGTAGTCTGGCTAATGTTGATAATGCTGCTATAAACACTGGGATGCATGTGCCCCTTCAAATCTGTATTTTTCTATCCTTTGGGTAAGTACCTAGAAGTGCTATTGCTGGGTCATACGGTAGCTCTACTTTCAGCTTCTTGAGGAACCTCCATACTGTTTCCCACTGTAGCTGCTCCAGGTTGCATTCCCACCAATAGTGCAAAGGGCTCCCCATTTTCTGAAACTTGATCACCATCTATTGTTTCCTGTGTTGTTGATTTTAGCCATCCTGACTGGTATGGGGTGGTATCTTATTGTGGTTTAGATTTGTATTTCCCTGATGCCTGGTGATGTTGAGCATGTTTCCATGTGTCTGTTGGCCATCTGGGTGTCTTCTGTGGAAAAGGATGTAAAACAATGCCTTTGAAATGTCAATACCTCTGATAACTTACAGATAAAAATTACATTTCTGAATATTTATTTATTTTTATTTTTTAAAGGGTTTTATTTATTTGACACAGAGAGGGAGATAACAAGTAGGCAGAGCAGCAGCCAGAGGGAGAGGGAGAAGCAGGCTCTCTGCTGAGCAGGGAGCCTGATGTTGGGCTGAATCCCAGGACCCTGGGATCATGACTTGAGCCCTAGGCAGTGGCTTAACCCATTGAACTACCAGGTGCCCTACATTTCTGAATATTTAAAACACCATATCCAAAATTAAAAAAAAAAAAAAAAAGATTTGCTGTCCTGTGGCACCATTTTCCAAACATCTAATGAGATATATAATGTGATTTTAACAAGTAATTGCAGGCCAATATAGAATAGACCATATAGAAAAATGAAACAGGACATTAACAGACAAGTCACAAAACAATTTATAATAAAATTTGAAAAATACTGTCATCCTCCTGTAAAGTCAAAGGTACCATTTTCTTTAATTGTGTTGTGTTAGTCACCATACAGTACATCATTAGTTTTTGATGCAGTGTCCAAGATTCATTGTTCACTTGTAACAACCGGTGCTCCATGCAATCCGTGCCCTCCTTAATACCCACCACCAGGCTCACCCATCTCCCACCCCCCTCCCCTCCAAAACCCTCAGTTTGTTTCTAGGAGTGCACAGTCTCTCATGGTTTGTCTCCCCCTCCAATTTTCTTCCCTTCCTTTTCCCTTCCTTCTCCCTTCCTTCTCCTCATGTCCTCCATGCTATTCTTTATGTTCCACAAGTAAGTGAAACCATATGACAATTGACTCTCTCTGCTTGACTTATTTCACTCAGCATAATCTCTTCCAGTCCCTTCCATGTTGATATAAAAGTTGGCTATTCATCCTTTCTGATGGCTGAGTAATATTCCATTGTGTATGTGGACCACATCTTCTTTATCCATTCATCTGTCGAAGGACAGCTCTGCTCTTTCCACAGTTTGGCAATTGTGGCCATGGCTGCTATGAACATTGGGATACAGATGGCTCTTCTTTTCACTACATCTGTATCTTTGGGGTTAATACCTAGTAGTGCAGTTGTAGGGTCATAGGGAATCTCTATTTTTAATTTCTTAAGGAATCTCAACACTGTTTTCCAAAGTGGCTGCACCAACTTGCATTCCCACCAACAGTGTAAGAAGGTTCCCCTTTCTCCACGTCCTCTCCAACACACGTTGTTTACTGTCTTGACGATTTTGGCCATTCTAACTGCTGTAAGGTGGTATCTCAATGTGGTTTTGATTTGACTCTCCCTGATGGCTAATGATGTTGAACATTTCTTCATGCATCTGCTAGCTATTTGTGTGTCTTCTTTGTAGAAATGTCTGTTCATGTTTTCTGCCTATTTTTGGACTTGGTTATTTGTTTTTTGGGTGTTGAGTTTGAGAAGTTCTTTATAGATCTTGGATACCAACCCTTTGTCTGTACTATCATTTGCAAATATCTTCTCCCATTCTGTGGGTTGTCTTTTTGTTTTGTAGACTGTTTCCTTTGCTGTGCAAAAGTTTTTTTATCTTGATGAAGTCCCAAAAGTTCATTTTCACTTTTGTTTCCTTTGCCTTTGTAGACATGTCTTGAAAGAAGTTGTTGTGGCTGATGTCAAGGAGGTTACTGTGTATGTTCTCCTCTAGGATTTTGATGGATTTCTGTCTCACATTGAGGTCTTTCATCCATTTAGAGTTTATCTTTTGTGTATGGTGTGAGAGAATGGATGAGTTTCATTCTTCTGTGTATAGCTGTCTAATTTTCCCAGAAGCATTTGTTGAAGACACTGTCTTTTTTCAACTGGTTATTATTTCCTGATTTGTCAAAGATTATTTGACCATAGAGTCGCGGGTCCATATCTGGACTCTCTACTCTGTTCCACTGTCTATATGTCTGTTTTTATGCCAGTACCATGCTGTCTTGGTGATGATAACTTTGTACTTATAGCTCAAAATCAGGCAACTTGATGCCCCCAGGTTTGTTATTCTTTTTCAACATTTCCCTGGTGATTTGGAGTCTTTTCTGGTTCCATACAAATTTTGGATTGTTGGTTCCAACACTTTGAAAAATGTCAATGGTATTTTGAATGGGGTGGCGTTGAGAGTATAGATTGCTCTAGGCACTATGGGCTTTTTTAAAAAAATATTTTATTTATTTATTTGACAGAGATCACAAGTAGATAGAGAGGCAGGCAGAGAGAGAGAGAGAGAGGAAAGCAGGCTCCCTGCTGAGCAGAGAGCCTGAGGTGGGACTCAATCCCAGGACCCTGAGATCGTGACCTGAGCCAAAGGCAGCGGCTTAACCCACTGAGCAACCCAGGCGCCCCCAGTATGGACATTTTAACAATGTTTATTCTTCCAATCCATGAGCATGGAATGGTCTTCCATCTTTTTGTGTCTTCAGTTTCTTTCATGAGTGTTCTGTAGTTCCTCGAGTACAGATCCTTTACCTCTTTGGTTAGATTTATTCCCTGGTATCTTATGGTTCTTGATGCTATAGTGAATGGAATCGATTCTCTCATTTCCCTTTCTGTATTTTCATTGTTAGTGTATAAGAAAGCCGCTGATTTCTGTACATTAACTTTGTATCCTGCCACATTACTGAATTGCTGTATGAGTTCTAATAATTTGGGGGTGGATTCTTTTGGGGTTTCCATACAATATCATGTCATCTGCAGGGAGAGAGAGTTTGACTTCTTCCTTGCCAATTTGTAAACCTGTTATTTCTTTTTGTTGTCTGATTGCTGTTGCTAGGACTTCTAGTACCATGTTGAACAATAGTGGCAAAAGTGGGCATCCTTGTCGTGTTCTTGTTCTAAGGGAAAGGCTGTGAGCTTTTTCCCACTGAGAATGATATTCACTGTGGATTTTTCATAGATGGATTTTATGAAATTGAGGAATGTTCTGTCTGTCCCTGTACTCTGGAGAGTTTTCATCAGGAACGGATGCTGTATTCTGTCAAATGCTTTTTCTGCATCAAGTGAGAGGACCATGTGGTTCTTCTGTCTTGTCTTATTGATTTGTTCTATTACACTGATTGATTTGTGAATGTTGAACCACCCTTGCAACCCAGGAATAAATCCCACCTGGTCATGGTGGATAATCTTTTTAATGTGCTGCTGGATCCTGTTTATTAGGATCTTGTTGAGAATCTTGGCATCCATATTCATCAGAGATATTTGTCTGAAATTCTCCTTTTTGATCAGGTCTTTGCCTGGTTTGGGGATCAGGGTAATGCTGGCTTCATAGAAGGAGGCTGGAAGTTTTCCTTCTGTTTCTACTTTTTGAAACAGCTTCAGGAAAATAGGTATTATTTCTTTTTTGAAAGTTTGGTAGAATTCTCCAGAAAATCCTTCAGGTACTGGACTCTGGTTTTTTGGGCGGTTTTGGTCATTGCTTCAATGTCATTATTAGATATTGGTCTGTTCAGGTTGTCAGTGTCTTCCTGTTTCAGTCTTGCAAGTTTATAGGTTTCCAGGAATGCATCCATTTCTTCCAGGTTGCTTAACTTACTGGCATATAACTGTTGATAATAATTTCTGATAATTGTTTCTAATTCCTTGGTGTTAGTCTTGATCTCCCCCCTTTCATTCATAATTTTATTAATTTGGGTCCTTTCTCTTTTCTTTTGGATAAGTCTGACCAGTGGTTTATCGATCTTATAAAATCCTTCAAAGAACCAGCTTCTGTTTTCTTTGATGTATTCTACTGTGTATCTAGTTTCTAATTCATTGATCTCTGCTCTAATCTTAATTCTTTCCCTTCTCGTGCATGAGTTAGGTTTAATTTCTTGTTGATTCTCCAATTCTTTAAGGTGTAAAGAGAGTTTGTGTATTTGGGATTTTCAGTTTTTTTTGAGTGAGGCTTGGATGGCTACGTATTTCCCCCTTCAGACAGCCATTGCCATATCCCATAGGTTTGGGATCAATGTGTCTTTGTTCTTAGTTGATTTCCATGAATTGATTAAGTTCTTCTTTGATTTCCTGATTGACCCAAACATTCTTGAGCAGTTTTGTGTTTAGCTTGCAGGTGTTTGAATTCCTATCAATCTTTTTCTTGTGGTTGAGTTCTAGTGTCCAAACACTGTGGTCTGAGAATATGCCAGGAATAATCTCAGTCTTTTGGTATGGGTTGAGCCCTGATTTGTGACACAGTATATGGTCGGTTCTGGAGAATGTTCTGTGTGCACTCAAGAAGAATGAGTAGTCTGTTGTTTTAGGGTGGAATGTTCTGTGTATATCTATGAGGTCCACCTGGTTCAGAGTGTCATTCAAAGCTCTTGTTTCTTTTTTGATTTTCTGCTTGGATGATCTGTCTGTTGCTGAGAGTGGCATGTTAAGTTCCCCTACAATTAATGCATTCTTATCAATGTCTCTAATTTGGTTAACAGTTGGCTTATGCTCCCATGTTGGGGGCATAGATATGTGCAATTGTTACATCTTCTTGGTGGATAGACCCTTTGTCAATGATACAGTGTCCTTCTGTATCTCTGACTATAGTCTTTAGCTTAAAATCTAATTTGACTGGTATGAGAATTGCTACCCCAGCTTTCTTTTACAGTCTGTTGGCATGAAAGATGGTTCTTCATCCCTTCACTTTCAGTCTGGATGTATCAAAATGAGTCTCTTGTGGACAGCATATGGATGGGTCCTGTCTTTTTATCCAGTCTGTAACACTGTGCCATTTTATGGGAGCATTTAGGCCATTTGCGTTGAGAATGATTATTGAACGATACGATTTTGTCATCATGTTGCCGATGAGGTCCTTGATTCTACAGATTGTATATTTCTGTTCTGTATCACTCTTGTGGTCTTTCTCCTTTTATAGAACCCCTCTCCCCTCAATATTTCTTGCAGGGCTGGCTTATTGGTCACATATTCTTTCATTTTCTGCCCATCTTGGAAGCTCTTTATCTTTCCATCCTTTCCAAATGACAGCCTTGCTGAATAAAGTATTTTTGCCTGCATGTTCTTCTCATTTGGTACCCTGAATATGTCTTGCCAGCCCTTTCTGGCTTGCCAGGTCTCTGTGGATAAGTCTGACATTCTTCTGATGTTCCTCCATCTGTATGTAAGGAATCTCTTCCCCTAGCTGCCCTTAACATGTTTTCCCTGGTTTTAAGATTCACAAGTTTAACTATGACATACCTGGGGGGTCAGTCTGCTCTCCTTGATCTTGGGGGTGTTCTCTCTGCCTTTAGGACAGGAATACTTGTTTCATTTCACAGATTAGGAAAGTTCTCAGCTAGGATTTGCTCAAATATATCTTCTAGTCCTCTCTCACTCTCCACCCCCTCCCCCCAGGGATCCCAATAATTCTGACATTGGAATGTTTCATGGCATCATTTATTTCTCTAATTCCGTTTTCACAGATTCTAAACTGTTTGTTCTAGGCCTTCTCCTGCTCCTTCTTTTCTGTCAGTTTGTCTTCTACATCACTAATTTGATCTTCTGCCTCATTTACCCTAGCTCATAAAGTATCTAGATTAGATTGGATCTCATTGATAGCATTTTTAAGTTCTGCCAGATCAGCTCTCTTCTGCCCTTAGAGATTTTATGTTGCCACTATTGGTTTTCTCCAACCTAGCCATCATCTGGATAATGCCTGAATTCTGTTTTTGACATCTTGCTTATATACATATCCATTAGTTCTGTGGTAGTGGCCTCAGTCTTTGAGTCTTTCCTGTGTTGGGGGTTCCTCCTCTTAGTCATTCTGTTGGGGGTGGTTGAGGGAATGTACACGGTCCAAACGATGGACCACAACCCAAGCAAGATGCACCTGTTTCATAGGGACCTTGGGATTGTTGGCCTCTTGTTCTTCCAGCCTGTCTTCTGGGGAGGGGCCTGCCATGCTGTTACTCATTTAGTTCGAAGGTGCCCTTTTCACTTAACACAGGGGCACAGGCTTGGGGACCAACCAGGTCTTGGGTGTCAAGGTGTTCCTGGACTCCCAAAGAGAATAGAACCTGTAAGAAGATGTAAGAAAAGTTTTTAAAGACAGTTTTTAAAGATAGCCATACTTCCTAGAGTCATTCAGATGTTTCTGCCCTCCTTCCCCCACAACACAGCTGGAGAACGTATCTGGTGGAAAAAAATTGGAGGATGTGTGAAGATCCACTCTCAAATGTATTGTCTGCATCTTTATCCCAGAATCTTGAGGGCAGAAGTGCTCAGGATATTGAGTAGAAGTGATGGTTTCAGTCAACATGTTCACACAAATATACATGGGTATGTGTGTGTATAATGCCATCGAACATACATTGTCCTGGAAAGAAACATTTGGTAGAATGTGTACTATTTTGCCACTTGATGGTGGATTATGAGTGGTAATGATGTCCTTTGTGTTTTTCTACATTTTCCATATCGTCTCAATGAAAATGCAATCAATTATAGTCAGAGAACCATGTCAGATGTGAGCCGCCTGGAAGCTTCCCTTTGATAATGTCTTTTCACCTTGAACTCACTTTTTAAAAGAGCCTTTTTCTCCCCACCCCCAAGAACCATTTGTTTCTTAAAAATACTTATCATGGATATTATTTTTGTATTTCTTGGTGTAATGATGTGTGGATGTCTGTCCCTGTGCACTGGACTGTTAATGTCCTATATTGGCAAGGACCATGTGTGGTTTCTTTCTTACTTTGTACTTAACACAATACCTAGTAGCCCGAGTGTTCTCATTCAGTATTTACTGGATGGATGAAGGAATGAATGAGTGAATGAGTGAACCCTCCAGGATGATACTTCATGTGCCGTTCACTGAACGCTTCTTGCATCAACCTGTACACATTCATCCCATCTTACAGGCGAGGAAACTGAGGCCAAAGAGTACAGACCCTACTCGAGATGACACTGAGGCACCCGGGGGGCTCATTTGGTTGAGTGTCCGACTCTTGGTTTCAGCTCAGGTTATGATCTCAGTGTCGTGGGATTGAACCCGGGTTGGGCTCTGCACTCAGTGGGGAGTCTACTTCTCATTCTTTCTCCCTCTCCCTCTGCCCCTACCCCCGCTCCTGCTCTCATGTACACATGCCCGCTTTCTCTTTCTCAAATAAATAAAGTAAATTTTTAAAACAAAGATTATATAGACAGTGGGAAGGATACTTGGTGTTTGAGATGAAGTCCCTTGCTGGGGCTTTTAGCTCCCGTGCCCTACAGCATCTGACCCAATAAAAGGAAACCTAGCTGTACACATACGTTCAGTGAAGCTGATGTTGAGGGTAACATCCTTTACACTGAAACGCTCAGTCCGTCTAGGAGTCAGTCACGTAGCACTTCTGTGTTTTACCCGGAGTAATTTGAACATTTGCTTTGGAGTCTGAATGTCACCCTCAGGGATCAATTGACTTATCCCGTAGTGTAGCCCTATAACAAAATGTAGAAGTAAAAATAGGTTCTGTTTCCCTCCTTCAGGAAGCACATCAGAAAAGGAGGTCCCGTAGCTGCTTCTGTCTTTGCCCTAAAGTGTCGCATGCAGAGGGGCATTACGCCCGCTCTCTGGGAAGCGGGTCTGTGGATTGTCTGATTCTGGTGATGGCTCTGAGGCTATTTGCTTTTCAAATTGATTTTTTACAGCCAAGATTCCTGGCATCGGTAGCTAAAAAAACTCAAAGCAGGCTGAGATGGAAAGATTCATTCGGTAATTAGATTTTGGAAAATCATAACCTTGGTTTTTGCAAATGTGCGGAGAAGCACAGATTGGTTACCGTTGAGGGTAACTCAGGCTGTTCCTTTCAAGAAGTAGGATGTTTGGGATTATAGGGGGAGGTGCCATCTACATTCAAATATTTTTATTTTGTACTTTGAAGTGGTCAGAGTTCAAGGCGATGGCAGCTTCATAAACCACTTAAAACATTTTTCACTCCCTCTGATGGCTTGACAGTGAATCAGAATGAATATCTTTATTTTTCTTTTCTCTTGGGTCATGAAGCAATGTTTTATTTTCAAAAAAGGTGAAACTGTATGTAATTTCATATACCATCCTAATGCTGCACATAATTGTGAAAGGTCAATTTCTCTTTTGTTGGGCGTCTGCAGGTGCATTTCCATAAGGTTTATTTCCATTATATTTTTGATCAGTATATTTTATGACCTTGTTTCCTGAGGCAACTCTGATAAAAATGCATGTGTTTGTGATTCTAATGAGGTGTAGGACCTACTTGTCTGTCCTGATGTCTTTGAGCAGGCACTGCTAATTTGACTGTCTTGCTGCCAGCATCATGCAAGGTGTTAAAATTGAAGTAACGTACACAATTTACATTAAGCTTGCAACACCTCCGGGGGGAGGGAAGTAGGGAAGTGTCACCAGAATCTAGATATCGGTAGTGTGAGTTTAACAGTCTCAGTACTGGGGCTCCTGGGTGGTTTAGTTGGGTGAGTATCCGACTTTTGCCTTCGGCTCAGGTCATGATCTCAGGATCGTGGGATCGAGCCCGGTGTTGGGCTCAGTGCTCACCGTGCACTCTGCTTGTCCCTCTCCCTCTGCTCTTCCCCTCGAGCTCTCTCTCTAGCTCATAAATAAAATATTTTTTTTTTTTACAAATGAAGGTCTCAGTACTTTTGGTCTTCAATGATTGCCAGTTTAGAAATGTTTTCCACTGAACAAATCCAGAATTGTGTAGATGGAGGTACACGGAACGTTTGGGAAGTTGTTCAGATGCGACTGAACCCAAAGCTCTGTTAAGTGTCTTTCTGTTTGGGGGACGTTGCTTGCATCAGCTGGCAAACAGGACGCTTATTTGTGGAGAGAACAGGATTAGGACTGTGGTACCACAGCCAGTGCAAAAATTTGCCTGGCTGCTGATTTGTGGGTGTAGACAGGTGTTGTCCTCATGGATCCCCCCACGATGAAAAGATGAACAATCCTGGTTTCTTGGTGGATTGTGATGGTCAAGAAATTTCTGTGGTTACACGGTTCTGTGACTCCTTGTTTTGTGGCTGTAGGGCAGGTGTGCAGAAGACACTGTGATCCTTCCTGACACAGTCCCGTCTCCATGACGCACCCACACCAGGCCATCTGTCCCCGCCGGTCTCCTCTAGGTGGTGGTCCAAGATGTCTGTCCCAGTGTAAACATCTGGGGGTTACAAATGCTTGACGAAAACTCTGCTCTGGTTTGCAGTCCTACTTAGAACAACATCCACGTTCAGCCCTGAGCTCTCCATGGCAGCTTGTGTCTTGTCTGAGCTCTGACTTCTGTCCCTCTATCTCCTGTCATGCCATCCCAGCCCCAGTGGCGTCTTCTCTGTGCCCCAAGAACACCAGGCTCCTGTCTACTCATTTTATTCCATCCACCCCAGGGGCTCGAGTCTGCAGCTCAGCTCCTTGTTTATGTCCAACACCAGCTCCTCAAAGGGGATGTTGGCTCTGTGTCCATGGGTGAATCTCCTAAAAGCCCGCGCAGGGTCTGGCACGGAATGCCTCTCCATCGGTGTTTGGTGCAGAAATGAGCCTGTCCATGCTGGGGTTCCCATTCCTCCCTCCTGAGTTTCATCCTGTTGCCGTTCAACCTTCTGTGTGGGAAAACCTTTTCTGGGGCTGGAGATGGCCTGTTGGCGTCTCTGCTTGGAGGCGGCGATGATCTGTGTCTCTGCCTGTGTGTGTCTGCTTCGATCGCGTATCCTGCTGAACGACCGTGATTATTTCCTTTGACAAACCGGATGGTCCTAACCTTCTGTGCTTGACCCTCGTCTGCCAATCCCTGGCTCATTCTTGGTGTTTCCGACAGCCGTGCGCCATTGCGAGGCCACCTGCTTTGAAGAGGCAAGTAGGACGGGGACACAATTCCTGATGTCACTGGGTTTCCGACCTAATGTTGGCAATTGCTTGTGGGGCGTTGGGTACAACACAGGGAACAGTCATTGAAACTGAGTGCTCTGGGTTGCCCTGAAGGCCCCCCCCCCCAATGAGGAAATCCAGTTCTGCAGTGTGTGTGGACACAAAAGCGAAAGCAGGACTGTCCATCTCCAGCCCGGTGCCGACACCCTACGCTGGGGCTCCGTGGGTTCCCAGAGGGCTTCCTGCTGGTGCCTTGGTTACCCGTCACGCAGTGTCCTGTAGGTTCCCTGTGTCCCCTGCAGCTCTTCTGGAAGTTTAGGAAGGTCTCAAAGTTTAGGGAAAGTCCATTAAATGTTATCGATGTTCATGTTTGGGTTAGGTTGGACTGATAAAACATCACCTTTTTCCACAGTAAGAGCAAACTGCAGAATTTTGGAAACCACTTGGTGCCCTGCCTTCATTTACTGAGAGGAAGCAGAGGCCCGGAGAGGAGACAGACATCCGCGAGGTCTCAGACTCCTCTTTGGCTGAGCTGACCTTGGAAGAGAGTTCTAGCATCACCTGTGAAATGAGGAAGGTTCTTCCCATGGGAGCTGTTCTTTCCCTCCTTCAGCTCTGCCTGTTTCCTGTGGTCCTCGTGGTCCCTCCCCTCCTTCTCCCTCTCCCTCCTTCCCCCCTCCCTCTCTCTTTCCTTTCTTCTGTTCTTCCCTTTTCCCTCTCCCCCTCCCTCCTACTCCTTCCCTTTTCCTTCCTTCCTCCCTCCTCCCTGCTTCCTTCCTTTCTTCCTCTTTCCATTCCTTCCCTTCCTCTTTCCTACTTTCCTTCCTCCCTACTCCTCCTCTCTTCCTTCCTTCCTCCCTTCTCCCTCATTCCCTTCCTTCTCCCTCCTGCCTTCTCTCCTTCTTTCCATCGAATCACTAGTAGCGAAACTGTTAATATCTGGAAATTTGGGATCCAAACCTTAATAAATGAAGGAATTTTGTAGTAATGTGGGGATTTTTTTGGGTAGTGATTGCGGTGAAGAAGGGTACTGATATTTCCTTGGTTAAATGTCACTTGATTTGGGGAGGCCTTTTCCTAGCTGACTGCTGCGGCACCCCACCCATTTCCTTCCTCGATGGTGTCGCTTGGGAGCCCGCTGGCCTCTCCAGCATGTCAGAATGATCTGCGTCTCCTGTCCCATCCGCGTGCATGCAGGGCTCGTGGCTTCCCTGTCTTGCTTCACTCTCATTTTTGTTATGTGCTGGTCTGAAGCCATCCATTTCTTGCCCTGGGCTTGGGGGCAGGAGCACGCCATTGGGACCCAGTGCCTGGACGTCTGTTTGCGCTGCCATCCGGGGCCTTCTCTGTTGGCTCCTGTCCCATGGACAAAACAGGACTCGTGTGCACGGGACCTGGGCTCCTTCCCAGACTTGGCAGCTCCAACTGACAAGCATCAGCTGTGAAACCTAAAACCCGCGTGTTTTCTGACGGAATATGCTGGATTCAGGTGCTCTACGAGAGCGATGTGATACATACAGTCAGTAATACGAAAATCAGTGTAGCTGTCAACAGGCCCAGTGATGATCAGCTTCATTTCTGTTTATGCTGGATGCGAGGTGCTTTCCTGTCCCCGAGGGGCTCTCTGCTTTGCAGACACGGGGTAAAACCGTCTGAGTTTCAGTGCCGTCGGGAGCCGTCTGGCAGTCGGGAAGTCATGCAAATGACCGGCAGGCCCCGCATCCCTGTTTCTGCTGTCCCTCCCGGTCTCCTCTGGGGACGGGTGGGAGAGCCGGCATTCCTGACCCTGCAGCCGCACCGACCTGGGTGATGTGGTCCGCCGAGGAGCTCGTGATCTGGGCATTCGGACGGTGGCTCGTGAGTCCGTGAATGCGGTTCGCAAACATCTTGTCTCTCTCATCCGGCTTGGTTCAACTCACTCGAGTGTCTCTTGTTCCTACTTTATAATGCAAGCACCCATTTGTATTGTTTTCCCTTAAGATCTTGCACGAAGCCCCAGTCTACAGTAGGAAAAGCGGGCGTGCTCTGGCGCCAGGGTGAGCTGCCATAAGAAGTCACACAGACGGGGCGGCTGAGGGGACACAGACGGGTCTGTCTGTGTCTGGAGGCCAGAAGTCCCTTATCTGGGTGCCAGCACAGTACAGCTCTGGTACCCTTCCCACTGTGTCCTCACCTGGCAGAGAGAGCGCTGGGGCCTCCTTCTGTCCTTCTAGGGATGCTGATACCAACACGGGGCCCCACCCTCACAACCCCACCCAACCCTGATTCTCTCCCACAGGCTCGGGGTCATCGGCCTCAGCGGGGGAGGGGAGGACATGTTAGCGCTTGTAAGGACATGGCTCTGTCCTTAGCGGATGTCAGGGGGAGGGCATCCTGTAGGAGTCCCTCACAAGGGGAATGGTACACCTGACCATCCTCTGGTTGCTCCGGACCACGTGGCTTCTTATGGACGCCTTCCCAGGGGTCAAGAAGGAGCAGCGTGTCTTCAGCACGTGGGAGTACCCAGCAGCCCCATGTGTCACCTTTGTCCCTGCGGAGTCCCTGGAAGGAGATGGGACTGTCTCCATGTCACCTATGAGAAGACTCGAGGCTCCTACCAGTTCCCTGTGCTGGCATCACACCTTGGGCGTGGCTGAGTGGACGTCAGGAGTGCGGCCACCTTCCCCGGAGTCAGACACTAACCAGATGAGGAAGAGGGCAGTGGCAAAAGGATTGGGATGATTGTGGGCTGGTGACAAGGCAGGTTAGGGCCCCCGATGGCCAGGACGCTGTCTTCTCAGCGATCGGCCACAATCCTCGGCATCAGCCACAGATCCCGGCACGCGACGCGGAAGGTGCGCCCTCCATCGTCCCTGGAGGTTGCCACGGACACCGGCTGATGAAGGAGAATTCAGAACCGTGCATTTTCAGGACGAGGCTCACGATGTTGAAAGCTCCTAGAATGTTGGTGGCAGTAAAAATAAATTAGGCACTAAGTGGGCCCGTCATGTGTCATCTCAGCAGAAATGACCGGAGGCCTTGTGAAATTCGTATTGCCAGGGTTTCCACCTTGGTCTTGCGCTGTTGGTGCCCCAGAAACCTGGGCAGTTGGCTGGAAAGCTCTGTGGGAAATTGCCTGTGTGCACACAGTGTGACATTTTGCGGGGGCTGATGCGCTGATTTTTATGGTCTGTGGGATGGAAATGAAAGCAGTGTGCTCTGTAGCTGAGCCTCCTGTTGGAAATAAGGACCTGCCTTAGCTCCGTTTGCTCCGAGTAGCTCACTACGAAGAGGGAACTGAATTACACACTGTCTGGCTCAGCTGACCTTACATTGAAATACGTGCTTGCAGAAGGACGGACGAGAGGGAGAGCAAGAATGGGCTGTTCTCGCCTGCACACCTGCCGGACACGGGTGTGCCTTCGTCCCAGCCTAAAAATCATGTCCTCTCCCTTTTATTTGCTACACTGTGAGAACAAACAATTTTGAAAAACACGCATGCTAAATGAAACCGGTTTTAAAGAGTTAAATTGGAGGCACCTGGGTGGTTCAGTCTGTCAGGTGTGTGCCTTCGGCTCAGGTCATGATCTCGGGGTTCTAGGATCGAGTCCCGCATCAGGCTCCCTGCTCCGTGGGGGAGTCTCCCTCTCCCTCTGCTGTTTCCCCGCTTGTGCGCACACTGTCAAATAAATAAATAAAATCTTAAAAAAATAGTTAATTTGAACATGGAAAACCGAAGAAGATGAGAAGGCAGCAGTGAGGACACGTGTCCAAAGTGAGCTTCCCAAGGAGGACGGGCTTTGCTTGTCTGTTTTGGTTTTCGGTTCCCACTGAACATTCCGAGAATGAGCTTCCTGCTACTCAGAGAGCAATTTTAGGATTTCAAGATGAATACTTCCTACAAAATGGGCCCTACGTGCCAGCCAGTGACATCCCCTGGGCAAGTCCTGAGGAAAGTATTCTCTCTCTTGATTTTGGAGGAGGGGAAGGAGTTGGAGAGGAGCAAACCCAAACTCTGGCTCTTGAGATTACTGAGGGTGTCAGGGCCGCCCCGAGGCTGTGCCAGGCTGGGGTTGCCAAGATGATTTGTGGCGCCCGCTGCGGCTGCACAGGCTGAACTCACCTGCCAAGGTGGGGACAGGACACCAGCCAGTGGCCACATCACCCATACTGCCTCGAACGGTCCTGCTTCTCGCACGTTGGCGTTACTGCCATCCACTGAGTCCAGTTGTCATAAATCTCAAATTCCGGGCTTCGGATGCAAACCAGAATATTCAAAATTGAAGGCACTCGAAGCATTTGCATTTGTTCAAATGCAAACAGCTCTCAGAACTTGCGTTACTCATACCTGCTTTCCCTGCATGTCAGGCCCTACAATGGAAAGAGGGAAGCAGGGAATGGGATTCTGCTTTGACCACACATCAGCCCCCTGACCTCGTGGAGGAAGGAGGTTGTTCCCAGCGCTGTGACTGGTCCCTGGGCGTGTTTGTGGACCAGCATGGGATGATGAGGAGAAAAGTAGCGTGTTACCCACAAAATGCTTCCGATCATGTTTATCACCTCGTCATTAAACATTTGCAATTCTGAACACGAGATTTTCCTTGTGTGTTGCTAACCCTGTGACCCTCCTAGACAAGATCAAACTCAGTGGTTTTCATCTGAATTGAAGCAAACCCATTTCTGGGCTCTCCAAGGGGTTCGTTCAGGGGCTTTAGGAAGAGACGCGTGGATCTGACATGGCGGGTCTTCCCAGAATGCGCTCCCTACCTGTCTTCACCTCCCAGAGCCTCCAGACACCGAAGTTGCTCTCAGACAAGCAGAACCATGTGTGGTTTCCAAGTAGAAGGTGACACTTATGGGCAGGGACTTCACCTTCCTCCCAGCATAGCTGATGCCAAAAGCAGAAGCAAACACACAGAGCCCAGCTGGGGAAGTCTCAGGGGGGATTAGTACGAACAGGGTTGAACCCCGTTGTGCAGTGCCCAAATCTTTGTCAGAGTATTGAGAGATACAAATGTGTCCCAACGCCCTTTCCTGCCTCCCTTGCAGCTTGGATGCAACTGTGTGACTAATTCCTGGCCACTGAGGTGTGAGCAGAGGCGATGTGTGCTGCCTTATGGACCTTGATTTGGAAGAGATGAGCGTTAGCGTCGCCTGGCCTCTCCCTCTCCCCTCCCCGCTTCTGGGGCACAAGCAGGATGCTGGGACGTAAGCTAGGCCTGGCTCTGGGGCTGGGCCAGCATTATGCCATTCAGTTCTCACTGAATGAGGTACGGATGGTTTTCATCCCATTTTTTGCTGATAAAGAACAGAGGCACAGAGAGGTTGCCTAACTGGCCCAGGGTTAAACAGCTAGAAAGAAATAATAACAAATTGGATACAAAGTGTCCAACTGCAGAGCCCGTGGTCTGAGGTAACACGCGACCCATCTCCACGGTCCCATCTTTGGGATCCTGTGATGCATGGAATCTTCAGACCCCCCTCTGTCTTTGCCAAGAGTCATCGTGGCATGGCGGGTGAGGTTGTATTCAGAAGGGATGTGAACATTTTGAACTTTTCTGTTTTAAATTCAGGAAGAGCTCTCTCCTCTGGTGTAAATGTGGTTGCTAATTGCCTGCCAGGAACCTTTCCCATCCCCTCCCTCCCTTCTCTCTCTCCCTCCTTCCTTCCTCCCTAAATACATTTATTTATTTGAGAGAGAGAGAGAGAGAGAGAGTGTGTGTGTGTGTGTGTGTGTGTGTGTGTGTGTGTGTGTGAGTGAGCAGGGGTAGGGACAGAAGAACAGGGAGGAGAGAATTTTTTTTAAGATTTTATTTATTTGATAGGCAGAGAGGCAGGCAGAGAGAGAGGAGGAAGCAGGCTCCCTGCTGAGCAGAGAGCTCGATGCGGGGCTCGATCCCAAGACCCTGGGACCATGACCTGAGCCGAAGGCAGAGGCTTTAACCCACTGAGCTACCCAGGCGCCCCCCAGAAGAAAAATCTTAAGCAGATTCCATACTAAGTGTGGCCCAACACAGGGCTTGATTTCAGGATCATGATCTGAATGGAAGTATGTTTAACCAACTTAGCTTGACCAGACACTTATCTGACTGACCACCCAGCCCCCAGCCTACCCCCCCCTCCCCCCCGGGCCCATCTCATTTCTCTAAGTAACTCTCAACTTTTCCCTGAGCACATGGACATGCAGCTGGAGGCTAATTCCCTAGCATCCATTGTAGTTCAGTGAGCCCATGTGATGGACCTGTTGCTAGTGCATGGTGAGAAGTGGTTTATGCAACACTGGGGCCTTTCCTTCAAAAAGTGTTTTTTGGATATTTGCTTCCCACTGACTGAATGTAGATGTGAGTGTGGAACCACAGCAGCCACATTGGGCCCAGGGGTGGAAGCCACATGTTGAGAGTTTCAGAAGTGCCCTGCTGGTCCAGGACTCCCTACTTGAGAAAAAAGTGAACTCATGTCTTGCGTATAAGCCACTATATTTTGGGGTCACTTTTTGTGGTTTCCCAACTAAAACACTCAGAAATATGCCTCGTGTCTGGCCATCTTCAGAAATTTTCCCAGGCTGCTTTGCAAACTGTGTCTCATTTTGTGCTTGGACTTTCTTCTGTGATGCATGAGTCCAAAATATTATTAGGTTTGCATGGGTGAGACATATGAGCAACTTTAACATTTTTAGATCAAGGGCCAAGGAAGACGAATGCGGAAGTTTCTGTATTGTTAGTATCCATTGTGATCCCAGATAAGTTTTGAGAACTCATCTCAAGGGAGATAGAGCCCGGGGCCAGCTTGTAGGATGTTAGAGATTTTAAAATGCAGATCGTAACAAAGCTTTTGACAGAATGACCTTTGGTTATTCACTAGGCACCCCAAAAATAAAACTTTGAGCCCACAAAACCCAAGCTGCCTTCACCTGGCAAAAGGGAATGGCCTTCACAGCAACCAAGTGATCCTTTTACTTATGTATTCATAAGCTAGTCAGAAATGCATTTACTGTGAACATTCCTGACAGTAGCTTTTACAGGAGAACCATCCGGTTTCCCTGCTAATCAGCTCTCTCCCCAGAAACACGGTGATTAAGCTCCCTTTGCTGTAGATCAGAGAGAGAGAGAGAGAGTTCAGCCACTGTTTGATTTTTTTTCCCCCTCCCATTTAATAATGATACAGGGTTCTGGGTGAATGGCCCCAGGGTCCTTTTTGGTTATTTATCTAGGGAGCAGGTATAGGGGGCTCCTGGAAGCTTGAAATGCAGTGATTTCAATCTCTGCCTGGAGTTTAGCCCTCCCTGTAATTCCCCATTTCCCACAGGTCATAAACTCAAGTGCCCATGGAACTGGGCAGGTAGAGCAGATTTGAGGGAGGCAGGCCAGGTGGAAGCTGGTCTCCGTGGAGATGCATCCTGGCTAAAGGAGGCAGCCGCTTCTCCGGCCTGATGCTTGCCATATCCGAATGGGGGCCTCGGGTTACTGGATCTTTCTCTGTCTTAAGAGAAGGAAGATATTCTGGTTTTGACGAGAAACCTCTGATTGTTAAAGGTTAATCACTGATTTTCACAAAAGATTTCCAAACATATCCACCCCTCCCCCCGCCGCCAAATGATCTGGGAGTTAATTAAAATCCCAGCTGCCTCTTGAGGACTTCCCTGCTGGCCTGCAGATGTGTGCTCATAGCTCAGCACAGGGCCTGGCACACAGTCAGGCAAACTGCCCGTGCAGGCCCGACTTTCAAGTACTGCGTGAACATCAGGGAAGCTGGCATCTGGACCTGTGTGGGCTGGTGAGGCACATCTTGGCAGGTTTGAAACCGGGGACCTGAGGACCAGCATTAGCAGGGGGAGGCATACCTGTGGGCATCTCAGGGGGCAGCAGGTGGCTCCTGGCACCAGAGCCGGGCAAGGACTCTTTACCCAGCTCACTGAGTCACCCCGGGTGGGGCACATGCTTCCAGGCCTGGCTGTGCCATTGAAATGGGCAGAGGATGGTGTAGGGATTTCATGCAAAGCACGAAACCCCGTGGCATCCCATAATTAATAAATATTGATCATCACGATGAGCCATACATAAGTATATGAGACCTGCCTGGCCCTTGTAGGGGCTGTGCCTGAAGATGACATTCCTAGGACAGAGCTTTCAGATGGTCTCTCCCAATATTTGTTCTCCTTCCTTAAGAACAGGACCCCATGGAGTAAAAACCACACTCTTGTAGTTAGGTGGAGCCATCTCAGAAACGTCCTTAAAGGGTGTGTGTCCTTCTGTCCTTCCTGCTGGCTGGATTCTACATGTGATGGCTGGAGCTGGTGCAACCACTGTGTTTCATGAGAATGCTAAGGACACGACTGTAGAAAGAAAGAAGGGGTCAGGTTCTCCACTGGCCATGGAGGCAGAGTTCCAGTCCTGGAGTGCTTTGCCCTGGATGGTGTTTACCTGAGAGAGAAATAAAGTCACCTGATGGAAGACGCTGGTCTTTATCATCCATGGAGCCTTGTCAGAAATCCAATGTCCAGTGTCCTTGTCATGTGCAGCATAAGACACTGTCTGAAGATGATGGGCAAGTCCATGTGTGGTTGAAAGAGAACCCCCCCCTTGAAGAAACAAAAGGGTGTACAAAAGCTAAAGTTCCTCAATGTTAGGATTATAGCAGTTCCTTTATACCACATCCCCAGAAAGCCAAAATAAAGCCCTATGTGGGTGAGAATTCAGGTCACTCTTTTTTACAGTTACCCGTTCCAAACATTTATTTAGTGTAAAAGTCTCGGATTGTCTAAAATCATCCCAAGGTATCAGCAACTTGCAGACACTCTTCTGAATCATCTCCGATGCATGGGATTATGGCACCCAGTGGTTTGACTGAGTCCTATTAGTGTGAACTCGATCGTGCCGAGCATTCCTGTGAGTCTTCCAGGAATAATAAACAGCTGGAAATAACTACTGACAAATTCTCCAGATGCTTTTTACCGGTGTGTTGGCAACTGTGTACATGCTAGATCAATGCAGATTATCCAGATTTTTATAGGATTGCACTAAGCGCTCCAGGTTGTTGGAGCGTCAGGCTTGGGAACAATAGAATCAAGGAGGTAGAGCATTTGGGTTTTTGCACAGTAAATTAGCAAGACTTCTTTAAAGAGAGCAGTTTCTGATAATAGTTTTCTCTATACTGGGGGAGGAGGAGGAGGAGAAAAGTTTTTGGTTGAAAAGATTTTTAAAATCTAGGCAATGTCTTAGAGGGAAAAAAAAAAAAAGAGTGCCTTCTCCATAATGATGGGCACTGAGTCTTAACTTCCTCTTGAGACAGGGCATAATCTTACCAAATTCACAACATTGGACTGGCCCCAACACCCCAAGGAGTTTGGCTTCCCATTTCTGCTTTAATAAATGCCACATAAAATAACAGTAACAAACATCACAAATGACATTGTTCCGGGGAAGGTTTACGACATATAGACGATAACAAGCCTCAGCTCTCTGCAGCGTTTTGTAAGATGAGTGAATCGGATATATGGGGCAGATATTTAAAAACACCCTTGTTACTAGAAAGGAAGATGTCCTGGTGCCTGACTTTGTTGTTGGAAATGCCACCATTCAAAGGTACAGATTGATTTTCCTACTCAAGGGGGTAGACATCGATTAGCAACAGTTAAAAGAAGGAGTGGACCTGTGTGATTAATAAGAGGCTGTCTTTTTTCACCTCCTTGGAAAGAAGGAATTTTTTTTGAAGCCTATTATCTAAAAATGTATCTGCAGACCTGACAAGTTGTTCTTGTTACTTTTTCCCTGGTTAAGAAGCAAGAACTTGCATAAATGATTAAGGAGCACAGTCTTTTGCTTCTTAAGTATCCAATTTAAATATGTTTATCACCAAGTATGCTGCTACTTGAAGAAATGAATTAAGCAATTTTTACAAAACAGCTAACTGGGTGTAAGCAGCACGGTCGGGCCGCCATTTGTCTGGGATGTGTAAGGAGCATGGGACCAATGATCCTTGGCTCTGAGAAGTGGCTGGTTGTAGGCACATAAAGGCTGAGCTCGCCGCACTGTCAGCTGGTCCAGGGAGACGACTGAAAAAGACTACACTTGAGAAGTTTGAGGACTGGGTGGGGCTAAGGGACCTTCAGTGTCTGACAAACCAGGAGAGGACACAATCCTTAAAAGGGGTTGGGCTTTCTCATTTTACCTTCTTGAAGGACTTCCTAATGGCAGGCCCCAGATCTCAGTTGCTGGCGAGAAACCCACAGGTCAGATGTGGTTAGATTGTGAGCTCTGGAGGCAGTTTGTGCCCTCCTGGCTTCCTCCTGGGTCCTGGGGTCTAAGTTCTCCTGGCTGTGGCTTACCTGGCCTTGTGAACAGGAGTCAGACCCTCCCAGCCCAGGAGCGCCTTCTTCCCCTTACTTCTTTCTAAGGGAAGGTTTTGCTGTCATGGAACAAAGGGGATAAAGACATTCCCCTTTTCCAGCCTTCCTGGAATGACTCTCTTCAAATCAGCAGCACAACACAAAATTCATTACAGCTCAATTTTAGGGCTCATTAGTTGCTGGATCTTGGTTTCTTACCAAGACAGAGGATGATTCTTTTCTTCCTGTTGAAGCGGGATAGCAAAGAGTACTTAGTATCAAAAAATATATCCGCACGTAGACACATACAGATACACACAGGCATGCGTATGTGTACATGTATCTGTATGTTTGTGTGTGTATAGTTATGTATTTCTCAGCAATTACAAGTGGCATGCATTTTCATGCAACAGATTTACTCCCTCTAGGAGCCGGCATATGGAGAGGGAGCACGGGAGGCTGTCCCTAGAGGCCAGAATGAAGTCAGACCACTTTTAATAGATTGTCACTTGGTGTTACCTGTGGCAGCGTCCTCTCCACTTCCTTGATTCCCTCCTGCGTTTTACATGTTGTATTTATCTCCCCACATCCCTCTTACAGATGCTGTGGCTTTCCATCCCTTAGTTAATTGGCTTCAGCTTCTGCCCAGAAATGCTAACGGAAGCAGAAATGTGACAGCCCCGAAAATCCCAGGGCGACAGGAAGCCATGCACGGGGGTGCTTTGTCCCTCTCTCTGGCAGCCTGGGAGGGAAACTTTGTGCGCAGCTTGGTGGCCCTCAGGAGCCTGGGTCCTTGGTGAATTAGGACGCTCACTTTGGCAGGAGATGTGGTGAGGCTGATGGCCATGGTGTGATGCTGGGACGCCTTCCGTTAAGTCCAGTTCCACTGTTTGGGTTCTTGTGTTGTACTGAGCCCTGGGTGCAGCAGAGTGGAGTGCAGAGGCAGGGGAGAGCGAGTGAGAAGACGAGGTGTGCTTTGAATAAATACAGGATAGGACTCAAAATTTTCGCAATGCCTCTAACTTCAGCAGCTGCACGTCTTACTGTCACCGTAATTCCTGTGTACCCGCGTTTGCTTTCTGCTTTTGTTAACTACGCGTGTTTTGGGAAACTTAATCTGGGTCTCTGTTCTTACCACAATCACTGTGTCACTCCAGTGGTCATGTGTGCAGTATCTGCCCAGATGCTTAACTCCCCGTGTTTGCATGCGTCCTTTGGTATCGATCTGTGGTTTCTCCCCCACCCCATCCGATGACGATTTCAACAATCACGCAGCGAATGTGGTGACACTGTGTCTGCCTGACAGAGGTGGACCTCACCTTAGGGTAACACCTGACCTAGGCAACACCCGTGAAAATCCCTCCGTGGAGACCAGGGAGGTAGCATCAAGACAGGTGCTCTGTCACGGTTCGTGGGTTTGGACCCAAGGCAAGGTCACCCTGAGAGCTGTGGGGTGGGCTCCCAAAGCAGAGCAAGGTGGGTCTACTGAAGGAGAAAAGTGAAAGGCACCTGAGTTCTCAGGAAGCAGTGACAAAAGACAGGGAACGTGTCCCTGTGTGGCCATGGTCAACGGTCTCATCCCCACAGAAGCCTTTCCTACCTTCCTGATGGGATCAGTCTCCTCCTTACGCCCTTGTGGTGCCCTGTGCCTCTCAACCACAGGACTTAGGCAGTTTTACGTTTATTTGTGTGGTTGTTTGATTAATGGTCTTCTCTTGCTTTCTGTTCACTGGGGCATCACCAGCCTACACCTCATAAATAATGGCAAATATTTTTCATGTGTGTACATGGTTCCCAGCATTGTCCACAATTTTTACAAACATTATCCCACTTAATATGGACAGGAACCCACAGAGCCAGATTTCTTACTATCCCTGTGTAATTGCTGAGAAAATGGAGGCTTTAAGAAATTTGCCCAAGTTCCCATAGATCGTAAGTGGTAGGGCTAGAAGTTCCTTTTGTTCCCTCTGACACTAGAGTCTTAGCCAATGTGCAAATATTCTACCCATTGATGTGCTCTTGTTTACTGAGCCATTCCTATACTCACAGCATTAGGTTGTTCCCATTTGTCCTTAGTCATCCTGCTCTGAACATCTTTGGGGGTGTACAAAAATTCTCAGCATACACACTGTGGCCGCTTAAGCCCACCTTCTGTGTTTGGGAGAGGTCGTACTTACCTCCACCCCAGGACCTTTGCACTTGCTGTTCTCTTGTTGGGAACATGCTGCTCCTTCCCAATCTCCACTCATCCAGCTTCTTCTTGAGACTCAGCTCTCAACTCACATTTCACCTGTCTAGTAGAGGCTTTCTTGAGTCCAGCGAAATGGCCACCACCACCCTCACCTCATAATGTCTTAATAGCACTTACCGTGCTCTGCAGTCACCTGGATGGCTCTGCCTGCTCATTTCCCATCTCCCACCAGCGTGCCGTGTCTGCCTCTTGGCCATTGTGCCACAGCACCCAGAACGGACATAGCACCCAGGAGGCTTTCCACCTTGAAAACATGATATGTGGAATGAGTTTACCTTTTCATTTCACTCAGTCATGTCATCAGAATGAAATCCCCAGGAATGGGACTATTCTGCCTGAAGGGAGTTTGTGTGCAAGATATCCAGGCACCCAGAAGTGGCCAGTGCATACAGAAGCAGCCTGTGTTTCCTCGCCGACCCTTCCCAGGGGTTTTCTGCCCTGCAGAGATGAAAAGAGTTCTGTCCTCCCTGGCTTTCTTTGCTCAGTGGTGCTGCAATGAATCCTGTGCCCTCTGTCAGTGTCTGTGTCTCCTCCGTTCCTCAAAGATGCAGAGGAAGATCAACGATGCCGGGAAAGTCCCAGCTATGCCTTAAATGCACGGTGGCTTCCGTCCCTGTGGGTTGGACTGGGGCTCAGTCAGCCTTTGGAAATGTCAGCCACGTGGTTATACAATCCTGGGCCTCCCCTGGCTTCAATGATCTCCTTTCAGACTCTGATAGGACTTCCTGTTCAGCTTTTAGAGACGCCTGGATTCTGTTATCCTGGGAAACGAAAAAGTGGAAAGAGAATAACTCATTGCTTACTGACATCCGTGCGGCGGGCGAGCTGTGTTTTCAGGGGTCCTTTGCAGATGGTACCCCTGGATTCATGCCCTGCGGGAGTTGAATGCAATGGTTATGTGCATGCGAAGTCCTTTCTGCAGGTTGTCAGCAGGATTTAGGTATCTGAGATGTAGACTGAATGGACACATTTATGTTCTTTAAAACCCCTCTGTTCCTCTTTGATCCTATAATTTTTCCCCAAATGAAATGGACCCCGTTACTCACTGTATATGCAGTCCACGTCATTAAGGCATTCGGAATTCCAAATCCAAATCACCCCAAGTCTTTGGGATCCCTATCATTCAATTAAAAACACACTTTATAATTTTTGCTACAAAAGTTGTCCTTTCTTACTGCAAGAACTGTGGATTTTACAGAGTGAATCTTTGATGCAGAGCCTAATCACCTTAAATGAAATGTGTATGAAGTTTCTCCAGTTCTCTTACAGTCATAATTTGGAATCTTGTGATCTATTAAGAGGAAGGTGATAGGTCAATAGTTTTTATACTAGAAATAGTCATACACTTCATTAAGTGAAGAAGGGCACAGTCCTGTCCCTGGGTGACCCCATTCATGAATTACAGACGCACAAGTCGGGTTCTCCCCTGTGCTGCTTGGGGTGAGGAGCCGGTACCCCACCCTCTTGGATGGGAACCGGGGGTCCATGGTTTATCCAAGCTGGGCAGCTACTTGGGGTAAAACAGGAGTGATGGAACTGAGCTCATGGATTTGTCGTGAGTGTCGATGAGCTAATATTTGTGAAGCCCTACATGTTCTGTTCAGCTCTTACGCGTGTGTGAAGGTTATTGATAGATTTGCCCTGACCCTGCTCATTGGAGAATCCCACCCTCGGTTCCACAAGGAACTAGCGGAAGCATGTATTTGGAAAGGGTGCGACTTAGTGGGAAATGGCAGTGTCTGCACCCGGAAACCAGAGATCCGGGGCTGAAAAATGCTCTCTTCCTGCTCCTCAGAGCTTTGGGGCTGAGGCCCTTGCTGGCCTTGGCGTCAGCACTGAGCATCATTCCAGGCACACGCGGGGCTTTGCAGGTCGGCAAGCCCAGGTGCGCAAAGGCGAACAGCGGCATGTGTTCAAACAGCGACTGAGAAATGCTTCTGTGTTTGACATCGCCTCCCCCCACCACCATCCTCCTCAGTGTCACACCAAGCCCTGGGCTAAGCCATGTTCATATTTTGCCTCCCTTAATCATGACTGAACCCCAGCCAGCCAGGTGCTGTTATTACCCACATATTACAGATGGGGAAACTGAGGCACGGAGTAGTTAAACCTCCTCCAGACCACACGGCTGGGGAGCGTTGGAGGCGTTTGAACTGCTGTCCCACCGCTGCCTCTCCGACAAGGGAGTACAGAACAAGTTAGGTCCATTTCGCTCACAATTCAGTGTAAGGCAAATTAGTTCGTTGGGCTCTCGCTGACATGTTCCGGCCGCGGGGGGTGCGGGGTGGGGTTGTGGTGCGGGCATGTGCCTGGGGCATGCATTTCCAGGGGCGCTCTGCTGTGTCTGTGTGTCCTGAAGTCAAAACCCTAAGTCTCACAGACCTGCTTACTGATGGCTCCCCTCACCACCTGTGTGAGTCCTTTGCGGCTTTCGCTGTTTTGTTCCCCTGGGTCGATCCCCCTTGTAGATTCTGGAACTCGTCTTGGATGAGGACGGTGCCCTCCGTCCACGTATGTGGTCAGCACCCTTCCCATGAGCATTGCCAGGGCTTGCCAGCTTACCGAAGGTCTTTGCAAGGCCTCCTCTTCTCTCCCATACGTCAGGAGGATGGGTCTCCCTTCCCGGTCCAGGCAGTTCTGGGAGGGACGTAGGAGGCACCTGCCACTCTGATGTGTCCAGGGCTTGGGGGCGGGGGCACCTTTCCCGCTCCCTCCCCACACACTGTTCCTATAAACTGGAGGAGTCTTTGTATCAAAGTGGAAGTATATAATGTGTTCCCTGCCCCTGCCGCGACTGGGCAGGCTTTCTTGTACACTCCATGGGCACCGTATCTTCTGGGTGGTGGGGGAGATTTTGAGGATAGCCCGAAACAAATGTGATTTTCTCCTTGCCTGGTGACTTTAGGACCACACTGGGAACCCAAGAGACAATCCCACTGTATCCGAAAAGATAAAAGAAAAATCTGTCATCGAGCGGTACCGCCTGATACACATGAGAATGCTTTGGGCTGAGCAGCAGAAAGCCAGTCTATTGGTGCTGGACGTAAATGGAGGAGCATTTTCCTAGCTCCTTGAGAAGTCTGGAGGGAGGGTGTTGCTCCTCGTAACTGTGGCCTGGGCCTCTGGCCCAAGCTCAGGCCCTGTTTCCGCTCCGCTGTCTCTAGCATGTTGACTTCTTCCACGTCCCTGACATGCTGAGGTCTCGAGGTGACGGATGTCCTCTCAGGCAGATGCAGGGAAACGTGGCCATAGGGCGATCATTGGACACCCATCAGGGTGGCCACGACGGAAAAATCAGAAGACAACAGTCCTAGCTCTTGAAGCTTACGCTTAACAACTACTAAAAGGGTCATTGTTATGGTGCGTGTTGCATTCACCTAGGTTAGACACTTTGGATTCTTAAGAGGCAAAAGAAAGGGAAATTAACATGAAGAGATTATCACTGTTTCCCAGAGAGTTCTAAACACTTAACTGGGAAGACTGGGGAGTCAGATGTCTCAGAGTCTAAACACAATGACAGTGTCAGGAAAGGGTTTTATCACCTCAACTGACAGCAGGGACCAGTCCGGGTGACATGTGTGTAGAGAGCTCAGGACAGTAGGGGTGGAAGGAGCTTGGGACTCATTCCCATTCCTGTAGCCAGTACTGCCGAGGCTTTGAAATTTCAGGGCAAAAACAAAACAAAACAGAAGGAAAAAGAAAAAGAAAAAAAAAACCAGACATGCAGATTCTCCCTTGGGATTTCTTCATTGAAAAGGTGAGTTCTAATTTGATTTAAAACAGGTGATATCCTATAGATGGAGCTTAGCCCTTGGAAGCTGGTTTAGGAAGTGCTTCTCCTTTTAAATGTAAATGTGAAAAAATGTGCTTTGGAAGTTGCGAGTTGGTGGGCTGTTAATTCCATCTGCACAGAATCTATTCTTTTGTACATTTCAGGCAACGTGTAGGAAAAACAAAACTGTGGCGTTGCATAGACAGGCCTCTGCCCGCCATCGTGCGTTTGCATGGGTGGCACAAAACATATTAGGTGGCTTCTTCAGCGAGTTGTGAACCAGTGAGAGTGACAACAATAGCTTTCCATCCGTCTCTCCAAACAGGGATAAGCCGGTTGATTTGCACCATAAATGGCTCTGGACTCCAGAAGCAGGCTGTGCCTGCCCCTGGTGGATCAGCCACACTCCACATATCAGGGGAAGTTATGCGTGACGGAAGCCCCTGGAGTCTGCGGCTTTGATGAGCCGTCTTCAGCCATTAGTGCTGTCTGTTTCACCTGCTGGCTTATGGAAGCAGAATGCGGATGCTGACTTAGGAGGGAGGACTGGAACGGAGGGGACAGAGGCCAAGTACCCCCCCAGAACCAGCTCCAGGACATTCCTGGAAGCTGATGGGAAGAGTCACGGTCATATAGCATGATTCTGGGATTGAAAAGCAAAGACCAACTCCCCCTGCCCCCCCCCCCCCAAAAACCTTCTGGAGAAGCGCTTGCTGCTTTTTTAAAAGAATCCATCTGCCTCTCTTAAGTAGGCAGAGACTGTCCACTCAAGCAATCAATGGGAGTAGAAAATGAGTTTTGAGCTGGTTTAGGGGATCCCTTCCCCGTCTGTATGCTCAGGATGTTTTGTTTGTAAGTAACAAAAAAGACAGACTGGCTTACACCCTAAAAAAGAATTTACTGGCACACATAACTGAAACAGCCAGGGTGTCGACATCAAGTACAGAGCGATCCAGGGGTCTGCAGTATAGGGGGACTCTGCCTTCACCTCTCCCTCTCCCTTGTCCTAGTTCTGGTTTCTTCCAGATGTGAGCTTTATCCTCAGGCTACAGTTCTCATGGCAGAAGGATCACTGCACGGACGCTGGGCCCCATTGCGAACCGAGTACTTTAGTCTGCATTGGAATACTGTATCTTGATGCTCACTGTGGTAGGACCCATTTGGTCATGTGTGCACCAGTCACTGCTGGCCAGTGTGATGATGTAGCCTTGGTCTGCAGCTTCTTCTCTGGGGAAGGGAAGTGAAGTCAGTTCCTGGAACCTGTTGTACCCTCACACAGAAATCATAGGCCGTTGGAAGGGAGTCTGGAGGGAAAGGATGCTTAGGAGCCATCTTAGCCCAGATTCCTAAAAGTGGACCCTGAAGAGAAGCCTGCAAGCTGTCGTGTGTGTGTGTGTGTGTGTGTGTGTGTGTGTGTGTGTTGGGGGCACAGCCCCACAGTGAGAAAAGCATGGGAGACAGGAGGGAAGGGAAGTGAGTAGCAGGTGTGGTGAGATGGGGCTGGTGCCTGGAGTCTCTCCGGAAAACAGGAAGACAGAGCAGGTCGCTCTTCCCCTGGTTGTGTTGAGAGAGGCTGTGCAGAACCCTGGCATGTTGGGCAGTCCGATGGCATGGATGGAAATGCCTTTGTCGGCCACTCCTTGCTGATTCCAGAATGCCCTGCAAATGCCAGGCTGTCTTTTGCCCTCTAGGAAGCTGCTTGGGAAGCCAGACCCAGGGTGGGGCTCCTCCTGAGTCAGGCGAGGCAGGAGGAAGACGCATCCTCCAGGCTCGTGTGCTCAGTTCCACCCAGGGGCTTATCCCGGGGTCTGAGGTGGGGGGTGGGTGGTGGCTGGGCTCAGAGCAAGAGTCCAGTCTTGTGTATCCTCAGGGAGGAGGGTAGAGGAATCAGTGTCCTGTGGGAAGCAGCCAGCCGGGTGTTCGTGCAAGCGTCTGCTCCTTGCTGCCGACATGACGGCAGCCGTGTACAAGGTATCCTGCACTACGCAGAGATGACAGTTGGGTCTTCCAACCCCTCATCTACGGAGTTAATCTCCTTAAAAGGCATTTATCTTGTAATGCACTGAAAGTGCGAGGATACGTGAACTGTACAGCAATGAGCGTGTCCCGTGTGACTTCGCTGTGCTATAAATGTGCTGTTAAGGAGATGCACACGAAAGGGCTCATGATGATGGTCTTTGTTTTGTTTCTTCAATCCCTGTACTTAGAACCCGTGTTTGTCCCCGACATGTAATTATAGCCCCATGCATAATTTCTCTCAATCTGTCTTAACATCGTAATGATCAGGTGATTTCAGTTCCCAGGGTTTAAGCCCTGGAGTGCATTTTGACTGAGCTTGATGATACATGTTTTTTAAATTATTTTTCAGTGTATTTTGTAAAAATTAAATGTGATTTTCAGGGTGCCTGGCTGCTCATTCAGTAGAATGTGCAACTCTTTTTTTTTTTTTTTTAAAGATTTTGTTTATTTATTTGACAGAGAAAGAGATCACAAGTAGGCAGGGAGGCAGGCAGAGAGAGAGGAGGAAGCAGGCTCTCTGCTCTGCCGAGAGCCCGATGTGGGGCTCGATCCCAGGACCCTGAGATCATGACCTGAGCTGAAGGCAGAGGCCCAACCCACTGAGCCACCCAGGTGCCCCTAGAATGTGCAACTCTTGATCACAGGGATGTGAGTCTGAACCCTGCCTTGGGCATAGAGATTACTTAAAAAAAAAGTTGAAAATAGAGCTACCCTATGACCCAGCAATCGCACTACTGGGTATTTACCCTAAAGATACAAATGTAGTGATCTGAACACCCCGATGTTCATAGCAGCAATGTCCACAATAGCCAAACTATGGAAAGAACCTAGATGTCCATCAACAGATGAATGGATAAAGAAGATGTAGTATATATATACAATGGAATACTATGCAGCCATCAAAAGAAATGAAATCTTGCCATTTGCGACGACGTGGCTCAAACTAGAGGTTATTATTCTGAGCGAAATAAGTCAATCAGAGAAGACAATTATCATATGATCTCCCTGATATGAGGAATCTGAGAGGCACAGTGGGGAGTCATGGGGGGAAGGGAGGGAAAAAATGAAACAAGATGGGACCAGGGAGGGAGACAAACCATAAGAGACTCTTAATCTCAGGAAACAAACCGAGGGTTGCTGGATGGGAGGAAGCAGGAGAGGGATGGGGCAGTTGGTGATGGACATTGGGGAGGCCATGTGCTATTGTGAGTGCTGTGAACTATGTAAGACTGACAATTCACAGACCCGTATCCCTGAAACAGATAATACATTATATGTTAATAAAAAATTATAAAATAAAATCTTAAAGGAAGAAAAAAGAATTAAATGTAATTTGTTTTTGAAGGCTATACATAGCATAGTAGACAATTACTTGAATATAGAAAAAATAGGAAGAGAGTTCATTTAGTATTTTAATGTTCAGATGCCAACTCTTATTCACATCTGGTGACTGTCATTTGTCTTGTCTTCTGTACATGCTCATGGGTCTTTATCTATCTGTGTTATAAATTCCTGTTGACATGCTATTTCTTGTATGCATTTGGATATAACTATTAGTCAGGACAGGATAGGCTTAGCTGTGGTAACAAGTAAGTCCCCAATATCAGTAGTCTCCTAGAGCATGTCTGTATGTCTTCGTTCCACTGTGTCCCCTTTCCATCCAGAGTCCCTGGCTGCTGGCTCTGTCCCAGGTGTCCAGTCCAGCTGCCTGCATCATGCAGGGACCCACGTGGAACATTCCATATCCCAGGTCCATGTGGAAAGGGAGGATAAAATTGGAGATTCAAGGGCAGACGGTTTTACAAAAGGGCCAGTTTGGAAGTGACTCCATTGCTCTGGTCTGTTGGCTGCACCTTGGTCACCTGGCATCACTGACATCTCAGGGGAGACTTCCCATGGGTCACAGATGGAAAGTGACACAGACAGCCGCCACACCAAGTCCTTAGATGTCTTTTGAGAATCTTATGGTTGATCTCCCTGGCAGGAGGGAGGCCAGGGGCATTAAGAAAGTAATAGTAAAATAAGGAAGAACAACGTGGCTGAATAGAGGATGGGCGGGGAGAAGGAAGAAGAAAGGAGGCACGTGACAGGTCGGGAAGGTCCTGGGCAGACCCATCTTGGACGTTGCCCAAGCTGTGGAATAGCACTGGGGGCTTTGCAACGAAGATGAGGCAGACCGTGTTTGCTTAAGAAGAATCCAACAACAGTTTGCTTTTGCTACATTGAGTGGTTTTGAGGACTATGGGGATGCCCTAGGACATGACGTACACTTGGGTGGTGGCGATGGAGAGGAACTGACTTATCTAGGAGGCCCAGGCAAAGCAGGGATTGAGGTCAGGAGGAAAGGAAGTATTAAGTACCCAAGACTTCCCCAGCCCGGAGAGAAGGAGTGGGTGGAGGTGGGGGGACGACCATGAGGCTGGCCCTGGACTCCTTGAGAGGAAGACGCCAGGAGGACGTCCACACGGGGGCTGCTCCGTAGGCAGCCGCTACCCGGGTCTGGAGCTCGGTGGCAGCATTCTGGCTGAGGATATGAAATTTTGAGTCATTGGCATATAGATGGCATTTGAAACGACAAATACACAGTTGGAACAGAGCTAACTTGCCAACCTTTAAGCAGTGACCCCTCTGTGAAAGCATGAGATTAAAAGAAGAAAAAAAAAAGACAACTCATAAGCATTATTCTTTAATACCGAATTCCATCATCCCACAAGCACTGTTATTCTTTGAAATAATGATAGTGTCTGCGTGCTGACCAGCCGGGGAGGCCCTTAAAACTGATTTTTGATGCTGGAACTTCGAGGCGCGTCCTAAGTTCTAAATGTCGAGTCCCATGGCTCTGTGGGGTGGTGCTCTCCTCCATTTCCCCCGCGACCCTGACTTCAGCTGGGATTCTTTTCCCAAAGGACCGCAACGGAGCCCTTTCCATTTCGTTTGTTTTGTGTCCCCTTGTCTGCAGTTATGAGACCTGCTGTCTGTTAAGGAGGAGACATCCGCTGGAGGAGTGGCCAAGGGAGACTGTGGGAGAGAAGCGCGGGAGGCAGGGAGACAGGCCCCGCTGGGGAGGGAAATGTCAGAGCCAGACCTTTCAGCTCCAGAAGGAGGTGGAGGGTGCAGAATTCAGGGGCAAGGAGCCCTGCGAACCGTCCTCCAGCTGGTTGGTGAGGCGAGGGACATTGAAGCTCAGTTTTAATTATTCCGAAGGCACTGAATAAAATTACCCCTTACAGAACTGGCTCTTTTTTGTTTTCTTTTAAAAATTTTATTTTTAATTGTGGTAAAATATGCATAACAAAATTTGCCGTCTCAACCATTTTTCAGCGAACAGCTCAGGGGCGTTAAGTAAGCACACTCACGATGTTGAACCTAAACCACCTCCAAGGTCCACCTCCGGACTCTCCATCCTGCCACAGTGAGACTGTGTCCCCATGAAACACCACCACCCGTCCCTGCCCCCCAGCCCCGGCGACCATCCTTCGGCTCCCTGGGTCCGTGAACGGGACTGATGTAGGGGGTCTCCAATGCGTGCAACCAGACCCCATTTGTGTTTTTGTGACCAGCTTGTTGTACAGGGCGTCATGTCCTCTGGGTTCATCCATCACGTAGCAGGTGTCAGTCCCCTTCTTTTTAACAGCAGAACAATATTCCGTCGTATGTGCATACAACGTTTTGTTTTTATCATGGTTAAGAACGCTTTGCATGAGACCAACCCATTGAGCGCATTTTTATGCCTATAACACGTTACCGTAGCAGGTGCCGTGTGATCCAGCACGTCTGTGGGACACACTCATCTTCCATGACTGAAATTTCCCACCTGATGAGCAGCTTCTCCCCGCTTCCCCCTCCCCCCTCTCCTGGAAACCACCCTGTGTCCTCTGCTTCTGTCAGCGACTGTAGTCATGAGCGTCTTTCTCATCACGCCAAATGAAACGATTCTGCCACCAAAGTGTAGATCGAGAAGTGTTTCTTTATTTTATTCAGATTGGTGTATCATCGGGCTCACGCGAAAATAAAATCATCCATGTTTTGGGTAGTCTCTGAGCCCGGCAACACGAGGATCTGGTTTTCAGGGGTTGGATGGGCAGGACTGGGACCTGAGAAAACCCAGTACACTTTACCTGTGGCGGCTGGGGGGTGGGGGAGCGGAGAAACAATTTGGGATTTTTTCCCTTTTCTGAGTACAAACAGATTGCTCTGATGTTTACCTTTTAATTCTCTTTCCCTTCTCTAAGTTCAAATTATAAGCTAATGATGGGGTGAGCGTGATTGGATCCTGGAAGCCCCCGTTCCAGCACGTTCCCCAGCCCTGCCAGGCTAAGGGGGGGTGCACCCCAGGGGCTGTTTATAAAATGGACTCACCGGGAGGTGGTCTTCCATTCTTCCATTCCTGTGCAGTAACACTGCTCATGAAAATGGAACACAGACCCGTGTCCACCTTACCATGAGCACCGTGGACTCTGTTCGTTAGTGAGGGACGGACAGGTGATAAGGCTGGCTCATGGAGCCTGGGAGGAACTGAGTATCTCTAGGCAGTTTGATGAAAGAATGTTGCACTGAACTTGCCGTGTTGACCATAAAACCCTTTCCTCCAGGGTAAAAAGCTGTTACTCCCAGCTCACCCCGACCTTCACCATGGGTGGACCCCAGGCCAACAGTAAATAACCAATCAATCCCGCTGCCTTCCCTTAGATAACTGAACAGCTCTTGGGGGAGCCTGTTAGCCAAACAGGAAAGAACAGGAGTTGCCTTTTGCCTTGTTTCTGAGTTTTGGACAGTATTTCTGAACAGAGAGGTCATTGTTTCAGGGAATTCTCCTGTGGGTGGAGTGTGGTGGCTTGGTCACCGCCATTTCTGCTCCGCTCACTGGAGACGGCCAAGGATGCCTCCAATCCCCCCCAACCCCCGTCAATGCAAGTTGGGCTTTTCTCTATTTTTGGTGACAAGTCTTGGTCCAGAGGAGGATATGTTGTCTAAGGTGGGATTCCTCGTCTCTTTTGTCTTTCTTTAACTCTGTGAATGAGTGTGATTCTCTAGGCTGCGTCACGCGGTTTCGACCTGATCGTTGAGAATTTTCTGGCCCCCTCTCTCTTCTGCCCTGGGAGACAGCCAAGTCCCGGGTGGTGGGGCAGGTATTTCTCTGTCTTTCAGCTGGAAGCAAACCACGGCCATCGCTGAGTATGACTTGGGGAGAGTGAACGGCAGCTTCTGGCCTTCTTTGGGGCCACAGACCCTTGACGTGTTGCCTCTGCTCCTAGAGTTCTTGACTTCACAGCCAGACCTTGTCAGCTCCCCGGTGCTCTGTCTGTGGTGGAGTAGGGACTGATGGGTTCAGCACCCATGATTCTACATGGAAATTTAGGGCACGGATCCCTCTGTTTCACCCCGTCCCACTGTATCTGGCGGAGAGGCGCTCATTCTGTCTCCCCACCCAGCACCCCTCCGAGGCGGTTGTGGGTAGAGTGCTCCCACTCGGGGTCCCCTTTCAGAACCTACTCTTCTTAGTCTTCATCTCTCTCTCTTGTCCTCAAACCAGAAGACGATCCTCTAAGAGTTTGACTAGTGCACATGCTCTTTAGCATCTCTTGTCTACGCTGGGTGCACCTCGGCTTTTCAAACTCCGAAGCCAAGAGTTTGCTTCTGTTCTTCACGCACCAGCGTGACATAAAGGGGGGATTTGAGGCCGGGGAGTCTCGGGGGCTCAGGAAGAGGTGGCCGGGGAGGGGCGTCAGGAGGAGGAAGGAAGGAGGAGCTTGTAACAGAGATGACAGGCACAGGGAACGGCGTTTTCCTACCTTAGCACTTTGGGCGCCCAGACATTCACGCACTGTCACTGAGTGCCCACACAGGCTTGAAGGAAGAGGAAACACACAGGAAATGTGTCATTTTAATTTCCTTCTGTTGAAATTGATGGATTTTAAGTGTGTCATTTCCAGGACTTGCTGAATATCGTGTGATTGTGTGTGAGTAGGTCTGTCTGTTTTTTCAATTAACTTGTCAGCCTACCCTTATTTTTCAGGAATAGAAAGCATTTCAGATCACTCTAAATTGTTTAAATAGATGTGGTTACCAATTTGTGAACGTCCAGGATTTGGTCTGAAATGTTTTCACCAAAATCTCTTTGTGAATTGGAGAACATTTGTAAGGCCAATAAAAAACAACCCCCCTGCCCCAACTCTCACTTTAATCCATTGGATTAACTTCAGAAAGGAAGAATATTCTTTCTGATCTCTTTCAGATCTGAATAATTCAAGAGCTATTGGTTCTAGAGGGTTTATGGATTACATTGTATTTGGTGTGTTTTGGATACTGCAGCCCTCTTGTCACTTTCCGGATGGGCTCGATGAAGAACGATGCCCAGGGGAATGTTCAGTCTGAGAGGCTCAGATGTTAATATGGGGGCACAGATCAAAGGGAATCTGGAATAATTTTATCCTAAGTCCTGAGGATGGTTTGAGGAAATCTGGGTCATACAGAAGGCTTCCTTCCGACAACCATCTCAAGTTTTTTGGGAGATCTGTTTCACTTGACTCGCCCCAAGCAAATCCTGATAAAACACAGGCAGCGATGCCGTTTGGCCAGGAGAGCTTATTCTCCCCCACTGGCCAGTGGGCATTTGTGGCTCTCGCTGTCCCGCGTCCACTCTCCTCTTCTGGTTCTGTCCTGTCAGAGTTGCTTGGAACCACCCCCGTTCCTCCTCTGGATGGGGTCTGAGTGGGAACACTGATTACGATGCCTCACTTACCCTGGCCAAGGAGCCGGGGTTCCTGTGAGCCACCCGTTTGCCCCTGGAATGGCACCCAGAGACCAGAAATGGTGAGCCCATCCCAAGGGGACACCTTGGAGGTGATCTCTCCAGGTTCTTACACCAGAATCCCCAGCCCTGCTCAGGAATCTCTTTTCTTTCAAGTTTTGTTTTGTTTCAGTAATTGTTTTTTCTGGGACATTTCCAGTGAGTGTTGGGGGGCGGGGTTTCCCACACCACCTCACCACACTCCCACTCCAGCTGGGGTCCTCCAGTGGTGGAAATCCGTCCTGACCCGGTCTACCTGGAGAGGGCATGGGATCCCCTAGGCGAGGGGCTGGGTCCCCCAGGACTGCCCCCCCCCCCCCGTAGGTGACAGTGGCAGGAGCTGTCCCCAGGCTGTCCCCTGGGCTTCTGACCCACCTGCTGTAGATCTCATGTCCCCTTTGGCAGCTCCCAGGACTCAGAGAAACTCTTACTGACTAGAGTAGAGGACCTAACTCAGGAGCAGGCAGATGGAGGAGACGCACAGGGCAGGGCTTGGGAAGGGGCATGGGGCTTCACATCCTCTCTTGTGCGCTGCTCGCCTGAATCTCCTTGGGCTTCCTGTCGAAAACTGATCTTCATGCTTCAGAGCCAAAATATAATGAAAGAAAGAGTTTGGGATAAAGTGGAATGATAGCTTTCTTGCTTTGCGGGGCACAGGACGCTACAGCTACTCGGGCCCTCAAAACCTGTAGGGCTGCCTGGAGGAGGTGGCTGGGGGGCTTTCTAAGGAAATATAGGAGCTACCAGTTTTTACAGGCATGGGGTCCCTGCTACCAGCCTCCTTTGTCCAGTGTTCAGGGTGGTTCCAGTTTCCTGAACTAAAAGGCTAAGAAGGGAGGGGGGAGGTTTGAGTTAGGGAGGGGGAAGTTTCCTTTACTGTCCCGCTTCCCTGAAGCACTCCTCAGCCCTTGTGAATTTCATTCGACTTCACGCTCTCTCCCATGGCTTCAAGCTCACTCACCCGCCAGCTCCTGGAACCCTGTCCTTCTAGGTTTTTCGAGAGGCTCCCCTGCATAGGCAGGATCAGTAAATCTCTGGCCTTTAAGGATTAAACTTAGTTTCCAGATTCTGTCCAGCCCTGGAGGTCCTGGGTGGAGCTGAAATTTCTACCCCTCAGGCCACACCTGGTCCATGGGGGCAGTCCCAAAGTCATCTCATTAACATAACAAAAGAATCTTTGTGGCTCTCCTTACAGGAAATGCCAAGGGTTTTAGGAACTCTGAGTCAGAAGTGGGGACAAGACCCATCATAAATTTCTTGTTATAAATCATAGTATCAGGTGCCTGGGTGGCTCAGTCCTTAAGCATCTGCTTTTAGCTCAGGTCATGATCCTGGGTCCTGGGATCGAGGAGTTCTGCATGGGGCTCTTTGCTCAGTGGGGTGTCTGCTTCTCCCTCTCCCTCTGCTGCTCCCCCTGGATGTGCACAAGCGCGTGCTCTCTGTCAAATAAATAAATAAATAAAATCTTAAAAAAAAAAATAACAATATTATGGTGACCAACCCCCGGGGTCCTTCTGTAAGCCTGTGGTCAGCAGCCCTGTGTGTGGTCAGCAGTCCTGTGTCAGACAGAAGCAGGTAGTGCCTTTGGGTAAAACATTAGAGCCTTCCACTTTACAGGTAGTGTACCGGGAGAATTTGATGGGCTTTATCTAGGCACAGAAGGCTTCAGGCTTATTTTATCCAAAGTTGCCATGCATGGAAAGGTGATTTGCCAGCTCTTCCTTCTGCAATTCCCGCTACCAAGGCATTGTCAGAAGGGAGCTTTTCCTTTGGGTAAAAGAGGGGTGTAGGATTTCCAAGGGATCATTTAACTTAAGGCTCACTTTCTTGGAGTTTCTTACACTTGGTGTTTCAGAATACCTCGCAGCGTTGGCACACAAATATTTGTGTGGGTGTGTGGGAGGGGGGTAGATTGTAAATATAGGACTGGGGGCACCTGGGTGGCTCAGTGGGTTAAAGCCTCTGCCTTAGGCTCAGCCCTGCGTTGGGCTCTCTGCTCAGTAGGGAACCCACTTCTCCCTCTCTTTCTCTGCCTGCCTCTCTGCCTACTTGTGATCTTTGTCAAATAAATAAAATGTCTAAATATAGGACTGAAAATACTGCACAATTTCAACTTCTTTAACATTTTTTAAGTTTTAAAATATTGAAGTCCTCTGGGTTTTCTTCTACATCTGGAAGGATGGGGATATAGAATCCATTAAAAAAAGAAAAGAAAAGAAACCTTCCCAGTCGTGGGGGAGGGAGACCAAGTGCTTGCCAGTGGCTGTGTCTCTCCCCCTCATTTTAAAGCTTTGGGATTTTGTTAAGCAAATAACAGCTGAAGTTTGATGACACATTAGACGGGATTAACATAGTATGAATTAAGAGTCTCTGATGAGATTAGTTTTAGAAGGGTTTTTTTTTTTTTTTTTTTTTTTAATTTATTTGACAGAGAGAAATCACAACTAGGCAGAGAGGCAGGGAGAGAGAGAGGAGGAAGCAGGCTCCCCGGGGAGCAGAGAGCCCGATGTGGGGCTTGATCCCAGGACCCTGAGATCATGACCTGAGCCGAAGGCAGAGGCTTTAACCCACTGAGCCACCCAGGCGCCCCGAGATTAGTTTTAATTAAGATCACAAGGAAGAGAAGATCTTAAGAAGGGAGCATAGTGCAGTGAAGGGAAGGAGTGAAATCACGCTAAAATCAGCTTTATGTCAATAAAGTGATTTGAAAAGGCTCCATGCTCTCATAGGAAAACTCTGAACAGTGAACAAAATCATCATGGTGGTGTGAGGTCTGCAAAGCCTTGTCGGCATGTGCCTAGTCCCTGTGTAAGACACAGAACCAAGCCGGTCCCTGCAGATGGGGTTTTGGAATATGGGTGAGGTTTGGAGCCGCTGACAACCAAGAAGGAATTCTTTGGTACAAAATGGTGGTTTATTAAAGCCCAGAGACAGGACCCTTTGGGCAGAAAGAGGGGCTGCCCCAGGATTGGGAGGGGTGGCTGATTCTGTACTGTGCTTTGGGAGAGGTAAGGAAAAGGGAGGCTTCAAAAGGATTTTCATATGTTAGAGAAGACTCACTGGATACCAGTGGCCTTGCCATTGTCAAGTTCAGGTTGTTTTTCCCTCTACCAAGGCATTACCAAGCAGAGTCAGGAGCTTCCTGGAGGTAAGTCACAAGTAGTTCCACCCAGGAGTGTGTTTTGGGGGGTTGGAGAGGTTGCAGGGTGTCACCTGGGCTTTGTCCTCAGCCCTGGAGGAGGGAACAAGTGGCATTTGTTCACCACATAGAGAAGGAGCCCACAGGATTAGGTGATGTTCCCCGAGCAGGGAAGGACTGAGCCGCTGTCTGCAGAGTGGGGTCGATGGCAGGCAGACCCAGGGGTGGCGAGCCTGGGAGTGTGTTGTAAGAGCCCTCGCACCTGTCTCCCACGCTGCCCTGCACCTGGCGAGGGCATAAAGCAGTTGACTCCCATCACAGACCACCTGCACCCCTGGAGGCCCTCTGTGCTCTACAAGGCACCCGATGGAATGTCTTTCTTGCCGGCGGGAAAGGCTCATGTGTGTGTGTCCGTGAGTGTGCATGTAGGGATGGGATTGTATGTATGTGGTAGTGTTTCTTCACTGAGAGACGGTGCACGTCCGTGATCCTCCCACACAGCAACCCGGCCCGCGGCCCCCACGCCTCCCGTTCTGTGTCCTGAGGGACCTCTTGGCAGGAGCGGCTTAGCTAACAATCTTCACGGTGACACCGAGAACTGACGCTTACACCCTGTGTCATGTGCCAGACCCTGTCCGAAGCCCCAGACACGGACATTGGTTCATTTAACCGTAGCATAATGCGATTATGATTTCTATATTGAAACAAAGAAAATTAAGGATGGACAGGGCTGTGAGAGAGGGGAGGTCTGCACCGCCCAGTCTGGGACTCTCAGCTTCTCAGCTTAGAGCAGCAGGACAAGAGGACACTCGGGATAAGGCCTCACTTAGCTGCCAACTGACAGCTGTGTGTGGGGTACTGGGCCTGAGCAGGGAGCAGCCCCCAGACACTCCCACACCTGTGAGCAGGTGCGCTCGGGGGCTCGGAACAGTGCCCCAGCCTGCGTTTGCGAGTGCTGATCCTGGGGGGGTCACTGTCATGAGGAGGTGGTGTAGAACTGAGCAAACACTAGGAAGGAGGGCTTGGCCTGCCCGACACCTCCAGCCTGTTGCTTGGGATTGGTTTCAAAGCGGACACATGTGAAATGGTATGTAGATTCTCTGCCTTTGGGTCACTGCACATTTTCCAGAGTCTTCATGTGTGTCTAGTGTGAGGACTTTGTCCTTGTTGTGCCTGCTTGGGGCCTGGTCCCACAGTCCGGGTCTCTATGGGGAAGACAGCGCCTTGCTGTGTCCGGAGCCCTGGATCTGGAGCTCCTCCTTTGCCTGGCCTTGTCCTGCCCTGCAGGTGACTGAGCCTGGAGCGGTGTGCGCCGTGGGAACGTTTGCGGGGCTGCAGGACACGGGACTGTGGGATGCGAACCTCCGCACTCCATGGGGCTGTTGCCGTTACCCGCAGACCCTGATGAGTCCGAGGTTCCTTTGCCGCCCGTCTCCTGCTGCCTGCGCCAGTGCAAGCTCTCCCTCCCCATACTCATTAGATCGTTAAATAGGAATATTCCCAGCACGTGGGATTCTGGAGCAGAAACTTCAAATGTCACAGTAATAGCCCACACAGGGGTAAGGACAGACATCCGGGAGTGGTCTCCCCTCTGTCGTGTTGGCAGTATAAGCAGTTACACGCTGGTGTTCAGTAGAATAGTGATAGCGACCTGGATTTCACGTGTGGTATGTGCTGGGCGCCGTGTTAAGGGTAGTAATCTCCAGAACAGCCCATGAGCTGGCAACTGGCTGTCCCTCCCCCTCCACCCCTGTAGTACAGGTGACATACCGCCATGGTCAGCGTGGTTGTGCGTCCGGCGTGGCTGTCAGCCACAGGCATGAGCCAGCCCCGTGGATACCTGCATGCGTCTCCTACCTCCCTGTGGCTCCCAGCCTTTCCTTTTATTAGGGTGCTTGGCATCGCACTGAGCCCAACTGGACTGTCCAGGACAACCTCCAGATCCTAAACTCGGACACATCTGCAATCTGCAATGCTCCCTTCCCATGGGAGGTCACATATTCACTGGTCCCCAGGGATTCCAATATGGCACCGTTGTGGAGGTGGGAGATGCACTATTTTGTCTAGCACAATCCCCAGGAGCAAGTCAGGAACTGTCCAGCGCAGGAGAGAGGCTCTGTGGATGGGGTGGGGTGAGGTTGTACAGCGGGTCTCTCTGAACCTCGACGAGCAGAGCTGCTTGTGAACAAGGCTCAGGACAAGAGCTCAGATTTCTGCCCTTGGATTGGAGGGAGCCTCCCGAAAACCTTCTCCGGTTGCTGTCCCACTGGGACTCCCCCAGCGGATCCTCGATAATTTTAAACAAAGGTAGCATCTTCACTTTCTCAGTTTTGCCGGGTCAGTGTCTTTGGTCTAGCTTCTCAGTGGGTTCCTATTCTGGAAGCCAGAAGCCAATTGAAATTGATGAAAGTCTCACATTCCAGTGCTCCAAGAACAGGGTTTTCATCAATTTTCAGGCTCCGGGATGGAGCCAATCAGCAGAGCCACGGAGCTGGAAGATGCAGGTCTGCATGAGATGCGTGCAGGTGACAATTTGTTTTAAAGGATTCTCGGCAAGTGGCGATCACAGGCGCCCCGGGAAAAGCAAGTCCTCCAGCAACACACAGCTTGGACCGTTAGAGGTTTTTATATTTTCCACAACTACAGCGAGAGCAAAGCCATAATTGTTTAAGGGCCCAGAGTGCATGTGCTCCCAATGACTTCCTCTTCTCTTGGCAGGAGTCGAAACTTTTCAGCATTTGAATCTTAAAACCTTTAGAAGGAGAGCCCACTGAAGAAGTCATTTGAAGTTCTGTCCCGTGGTGGGATGGTTCACTGCAGGTGTCCACCTGGCTGGGTGCGTCTGTGAGGCTGTTTCCTGGAGGGGCTGGCGTTTCAGTCAGTAGCCGGAATGGAGAAGATGGTTCTCATCCTCCTGTATCTGCCGGTCCTTCAAGGGCCTGAAGAGAACCAAAGAGCAGAAGAAGGACATGTCCTCTCTCTGGTTGAGCTGAGACATCTGTCTCCATCTGTCTTCAGCCCCGGGCATCTCAGCCTCTCCAGCTCCAGGGGGCTTCGGACGTCTGCTTCCAATGCCCGTGCTTCTCTTGTCTTCTTTTTTCTTCCCCATCTGTTTCACACTCCTCTACTCCCCTCCACTCCCCTCCTTTCTCCTCTTCTTTCTTTTCTCCAGACAGAGCCATCTCCTCTGGGGTGTCTGGGTGACTCAGGCAGTTGAGCGTCCGACTCTTGGTGTGGCTCAGGTCATGATCTCAGGGTCCTGAGCTCAAGCCCCACAGAGGGCTCCACACTCAGCATGGAGTCTGCCTGGGATTCTCTCTCTCCCTCCCCGTCTGACCCCCACCCCACTCGCACATTTTCGCTCACACCCTCTGTCTCTGAAAAAAAGAAAAAAAAGAGCGCATCTCCTCTGTGTTTGGTGAAGGTGGGCCCTTGGGGAGCCCAGGGTGGTGATTCAAATGCCTTTCCCTGCTTGGCGAGGACCAACATGGCCACTTAGGTTTAGCGGCAAGGTCTCTAATCTCATTGATTTTTCTTGATGTTTGGTAGAACATCGTAGCTGAGACAATTTAAATAAGATTCTGAGAAATGAATGGAGGAGTCATTCAGTCTGCCCAGCTTGTTCAGAAATAGCGGATCAATATGGCACGTTATTGGCTCTAGAAATGCCGTAGACTCTGCTCTATGGTGAATGAGCCTTATTGATTATTGGGGAAGGGGGGGACAACTGATTCTTTCTCAAAGTTCGGTTTTACTGGCTGCGGGTGAGTCTTTATGACACTGTCACAGTAGCTGCCAAACAGAGATGAGCATGGGGGATGGTTTTCACCCGGCGGGTCAGATGGTGGACAGCTCTCCCGAGCCTCAGCGGGGCATCCATGGCCCTTAGGCAATGCTCCTTAGTGCTCTGTGTGTTCAATTCACCCCACGTTAGTTATTCAGTAAAGAAACGTCTAGGCCCTTTGCGTTTGCAGCAGGTGCAGCACGTGCTTGATCCTATTGGGACCCTATGAAATGTATGTGAGTGAAGCAGGTGAGTGTGTGCAGAACAGTGTGGACGAGGAGAAGCCGAGGCCAGGGTGGCTGGGGGAACAGAGGGAGTGGAGCAGACCCTTGGGGCTGCCGATTCTGGGTGCCCTTTGGAACCACGGGGCCACCTACTTTTTGAGGCACCTTGTCTCCTGATAGCTCAAGAGAGAGAAGAAATTAAGATTTCTGTGTGGATTATCCCTAGCGTTCAGTATTATCAACTAATTAGAAAATACTAGAAGGATAGCCACGTCGGCGGTCGGGGGGGTATTTTTGGTTGTTGCACCTGGAGGAGGGGCTGTTGGCCGCAGAGTGGGAGGTCCCCATGCAGAGCCGTTCAGCTGCCGCTGTCCCCAAGGCCAGAGAGCGACCACGCCATCCGCGGCGTCTCTCACGTGTCACGGACCCACTGACGCTTCTCTGAGGATTTATGCCTGAGACTTTCCTTCCCTTTTGAGAAAGATAAATTCCTTCTTCTATAAAGGGAGGGCATTTTGGTCTCTTCAGGCGCATTTTAATCATAGGGTTGACGTGGGACATCTCCGTGCTCTTCAGCGTCAGACTGTGCTCTTCATAGCATGAAGATGCCCTGTCTTCATGCTCTGATGCCTGTGCCTCGGATAGCCTGGAATTCCAGCGTCCTTCCTCCCTGACCTCCGACAACGGGGTCTCAGGGTCCCAGCTCCTCCGCTGGCCTTGCTGTCTGTGGCATGCCCCGTGTACGTTGTAATATTACCCAGCATTCTAGACTGTTCCGTACACTGCTCACAGAACCGCTTCCGGAGCCGTACTTCTCGTAGAAAGCGCGTTTCTCTCCCCAGGACTTGCTTTGCTGCCTCCAGCCAAATAGCATTTACTCTTGTTTCTGTGAAGCCAGTTCCTGACACCCCCCCCCCCCCAAAAAAAAAGAAAGAAAGAAAGAAAAAGAAATCCCACTGTTAGAGGTGAGAGGTCTGTGTGGGCAGGGGGTGACTTCTGTAGGGCCCATACCTCTTTAGAGAAACAACAGTAAATACAGTTGTTTTCTGAGGCTGTCGCTTGGCCAGAAAGGGGGAAACCGTGGAACCAAAAGAAAAACCATGCTCACAGTGAAAATCCAGACAAGGGCGAGATGTGCACCTGCATTCCAGAGAACGCGGGAGGCGACTGTGTGTGTGTGTGTGTGTGTGTGTGTGTAATCGAGTGGCCCAGTGGTACCTGAGTTCAGGAGACCTGAGGACCTGAGATCAGAGATCACGGTGGGATTCCCCTCAGGGGGACCGGTGTCTCCCTATGCATCTCCCCCCTTCCCCACCTGTGCCCCCCCACGGGGGCAATCTTGGTGGCTTGCAGGAGGGAGGAGCAGGGGAGGGTTTCTGTATTTCTCCCTCTTGGGGTGACCCTGATTGCTGGCTCCTGCAGGGCTGGCCCCTGGGGCGATGACGGGCGGGCTTGCCTGGTTCACCCCCGGTTCACGGCCTGAGCTGCCCTTCCACAGCCAGTTTGAGCCAGCTGTATCTTCCAGGAACACCGGTCCATGCCACTCCAGCAGGGGTACGGGGCACTCTAATGAAAGTAAAAATCCTTTTTAATATTATGGAAGTATTATAATAGTAATACTCGATTGTTGCAGAACACAGAGCCCAAAGAAAAGGAGCAAAGATAGGAAAACAGCAAATCAGTCATAGATTCTATATGCAGCGAGAACCTGTGTTAGTATTTTCACATAAATGCAATATTTACTGAAGCATCACATCAGTAAAGAAAAGGCAACAGTAGTACAACTAAAGAGGTTAAACAGAAGGGTTAAAAAACAGAAGAGCAAGGGACGTCTGGGTGGCTCCGTTGGGTGAGCCTCTGCCTTCGGCTCAAGTCATGATCTTAAGGTCCTGGGATCAAGCCCCTCCATCAGCCTCTCTGCTTGGCAGGGAGCCTGCTTCCTCAGCTCTCTGCCTGCCTTTCTGCCTACTTGTGATCTCTGTCAAATAAATAAATAAAATCTTAAAAAAAACAACAACAAACAAATAGAAGAGGGAACAAATGAGGAATGACAAATGGTAGGTATGTCCACGATCAGAAGAGAGGTATGGTTGCTGGGGCTGGGGGGTGCAGGAAATGGGGAGAAGGTGGTAAATCAGAGCCGACTCAGCCGTCACACCAGTGAGCTCTGAGGGTCTGATGGGTCTCGTGGTGCCTGTGGGCAAGAACCCCTGCACAGCTGAAATTTGCTAAGAGAGTAGAACTTAAATGCTCCCCACATATATAGCGATGTGTCTCGATGGGTTTGTTAATTAGATCGGGGGGGGGGGGGAGGCTGCCACAGTGTGTGTGCATCAGATCACCACCATGTCTACTTTATTTCTTAAACATTTTTAAGAAAGGTTTTTTCTTTTTTTAATTTATTTGAGAGAGAGAGCACAAGCAGGGGGAGCAGCAGAGGGAGAGGGAGGAGGAGGCTACCCGCTGAGCAGGGAGCCCGATGCAGGACTGGATCCCAGGACCCTGAGATCATGACCTGAGCCGAAGGCAGACACTCACCCAGTGGTGCCACCCAGGCGCCCCAAGTCCACTTTAAATATCTTAAAATTTTGTCATTTATTCCTTAATAAAGCTGAAAGAAAAAACACCCAGATGGAACTTCCAAGGCACCCAAATCCTATAGTCACCCCATTCTGGGTCATGAACCCTTTATTCCCAGGGGTAACCCCATCCTGAACATACATTGGTTTTGCCTGGTTTTGAATTTTGTGTGAAGGGCATCATGTATTTGACGGCTGTGCATATGGCTTCTTGAGCTCTGTGTCGTGTTTATAACTCCCTGCAGGCGGTTGGGGACTTTCGGGTCTTCTGCTCATTTACTGTTGGGTTTTCTGTTTTGCTCTTTTCAGCCTTTGTTTCTATGCCTAAGTATGTGGGGCCCTGTGATGTTGTTGCCAAGAATGTGGTAGCCTTGTGTATTTGCAAATACTCCCATGATGCACATAGTCCCGTGCCCTCACAGGGGCTTGTTGTCCTGGATCCTTTTTATGTATTTAAAAGATTTATTTATTGGGGCTCCTGGGTGGCTCAGATGGTTAAGCGTCTGCCTTTGGCCCAGGTCATGATCTCAGGATCCTGGGATCGAGCCCCGCATTAGGCTCCCCGCTCAGCGGGAAGCCTGCTGCCCCCTCTCTCCCTGCCTGCCTCTGCCTAATTGTGATCTCTCTCTGTCAAATAAATAAATAAAATCTTTAAAAAAAGGAAAATAAATTTTATTAAAAAAAGATTTATTTATTTTAGAGAGAGAGAGAGCATGATGGGGAGGGGCAGAGGAGAGGGAGAAAGTCTCAAAGAGACACCCCACTCAGTGTGGAGCCTGACACGGGGCTCGATGTCCCGACCCTGAAATCACGACATGAGCCGAAACCAGGAGTCCAGTGCAGAACTGATGGAACCCCCCTTCCCCCGGGCGCCCCTGTCCTGGACCCTTTGAACATGTGCTGAACAGCTGTAACCACTATGCTTACGGCATGAGGCAGTGCTGGGCAGGGCTGTCTGAGTGGGATGTCGTACTGGGTCCTGTGGTGAACAGGGTACACGACGTCCTTCCCGTTGCTGTGTTCTGCTCACAGACGGGAGGATCCACGTGTGCAGCGGGCAGTGGAGACAAGGACGGGGAGGCCACCGGTCTCTTCATCCGTCCCTTGTCGCTGTGTGATTGGCAGCAGCTAGACAACAGATTCGAGTATTTTTACCCGAATTATGATGTTTTGATTGTTTACCGTTCCGGCCGTTGCCGTGTCCTGTGTTTGTCATGATTCCATAAAACAGGCTGCTCTGATGGGTTCTTGTGTCTGATACCCCAGCCATCATGGCCACACCACTGCCTTGTGCTTTCACTCCCTATCCGCCTGACTGCCTTTTGTACTTCCTCCCATCTTTGTATTCGATGGAGAAATACAACGCTTTCTAGAATCAGAAACTTAAGTTAGTGATACCTTCAGCATAAGACCGACCACTTGGCTGTAAGTGAAGAGATCAGATTCTCCGACACGTCACATTCGAACCCTTTAAAAAAAAAAAAAAAAAAAAAAGTCTTAAGAACATTGGAGGTGGGTGGGAGTTATCTGCTGGGAATTAGATTCTAAATTTGATGAAACCATTTCCATTTTCTGTTAATATGCAAAAGTGTTTTTCTTGATCATCAGTGTGTCCAGAGAACACAGGATCTCAGTAGGGGTAAACTTGATTTTGATTGAGTTTAGGGCGTTATGGATTCTGTAAGGCACTCTGTTGTTCATAACAATTAGTCATCTCGGAGCAGCTCCACGCCGATGGAGGGAGTGTCCCACAGAACCCGGAGGCTAATTACAGCATGAACTGAACAAACATTAATTGCTATATACTTTCAGAGAAAAGCGGGATCAGGGTTGGTGGTGGCTAGAACAAAAGCCTCCCTGAGGGGGTGGAATTGGGCCTGATTCTTACGCCACGAAAAGGATTTTGGGTAAAGGGGCAGAAGTTCATTTCGAGAGGCTGGAGCAGCACACACAATAGGTGGGGAGTTTTAGGGGTATCATTTGTGGCTTTTGCAAACACATTCTCTTTATCCATGACATCCTACATTTCCATTTGGTTCAAATACAAGGGTAGCATGAGGGGAATGAGCAAGATAGCTAATTATGGGTAATTAAGTATCATGATTTTCTGTTCTCCAAGGGGAGCTGGCACCGGGTCCCACCTCGCTGGCCAGTGTTGTCCTTTTACTGTCACGAATGAGTGATGTTCACGTTGCAAGCTGTTGAAAAGCCACCTTCTCTCTGACATCGGGCAGCCAGCTGCATCTGAGGACAGATGACAAAGGACGCCATGTTTGCCTCCTAAATCTCCCATTGTGCTTGGCTTTGGGAGGAGGACCCACAAGGAGCGTGGAGTGTGAGTTGAAAATGTGGCAAGGTTGGCTTGGCTTAGAGCATGCAGAGGTTGATGTCTCTAGTCCATCAGCAAACTCCTTTGAGCTCCGTCCACATTATGGCTGCTACTTCTCCCATGCATGGCTGTGACCTTGGCTCCAGCCACTAGACTGTCTCACCCAGATTTTTGCCACTCCCCTCCCCACCCCCCGGTCTTGGCCCTACTTCTTCATCCTTGTTCCCCCTCCCCACCTTGTCTCCCTAGAATTACCAGAGTGATCATTTTAAACATCTGGGGTTAGTGAATGACCCTACTGTCTAGAGATTCAACAACCAAGCGCCTGTAGGAGATGTTCAGGATACAGACAAGGCATCAGGGCTGGGTGGGGACTGTGGCAAACTGGTGAGATCCTTTCCCACCGAAGGGGCACCTCTTTCTTGCTTGTTGTGCTCTGGCCTTGGAGTCACAGACTGGTTGCATCTTGCAGTATTTTAAAGAAAAGCCTAAAATCAGGATTTTTATGAGAAATCTTGTTTTATAAATATTGGCATTAAAATGAATTATGAATTTAAGATAACACCATGAAGAATCAAAGAAAACAGTCTTTGGAGGCAGACTTGGCTCCCAGGCCTTCAGTTTACATCTGTCATGGGCCGTGGGGAAGGTTTTAAGAAGAAAGAAGTAACAGAAAACCAGTGGGGTGACATTCTGCCACCACCTCTCAGGGCCTCCTCCTAAGATTGTTGGGGGAGTGACAGTTTCCTCTTGGAATAGTGATGAGCCAGTGAGCCCCATTTCCCTCCTTATAACTACAGATGCCTCTTTGCACGTGAAGGCAGTCTTGGAATTTAATAATTAGAATTTTTAAAAGAGGATTTAAACTGGCTCTTTTCTCTTTCACAAGGCCAGAACCCGAGCACAGGAAAACAGAATTTAGTCCAGAAATTTAAAAGGCCTCTGCTTCTCAGCCCTGGGATGTTCTAACAAAGACAGTCCCTCGGGCTCTGGCGGTTCTGCTCAGAGTTCCCAGGTCATTGTGGCTCCTCGCGGCAGGTACCAGGCAGCCCGAGTCCTCACGAGAGAAAGGGGCTGATTGCTTTAGGATTAAGAATTTCCAGGAAACTCTGAGTGAATTGCACATTCATTATAATCACTCACAGAGCGAAAATGTGTTGTGCTCACTGAGAGACCACATTTGTTGTCAGATGAATGGAGAAACAGGAACAAATATTATAAGATGAGAATTTGTCTCTGATAACGCTTTAAGGAAAACAGCTTATTTCTGTCCTCGTTTTAGAGAACTCTCTGTACTGATGGGTTTTTCTCTGGCTTATTGTATCGCAGTTTTCACATTCTGTGTCTGTATTCTTCTTTTGTGAGGGAATGAAGTGGGAGACTCTTTGGGGACCCCTCTCCTGGACCTCCATCCGTTAACATGCTTACAAAAATGATCTAGAAGTCGAGGCCCTTTAATGGACCCCCGGCTGGGTGCAGCCCGTGAACAGGCGAGAGCACCATTTCCTTATTGGGAAGGACCTTAGGGGTAGCAGAGGGCTTACGGGATGGAGGTGGGGGGGGGAGGCGGTGCTCCCCTGTTCCTGCTCTGTAAGCTTCTCCTTTTTCCCATCAGTCCAAAAAATAAGTAAGACGTTTAAGTTTGCAGTTTCAAATCTTGTTCCAGCAACACCCTGCTCATCCTCCCATGTTTAACACGCCACGTTTGAATCGTTAATTTGATTATAAGTCACTTCGGAGAAGGGAATCTCATGCTGAGTAACCAGCTCTTAGTAACAGACACAGTTGGGAGGTGGGGGGGCGCGGAGAGACCCACTTGGTCCCCGCCGCCCCGCTGCTGTCTCACGGCCCCGCCCTGCGCCTTCCTTTTTTCTGGTCTTGTGGTCCGTCTTGGTCCTCAAGTTGCCAGAAAGGGGACCCTGACATTGTCAGGGGGAGGGCTCCTTGGGCACGTGTGCTCAGCTGCACGGGGGGGTCCCCAGACCTACGCCCCGTGTTTGCCGTGTTCACGGACTCCCTTCACCTCTGACTCACATGAACCAGGATGCATTATTACACTTGCCGACTAACCAGCTCCCTGTTCAGCAAGATGGCCTTTCCAAAAAACAGCAGCCTCTTCACACGTCTAGGTCTCCTAATTACATGTAAAATAAACTCCAAGGTCCATGATAACCCTCCATACCTTACCTAGTCTGACCCATGACTGTGTGTCTGCCCCAGGGCCTTTGCTCTTGCTGCCCCTCCAAACTGGAAAGCATCCCCTTCCCCCGTCCCGTGTTCATGTGGCCACCACTTCCTAGCATCCTGTGGGCCCCTGCCAAAATGTTGCCTACTCAGGGAAGCCATGCCAGTGGCACTCTCTGGCTAGAGGGTGTGGGTTCTGACCTCCAACCCAGGCTTTCTGCTGCTGCCTGGTCTTCGGCGCCCCCTAGTTTCTCATTGGGAAGGAGGAATTAGCAGAAATGAGGCTCATTGATATGGGAGAGGGGATTTATCAGGCTAGTGTGCAGAATGAGGACACGTTACTGGCAAATTAAGAAAATTACATTTACCGTGACCCAAGCTGCCGAAGGAAGTTTTGTACGTTCTGTGTGGGGAGCGTGGCCGACGGATAGCCAGTGGGCAGCGGGGGTCCCTCCTGACAGGTGTTCGCACCCACACACCCTCCCACGGTGTTCACACCCGCGGGACTCTGCTGCTCATTCACACAGGGTGTACGCAGATCGGGGTTCTGTCCATTTTGTTCCCATACCCTGGGGTCACCTGTCCTGGACGCATCCTAGCTGGTGAACCTGGACTTGCTTCCTAGAGGCCAGTTGTGGGCAGCTGATGGGAGGTCAGGCATGGTAGAGCTGTTCTGTTCCCCCCACCCCCCTGTCCAGCAATGAACGTCAGGGACCTGTGGGCATGGGCCATCCCTCCTCCTCCTGGAAGTGTCCTGGTTCCATTCTTGGTTTTGTCACAGTGACCCGGATTACTTGTGGGCCCTGTCGACTTCCGTGCAAAGCTCAATCCAGATAGAGCCCTGTTGTGGTCAGACTCTCCAGTGGGCAGGACAGCCCTGGGTGATGATGTGTCGTTCATACGGCTGGCTCCCGGGACCATGGCTGAGTCATTTCAACATTTTATTTTAATTTCCGACATTGTTGCAATTCGCCTGAGAGTAGGGCAAGACACGATTCACGTATGCGATGCTTTTATTAAAACCGTGTCTTTAAATAATGGTATACGGCATCTAATGTGAATCCCTTCCACTTGGAGACGACTCCAGAATTAGTCCCTATTAGAATATTTACTGTGCTTTTTTTTTTTTTTAAGATTTTATTTATTTATTTGACAGACAAGGATCACAAGTAGGCAGAGAGGCAGGCAGAGAGAGAGGAGGAAGCAGGCTCCCCACCGAGCAGAGAGCCTGATGTGGGGCTCGATCCCAGGACCCTGAGATCATGACCTGAGCCTAAGGCAGAGACTTTAATCACTGAGCCCCCCAGGTACCCCAGGACATTTACTGTGTTCTTGATTATGAATCTTTAATGGCCCACTTGAAGCTGGTGTGTGTGTGTGTGTGTGCGTGCGTGCGCGTGCGCGCAGGCGTGTGTGTGTAGGGGGATCAGGGGCCCAGACCACTGATTAAAAAATTTGATTAATTCAGCCCTTGAGTAGCTCAGAGGAAGTCAGTAAACCAAGCAAGTCACCAAAGTCCTATTTGGAAAAGAGTCACATATATTCAGACCCAGCTATTTCCTTTGTTGGGTGGAATAGCTTGTCAGCCGGAGGCTGGCCATTTCATCACAAGTTTGACCTGCAGTGGTTTCAGGCAGGACGCCCCTGAAGAACCTGGGCCCCAAATTAGCACTTGCTGGTAGAATAATTTCCCAAGTCATTTTCAAAGCATCTGGGCTCCCTGGTGATGACAGACGTCCGGGCTTTTCCTGTGGGAGACGTGGAGCGTTCCCTTGGGTTCACAGAAGGGGTCCTCAGTGAATAAATGAAACAATAAACAATTAGGGGTTTGCCGGCATCTGTCATTCACGTGGATTCAGAACTTTGTAGGCAGACGGACTGCAAAATCAGTGATCAGCGTACTGTATTGGAGGATTACCCACATCTCCGGTTCTGTTACGGACTCGAGCCCTTTTCTGTGCTGGGGAAATGCATTTTTCAATTATCGGACGGAACTGGACCGAACAGGTTCTCGTGTCTTGATGTTTTAGGCTACACCTGGAGTATGTGGGCAGGTTTTGGGAGGGTTTTCATGAGGACGGCCAGATCGCCATTTCTGAGGATAGCGATGTCGGTAATATGCTGGCTGATGGGTGCGGAGCTCTGGTATGGAGTAATTCCCATGCTCTCTCAACCATGCTAGGCACCTGCTGTTTGTACTGATGACGACAAGGACAGGAAGAGTGACTGAATGATTGCCCAACGTGACGCGGCCAGCAGGACTCAAAACTCGCACGGGCTGCGATGGGTTACAGAGCAGGCGGCCAGACCTACACTCTGCTTTGTCACCCACCTGCCTCCTGCCCTAATTTTGGTGTCTATTTGGCCCTCGTCATGATTGATTATTGGCCATTTATTCCGTGTTTTACTGAAAGGAAGTAAATGAAGAGGAAAATAAATTATGAGTTGGAGTGTGTTGGGGGTGTGATGGTTCCTCTAATTCCTGTCTGTCCTCAGAGATGCACAGAAAGGAAATGACTTCTTCTAATACCCAAGTTAGTACTTTCATCCATCCATCAGTTTCCGTTGTGAAGCCAGGCGGTCTCAAGGCGAAGATTCTGGAATCAGGCAGCACTCAGCCACTTTCTGTCTCAGTCCTGGCTTTGGATTTCACAACATTAAGGAGGTGAAGCTCCTGGCTTCGCTGGACTTGACCATGGAAGAGCAGAAACCAGGAGTGGCTGGGGCCACGGGCATGCGGGACCATGGTGAAAATAAACCCATTAACTTTTGAGGGAACAGATGCTATTATATATACCTGGGTCCAGCCTTTTGGTACCTCTAGATCCCCTAGATTTTGGAGTAAGAGGAATTACTTACTTTGCTTAACTTGCTTAGATTTTGATTTTCTGGCAGTTTCTTACAGAAAGAGTCAAATAAGTAACACTTGCAACACTAGCGCAGTGGTTCCTCTCCCACTTGCATGAGAACTTTAAACTGAAACAAGGTATCCATGCATAAAATTCAATGGAGGCTACAAGGCAATCAAGAAATGAGAAATGACAGGTTTTATACCATGTAAGAAACCAGGCGTGCATTCTTCTCTAGCAGAGAGAAAAAGCCCTCTAGGATAAAGGTGGGCACGATCTCCTCTCAGGGCCACCATGTACAGTTTTTCAGGTTCTGTACTGCACAAGGGCTCCTGTGCTAGAGGACTCATGGGGCTGGAGGCCAGTCTGTGTCCCACTCAGTGAGTTCTGCTGCCTGCCATGAGACCACACTGGCCTGAAAAGAAGGACACTTATTTCTAATTAACACGAAGATGTTTCGTATGTTAGTTGCAGCTCTGGCAGAATTCCAACTCAGTGGACTTGCCACCCCATCCTGCCCTCAGATGTTGGATGTCCCTGCGACCGTTCAAACTGGTGCCACTGTTAATGGACAGTTGCCACCTGTGCTTTTCTATTGCCTTTGTAACAAATCCCCACACGTGTGGTGCTTGGGACAGCACACATTTATTGTGGGTCAGCAGTGTGATGTGGGTCTCCTGGAGTGATCAGCAGGGTGTCCTCAGGGTGGCTGGCATTCCTGTCTGCAAGGTTGAAGGGAGGATCCAGCTTCTGGAAGCTCTCACTGCATTTTCTGGCCCCTGGACCACTTCCTCCATCTGCAAAGCCAGCGGCCCTAAGTTGAGACTGATATGTCATCACTGGGACCTAAACTTCTGCTTCTCTCTTTCACTTGTAAGGACACTTGTGACTGCACGGAGCCTGTGCACACATTCCAAGCTCGCCTCCCACCCGTGATCATGCTGGCAAAGTTCCTTTTATCACATGAGGTACCGTAGTCAGGGGTGCTGGCGTCCAGATGCAGTCATCTTGGTGGGGGGACATTCTTCTACCCACCATACGGCTCTTAGGAAAAGCAGTTACACTAGGACTCCTTTTGACATTTTTAGTCTCTGTGCAGTGATAGACGTACCTCGCAGCTGGCGTTGGTCTCATGGCAGATGCATGCTCTGATTCCAGGGTTGTCCAGGGACGAGGGCCATCCAGCTTGCTCATGGTACTGGGGTAAGCCCTTGGCACTCAGAGCCTCTCCTCACTTCCCAGGTAACTGAGTCAGAAAGTCTGCTTTGGAGAATCCCGATAGACCTCTTCCTGGCGACATGTTTTCTGCCCCTTCAAACTGCTTTCAAGCCACACTTGATGCTGCACATCTAAACTCCCCTCCCTCCTCCCTCGTTCTCTCCCACTTCCTCCCTTTCCTACCCCTCCCCCTTCCTTCCTGTAGTCTCTCTCTCTCTCCTCCTCCTTTTCCTTCCTCCCCTTCCTTCCCTCTCCCTCCTCCTCCCCTGCTCTCTCCCTTCTCTCCCCACTTCCTTCCCTTCCTTCCGTGCCCCCTCCTCCCTGCCTTCCTCCCTCTTTCCCTTCCTCTTCCTCCATTTCCTGTCCTCTTCCCTCCCTCCCCCTCCTTTCCTCTAGTCTCCCTCCCTCCTCCTTTCCCTTCTCCCATCTTCCCTCCCTCCCCTCTCCCCTTCCCTCCCTTCCCTCCCCTCTCCCGTCCCCCCTTTCCCTCCTTCCTTCTGCCCTTCCTCCCTCCCTCCTTCTCTGTATCTCTCTCCCCTCCTTTCCCTTCTCTCCCCTCCCCCTCCTCACCTTTCCTTTTCCTCTCTTTTATCCTCCCTCAGGAAATACGGTATATTGATTAAATCACTCAAAAACTTGGCCCTCAGAAAGTGAGGAAGGAGAAGAAGAGTTATTTGTGAGGTTTTTACATTGATCTTTACTCCCAGAACTAATTAACCATTAATGTAAACAATCTTAAAAAAAATGATGAGATGGGACACTCTATGAGTTTTAATATGAAACTACTTGATGAAGTCCCTTCCCTGCATACTGAACGTGGTTGGGCCGTGGGAGGGGTGGCGGCCCCGGCTCATCAGGCTAGAGGCTGAGGGTGATATCAGGGCTCTGAACCCAAGCTCCATCTTCCCGCTGGGCTCACTGTCACTGGGCATTCTGGGAGACTCGGCCCTGCGACCTTCTAGGGGGCGGGTCTGGGTAAGGAGCTGCTGACCCCACCACACGAGGTCAGCTCTGTGCTGTTTGCCCAGCATGTCTTCATTTGTCTGTTTGTTTATTCTTTCCTTCGCACGCTTGCTTGTTGTCCGTGCCCTGGGGTCCTGCTGGGCCCAGAATACAGAGAGCGAGTTCGGGTCTTCACCTCCAGGGACCCCTCAACGAAGGAGGGATCGATCTGCAGATTGAATTAGGCAAACAGATAGGATAGGACAGACAGGATAGGAAGCAACGAAGCAGGGCACGAGAGTGTGATGATGTAAGGCTCCTTCAGGCCACTGAAGGTGGCTCTTAGGTCAAGACCTGAATTAGGAGGGTTAGCCATGCAGAAGGCCCAGGGCAGAGCATTTCAGGCAGAAGAAAGGGCCAGTGCAAAGGCCCTGAAGCAGGACTCAGAGAGAGAGTGTGCAGGGCAGGGTGAAAGGAGGTAGATGGGCGAGAGGGGTAGTGGCAGTTGAGGAGAGGCCCCAGGCTCATCCTGCAGGATTATACATCAGTCCCACCCTGGACCCACTGAATCAGAAGCCCTCTAAGCCATGCTGACATGGGCCACAGTTGGTAAGCACTGAGCTCCATGGAAGGAAGAGAGTTTTACTTCTTTGTGTTTGACTCTTTGCAATCTCACAAATTGTGGTGGGAACGCACATGCCTCCCTCTTTGCTAGTTACCAGGTAGGACCATCAATCTAGTTATGGAAACATGCCAGGTGAAGATGGGACCACACCCGCATCTGGGATTGTTGCTAAGCCTGGCTGGTTGCCTTTTTTTTTTTTTTTTAATTACATTGGATTTACCGTCTCTGCTTCCTAAAAGCACAAAGCTCTCACACATGCATTATTTGAAGGAATCTTGCAGTTTTCTTTCTTTTTTTTAAATTAAATTTTTTAATATTGCAGTTTTCAGTTAGGAGAAAAAATTCTAGAATGAGAGCGATCTACATTTGAACAACCACACACATACAGAAGTTCTCCTGCAAATGGGTTTTTGTGTACACATGTGATCACGAGTACATGTCTGCACATTGCTGCACACAGGGCACCAATTTATTGAAATTCGCTAGATCAGTGGTTCTCAAACTGTCGTCTGTGTTGGAATCCCTTGGGGCTCATTACGGTGAAGATTGCTGAACCCCAGCCCCACGGTTTCTGAGTCAGACGGTCTGTGGTGGGACCTGAGGATCTGCATGTCTAACCAGTTCCAGGTGATGGGGAGCTGCTGCTGTGGGGACCCCCACCGAGGTCCCGTGGCCAGAATGCAGAGCTCAGGAAAGATGACTGTGATATAAAGGTAGGGATAGGATCAGCCTTGAGTAACTGAAGCTGCAAAACAGTGGGGCTGGAACCAGCTGGGAGTTTGTTCTCCTGCTCGTAATGTTCAAGCTAACGTGGGGCCACTTTGGTCGACCGGGACCCAGACCCCTTCTGTCTTGTTGCTCTTCTGTCCATGACCCGTGCTTCCTTTGCAAAGTGCAGTGCACTCGCTCCCTGCTCTGACCTCAGCCCTCGTGTCTGCTCTGTCTCCGGAGGAGGAAGGAAGGGGAGGAGCCCAGGGCACAGCTGCTCTCAGTGTCACTGCTCGGAAACTGGAAACCCCATCTTGCTTGCGTCCCATTGACTAGCGCTGTCCAGTGAAGCCCCTTGCTGCCGATGGCTGTGGACTTCAATTAACTGAAATTAAATACAATGTAAAAACTCCACTTCACAGTAACACTAACCATATTTCAGCTGCACAAGTGGCTTGTGGCCACTGTTTTGAACAGCACAAGTAAATACATGTTTGTGGTCCTGGAACGTTCTATTGGACCATGTTAGGCTAGAACTTAGGAAGGTGACCACCCCTGCCCCTTGGGAATGTGGTCCCCCCCCAGTAGGTGGTCCTCATTAAAACTGGGGTCCTATTGTTATAAATAAACATGAGAATTGATTTTACAGTATAGTTTTTTGTTCGTTTCCTGTGACCAAGGGCACTACTTAAAAGCAATCTCAGGTTGAGCCAAATGCCAGATCGTAGATGCTCTCAGGGTGCTTTGAAACTCTGACACTCAGAATCTTACAAAGTCCTATATTCGCCTCATTTTAGATACAGCCTTTTGACTCTGAACCAAAGGATGATATTAACATTTAACTGTTAGCTTCATATTTTCATTCATTTTATGTATATAAACTCATGATATATATACATATATCTATATCTATCTATATCTATATAGCTATATATGAATTTATATGAATGCACATTTGTATCCTAATGGAGACACGCCAGTAAACAAACAGCGTACTCCAAGTCCTGCCTTCAGTCAATGCCATAATATTGGACCAATGAACGTATGATTCATCATCTATATATGAATGTATTTGTAGAATTGGTTATATATCATATCATTTATATATATATCAAATGATATAAAGCGAGTACATAGAGAAAACATACTAATTCAATCAATATTTATCGGGCATGTTCTGTGTGAAAGGTGCTCAAACAAGGCGCAACACATATATTGCACTCACCAGAGGAGAGGTTTATGTAATGTTAGAGGGTGATGTTTGGGAAGGAGAAGGCAGATGTGGAGCAGGGTGGGAGATGAGGGGAGCCAAGGTGAGGGAGTTTGAAGTTTTATACAGAGGCCTCTGGGCGAGCTGCTCTGGGAGACATGATCAGGAGGAAGGTCCGGAGCGAGACTTGGTGTAGGGATGCTGGGATGCCAGGTCAGGGGAGTACCAGTGCAAGGGCCCTGGGGCAGATATGTGGTTGGTGAGTCTGAGGAGCAGGGGAGGGTGGTCATGGGCAAAGGGCAGAGAGGTAACAGGCTAGACCCAATAGGTCTTTGGGATTTCATTGGGACTTCAGTTTACTCTGAGTGAATCACTGGAAAGTTGTTTGCAGAGGAAAGGCTGCCTGCTTTCTGTTTTCACAGAGTAACCCTGGTTGCTGTATTTTTCCACGTATACCATACACTGTAATATATTAAATATACTATATGATGTGTCATTACCCTCTGCCGTGTAATATGCCGGGAAGTACTTAGGAGACTGTACAGTGTGGATGCACTGTAGAGTACAAGATACACGAGAAGGCGTCAAGGATGGCAGCACACTGACCAGGTGGGAGTCTGTTGCAATGACCCAAGTGAGCGAGGGGGGTTGTTTGGAGCAGAGTAGCTGTACTGTATCTTCCCTTTTTATCTCTGGGGGTTCACACTTGGCCCTTTTTCTCCCCACCCTGTCCCCCGAAATAGTAATGCTCATAACCACATCACCTGGCTTCCTTGCCGTCTTGCTTCCATGTAGTGTTGGCTATAGGAAGATAAAGAAAGGGACCTAAGGTCGAGGAAGAGGGTGTGGGCTGATGGAGACTATTTCTCTGCTGAGGACCACTGTTCTCTCTGGCAGCCCTCCTTCTGCTGTGGTCACAGGCGTCCAGGCCCGGCTCATCCATGTGCCCCTTCCAAACTAGGAATGTGTTATATAGCTCTAAGTTCTGCTAGCGCAGGGTACATTAAAAAATTATTTTTAATATATTTTTAAAGATTTTAAAAATTTATTTATTTGATAGAGATCACAAGTAGGCAGAGAGGCAGGCAGAGAGAGAGAGAGAGATGGGAAAGCAGGCTCCCCACTGAGCAGAGAGCCGGATGCGGGGCTCGATCCCAGGACTCTGGAATCATGACTTGAGAGGAAGGCAGAGGCTTTAACCCACTGATCCACCCAGGCGCCCCTCAGAGTACATTTTTTATCTCTGCTCCATCATTACATAAACTAACTTAAAACAACCTCAACTGCTGATTTGAGCAGGATGAACATTTTCTGCAGGGACCCCGATGGATAGAGAGTGGTAGTGGGAATGGACAGAGGTGCTCTGATTCCAGATGTGTTTTTAAGGCACAGCCAGGAACTCATGTGTGTGGGTTAGATATGCAATAAGAGAGGAAGAGCAGAGGACCCTAGGACTCCCATGTTGTGTCAGGGAAAGTGGACTGATGATGTGGTGTTTTCTGAGATGGGGATACCTGCAGTTGGAGAGGTTTCAGAAGGACCAATGAAGAGTTGTATTTGGGGCATGTCAAGGTTTGGATGTCCATGAGATCTCCAGACAAGGTGTTGAGAAGGAAGAGAGATGTGGGTGATATTTGAGGAAAGGTCCACTCTGGAGATGTGAACTTAAAAGCCCAGAGACTGAACAGGACCAGGAAGGGGATGAGGGAAGATAAATGAGAGAATGTGAGGACTGTGCTCTGGGCGCTCGTAACGGGTAGAGGTGGACAGTGAGGAGGATCCAACAAAGAGGAAGTATGAGAGGAGATGTGGGACCCTGGGTGGGGGGGATACCAACGAGTGTGCAAATCCTTATTTCTCTCTCTTCACCTTGTTTGTCTCCAATTCATGTTTTTAAAGTAATCATCAAAAAGACATTCCAAAATGCAGTTTGTTATTTGGAATGAGCAAGATATTCTTTTGTACATGACACATTATTGAAATTAAAAACAAGAAATGATATTTGGAGAAACTGAGAAAATTTAGGTAAATAAACTTAAGCAGAAAATTAACACTCTAAATCTCACCAGGTAGAGACAACTTGTATTTGCTCACATTTGGTGTATTTTCTATCATTCTGCCCTTCCTGTGCATATACTGTATTTCACTGTTGCTGAGGCTTTCTTTTCATATGTAGTATCTCTAAGACTGTGGCATCTTAAATTTCCTGGTGTTCTGAAGTGGGTTACGACAGAGTGCGCATTGTTGTCTTGCTAGTATCACCTGCTCTCTGGGTCATACCTGTTTGTGTTTCACTGCTGTTATGTGTAAATGGTTTTTAAATACATTTTCAAGAAGTATAAGATAAAAAAATGAAAATGAAAAGCATTGTGTCATAGTTGAATCTCTTAGTGGTACATAAAATAATGGCTTATTTTTAAATTGACAGGATCTTGGAGTCTATGAAATATGCATTTTTGTATTGTAAACTAAATATCCTCATTTTCTTCAATCAATAATAAATTGTGTGATATTTGCTTCAGGCTAGTAGACCAGACTTCCTACTGAGTAGAAAAGCTGAATAATACAGCAAAAAATATGCTTTAAGGCATTAGTGAGCTATTGAGGCAGATGGGATATAAAGGAGTGAAGAAGTCAGGGGGAAGGGAGGCACGTTGTGGTAAATCTGACATTCTGAGATGTTTTCCCCTTGGGACATTTGCTTATGCTTAGTTGGTACAAGACAAAGAAACATAGAAGCTGAGAAAGAAAATGGTAGCCAAGAGGCAGGAAGATGAATGAAGTTTTCATGGTCTCATGAAGCTGGGCAGACAAAAAAATAGTTTATTTTATGCCAAGGAAAAAGGGTAAACTCTAGGCTTTCCGAGAGATTTTCTGAAGGCTTCACCTCATGTGTAGCAGAAATCCTGGAAATAACTAGTCCTCCCAAAGACAGTAATCCAGTTCAAGTCCGTCAGCTCCTATTGTGCGAACGTGATGCAGCCCTACTCTGCCTGCTTTCCAGAGCAAATTAAATCATTGCTGGACAGATATAACTCCCATATTTATATTCTGGGTATTCCTGGATAATCCTGTATCAGCGCCTGGCACTGAACAGACATGTTCTAGGCACACCAGAAGACAAGATGAAGTGAATGAAGTCGACTATAGAAACATACACAGAGGTATACAGATATTAGAGTTGAGTTACTAGGCCTATAATTTTGAATAAATGTGACACATATGCTTAGGTAAGCAAATAGCAAAATAGGAAATTTTAGCAGAGGATTAGAATCTACAAAATAAAATGCCATGGGGATTTCAGACGGAAAAAGCGTAATTACTGAAAGGAAAAACTCCAGACGTGTATTGTTTTGTTTGCTTGCTTGTTTTTTCAAGATTTTATTTATTTATTTGAGAGAGACAGCAAGAGAAGGAACACAAGCAGGGGAAGTGGGAGAGGGAGAAACAGGCTTCCTGCTGAGCAGGGATCCTGATGTGGTGCTCGATCCTGGAGGGATCCTGGACCCTGGGATCATGACCTGAGCCGAAGGCAGACGCTTGACGACTGAGCCACGCAGGCACCCCTCCAGACATGTCCATAATTGCTGGACTAAAAGCAGACCTGTAGAAAATACACAGAACTAGAGAGATTTTAAAAAATTAGTAATAAGAAATATGGTAATAAACATGTATGACATTGTGTGAGGTTCTAACTGAGGAATAATTGGCATCCTGGAGAGAAGGGAGGGAGGTGTAAAGAGTTATAAAGGATCTTAAGAAATAACAGCTGAGAATTTTTCAAAACTAGTGAGAGACATTAAGCTGGTTGTTCATGAAAGAGTAGGAAATCTCAGTAGAATAAACATACACCCCCTCCACCCTCCCAGCCCCATCCCCACACCTACACACATGCCTATGTAAATCTTAGGAAATTTTCTGAAAACAGAAGAAAAAGAGAAAATCTTAACAGCAGCCACAAGAGAGAGACCAGTTATCTTGAAAGGAGCTGTAGGAGCCTTACACCTGACTTCCGTACATAAATTATGGGTTTAAGAAAGAACAATGGACTGACACCAGTAGCGTGCTCAGTGAAAGTAGCTGTCCATGTACAGTTGTATACGTGGTGAAAATATTTTCGAAAAACTTAGGTGAAATAAATGATTGACATCATCAAAGCCTGAGACAAATTATCTCCAAATACACACAAGCAAAATGCTAAATTGTGTATTCTCCAGAATACACACAAGCACAGTTCTAAAGAGTGTTTTTCATTAGATGTAAAATGATCCCAGAGGCGGCATCATCATTCAGTAAAAGAAGAGTAGCATCAGAAAATGTAAACATGGTAGTAAATCTAAATAATACTGACTATTAGCAAGAACAGTAGCCTTTGAGTTTTAAAATACAGATGGAGCAAATCTGCTAACTTGTCTTTCTTGTCTTTTTGATTTGAGCCATTCTGACAGGTATAAGATGTTATCTTGTCATTTTGATTTGCATTTCCCTGATGGTGAGTGGTGTCGAGCATCTTTTCATGTGCCTCTTGGCCATCTGTATGTCTTCTCTGGAAAAATGTCTGTTTAGGTCCTCTGCCCTCCTCTTTTTAAGCATTTATTCATTTAAGTTATCTCTACACCCAGTGTAGAGCTCAAACTCATAATCCCACGATCAGAAGTCAAATTGTCTTCCAGCTGCACCAGCCATGGACCCCTCCTCTGCCCATTTTTAGTGGGATTACCGTTGTTATTACTGTTATTCAGTGTTGAGTTGTATAAGTTCTTTATATATTATGGATACTAACCCCTTATTGGATATGTCATTTGCAAGTATCTTCTCCCATTCAGTAGGCTGTATTTTAGTTTTGTTGGTTGTTTCCTTTGCTGTGCAGAAGTTTTTTATTTTGATGTAGACCCAATAGTTTATTTTCCCTTGGGAAAATAAAAGGAAATCCAAGGATTCCCTTGCCTCAGGAGATGTATCTAGAAGAATGTTGCTATGGCTGATATCAGAAAAATAGATGTTTGTGTTCTCCTCTAGAAATTGGTGGGTCCAGGTCTCACATTTAGGTCTTTATGCCATTTTGAGTTTATTTTCATGTGCGGTGTTAGAAAGGAGTCCAGTTTCATTCTTTTTTGTGTGGCTGTCCAGTTTTCCCAATACCATGTATTGGAGAGACTGTCATTTTCCATTGCATAGTCTTTCCTCCTTTGGTGAGGATTATTTGACTGTGAATTCATGGATTTATTTCTGGACTCTCCACTGTGTTCCACTGATCTGTGTCTCTGCTTTTGTGCCAGTTTCGTACTGCTTTGATCACTACAGCTTTGTGGAATGTCTTGAAATCTGGGATTGTGATGCCTTCAGCTTTGTTCTTTGTTCACAATAATAGTGGGAGAATTGAACACGTGCCTCCCAATAATTAATAGACAAAGCCGACAAAATTTCCATAAAAGTAAAGAATATCTTGGGGTGCCTGGATAGCTCAGATGGTTAAGTGTCTGCCTTCGGCTTGGGTCATGATCCCAGGGTCCTGGGATCAAGTCCCACATTGGGCTCTCTGCTCAGTGGGAAGCCTGCTTCTCCCTCTTCCTCTGCTCCTCTCCCCTGTTCTCTCTCTTTCTCTCTCTCATGCTCTCTCTCTCTCAAACAAATAAATAAAAAAGAATATCTGGACAATACAAATTTAAGAAAATTGGAGGAACAAACCATTTTTTTCAGGTATACATAAAATATCCATTATAACTGACCAAATCCTGGGTTTTTTAAAAAATATTTTATTTATTTGATGGAGAGAAATCACAACTAGGCAGAGAGGCAGGCAGAGAGAGAGGAGGAAGCAGGCTCCCTGCGGAGCAGAGAGCCCGATGCTGGGCTCCATCCCAGGACTCTGGGATCATGACCTGAGTCGAAGGCAGAGGCTTTAACCCACTGAGCCACCCAGGCACTCCAAATCCTGGGTTTTAAAACAAGTCTTGTCAGGGCGTCTGGGTGGCTCAGTTATTTAAGTGTCTGCGTTCAGCTCAGGTCATGATCCCAGGGTACTGGGATTGAGTCCTGCATCAGGCTCCCTGCTGAGCCGGAAGCCTGCTTGTCTCTCTGGTCGCAGCTCCTCCTGCTTGTGCTCTCTCTGTCTTTCTGTCTCTGATAAATACATACATTCAAACATACATACATAAATGAATAAATAAGATTTTTTTAAAAAGCAAGTCTTGGCGCTTCTTAAATGTTTGTCAGCATATATTTTCTCAGCTCTGTTGAAGTAAGCTAGAATTCAGTAACAACAACATAACTAAAAGTTAGTTTGGAAAATTAATAGACTTGATTATTTTTAAGAGTGTAGATTTATAGGAAATAGTTCCATGAAAAGTACAGTGCTCCCATAAACCTGTGCTGTAGTGTGGGACATTTGTTGCAATTGTTGAGTAATACTGATACATTATTATTAACTAGAGTCCATAGTTTACATTAGGATTCACTTTTAGTGGGATATATTCTACTGGTTTTTACAAATGTATAGTGACATGTATTCATCCTGATAAGACCATATGGGATACTTTTTCTGCCCTAAAAACCCTTGATGCTCCCATTATTTAAATATCCCTTCTCCCCCTCCCCTCTCCCCTCAAGCCTCTGGCAAACACTGGTCTTTTTTTCTGGCTTCATAGTTCTGTCTTTTTCAGAATGTAATATGCTGGAATCAGACAGTATGTAGTCTCTCCAAATTGGCATCATTCACTTAGCCATAATCCTATAAAGTCCCTCTATGTCTTTTCATGGCTTGATAGCTCATTTCTTTTCAGCACTGACTAATTCTCTATCATCTGGGGATACACCACAATTTGTTTATCTATTCACCTACTGAAGGACATCTTGGTTGCTTCCAAGTTTTGACAATTATGAATAAAGCGGTTCTAAACATTCAGGTGCGGGTTCTGTGGGGAACATAAATTTGCAGGTTCTTTAAAAAATATCAAGGGGCACAATTGCTGGATTGGATGGGAAGAGTATGTTTAGTTTTATAAGAAGCTGCTAAACTGACTTTGAAAGCGGCTGTACTGTTTTGCATTCCCACTAAGAATGAGTGAGAGCTCCTGTAGCCCCACATCTTCACCAGCATTTGCTGTTGTTGGTATTTTGGATTTTGGCTCTTTTAATGGGTTAGAAGTGGTTATATATACTTTCATTTGATATTTAGTTTGTTGCCATTTTTTAATTTTAACTTTAAGCCTGATACTATACTGAACATTCTTAAAATATAGACTTTCCTGGGCACTTCCTTATTTTTTTTATGTCTAGGAATAGATTCCAAGGAATACAAGGAATGGGGCAGAGAGAATGGGAATTCCAAACTTCTCTTTGATAGTGTCAATCACCTCCAGGCACTATGACCCCAGATATGCTTCCTCCTGAGCCCTGTTTGCCAGTATAGCTTTGGCTGACTCTACGGAGCATCTTTCATTGTAAATTAAAAACCATTTGCCAAGTTTTAGAGGAAAAATATATCACGTTGAACATGACTTTCATTTCTATTTTCAGAATCTGGTAATAACAGATCCTGTTCTCCTTAATTTCATCTAAGCGAGTCTTCCACTTAGGTCAGTCGCAATAGTCTGTTCACTAATCTGAATGGTCAGGGCATTTGATTCTGTCCTTTTGGCAGGAACTGCATACACACACACACATACATACATACGTGGCTCACATACGTGCAGTTTTTTAAATTATAAAACTGGTGTGGTGGTTCTCAAGAATGATTATGCCTCCTGTAATTAGGGCTGTCAGGTAGAGCAAATAAAAAGACAGACGAATTGATTTGATTTTCAGATGAACAATGCCCTGTGCAATATTTGGGACCCCCTTACAGGAAGAAAAGTATTTGTTGTTCTTCTGAAATTCATATTTAAATAAGACCCTGTGTTTATCTGGCAAGTATACCCTGAGGGGACATTTGGTAATGTCTGGAGACATGTATGGCTGTCACAACTGAGCAAGGGGGTTCTACTGGCCCCTGGTGGGTTGAGGTCAGTGTTGCTGATGCATATTCAGCAGTGCACAAAACATCTTTGTGCAACGACAGTTTATCCTCAGTAGTCCTGGCTGGAGAGTTCCTGATTGAGACCATCTGAGTTGCTGTTTTCCAGGCTTTTGCATTTAGCTCGTGAAATGTCAAGACTGACACGGCCTGAGTTTGAGTGATATATATGGGGATGTATATAGCTCCTCGCTGCCTCTCCCCGTCTTAGACTCCAGTCTGACTTGACTTGGTCGTGCCACCCTCCACTCCTGCTTTGTTCGCTTCATGGCTTGCTGCTGCATCATATCGTGTTGCACAGACTCATTACTGGTGTTTTAAATGTGTCCCTCTCACCAGGACGTCTCCTCGTGAAGATAGAGACCTTCTTCCTCTTGGAACTGGTCTCAGCACCTTGGACAGCATTTGTCCAACTTGGCTGTGCGAGGACAGAGAGGCAGAAATGTGTCTTGCTTTGACGATAACTTCACAGCCTCCAAACACGTTTCCCATAACAAATTATTCTTCAGATAAGAGTGCTTCTCGCACTTAAATCTACACAGGGGGCTGCTGCCTTTGCCATCGGCTACCTCCTTCAGTCATCTGGCTCCTTTGAGAAGCGGCAGCGAAACACCCGTTTCCTGACTCATTCAAGCCATGAAACTGTGCTTGACATATGAGGACTGATTCCCTTCTGAAATACTGAAACAACAAATTCGGGTTTTAGAAGCAAATCAAGAACAGTGCATTGAAAGGAAATGTGTTAATCTCCGTCTCGGGACCTTCCTCCTGGATTCCCTGGGCAGTGCCCGGGGAAGGGGGGCTGTGTGTGCAGATCTCTACAGATGTCTCTGAAAGTATTCTTGTGTTATGCTGACTGAGGTCTCAAAGAATAGCTCTTGTGTTTTTCTGAAGCTAACATGTCCTCTCTTGGGGAATACGTCCTAAGCCCCCAGAATGTCCAGCTTGGCGTTTGGTCTGGGGGCCTTGCACATGTCACTTCTGAGCGGTGGCTGGTTCTTTAAGCCCTTTGCCTGTAATCCTGTAGACAGATTAGCATGAAATGCTTCACATGGTGTCGACCGAAGCTGTAGCGCCCATGATTCTTGGGCTTGAGGTGTGAATTACATCATTTCCCATACTCCTTAAGGGAGATACATGGGTAGCTACAATTTTAAAAATATGCTTTTGTGTGGGCCACCGGGAACTGTCAAGCATCATGCCACCAATCTCTTGCCACGTTCTGGGAAAAGTATGACTTCATGTGGAAGGATGAGCAAAACAGGGCTGGGTCCTTGACTGACTCCTGGATTGTCACATTGTGGGGTGGTAAGGGAGCCAGACTGTGGGATTTGAGCACTGTCTCTGCCTCTTACCACCTGTGTGACTGCAGGCAAATAGCTCGACTGACTACCGGCCTCTCCACTTCTTCATTGTAAAGTGAGGACGATAAAGTTGCACATGGGATTGCTAAGACTAACAGGGTCACCCATGCTTCTGGAGCACATAGGACAGTGTCCAGAACTAAGGGAGCATAGTTATTACGTAAGTGACTTGGTGGGGGAAGTAAGTTCACTTTACTGCAATGCAAAGCAGAGTTTGCTCCATGGCTAAGGCAAAAACCAGAGTTGGGGGCTGCATATGCATGGAGACGCCATTGGAGTGGGGTAAATGGGTGGGTTTCTTAGATATGGAAGCCCTCACCGGCCGTGTTCCGGGACAGATGGCAGTTTTCCTGCTAGAGATTTGCTTTGAGGGGGAGTCCACTATAACGCAGAGAGGGAGAGCAGCAAAGGAGGGGCCGGGGAGGCTGTGTTTGGTGAATGATCAGACTGGTGGGCGTGGAGGTTAAGTGCAGTGGGAGCCACACGCCAAGACTGGACCGGGAGGAGAGCAGTAAATGCCAGGACGTCATGGATGCTGAGCTGTAGGGTGTGACTGTATGTGGGAGTCATCGCAGAGCCAAGGGCACCTTTCCAGGATTAACAACAAGGATGGCAGCAAAGTGATAGGATCACAGTAGAATATGGGGAGTAAAACCCCAGCATTCAGACCGTCAGGGAAATGTAGAACAGCTGGCTCCTGCCGGGGGCAGGGAGGGTGGCAACCGATCTGCAGGCTCTGCCATAGTGGACCATGACCTGGCGCTATGGGACATGAGGCCAGAAGGACTCCACGGTCAGCTCTTGTCACCTGTGCCCATGAGCACCAGCTCGCCTCCTGTCCGCACCAACCCCCACCCCCAGGCCCAGCACGACGCTACCTCGGCCACGGTGTGGGTCCCTCTGACTCTTGGTTTCCTTATCTGCAAAAAAAAAATCATACGAAACAAAAGACATGATGCTTTTGATGATTTTAAAAACATGCAGGAAGGCCAGAGGTCTTACCTTGATCCCCAGAGCAGTGTCCTGCCTCTCCAGCTGCCAGAGGCTGCCTCCATCCCTTGGCTCATGGCCCCTTCTTTCAACTTCAGAGCTAGCAAGGGGCATCTTCTCTCTTCTCTGACCTCCTGTCTTTCCCTTATTTGGGTCCTTGTGATGACCTTGGGCACACCTGGATAATCCAGGGTAATCTCCCCATCTCAAAATCTTGAACTGTATCCCATCGGCAAAGCCCCCTTTGTCATGAAAGGTCACAGATTCCCCGGTTCGGGGGTCAGGTTGTGGATATGTTTTGGGGCAACATTATTGAACCTATGGCAGTGACCATAGACGACCACGTGTGTTTGTGTGGGTGTGTGGGTGCCTGTGTGTGTCTGCAGTCATTGATGTAAATCTAATCACGTCTGTGTGCATATTTCTCGTGGCGGATATGTGCATGCTTAGGAATATGACTAGAAGCAGTGAGACGAGGTGGTAAGTAGGGAGGACTTGAAGACCAGGGTGTTTTGTTTTTGAAGTTTGAGTACACTCTATTTTCAAATAACATTATTTCAACATGATATATAAAGCATTACAATATTTTTAGTATCGAAGGGACTTACCCAGTTCACAAGGAGAAAAAACTGATGTAGAAGCTTGAGGCAGAAAGTTGCCGGTGCGTGAGGATTTTTTTCTTTCAATTGAGGTGTAGTTGACAAGGATGGGTTTTTGGTGAGGGTTGTCAAGGACATGGACCCATTATATATATCTATGTATGTGTATATGTCTAGATACATACATTATATTTACATATCTGTATCTATATCTGTACACAGATATATATAAGTATATATATAAAGATGGGTCTGAACCAATTTCCTGCAGGGTTCCTTTCTGGTGAGTTCTGTTTTCTAGGTGGAGGGCAGGAAACCAGCTGAAGATGTGTTAGGTGTGGGGTTGGGAGGGAAGGAGGCGCGGACTGTTGATTATTCCTCTCTGCGTAGGGTAACCATCGTGTTCAGGAGTGGGACGGGGCAAGGCGAGTGAGCTGAGGCAGTTAGGGACTTTGATTTGGGTCTGTCATCTTGAATACTCTCAAATCCAAGTTCCTGGAGGCACATCTCCGTCTGTGGCTTCCAGAACGTTCTGGAGTCCACAGGGTCTTGTAGGGTGCAGCTCTCTGTAAAGTCATCTGCCTGTTACTGCCTCTCCCTACCTTTACCTCTTCTCACCCCTGATGCTTGCTGATCTTGGACAAGGTCACAGCAAACATGCATGTCTGCATGGTTTCCCCATCAACCTCCTTCCTGTGGGCTGGCTGCCGCATCCTGGGGCTTCGCTGTTCTAAACGAGTTAGACTCTTCTGCACAGTGAAGTCATCTTCATTTGGTCTGGAGGGATGTGATTTCCTCAAGGATAAATAATTCTTTTTGTTGTTGACATTAACAAATGTCTCGTGTAGTGTTACCTGGTGACACACTCATGGCGAGTGCAACAGGAGTGACAAGCTTGTAGAATCACCGTTGTTACAGCTGAAACCAATGCAATATTGTGTCAACTCTTTACGAAGAAAGTAATAAAAAGTGTCTTCAGGAGAGAGCTAAAGTGGTGGTGCTCTCTGTTTTCTTGGAATTTGGTGAAGTATTTATTTTTTACAATCAGGAATGTTTTCTCTTCTCTGTTGTCTTTCTATGATGCTGCTTTTGGGTTTTTCTGGTATCTTTCCAAGAAGCCCCACTATCTTTGTTGAACAACTGATGTGTGACTCATGAGTGGGCAGCCTGGCCGCCGCTGTTTTTATTTCTTTGTCTTTAACATTTACCTTTAGGGAAAGCTTCCAAAGTTCCCCATCTCATTTGATAAATTCAATTTTCTGCTTTTTCAAATCTGTTTTATTGCCTCTGGAACCATTTTAAATCCCTTACTTTTAATACTGTCAGATCTTCTTTTCTCTTACCCTTTATTGCATTAGAAGTAACAAAGAGCCTGTGTGGTCTGGATGGTGGAGGGCTTGAAAGTTGTTCCGTGTAAAATGCATTTCCATGTTCTTTGGTGAATATTCTGCAAAGCTATATTGTTCCCCCGCCTCTCAAATGCCTTCTTAAATGTTTTCCTTTTATTTGGCACCTTTTGTGATGAGGTCCCATTCCTCTTCTGCGTTTTGTTTATTTGCTTTTTCTCTTTTGCTGTCCTTATACGAGGGTCGTCTTTTGCGGGGCAATTTCCCTCCACAGAACAGAGGGTGTTCTCTTCGTCCCTGGTTTCCCTTGCTCCTATTAGAGTTCCCAACAAGCATCCACCCGGAGGGGCTGCTGAGCCTGTGTTTGTGTGCCGTGCCCCTGCGGCTTGTAGTGTGAGCTCTGAGCCCTGTGGAGGTGCATCGGGCTTATTGATACTCCCAGCAGGGGACCCAGGGCCCAAAAGTTCCTGGGCTCTGGACTCGGTTAGGGTTGGCCTGGACCCATCCCCAGAGTGTAGGGAGGCGATGTCACACCTCCTGTTCCTTGTTAGCGAGATACCCTGACTCCTTGGGGCTTTCCGTGTAGGTGGCCAGGCTTCCTCGTGGGTCTTTGAACTCAGCTCACTGCAAAAGTTGCCCGCCAGCCTCAGCACCATTTTGCTCTTAGATACATCAGGGGAGTTCCTCTAGGCTGCCGGCTGTTTTCTTTTTATGACCTCATGCTTAGGGTTGCCAGACTTAGCAAATAAAAATAGGGGATTCCCCAGGGCATTTGAATCTCAAATCAACAACAAATTTATATACTTTCTCTTACACACATGCCCCTGTGATGTTTCTGTTTATTGGAAATTGAGACTTAATTGGGTTCCTGTATTTTAGTGGGCAGCCTTATCTGTGCCGTGTTTTTTTTTGCACGTGGTGTCTCGTGTGACCTCTCAGGAATCCCTGTGGCTCCTGCCTGGCATCCCAAACTTCACGTTCAGCACAGGTGAGAATCCTTTACCTGCTGCTGCCCCATCCCCTCAGGTTCCACTTTCTGGTCAGCCCGGGGGGATATGTAAAGTTTGGTCCTCAAATTGCCATCTTCCCCGTCTTTCGTAAAAGTACTGTTTAGGGAAAAAATTATGTTTCAGAAACGCTAAAATTAATATAAAATCTCTCCAACGCCAGTAAATTGCTCTAAGATGGGAACATACCGCTTTCCTTCAGATTAGTGTTTAAGGCCATGGCCTTGAAATCAAATGTAATTTTTTCCCTAATGGGTTATTAATTGAGATTTACTGGTTATCTGACATCTTCCTCATGTTTATGTAGAATTGGTGTTTGTAGGTTATAAGAGCCGCCCCTGTTGGGGATTCAAGGGTAATTAGTTTTGCTTCTTAGTCCATTCTATGCATTGTGGAACAGAACTGGCATTATTTTTGCAGTTTTGTTTAAAAAAAAAAAAGAATAAAGGAAGTATAAGTAAATACCCTGAGTTTTGGGCCAATTTGGAGCCCTTAATTTTAAGCAATAAACATTGAGGTCAGATACCAGGAAAAAGACAAATGGGCCATCTGTGCAAGAAAGCTTAGAAATGACTTCTCTTTCAAGGATGTTTGCAGTGACCCCCTATTCCTTTCCCAAATAAAGTCAGAAGACCCAGGGTCATTGTCCTTAGAATATGTAATTAGTTGCACAATTAAGATTGGTGTCTTTAAGGAGTAGGAGTCCAGTGTTGGACGGGAGATTTCGCATGGCCTTAGTGTCTAGTATGGATCATGAATGATCTGCAACTTCATGGTTTGGTCTTGGCACTTTCTGGAATGAATGAGAAGCTGGTTTGAGATGGCTCGAGGCAGTTGTTCTGAGCTGCGCCCGGTGTATTTTTAAAAATCAGGAGACATTGATGTTGGTCTTCTTAGTGTTCTCGTTGCGTGGAGAAGCTACAGTTACGTGGAGCTCTTGATGGGGTCGAGGATTCTAATTATAGACAGATGGCAGAGAGAACACAGCATCCCAAATCCTGCTTTAATAATATAATCCGCTCTTTGTCATACTAATGTCATAATTCCTTTGTCGATGCATTCATTCATGCATGTATCAGATATTTATTCAGGACCTGGTATTTTCCAGGCGCTCCGCTAGGAACTGCAAAAATGTGGAGCAAAGGACCCAGGACTGGTCCCGGGAAGCATTCCGGAGAAGTGACTACATAACGCCCCTCGGGGAATGGCAGGGTGGAGGGGCACCCAGGGAAACCTTGAAGCCTAAGGTGCAGAACTTTAGCAGAAAACCCACCCCTGTTTTTTGCTTTCACTAAAACTCACACTGCCAAGTACAGGAGTGTAGGAAACACGAATCCGGAGTGATTTCCAGGAAGTTTCAAGAACATCATCCTGTTAAGGAATGAAGTATCTGGTTATACCTTTGATATTTTGATTTGGGGGAAAGAAATTCCTATTTATTAGGTTAAACCACACGGAATCACCATAGGAGTCAGCCCAAATGGCTCACTCTGCAGTTTCCAGCGGTTCAGCACAACACAGACTGTGACTACTTCCTTGGGGAAGGACTCAGTTAGGGTTGGCCTGGACCCTCACCTGCTGTGTTGTGCCCTGCCGTGTCGCAGCTGGACAGGGCGTTGATGCCCTGGTGGGGCCCTCATGCTGCACGCCAGCCCCGGGGGGATAGGCAGGGGGTTCAGGGACTGGCCTGTCACCTGGGAGCATGTGCAGCAAAGCCGTGCATGGGACCCCGTCTTGGAGTTCTCGCTCTCTCTTGCACTCTCAGATAGCCGCTGCTGGGTTTTCCACTCAGGTGGGCTTTAAGGCTCAGAACACGTGTTCCCGGGGGCCTTCGAAGCTGGTTAGCACAATGCAGGTCAGGGCCCCGGTTGCTTTCACTGCAGAATAACCAGAGAGAATCACAGGGCTACTAATGAGCAGGGCTTTGTACAGCTTGTGGAACTGTGCCTAGAAAGTCAGTGTACCCAAAGCCAATAATTTCCATTTCTAAAACCCGTTAAATTGGTTCTTGCATTGTGAAATTTCTATGTCTGTGTTTTTCTTACAGAAAATAAGGCATACTGTAAAAATAGCAGTTTGGTTTTTTTTTTTTCCCTCCCCCTCTGATCAAGGGATATGTTCAGTAAGGGGAAAAAAAAGACTACCTTTTGTGCTCTGGGATAAAAACAGTTTTCAGGGAGGATACGGGTGTAATGAAAAAGACATGTCTCCTGGGGACAAGGGGTGCGTGTCTGACACACTGGGGCCCGACAGGACACGGTCAGGTCCCCTCCCAGAGGCTCCTTCCTGCACATGCTTCTGGGCTTTGCATCTCAGCTGAACCCCGAGGGCCATGTGTGACTCAGGTGATTGTGAACGCCCGTCTTCATTCACCTTCTCCCCAAGTCTTTTATTGTTCCCCAGTGGCTAAAGTGTCCTTACATGGAGCGTGTGTCCCGGATGGAATGTGGAACAGAGAGGGTCGGGCGGGATGTGCACGCAGCATCAGCGCCCTTGCTGTGTAAGTTATTTCTGCTCCTGGTCTCGGTCTGTCTGGTGGCGTTAACAGGGACAGCCTCCTCTGTTGATGCTGGCGTGCTCTGAGGTCTTCCCTAACCCTGCGTGATCGCTCCTTTCAGCAAAAAGAGAGCACGTCGTAGGCAGGACCCCACCGTAAAAGCAACATACTTACGATCCGGTGAGTGGATCGTGTAAGGTTTGGAGACAGTGGCAGGGTTGGGACGAAGATGGCGATGGGTGACAAGGGGTAGGAAGACAGGGGGAGTATGGCTCGTTAGCACGGGCCTAGGTTCCTAATGCCTGCGCTCCGATTCCCTCCTGACAGTGACCGAGAGCCGAGGGGTCCTGGAGAGCATCCAGAGGTTCTCCTTGCTGCCCACCTACCTCCCCGTGACCTACCACATCAACAACGCTGACGTGTCCTTCTTCCTGAAGGAGGCCAACCAGGACATCATGCGCAACTCCAGCCTGCAGTCCCGTGTGGAGTCCTTCCTGATTTACAAGGCCAAGCGGCTGCCCGTGCTGAATGCCAGCTACGGGCCCTTCTCCATCGAGCAGGTGGTGCCCCAGGACCTGATGCTGCCTTCCAGCCCCTTCGGATTCACCAACAAGTTTTCCCTCAACTGGAAGCTGAAGGCACACATCCTGCGGGACAAGGTGTACCTGAGCCGGCCCAAGGTACAGGTGCTGTTCCACCTGCTGGGCCGGGACTGGGCAGCCCCGAGCCCCGGCGAGAGGCTGCCGTGCCTGCGCCTGTTTGCCTTCCGCGAGACCCGGGAGGTGCGGGCCGGCTGCCGGCTGCAGGGGGCCCTGGGGCTGTGCGTGGCCCAGCTGGAGCTGCTCGCCACCTGGTTCGGGCCCCCCAGCGTGGTGGCTGGGAGGAAGAAGGCACCCGGGCCGCCCGAGGGGAGCCCCGTGGAGCTCTACTACTCCGTGCAGCCAGGGGACGCACACGAGGACTGCACGGGCGGCGACGTCCGGAAGGGCAACACCGTCCGGTCGGGGAAGGACGGGCTGGACGAGGCCGTGCCCCACCTGCAAAGGATCGGGAGTGTCTTCCTCTACCAGACGGGCAGCCGGCCGGCATTGAGGGAACTGCGTCTGGACAGCAACGTGGCCATCCTGTACTCGGCGCGCACGGCCAGGCAGGGTGACGTGCTCACCTTCCCCGTGGCCGTGTCCCGAAACTGCAGCGCCGATCGCTTCACGCTCAGGTGAGTCCCCTGGAGCACCTGTCCCTGCCTCCAGCCCCCCACTCTCCGGCCCCAAGAGCTGCGTTCACACCACCGGAGGTGGGACGCCTTCTAAATTTCCTAAAGCCCCTTGTCAGGGTGGGATGGAGAGAAAGGTTTGCTCTTTCCCAGGTGGCTGGCAGTTCGGTGGTAAAGACGTTCTGATGTCCAGGATAAGCCAGACCCTCCTGGAGCAGCTCGGGGGATGTGAATCTGCGCCCCTCACCTGAGACTGGGGTCTCATCAGAAGTCTGAGGAATGCGGGGGTGGTCCCGCCAGGCCCTTTGAGCCTCCGGGAGTCCAAGAGCTCACAGTCGCGTCGGCAAATGGGATTCCAACAGTTGTCTGAAGGAGAGAGGATAGTTCTGCCAACTCAGATCTATTCCCAGCCTGCGAGTTCTAAGTCTGATATGGTATCGAACTCCCTTAGTTTGTTTCTCTCCGGAAATAGAGCTCAGTGTTCAAAATATAAAAGAGCATAGCGCGTGAAGCATCTACTGTAGCATTTGTTGAGTAGCTTACATAAGAAAATACCAAAGACGAGACATTTAAGATGAGTACTGTGCACTTTGGGGGAAAAATGGGTTCATTATCACTCTGGGAATATGTGAGAGCAGCTCCTTGCTTTGGCTTGATGGGATTTTCATGAAACCGTTTTCTGTTTGTTTCAAACACAAGACAGCTTTGCTGCACAGGTCCCTGGGTGTCTGTGTGACTGGGTCTTCCTAAAAGCATCTTAAGGACATTGTTACCCAACACGGAAACTTGGTCTCACATGCCACGTACAACACCTGCAATGACCCCAGCAGAGAGGATGTTTCTGTCCGTGACACACAGTTTCCGTGTGGGGTTTAAAGTTCATGCCCGAGGGTCATTTCTCTCGTCCTTCTCCCTGTGGACTTCAGATCTGCTTTTTCTTTATTCTCCTTTCTCTTTGTTTTTGTTAGGGGTTGGGGGAGTTTCAGAAAGGAGTCATTCTTTCACTTGTACCTTGCACATTTACACTTTGCTGATTGTGACCTTTTAATCTTAACTAAAGACACAGAAACCCATGCGCCACATTCATCTAATGATTGGATGTGGCTGATTCTTGGCAGGTACAGACCTTTGGCTTAGGCTGATGGTGCATCAGGGGACTGACCCCTGGGGATTTAGGCCACAGAAACACATTGGCAGGGCTGAGGCCTCATTAGCTCTCCTTCTGTCCTCTGGAATCAGCCTGGGATTCAGCTGCTCACACACTCTCTGCACGGTTTGCTGGCTTTGTGCTCTGCTTTTTCAGGATTGACGGTGTTATATCATGTTCTTTGTGGCGATGGTTGCTTATGGAGGGAACTGTTTTGCTGATAGAAACCAAAGGTTTGGAATAAGGAGAGCTTTGTTCTTGCCTGATTTTGGACCCTCTGCCATCCTGTAGGTTTGCCAATGGCTGGTTGTTGAATTCCTGGACCCAGGGTGAAAACCCCAAATCTCCAGGAGATGATATCTGTTTCCAGTCTTTTGGGGAGGCAGTTGTATGTGTCCCATTAAACTTCCCGGAAGGCTTTGTTCCTGATGACTACCCATTGCACATTAAAACGTGGGCAGCGGAGTCCTGAGGACAGTTTCGTCATTGGCAAGCTGCCACCAAGCCAGCAGAGATTTGCTTTGTTGAGCCGTGTCATCTAAGGAGTCCAGATCTTTGCAGGCACAGAAACAAACACATTCTGAAACTCCTAGATGTGGTCACCCTATACCTAGATGTCAAGGGTTTGAGAATTTTGAATGCATGGCAAAAGTATACTTGTTTCAGAGTTGGCCAGTTAGAAATTTGTAAAGAAAAGATCCAGTTTCTCAGTGCAGGTAATAGTGAAATTGATAGTTCATGAATGTGTGTTGACCCCGGTGAGGTGGGACACTTTCTGTCCCCTGAGCAGCAGTAAGGACGCGCTGGCTGCAAACTTGAAATGCTTTCATGACGAGCAAGTCCTAGGGGTTTGTGACAACGGCTGGAAGTGAACGTGGGTCTGGTCATGCTCGTAGCATTGTGTTTGAATTCTCCTAATTAGAAAATAATAAAACACTATTTCTTTTTTAATGAAGTCCATTTCACACTAATTTAGCGTAGTTTCCAGATACTTAGAATGGGTCCGGCTCCACTCTGTCTGGCCATCTGGTCCTAATAACCCTGCACGCTCCAGCCACATATCCTTGGGTGCTTTTCTCTGAGTGCGTGATTTTTGTTTCTAGACATTCTGTGTTGACATGCTAACGTGGTCAGGGGTAGGCTAATGTTTTATAGGTCATGTGTCAGCTGGACATGCACAGTCACTTAAGGATGACCACGGATGGGAGGGGGACTAAATTAAGTGCCACCAACTGGAGGGAGCCCTCCCCACCATACAGCAGCTGACATTTGAGCTCTTTGCTGATAACCATTGACTTCCTAGAAGGCAGTCAGTAACTGCCCCAGCTGTTTCTGTGCCTGCGACCTGAGGGTGACACCGTGGCTAATGCACAGGCCTTCAGTTCTAGGAATCCAGTTTGCCCTGCAAATCACCAGTAAGGGTAGTTTAAAACAGTATCTGTGTGTGTGTGCAGGTGGGAGTGTGCATGTGTGTGCAGGTGGGTGTGTGCATGGTGTGCATATGTGTGGATATGGGCAAACAAGTGCATGCCTGTGTGTGCAGGTGGGTGTGCATATGTGCATGTGTGTGAGGCAAGTGTGTGCATGTAGGAGTGTGCATATGTGATGTGTGTGCACATGTGTGTGCAGGTGAGTGTGAATGGCGTGCATAAGTGTGTGTATGTGTGCCTGTGTGCAGACGGGTGTGTACATGGCATGCATATGTCTGCATTTGCATGTGTGCATGTGTGCATATGTGTGTTCATGTTTGTGTGCAGACAAGTATGTGCATGTTTGTATAGGTGGGAGTGTCCATATGTGTGCACATGGATGTGTGCATATGTGGCATGTGTGAAGGCAAGTGTGTGCTTATGTGTGCATGGGTGTGTGCATATGCGTGAGTGTGTGCATGAGTATGCATATTTGTCCGTGTGTGTGCGTGCACAGGTGTGCGTGTTAACAGCGGAGAAGCAGAGAAGCTGGGTGGGACTGTTTGTCATCTTATGAATCCCGCTCCCTCCTGCAGCTGCTGTCTTCCCAAGCAAACCTCCACAAAAGAAGAAAAGCAAATGCTTTCATTCCTTAGACATCTAAAGATCCCTTTTAATTTCAGAAAATGTTTTCCTTCAAGTGAACAACTGAAGCATCCCACGGCACTTGGGCCCTTTCTTCATGTTCTCACCTCGAGTTCTGTCCCGTTTCCCCCCCCCCCCCCCCCACAGAGAGCCAATTTCAGAAGCAACCTAGGTCTCTAATCACCCGATTGTGTGTCTGGAGGAAGAAAAGAAGTGGGCTCTCTCTCAAACCCCGCCCCCCAATCTTCTGTTCCTTTTCCCCACAGGACATCAGTTTGAATGGGGTCCTGGCCATCAGATCTGAGTGCGGGGCTAGAACCAAATATTTGCATAGCATGAGCTTAGTTCTGAAAGCTGCAGGAAGTGCTGGTGGAAAGGTCTGGAACGCTGAAGAACAGGGGCTTTTCTTAAGTCAGAGACCTTCTTAAATCCGTTGAATGAAGGAATGAGTGAGTGGACCCGTGGTTATTAGGAATGAATGCGTATACGTGACTCAGGTCTTTGCCGTTTAACCTTGAGTGTGTGGAGGACAATGTGTCCAGCATGGGGTCACATGGCTGTCTCCAAAGAAGACATTGTTACTGAGGCAATGTTCTTGGGAAGATGAGAGTTAGGATGGCGGCAGCAGGAGAAGATGATAAGAGTATTTGATGAGGGCAGAACCCGGCCTGGGTTGGATCAGGCTTGAAAGATCTTCACTGGCATTTTGCGATGCCCACTTTGTGGAATTCTAAGCTTGTTAGGACTTAATGTGGTGGCTTGAGATTGGCCCTGAACTTCATTCCCTCGAAGGCTGCAGCTTTAAACCTGCCCTGACCTAGAATCGGGTCCTTTTCTTAGTCTGTTTCAGGTAAAGTATGCCCTGGTACAGCCAGCGATATTTTTCATTGCTGGTCATCAATTCCAGTCTGACTTATTTATGGAAAAATAAATAAATAAAGGGCTTGCAGGGTATATATGATGGTCTCAAGCATTAATAAGAGATGGGGACACTGGTCGGTGTCTGAGAGATGGTGGACAGAACAACCTGCTGCAAGCACCTGTTCCCACCCCTGGCTGTGAGTCCTTCCTCTGCATTTCTCATGCTCACAACAGGTGCAGGGACTCTGGGGAGGCTCCCGCTGGCTCTCGTGTCTACCTGCTGTCTCTGCAGGCGGTGGGGAAGGGCTGCCTGTGGCTCTAAGAGCACATCTCATGGGCGCAGGTATTTCCTTCACGAGGAACCCATTGGGAAGGAGGTGCGTGCCAGCTGTCCCCAAACCCCAGCGAGCTCTGTGACATCTGTCCCTGGGACTTACCTTCCATTGTCATCCAGTGGACATTAGCGGAGTTGCATGGAGTTGACAGTGGGCCGGAGGCAGACAGAGAAAGGAGGGTGTTCTTTCTGTTTTAAATAAGGTTTTGGTCGTAGAGTAGATGTCGATTTACAGGGGAGTTGTGGAGTTGGTAGAGGACTGTCCCAGATGCCTCACGGCTGGTTTCCACCATTAGTCACGTGTTACATTAGTGTGGTCCGTTTGTCACAATTAACCAACCAGACCTGCTTCACGGTCCCCTAGTCTCTCCCACGCCCCCTTCTTGGCTCCAGGTTCCCAGTCACGACGTAGCTTTTGTGTGGTCATTGGGTCTCTTGGGGACCCCCCCCCGACTGTGACCATTTTTACTCAACTGTTCAGAAATTGGAAGAACGTCCCTTCTTGGGGGTCGGGTTGGGGGGGACTTGTTGCATGGTTTTCTCAAGACTAGATTGGAGTGATGAGTGATGGTGGAAACCAGAGAGACAAAGTACCCTCGTTGTCCCATTGTGTCAGCGATATGCCTGACTCACCACGGCCATGACCTCACCTTCGCTGGTGTGGCTGGACGAGTGTTCCCTGGCCCCCCACCCTGCGGCTGCCTCCTCCTGTCCCCCCCGCACCATACTGCCTGCTTTGGAGGAAGCTTACAGTTACTGAGTGGGGAGGGACACTCCACCTCCTCGAGCTATCATATCTACCTGCATTATTTGGAATTCTGCTGGTGAAATTTATTCATTCGGTCATTTATTTATTTCAACAGGAGCACCTGGATATTTGTGCTACAGTTTGAGTTATAACCCAGTAGAGCTGATGGGGTTCCCCCCACTCACACTGCTGACATTTTCAGATCAGGCAGTATTTTGTTGGGGGGGGTCAGTCTGACCCCTGCAGCCTCCCTAGCTCTCACCCGCTAGATCCTGTAGGAAAGAAACCCCAGTTGCGACACCCCAAAATGTGCCCAGATATTGTCACACGTCCTCTGCGGGAGAAGATACCCCTGCAAGTTAAAAAACCACTGAACTAGGTTATAGTCATCAGGGAAAAAAACCATTTACAGCGTGAACTCACCTCTGGCACGAGGGGACATCCAGAGTTTAGAATTAAGGGGACATTGCATGTCATCAGATTGTGAAAATCCTTTAAATTTCCCGCAACCTACATCCTTCTTTCTGCTAGAACCCATGCTCTGTGTGGCAGAAGCCGCTCACTGCCTGGAAGGAGCAGCTTCCCCTCCTGCCTTAAAGCACAGAGCCTCAAGGGCTGGGAAAGTCAGCTTCCTCTTCCCAGTTGACATGGGAAACCAGGAAGCACTGGGAAGCATTTCATGTGCTCTTTTCTCCGTGCAGGGAGCTGTTGTGGGGCAGCTCATGGAGGCTGCAGGAAGGACGGTCTCCACAGTCCCCTTTGGGGCCTGTCTCTTGTCACTGCTGCACCCAGGAAGTGTGGGAGAGGAAACAGAATGAGTGGAACTGAGTGGACATGGCAGTTCCTGTCTTCTTTGTAGTTCTGGAAGGTTCTCTCGGGAACAGATGGACAGATGTGTGGATGTGGTTTTGGCAGAAGGTGAGGGTGTGGCCTTGGGAACTGCTGTTCCTCCTTTGACCAGGGTGCTGGTACAGCAATTTTAATGAAAGGGATTTCTTACTGGGTCAGCCTTTTGGGTTTAAATGACATAATCGTTACTGTTATTTTAGGGATGGACACACAGACAGGGTTGTCTTGCATCTCGAGTTCTCTGGGGTCATATTTGGTCATATTCCGGCCACTGTTTGCCTTCTGTCACCTTGGGCTGACCTTCATCTTCACAGGACTTCCTCACCGTCCTATCACCCTGCAGTGTAGGGCCACCCGTGGTCCCCTTCTGAACCAGACTGACAGCATCTGGAGGAAAGGACCTCGGTCTGTTTCCGTGTCAGCACGACACCTGCTGGAATGTTCTGATGTCCCGGATGAGCTTTGGTCCATAGATCTGGGTGAGCGGGAAGACATGGTGGGTGATCCAGCTCAGGCTGGGTCATCCTGGGGTCCAACCCTCCACCTCCCAGCACATCGCTGTGCCCCAGGGCGGGGAGGAGTACACCATGCCCAGGCCAGGGGGAATCTGAGATGGGCTTTTGTCCTGAAGGTCGTCTGTTAATGTAGGTCTCCACTGAGACGTCCGTGTCCTCTGTAGGTGTGGTCATCCCTGCACGGAGCTGGGGGGAGCATCTTCATGTCCCCTAGCACGTTCAGACTCTATTTCTCTGTGTGCTGCTCTGGGCTTCTGCAGGGGTGACATGTGGGACTGGGGGTGGGGGCTGCGTGAGACCGGAGAAGGATTGATCATTCCCCCGGTAACCACACTTCTAATCTGTGTCAAGCACTGCTTGGGGCGATTTGGATATTTTTTACACATTTAATCCTCAAAACAGACTTTCTGATTGGGCATAATGATCACCTACATTTCCAGAAGGGGCAACTGTAACGAGTGGTTCCCTGCTGGTCCAGTGACTTGCCGGAGTTCCCGGAGCCAGGGACACGTGACTTAACGTCCTGAGGACACGGCCTTAGTGACACACAGTCCCCAGATACACATTCAAAAACCCATCTGCCTGAGTGCTAGGCTGGGGAGCCGGGGGTGGCTGCAGTGTCTCCGAAATCCACTTTTTAAAATCACTTACGGGAATGAGTTACCTCAAGTGTCTTTCCCCAGTCCAGAACTCCTCTCTGAGGGCAGAGCTCGGGGCTGGGAGGTGATGGGGAGCAGTCCTGGGCCTAGCCCCCAACCAAGGGAGGGAGCTCTGACAATGGGGGTGTTTGCGGGTGTGGGGGTGCGGGTGCTGATGCAAGCCCCTGAGTCCTCCCAGTCACTGGCTCTGAGGGACAGTAGTGGACTGGGGTGGCCAGGTCCGGGCCCTGCGCATGTGGCCATCACCACACGGAGTGGCACTTTCCAGTCCTCGGGCAGAGTTCACCTGCGGCTGACTGCATAGGGTCTGGGTGGAAAGTGCGCAGTGTGGGGTCCGGGGGCCCCTGGCACCTGACCTTGTCACTGTGTTCCCTGGGAAGTTCACTGGAGCTCACAGAGCCCCAGTTTTGGGTGTTGTGGGGTGGAAGTCAAAGGCCGTGGTGAACCTTGAACGGAATGTGTATGATCAGTGAGGCATTCGGTAAATAACCCATCAGCAGAGAAATGCCTCAGGGATCAGCTGGGATGCAAACCTGACTGAGGTCCGTCTCCAACGAGCACCATCAGGTCACCGTGAAAAGGGCAGGAGTTAGCACAAGTCTCAGGTGACTTGTAAAGAAAAGAAGGAGTGTGTTTAGAGCTGCTCATGAGCGTTTCCTTGGATAACTTAGGAGAGCGACGAACTCAGTGGGTATTCTGGGATGAGATGCTAGAATGAAGCCAGATGTCAATATCTGAAGGTATGAAAAACAAAGTGATTTAAATAGACCAGCAAAAACAATACCAGCACCAACCAGCAGAGGACTGGTGGAGGGGTCACTAAAGAGTGAGCAGAAGTTTCTAGAAACCGGCTCTGTGCCTCACCCCACGTTGCAGGTGTCCTGCTCCCTCAGGCCTCTGCGAGGGGAGACTGTAGGGTGATGGGTTCCACAAGGCCGTGCAGTCTCTGAGTCTCTTTGTGTGGGGATGCGGGCTCCCACCCCCGCATGTGCCCTGGGCCTCAGCTCCCAGCTTTCCCAGTAGAGCAGGGCAGATGTGAGGATCTGGGAGTCTGAGGCTGGACTGCAGCAGGCCTCGACCTTCCTCTGTGGGTTCCAGAACACTTGTCCTTGGAGCCCGGAGGCACCATGGGAAGAGGCCAGCTGGTCTTTTGGAACAGAACCTGAGGCTACATGGACGGGGAGGGACCGGGTGGGCCCAGGCTTTGCGCCCCTCCTGTTGAGGCCCCAGACGGGTGAGGGAAGCTGTCTCGGATGCTGCAGGCCAGCTGGTGACCTCAGCCCCTTCCAGAGGGGAGCAGGTGGACCTCACAGCAGATCCCCATTCACATTCCGGGTGCATGAAGTCGCCGTGTCTAGAAAGGCTGCTGTAGTTTCCTGAGCAGTGGTGGAGAGCTGGGAGAGGGCTGCCTGGGCTGTCAGGAAGTGGTCGTCATGAAACATTCCCCATTTGCCTGAGGACACAGGAGAACAGGTGCACGAGGGCCACTCACTCTCAGCTTCTTCTCCACCATCTCCCACTCTCCTGGAGCCTCCTGGGCTTCCCCTGATCACCTGCCTCTCCCACATGTCCTACCTGAACTCCACCTGGCTCCAGGGTGTGTGTGGCCGATGGGAACTGCTTGCGGGAATCCTGGGTGTGGGAAGTGAGGTCCATGTAGTTCACCCTTCTATCCTGCTCCGTGGTCCCTTTACAGGCCAGAGCACCCACCAGACAGCCGTGCACCATCTCCATTTCCTACAGAGAGACCTTGCCCTTGGCCCCTGACAGCTCCGGCTCCATGCTGTGCTGTCCAGACCTGGGAGAGGGGCTCCAGCACCATTGTCTGGCTGCTATTCGAGCGTGTTCCACTGCTCTCCAACCGGCACCCTGTCTTCAAATGCTCTGGTCTCAGCCCCGATGTGACCCCGCGGTGCAGCAGTGTGAGGAGATCTTTTCTATGGAGGCAGAATATCTTTTTCTGATTACCTCCACATCGTACCAGAAGCACAGTCACCGGGGCTTCTCATCTGTGTCAGTCCAAGCTGGGAGAAGTGGGAGAAGGATCTCAGGGTAATGAAGAAATGAATTTAGCCAAACAGGAAATGTAATAAATAAGAAAGAAACTTTGGAAGACCCACAGGCAAGAGAAAGAGAGCACGGGGTGGGGGGGGGGGGAGATAATGCTCTTCTCTCTACTCTGTGAACTCCTTGTGCATAGGTGAAAATCAATGCTTGTATTTCTTTCCCTTTCTGGTTTTGGGCAGTGCGAGTGTAGGCAGTGATAAAAGATGCCACCCAAGGATGCCTCACTTCTGGAAAGTGAGGATCCAAGACACAGAGATGAACTGGAGGGATCCCCTGATGCCCAAGGTTATTCAAGCAGATGGAAGATGTACACACAGAGGGTTGCGCGAACTCAGGCATGGAATGTTTGAAAAAACGGTGTAAAGGGAAGACAGGGCGTAGCTCCGTCCATCAGTGCCCTGGCTGAGCTCTCTTCCTCTTGAAAACTGAGGTGTTGATACACATTTTGAAAGAAGGTGGAATGCTGGTACTGGGTCAGAGGTGTCCAGGTTGTGCACAGGCCAGATTAAAACAAAGATGTCAGCCCCCTTGGTAAATATCTTGCAGGCAGGAAGGAAGAAGGAAGGAAGGAAGGATGGACGGACAGACGGACGGACAGACATATAAGAGAGGGGAAGAATTTATATTGGAACAACACATAAAACAGAAAAAAAGAGACATCTCTGTGAGTACTTAAATGGGTAGGGAAGTTTTTTAAAAAAGAACATGAATTTAATAAATCAAGAATTCAAATATGAGAAAAAAAAGCACACAGAGACAGTAAGTAGACTAGAGATATAATCCATGAATGGGGCACCCAAACAGCACAAAACAGAAGTTACAAGGAATGCGATAGACATGGGTGGAGAGGGGAATTACTGACACATGCAGAGAAGGTGGAGATAATTTTGGTGCAGGCAATGGGAAATGCAAGCATTGAAAGAATCAGAAGAAAGATAATGGACACGAGGATGAGTGATGATCTAGTGTGAGGATAGTGACTATCCCCAGAGTTGGCAATACCACAGAATGAACAAAGCAAGTCTTTATAAATAGATCTTTTTTTTTTTTTTAATGAAGTAATAGCTGTATCTGTCAATCCATCAGGCAGTCTATGTTGCAGAACAAAATCTTGTTAAAGAAATCAATACCGGAGCGCCTGGGTGACTCAGTGGGTTGGGCCTCTGCCTTCAGCTCAGGTCATGATCCCAGGGTCCTGTGATCGAGTCCCGCAAGGGGTTCTCTGCTCAGTGGGGAGCCTGCTTCCCTTCCTCTCTTTCTGCCTGCCTCTCTGCCTACTTGTGATCTCTGTCTGTCAAATAAATAAATAAAATCTTAAAAAAAAGTCAGTACTAAAGTATAACTGAATTATGAAATTTCAATCATAATGAAATAATGAGCTAATCATTTAGGCAGAATGCATATTACTAAGAACTGAAGAGATGGCTGTATCGTGTTCAGAGACAGAAAGACATGATGGCATGGAAATGTCCGTTCTCCCCAAATCAATATGTGGATTCAGTGTAGTTCTAATAATAATAGCACCTGGGACTCCCCTTGGGGAGCTTGGCAGGTTGGTGTTGAAATCTGTGTGAAGACCAAAAGGCCAAGAACGGCTAAGACTGGAAAGAGAAGAAGAATTTGAAGGGGCCGCTGGAAATCCATGGGTATTCGAACAGGGTGATGGTGGAAGGTAAGAGGCAAATACAGTAATGGACACAGAAAGCCCCAGAACCACTGTGCAAATACAAGGCTTCGTGGGACAGAACTGTAGGTATAGATCAGAGTGAAGAGATGCACTTTTAAAAAATGCCACTAGGGCATTATCCACATGAGTACAAAAGGAATCTGATCTCTATTTCATGCCATTTGTAGATGTCAATTTCAGATCAATTAGGCATCCCAAGGGGAAAAAAGGAAATTGATGTAGAAGAAAGTAGGAAGCTTTATATCTCTATTAACCCCGTGGGGAAAAGATTCCTTCAGCAAGATACCAGAACGGTGACCACAAAGGGAACATCGATACTTTTGATGACATTTTAAAAAGAAGTGTTTTGTTTTTTTTTTTTTAAACAAAAAAGCAAATCGTATATCTGAAGAGGATGTTTGTAACACACAGGATCAACAAAGAAATAGGACAGAGAATATATGAAGGACACCTGTAATGCAACAGTTAAAAGCAAATAAACAAATAGGATAATGGGTAAGGGCCCCTCAGAGAAGAGAAAACACAAAGCAGCAGTCTAGTTTAGAAAAAAATACTCCATCTCATCAGAAACCAGAGAAAAACAAAACAAAACCATAATGCGGTTCAATTTTATAACCACCAGGTTTCCAAGAGTCTGCTTGGTCTCCAGAGTTGTGAACGCAAGAAGAAAAGCCTCATTTTTTGTGGCAGGAGGAAAACACGGGGCAGCCTTTTTAGGAAGTACTTTGGGGTTACCCCATGATAGGGGACACATGTGTACATGTGGCCCCAGATGGTCACTTCTGAGCTTTACAACCTGGACACCCTCTTGCACTTGTCTGCCCGAGGGCACAAAGCAATATTCATGGCAGCACTGTTCTTACCGCACAAACCTGGAAACAAGCCAAGTGACCACCACCAGGATAATGGAACCATACACGTTGACGTATTCCTGCAATGGGGTCCTTATACGTTCATAAAAATTGTCCCGTGACACCTGGATACACCAATATGGGTAATCGCGGATCTATACTGTGAAACGCGGCGGAGGGTTGCAGAAAAGTATGTTTCTGTGAAGATAAAACATAGACATCAAATTAACAATAGACCGTTCATGGATGATGGATATGTATGTTCATTTAGGTGCAGCTGTAAAAGATAACAAGGAGATGAGTACCAGATTCAGAAAAATAGGTCCCAAGCGGAACGGTGAGGATTTTACTGGGGAGGCACATAGGGGAGGCTTCAAAGACACAAACATATCCTAGTTCTTCACTGGAGTGGCGAGTACGTGGGTTTTTATTGTCTTCCAAAATGCCCATGTATGATATATACTCTTCAAATGTGTGTGTGTATAATTTCTTGTTATTTGTTATATTTATATTTATGTTTATATTATATAATATATATTTTTATTATTTAAAAATTTTATGTATTTATTTGACAGAGAGAGATCACAAGTACGCAGAGAGAGGTGGGGGGAAGCAGGCTCCCCACTGAGCAGAGAGCCCGACGCGGGGCTTGATCCCAGGATCCCGGGATCATGACCTGAGCCGAAGGCAGAGGTTTTAACCCACTGAGCCGCCCAGCCCCCCCATAATATGTACTATTAATACTATGTATAATTGCATATATGATTTCTACTAGTGCTTTATATGTACTTGTGTGGGGGGAAGTGTATGTGAGATACATGACAGATTTTTAAAACATTTTGTCGGGAAAAAGCAAGTCACTTGTCACGAGGGGAGGAAATTCAGGCCGGCTTTAGACTTCTCCGCAGTAACACTGGGTGCCACTCGGTGCCCAATGATGATAGAACCATGTTTACAATCACTAAGTGCTCATCAAAGATTTTGGTTATTTTACATTTGTGTAATTCTGTTTCAGTATCTAGAATACTGTAGAGCTATCCTGATATGAAAATTTTGCAAAACATTAGGTGCAAAGAAGTGAAGTGCAAAAGATGAGATTGGATGGATGGATGGATGGATGGATGGATGGATGGATGAGTGGATGGATGGATGGATGGATGGCTGGCTGATAGGTGGGGGGAATGGATGGATGGATAGAGAGATGATAGATGGTGAGCAGATGGATGGATGGATAGATGATTGGTGGGTGGGTGGATGATAGTGGATGGATGGGTGGGTGATAGTTGGGGGGGTGGATGGATGAATGGATGGATAGACAGATGATAGATGGTGAGAAGATGGATGGATGGATGGTGGATAGATGATAGTGGATGGATGGATGGGTGATAGGTGGGTGGGTGGTTGGATGGATGGATAGTTAGATAGCAGTAAGTATTCTTTAACTGTTCCATATCAAGTAGAATCCCACCCTTCCCTGCAATATCTTGCTATATTCTGTGTTTTTCTTTTTTAAGATCTTATTTTTAAGTAATCTCTACACCCAGCACGGGGCTCAAAATTAACACACTGAGATCAGGAGTTGTATGCTCTACCAACTGAGCCAGTCAGGCACCCCTGAAATTTCTGTTGCTTTTTAAAAAAAAGTTAAAAGATTTCTTTATGTGAAGGGGGGATGACCAGAGAGAGAGGGAGGGAATCTCAAGCAGACTCTCCACTGAACCTGCAGCCCTACATGGGGCTCAGCCTCACGACCCTGAGATCGTGACCTTAGCTGAAATCCAGAGTCAGACGCTTAACCAAGTGAACTACCCAGGTGGCCCCAGTTTGAGCTTTACTAGAATTTACCTCTTCCTGAAATGCAGCTGCTTATATAATTGTGCTTCGATGATTTTGTGTCTTTCCTTTGCAGTCCCCGTTAACAAGGCATTTTTCTTTCTTGTGCATCCTCAAAACCACAGTGCAGCGATCACAATAGATCTCTGCTGACTGAGTGCTTTGATTAATTTAAAGCCGAAGATCATGTCAGATTCAAAGGCCCTAAGAGATTCTCCGCCTGTTAATAGAGCCCGGGTTTGCTGATGCAGAGCTGGGACCACCCATGGCCACGCATCTTAGACTCTGTGGTTCGATTTTTCCCAGCCTTGATCCTACGGCCGGGTTTCTTAATCTTGGCAAGCTGACATTCTGGGCTGGATAATTCTTTGGAGTGTTTGTGGTGTTCTGTGATAGTGTCGTACTAGATGGACAGGTCGATGGGCAGTGTGTTGTAGTGTATGGACAGGATCCCTGGCCTCTACCCTCTAGTAGCCAGCAGTGTGCCACCTTCCTCTTCTGTTGTGACATCTGGAAAGATTCCAGACGTTGCACAATGTCTATCATCCTGAGGAAACCTTTGCTTCTTATCAGGGATGGGGTATCATCTGCTTTCTAGATTTGCCTTCTAAATTACACAGTGATTTTCAGTGAGGTTTGTATCCATTTTCTTTGACTCACTATGATTTAGAGTCATACCATGGTCTCCCTGTGTGTGTCTTTTTTTTTTTATTTTTTTGATTGTTTTTTTTAATTTAATTTTTCAGCGTAACAGTATTCATTCTTTTTGCACAACACCCAGTGCTCCATGCAAAACGTGCCCTCCCCATTACCCACCACCTGTTCCCCCAACCTCCCACCCCTGACCCTTCAAAACCCTCAGGTTGCCTCAACCTCCCACCCCTGACCCTTCAAAACCCTCAGGTTGTTTTTCAGAGTCCATAGTCTCTTATGGTTCGCCTCCCCTCCCCAATGTCCATAGCCCGCTCCCCCTGTCCCAATCCCACCTCCCCCCAGCAACCCCCAGTTTGTTTTGTGAGATTAAGAGTCATTTATGGTTTGTCTCCCTCCCAATCCCATCTTGTTTCATTTATTCTTCTCCTATCCCCCTACCCCCCCATGTTGCTTCTCCATGTCCTCATATCAGGGAGATCATATGATAGTTGTCTTTCTCCGATTGACTTATTTCACTAAGCATGATACGCTCTAGTTCCATCCACGTCGTCGCAAATGGCAAGATTTCATTTCTTTTGATGGCTGCATAGTATTCCATTGTGTATATATACCACATCTTCTTTATCCATTCATCTGTTGATGGACATCTAGGTTCTTTCCATAGTCTGGCTATTGTAGACATTGCTGCTATAAACATTCGGGTACACGTGCCCCTTCGGATCACTATGTTTGTATCTTTAGGGTAAATACCCAGTAGTGCAATTGCTGGGTCATAGGGTAGTTCTATTTTAAACATTTTGAGGGACCTCCATGCTGTTTTCCAGAGTGGTTGCACCAGCTTGCATTCCCACCAACAGTGGAGGAGGGTTCCCCTTTCTCCACATCCTCGCCAGCATCTGTCATTTCCTGACTTGTTAATTTTAGCCATTCTGACTGGTGTGAGGTGATATCTCATTGTGGTTTTGATTTGTATTTCCCTGATGCCGAGTGACGTGGAGCACTTTTTCATGTGTCTGTTGGCCATCTGGATGTCTTCTTTGCAGAAATGTCTGTTCATGTCCTCTGCCCATTTCTTGATTGGATTGTTTGTTCTTTGGGTGTTGAGTTTGCTAAGTTCCTTATAGATTTTGGATACTAGCCCTTTATCGGATATGTCGTTTGCAAATATCTTCTCCCATTCTGTCAGTTGTCTTTTGGTTTTGTTAACTGTTTCCTTTGCTGTGCAAAAGCTTTTGATCTTGATGAAATCCCAATAGTTCATTTTTGCCCTTGCTTCCCTTGCCTTTGCCATTGTTCCTAGGAAGATGTTGCTGCGGCTGAGGTCGAAGAGGTTGCTGCCTGCATTCTCCTCAAGGATTTTGATGGATTCCTTTCTCACATTGAGGTCCTTCATCCATTTGGAGTCTATTTTCGTGTGTGGTGTAAGGAAGTGGTCCAATTTCATTTTTCTGCATGTGGCTGTCCAATTTTCCCAGCACCATTTATTGAAGAGGCTGTCTTTTTTCCATTGGACATTCTTTCCTGCTTTGTCAAAGATTAGTTGACCATAGAGTTGAGGGTCGATTTCTGGGCTCTCTATTCTGTTCCACTGATCTATGTGTCTGTTTTTGTGCCAGTACCATGCTGTCTTGATGATGACAGCTTTGTAATAGAGCTTGAAGTCCGGAATTGTGATGCCACAACTTTGGCTTTCTTTTTCAATATTCCTTTGGCTATTCGAGGTCTTTTCTGGTTCCATATAAATTTTAGGATTATTTGTTCCATTTCTTTGAAAAAAATGGATGGTATTTTGATAGGGATTGCATTAAATGTGTAGATTGCTTTAGGTAGCATAGACATTTTCACAATATTTATTCTTCCAATCCAGGAGCATGGAACATTTTTCCATTTTTTGGTGTCTTCCTCAATTTCTTTCATGAGTACTTTATAATTTTCTGTGTATAGATTCTTAGTCTCTTTGGTTAGGTTTATTCCTAGGTATCTTATACTTTTGGGTACAATTGTAAATGGGATTGACTCCTTAATTTCTCTTTCTTCAGTCTTGTTGTTGGTGTACAGAAATGCAACTGATTCTGTGCATTGATTTTATATCCTGACACTTTACTGAATTCCTGTACAAGTTCTAGCAGTTTTGGAGTGGAGTCTTTTGGGTTTTCCACATATAGTATCATATCATCTGTGAACAGTGATAGTTTGACTTCTTCTTTACCAATTTGGATGCCTTTAATTTCTTTTTGTTGTCTGATTGCTGAGGCTAGGACTTCTAGTACTATGTTGAATAGCAGTGGTGATAATGGACATCCCTGCCGTGTTCCTGACCTTAACAGAAAAGCTTTCAGTTTTTCTCCATTGAGAATGATATTTGCGGTGGGTTTTTCATAGATGGCTTTGATAATATTGAGGTATGTGCCCTCTATCCCTACACTTTGAAGAGTTTTGATCAGGAAGGGATGCTGTACTTTGTCAAATGCTTTTTCAGCATCTATTGAGAGTATCATATGGTTCTTGTTCTTTCTTTTATTAATGTGTTCTATCACATTAATTGATTTGCGGATGTTGAACCAACCCTGCAGCCCTGGAATAAATCCCACTTGATCGTGGTGAATAATCCTTTTAATGTACTGTTGAATCCTATTGGCTAGTATTTTGGCGAGAATTTTTGCGTCTGTGTTCATCAAGGATATTGGTCTGTAGTTCTCTTTTTTGGTGGGATCCTTGTCTGGTTTTGGGATCAAGGTGATGCTGGCCTCATAAAATGAGTTTGGAAGTTTTCCTTCCATTTCTATTTTTTGGAACAGTTTCAGGAGAATAGGAATGAGTTCTTCTTTAAATGTTTGGTAGAATTCCCTTGGGAAGCTGTCTGGCCCTGGGCTTTTGTTTGTTTGGAGATTTTTGATGGCTGTTTCAATCTCCTTACTGGTTATGGGCCTGTTCAGGTTTTCTCTTTCTTCCTGGTTCAGTTGTGGTAGTTTATATGTCTCTAGGAATGCATCCATTTCTTCCAGATTGGCCAATTTGTTGGCGTAGAGTTGCTCATAGTATGTTCTTATAATTGTCTGTATTTCTTTGGTGTTAGTTGTGATCTCTCCTCTTTCATTCATGATTTTATTGATTTGGGTCCTTTCTCTTTTCTTTTTGATGAGTCTGGCCAGGGGTTTATCAATCCTATTGATTCTTTCAAAGAACCAGCTCCTAGTTTCATTGATTTTTTTCTATTGTTTTTTTGGTTTCTATTTCGTTGATTTCTGCTCTGATCTTTATGATTTCTCTTCTCCTGCTGGGTTTAGGGTTTCTTTCTTGTTCTTTCTCCAGCTCCTTTACGCCTAGGGTTAGGTTGTGTACTTGAGACCTTTCTTGTTTCTTGAGAAAGGCTTGTACCGCTATATATTTTCCTCTCAGGACTGCCTTTGCTGTGTCCCACAGATTTTGAACTGTTGTGTTTTCATTATCATTTGTTTCCATGAATTTTTTCAATTCTTCTTTAATTTCCTGGTTAACCCATTCATTCTTTAGAAGGATGCTGTTTAGTCTCCATGTATTTGGGTTCTTTCCAGCTTTCCTCTTGTGATTGAGTTCTAGCTTCAGAGCATTGTGGTCTGAAAATATGCAGGGAATAATCCTAATCTTTTGATACCGGTTGAGACCTGATTTGTGACCCAGGATGTGATCTATTCTGGAGAAGGTTCCATGTGCACTAGAGAAGAATGTGTATTCTGTTGCTTTGGGATGAAATGTTCTGAATATATCTGTGATGTCCATCTGGTCCAGTGTGTCATTTAAGGCCTTTATTTCCTTGTGGATCTTTTGCTTGGATGATCTGTCCATTTCAGTGAGGGGAGTGTTCAAGTCCCCTACTATTATTGTATTATCATTGATGTGTTTCTTTGATTTTGTTATTAATTGGTTGATATAGTTGGCTGCTCCCACGTTAGGGGCATAGATATTTAAAATTGTTAGATCTTCTTGTTGGACAGACCCTTTGAGTAGGATATAGTGTCCTTCCTCATCTCTTATTATAGTCTTTAGCTTAAAATCTAATTGATCTGATAGAAGGATTGCCACCCCAGCTTTCTTCTGATGCCCATTAGCATGGTAAATTGTTTTCCACCCCCTCACTTTAAATCTGGAGGTGTCTTCGTGTCTGAAATGAGTTTCTTGTAGGCAACATACTGATGGGTTTTGTTTTTTTATCCATTCTGATACCCTGTGTCTTTTGATTGGGGCATTTAGCCCATTAACATTCAGGGTAACTATTGAGAGATATGAATTTAGTGCCCTTATTAGCCTGTAAGGTGACTGTTCCTGTATATTGTCTCTGTACCTTTCTGATCTACTACTTTTAGGCTCTCTCTTTGCTTAGAAGACCCCTTTCAATATTTCCTGTAGAGCTGGTTTGGTGTTTGCAAATTCTTTCAGTTTTTGTTTGTCCTGGAAGCTTTTTATTTCTCCTTCTATTTTCAATGATAGCCTAGCTGGATAGAGTATTCTTGGCTGCATGTTTTTCTCGTTGAGTGCTCTGAATATATCATGCCAGCTCTTTCTGGCCTGCCAGGTCTCTGTGGATAAGTCTGCCGCCAATCTAATATTTTTACCATTGTATGTTACAGACTTCTTTTCTCGGGCTGCTTTCAGGATTTTCTCTTTGTCACTAAGACTTGTCAATTTTACTATTAGGTGACGGGGTGTGGACCTATTCTTGTTGACTTTGAGGGGGGTTCTCTGCATCTCCTGGATTTTGATCCTTGTTCCCTTTGCCATATTAGGGAAATTCTCTCCAATGATTCTCTCCAATAGACCTTCTGCTCCCCTCTCTGTTTCTTCTTCTTCTGGAATCCCAATTATTCTAATGTTGTTTCGTCTTATGGTGTCACTTATCTCTCGAATTCTCCCCTCATGGTCCAGTAGCTGTTTGTCCCTCTTTTGCTCGGCTTCCTTATTCTCTGTCATTTGGTCTTCTATATCACTAATTCTTTCTTCTGCCTCATTTATCCTAGCAGTGAGAGCCTCCATTTTTGATTGCACCTCATTAATAGCTTTTTTGATTTCAACTTGGTTAGATTTTAGTTCTTTAATTTCTCCAGAAAGGGCTTTAATATCTCCAGAGAGGGTTTCTCTAATATCTTCCATGCCTTTTTCGAGCCCGGCTAGAATGTTCAGAATCGTCATTCTGAACTCTTGATCTGACATATTACCCATGTCTGTGTTGATTAGGTCCCTAGCCTTCGGTACTGTCTCTTGTTCTTTTGTCTGTGGTGATTTTTTCCGCCTTGTCATTTTGTCCAGATAAGAGGATATGAAGGAGCAAATAAACTACGAAAAGGGTGGCAAAGACCCTGGAAAAATGCGCTGTAACCAAATCAGAAGAGACCCCAAATTGTGGGGGGGAGAAAGGGTATAAAAACAGGTTCAGAAAAAAAAAAGAAAAAAGAAAAAAATTTAAAAAATAAAACAAATAAAAAAAATATAAAAAAGAAAGAAAAAATATATATATTTAGATGAACTAGTCAAAAAACGTTAAAAAAAGGGTAAAAGTTTTAAAAAATTTAGCAGAAGAAGAAAAAAGAAAAAAGAAAAAAATTGAAAAAAGAAAAAAAAATTGAAGTAGCCGCAAGACTAAAGAATCATGGGGAGAAAGCCATGAGTTCCGTGCTTTGCTTTCTCCTCCTCTGGAATTGCTCTGCTGTCTTAGGAATTGAACCTGCTTTCTCCTTGATAGATGAACTTCGTCCTGGCTGGATATTTTGTTGATCTTCTGGGGAAGGGGCCTGTTGTAGTGACTCTCAAGTGTCTTTGCCCGAGGCGGGATTGCACCGCCCTTACCGGCGGCCAGACTAAGTAATCTGCTCGGGTTCGCTTTTGGGAGCTTCTGTTCCCTGAACGCTTTCCGAAGAGTTCCAGAGGACGGGAATGAAAATGGCGGCCTCCTAGTCTCCGGCCCGGAGGAGCCGAGAGCCTGGGGCCCCACTCCTCAGTGCGCCCCCAGAGGACAGCACCCAATCACTCCCGTATTCCCAGCCTCTAGCCGCGCTCCGAGCTCACCCAGTCCGCGACCAGTTCAAGGTAACCCCGAGCTGAGAGTTCAGTCCTCGGCTCTGTCTCTGCAGCCGGCTTCTCCGTTCTAATACCTGCGAGCTCTCCGACACTCCGACACCCCCGATCCTTCTGTGACCCTGTGGGGCCTGGGGCCACGCTGGCCCTGCGTGGGCTTCACCCCGGTTTAGCCCCTGGAGCAATGTCCCTCAGTGGAACAGACTTTTAAATGTCCTGATTTTGTGCTCCGTTCCTCCGCCGCTTGCCGGGAGCCGGCCCCTCCCCCCGCGGTCTATCTTCCCGTCGTTTTAGATTCACTTCTCCGCCAGTCCTACCTTTCAGAAAGTGGTTGATTTTCTGTTTCTGAGTTGCTGTTCTTCTTCTCTTCGCTCTCCCGTTGGATTTGTAGGTGTTTGCAATGTTTAGATAAGCTATCGAGCTGATCTCCTGCTACCTGATGTAGTCTCAGGCTGCTACTTCTCCGCCATCTTGACTCCTCCTCGTGTCTTTTAAATACTTATTTGTTGGAGAGAGAGCGTGTGTGAACAGTGTGGGGTTGGGGGCAGGGCAAGAGGGAGAAAGAGAGAGAATTTCAAGCAGACTCCATGCTGAGTGCAGAGCCTGGTGCAGGGCTCGATCTCACAACCCTGAGATCATGACCTGAGCCAAATCCAAGAGTCAGATGCTCAACCGACTGAGCCCCCCACCTCCGGCACCCCTCACTGTGTTTTCTAGGCATTTCTCATTGCTTAATGATGGATAATCTCATTGGGTTTGAGGACAAGTGTGTTACCGACTTTCTCCATTCTGTTGAGAGAAACCAGAAGAAACAGAGGGTATTTCGAGGGTCAAAAACTCTCATGCTAAGAGCAACCAGAGGATAGCCGAGCACTGTTGGTTCTGGAATCATAAAACACAGTGCCAAGCTCTCTGAGGAAAGCCCCCATAATGGGCGCCACTTTGGATAAAATCATAACATAAACACAGACTTAGAGCTGAGTCCTCAAGTGTCTTTTAAACCAAGAATCATACAGATGAGAGACTCCATTGGCTGCGACAGGCATGGTTCATGCCTGAGCGCAGTTATTTTGGTCAAACTGGATATACATTATTAGAAGAAAATGAACTTTCTGACATTCTCTGTATGAGTAAAAAATCTAAGTGCATGAAAAGCCCCCTTAATGTTGTTTAAGGTGACGTTTTCCATTCTCTTTGCCAGAAGGGTCGCCTGGATTTCCTAGGGGCTCAGAAAATGTGCCCTTTTTAGAGACTCTTTCAATTTCCAGATGCCTCCAAATTTAGCACCTGATGCCCTTTCCCATGGGTTAGAGGAAGATCAGCTTGAATTCTGATTTTCAAACTCTTGGCCTGAGGGGAGCCTCAGGGATGGCCGCATTTCAGACAGGGACGACTGGAGGAACTGGGAGTCGGAATATACATTTTCATGTGTCACGTGTGGTCTGGGTGGGAGTCGAGTTGTTTTGGGCTGGTGGGGAGCCCGAACCGTGCCTAGAATCAGGCCTTTTCTCCCTGCAGACCTGTCATCTTGGAGAAGGGGAGAGATCCATTTTATTTTTTTTTTACACAATAGATTCCCCTCGCCATCCGCTATCCATTTTGTAGACTGAACTGGCCTATTTCTGTAGTATCGAGCCTTTGAATCAGACACTTAAGGGATTCTCAGATTGGTAAAGAGCAAAGGCTTGATACTGGTTTTCTCCCAGAGTAGGACATTGCAGCAGGGTTCACTAGACATGGGAAGTAGTCATATCCTAAAAATGAAGACCCAGAAGCCATCGGTGTGTTATTTTGACGGTCTGCTTCCTACTTCTTGCAAGGGTCCAGGCATAATTCCAATACCACCATGGTTCCGTTTATGTGATGTTCTGGAAAATCCAGGGATGGAGAACTGACTGGTGGTTGTTAGAGATGAGGGGGGAATGTTTTGACCACAAAAGGAATGCACAAGGGGGTGTTTGGGTGAGGAAACTGTTCTTTCTCTTGATTCCGGCAGTGGTTACCTGAATCTAGACAGGGCGGAAAACCTCATCCAGCTCTCCTGCAAAATTCTTATACACACATATGTGGACATGTGTATCAGATGGGATGATTACACGGGTCTGTAAAATTGTCAAAGCTCCACAGACATTTGCAGCAGACGAATGGCATGAATCTAGATTTTTAACCCGATATTTTATTATCTAACACTGACCTTGTCAGTGAGAGTGGGAACAGTCTCACCCGGGTCGAGTCCTTCCATGTCTTCGCAAGCCTCTAGGCTCCGCTTACTACCTTGGGGTTCCTAAACCACAGACTTGTTCTTTGTGGTCGGAGGAGGTAACCCCAGCAACTGTGACAGACCAGCCCCGACTCCCAGAAAGAACCACAATTTCTCCTACGTTGCCAGATGAGCTATTATTTATTTAAATAGCTAATATTGGTGCCTTTCCCCTTCCGTTATTTGTGGGCTGATCCAAGTGACACTCACCTTTGTGCCTTTCCCTCTTCAGGGTGTTCCCTCCCCTGCCACACCTGTGATGTGTTCTATCCTTTCCAAGTTGTTCTAGCTCTTTCCACACGGCCTTCCCTTAACACTTTAGCTGGCTTCGTTTTCTCATTTTCTTATGCTCCCTCCGATGGTTAACCAATATTCAAGATTCTTTAACTGACCTGAATAGCTGGTATTATGATTTCTGCCGCTGGCCAGGGTCCTTGCCCTGCTTACTTCTTCCTGTCTAAAGATGCATGCATCTTAATGTATCAGAATGCATCAGAATGCATTTTCCCCCGGAAACTTGTTTTTGACTTGACATTGGAAGCCTGTTGGAAGCGACTGTTAAACCAGCAACTGGAGCTCATGTGCTCTGTGAAGGAAGGTCCGGCGGGGACCTCTGAAACTGCTTCTCTTCCCCTGTGAGAAACACAGGCCCAGAACATGGAGTGGGGCACACCTGTGGCTTTTCTCCTCTGGCTGCAAATGTTTGCTCCTCTGTTCTCTTGCCGAGGGGTACTGAGCAACAATACCTTTACTTGTTGCTTTAAGAGTTTCCCCTTTCGGGGCTCTTGGGTGGCTCATTGGGTTAAGCTGCTGCCTTCCGCTCAGGTCATGATCTCAAGGTCCTGAGATCAAGCCCCGTATCAGGCTCTCTGCTTGGCGGGGAGCCTGCTTCTCCCTCTCTCTCTGCCTGCCTCTCTGCCTACTTGTGATCTCTCTCTCTCTCTGTGTCAAATAAATAAATAAAATCTTTAAAAAAAAAAAAAGAGTTTCCCCTTTCTGTTTGTCTCCTCTTCTTGCCACACGAAGCTTTCTTTGTCCCTCCCCCTCTTGCAAGATGGGGGCAGCAGAATCCATTCGAAGGTTTTGAGCAAAAACTTCCAAATTCAGACTCATCCTTTTGCTTTTGCAAGTGGGGGAGACATCCCATGCAGCCTCATGCCAGATGGAAACCCCTGTGTCTTCCAGGGTGCCCCCCCAACCGCTGCCGGGCACGTGACCCTGCTGTTGGGGTCTGGTGCAGCCGTCGCGGGGGATGCGAGCCTAAAACAGCAGTGACTTCTGGTTCTTTATAAAGAGAGTTGAACTATCATGGACTGTGTGTCAGAAAAGAGGGTGATGGAGGTCCCTCAGGACCTCGCAGGTTCAGCCCTAGTGGTTCTCAAATTCAGAAAAAAGTCATAGGGTGTTAGTTTTGCAGATTTTTTTTCCCCAAAATGGGCAAAAACAGATGAGCACTTTGACGTTTCTGACTCTTAGGCAATAAATCAAAATGTATTTGAATATCTACTCTATGCCTGTTATTGTGTGCAGAATACATATATATATGTTGTATAGTATAAAAAGTTATCTAATCTATGCATAATACATGTATAATATGTAGAAAATGGTCGCATAAGCCATCTCTCCCCCTGGAGATGCTCATAGCTTAGTTAGAAAGTCGAAATACCCTCATGAAACTAGTTACGGGGATTCAGCAAATAAGGAGGAGCTCAGTTGCTCTGTGTTGAGAGAAGTGAGTATATCATACTTTCCCTTTTTGGCTGGAAGAGCCCAGAGCCCCTGCTTTCTCCCTGGGGCTCTCCTCGAGGTCCAGCCTGTGCTGCCTTTGCTCACGCTCCTCCCCGGCAACGCGCTGGTTCCCCGTCTTCTCCCGCGTCTGGCCACAGCGAGTGGCCTCGCTTGTAAAGCTTGTAGGACGGTGAGTCCAGGGGTGATGTGAGCAGCTCCCGACGCCAATCGATCTAAGCCTCCCCCTTCGTTTTCTCACCAGGTGGCCCCTGGGCCAGCTCTTCCCAGAGCATCACGGCTGTTGTAGGGATTGTAGCAAATCTCCCCACGTGAGATGTTGGCCCATCAGCCCCCACTGGGGGGTGCCCCGGTTAGTCGGAAATAGGGTGCTATTTGGGACCTGCACGGGGCTGCTTGTCTGTACAGAGGCCACCAGAGTTCTTGGGAAGTGGCAAGTGCTGTATAGACAGGTGATACGGTGCGGTAGGCCACCTGTGTCCTCCAAATGTCTGGCTCTCCAGCCACAGAGCGGGTGCAGGAACAGTATCTATCTCTTGTGATGGGAAATGCATACAAGTCACGTAGAACGGCGCCCTGCATACAGTTGGTGCTCAGTAAGTGTCAGTGGCTACCATCCTTTCTGTCGTTGCCGCATTCCGTGGTTGAGTGACTTGTGTCTGTGGTTTCATTCTGACTGTTGTGGGACTGGCCCGAATTGAGCATTCCTCCGTTCTCGGAGCAGGCCTCCTTTTTGAGATTTTTAAAAAATATTCTTCTGATTAAAATTGTAAAACACCGAGAGACAAACAGCAGTTCAGAGGTTCTGGTTTCCCGTGAATAGGGCTCTCATCGCCCTACCGGGTTGGTTTGAGCTGGAGCTACTCGTGTTCCCACAGTCTTGAAGGTGGACTTCCATAGCTCTCCAGAAGTTCCGGGTCTGTCGGCCGGAGCCACAGGCATGGAAAGGCCGGGCCAGCCACCCCTTGCCACTGTCGATTTTCTTAGAATCACCGCAGTGGGTCCCTGATGAAATGTAATCACAGCTTCCATGTAAAGCCTGATGGCAAACTTCTCCCTGGCCCTTTTTTTCTTTAATGGAAACCCCAAAAATCAAGCCATAATTTCTAATCACAAAAAAAATAACTCCTTGCAGGAGATGTGTAAACGTTACATTTCTCCTCTCTTCTTTTGAATGTACAGGCTACCCTTTTTACAAAGGCCCCCTGGATCGTGATTTTTCCTAATTGGAGGATAATTGTCAAAGTCTCTTAATGTCACATGATTTTTTCCTTGCAGAGAGAGAGAGAGATAAAAAGCATTTCATGATCACATGAAGAAGGGTTTCCCCCGCCAGGATATCTGCTAATGCAGAGTGAAATATTTTAGGGAGGTTGGATATATCCATTGCCTGGGATTCAAAGGCTCTCTTCTCCTTTTGTTCCTTATGTGGATGGTCACAGACGGATCACACTGTCCTGTGCCATCAGCTCTTTGGGACTTAGTCCTGGTCACTGTGCTGGAAGCTGCTTTTTTCCTAGCCAACATCTTGTTCCTCCTTGTTCCTGGCTAATAAAATTCTGTTTTATTCTGGGGGGGGGGTGGGGTTACAAAGTGTCCAGTTAGGATTATTAGTTACGATTGTTACTTCTAGACTGGTTGGTGGCAGACGAGGATTGTTGGATCCGGTCTGAGTGGTGGTCTTTGGGAATGACTTGCTGGGACCCTATTCCTGTCCTGATTAAGAGTAGATGGGGGGGGCACCTGGGTGGCTCAGTGGGTTGGGCCTCTGCCTTCGGCGCAGGTCATGGTCTCAGAGTCCTGGGAGGGCTCTCTGCTCAGTGAGGTGCCTGCTTCCCCTTCTCACTGCCTGCCTCTCTGCCTACTTGTGATCTCTGTCAAATAAATAAATAAAATTTAAAAAAAAAAAAAAAAGAGTAGATGGGGCCAGAACGTGGCTTTAGCCTTACAGCCTTCCTGCTTCCTGGAACAGTGCCGCACACACAGACATCACACTCCAAACGTGGCCAAACAGGATGTGAGGAGGATCTGGGTCCTGTCAGGCTCCTGGGTGCCCAGCTCTCACCCTGCCTGGCTCCTTGACCTCTCCCTTTCTTCTTACCGCGATGACCAAATCATTGTTTTGGTCAGCCACTGTGATTCACTCTGTGATCTGCAGCCTCAGGCTCTCCTGATGGTTACTGGCTCCTGTTTCTTCCTGTCCTACCTGGGGAGCTCACCTGAGCCCTGTGCCCCCGAGAGCCAACTTGTGTGTTCCATTGTGATGGGAGATTCATTTTACTGGGTCACAAGACTGACATGCTGGAACCCGGCCACTCCTTCTAGATTATCAGGGAGTGGAGGTAGACCAGGTAGGAGAGGGATTGCCTGGTGGAAACACCTGCTGACCAGGCAGCAGAGAGTTTGCCCTATGTTCACTCGGAACAGACCTCGGAGGTCGGGGCAGCACTGGACACATGCTCGTCTCTGTGAGATGGAAATAAGGCCTGGGAGGCACAGGAGAAGATGATCTCAGGGACCCTGTATCCCTCCACGATAGCCGCCTCCCGCTGCCCTCAGCCCAGCAGAATATCCCCAGCAGAACCACCTGCTACAGGGTCACGTTGTCCTGTTTCTCAAATGTTCATTACATCTGCCCTCTAGCCGATGGACTCCCTGCAGGTTGGAACGGTTCCACTTTGTACCATGTGACACTTCTGCGCCCATCGTGCATGTGTGCACATGTGTCTGTGCCACTGGGCACGGGGCTCTGTCTCCTCGTTCGCTTAGCAGTTCTGGCACATTGGCAGGTGAGGAGGTCTGGACAGGGAGCTCTGCTGGATGGACGGTTTCAGGGCAAGTGTGGCTGTGCGCTCGCTAAGCCGCCAAGATGAGGTCCGTCCGATCGCCCTTCCTGGACCAGTGGCGAGGTATCAATAGCAGTGTGGCCTTCCCGGGATTAGGAGGCAGGGGTCCCCTGTCCCGCCTGATGGGGCTGCGGGGACTTGTAGGCCGACAGGCCTCTAGGATAGCTTCAGCATCCCCATTCCTCTTTCCACACTGACCTCCGGGCTCCAGGAGTGCTTGGCAGTCTGACAGTCCCGTTTTCAGTAAATTTCTTCGTGTCTGTTGACTCCCGATGCAGCCGAAGAGCAGAAATCCATGTTTTGCAGCTTCATTCCCACAGCTCCGGGCTGAGACATGGTATACCAGTGGCCAGTGGTGGGAGTTTCCGTAAGCCCCACGATGCAGACCTCTCCTCTGCTAGTGACTTTTTTGTTCTAAGATGCTGCTTCCCCACCTATTGCATGGCGGCTGGCGCTCGAGCAGGGCTATGAGTGAGTGGCGGTAGGACTAGGGAAAACGCTGAGCCTTGGGAAAATAAACTGTAGAATGGACATTGACCATAGTGCCCTTCAGCCATCCCCGTACCTCATGCCTCTGTTCTGCCGATGGCAGTCATCCTGGGCCCCCCAACTCAGGGCTAGAGCATTCCCACCTGAGAAGGCAAGATACCTCCAGCTCTCATGGAGAGTCAACTGCCAGATCCCAGAAGGGCATCTGCCTCTGATGCCTGGCATGTCCCTCGCCGCACAAACAAGAGGTGTCGAGATGGTATGCTTGGTGCCAAGTGTACAGATGGGCACTTGTACCCCCAAACCTGGGCTAGTCCTCATATTCCACTGGGTACCCTCTTCCTAAAGGAAAGCACCGGCATGCAGGCTTCATGCCATGTGAGCCTTTTCCCGACTTGTACAACCCATTGGACTGCACTTGGGATCAACACAGGAGCCCCCAAAGTGGAGCCTGGCCACGAAGGAGGGCTGGTCATGTCAAGGAGATCTGTCCCCTGCAGCACTCCTGGGTCCACCCAGCCTGGCTCTCCATATTGGATGGCCACAGCCCATCCCGCCAGAACTCTGTCTGGGCTTACTAACAGGAGAGGCAAGCACAAGGGGCGGCCGGAGGAGGTGAGTGTTTCGGAGGTGATGGTGAGAAAGTGGCGTCTTAGGACTTCCCCAAGAGCCGTGTTTGCATCCGGGACATGGAGCCGCAGCTGCCTTCTCCATGAGGTCTCAGTGACTTGGGTACAGAATGAGTAGCCTTTCCCATTGATTTATTTATTCCTTCCCCATACATCCATGTACAGTGGACTCCCGAACAGTGCAGGGGTTGGGGTGACAACCCTCCTCCCCACCGCATAGTGGAAAACCCATGCATGATTCTGACTCCCCCAAATCAGTAACCACTGATAGTCTCCTGATGACCGGAAGCCTTCCCCATAACATAACTGGTTGATCAGCTCTCATTTCATATGCTCTTTGTATTTTAGCCCGTGTTCTTAGAGTAAAGTAAGCAAGACAAAAGAAAATGTTGGTAAAATCATGCGACAGTGAAAATGCATTCACAGTCCCAGACTGTTATTTATTTAAAAAAAAAAAAAAAATCCGCAAGTAAGTGGATTGACGCAGTTCAAGCCTGCCTTGTCCAGGGGTCACCTGGAATGTGATATACTTTAGTATGGAACATGTCTCCTTATAATATGGATTTCACCCCACACTTGGGTCCGCACTGCCACTACCCATCCCTCCTGCCACCTCCCATACACCATCTCTTTTCTGGGGAAGCCAGCGATGATGGAATGGTAACCCCACAATAACCCCCCTGAACAGCTTCCTTGCCCTGGGCATAATCCCGCCATAATCCCATCTCGCTTATCCTCAACTCACAGGTGTGCCTAAATAACATTTCTTGGCTTTGACCTAAAGAGAGGCCTACTGTTGTTCTTTAGGTGAAAATTATGCCTACTTTGAAGATTTGGAGGATGCCATTAAATAAATCCAACTGAATCATTCTCTGACATAGCTATTATTTTTTTTAGAGCTGAATTGCATTTCGTAAGAAAGCAGTTATAATCAAAATCTACTCGACTATGTCTATACCATCATATTGCAAAAGCCGTTTACAGTAATCTACAAGAAAAAAAAAGATACTTTGTATTGTGAAGACTCATTTCACAAACTTTAAAAGAGCAGAGTTGTTTTTGGATTTTGGTTTTTGGTTTTTTTTTTTTTAAACTTACCTGTTATTTCCCCCATTATTAGAAGAAAATCAAGCTGTTCTCGGTTCACAGAATAACAGCCTTTCAAGCTGACTACTCCTTTGTGCTCTGTAGGAGCAGAGGACATGAGTAAATACTTATTTGGTTTTGAGAATTTCTAGGGAGCTGGAATGTAAGAAGATTATCTTTTTTTTTTTCTCCCCAGACTAAACATTTTAGAAAGTTTCTTTTTGAGTGGCAGCACAATGTACCAGTCAGTTTTACAATGTTATAATGCTGGAATTCTTTTTTTTTTTTTTTCCATTTTATTTATTTTTTCAGCATAACAGTATTCATTCTTTTTGCACAACACCCAGTGCTCCATGCAAAACGTGCCCTCCCCATTACCCACCACCTGTTCCCCCAGCCTCCCACCCCTGACCCTTCAAAACCCTCAGGTTGTTTTTCAGAGTCCATAGTCTCTTATGGTTCGCCTCCCCTCCCCAATGTCCATAGCCCGCTCCCCCCTCCCAATCCCACCTCCCCCCAGCAACCCCCAGTTTGTTTTGTGAGATTAAGAGTCATTTATGGTTTGTCTCCCTCCCAATCCCATCTTGTTTCATTTATTCTTCTCCTATCCCCCTACCCCCCCATGTTGCTTCTCCATGTCCTCATATCAGGGAGATCATATGATAGTTGTCTTTCTCCGATTGACTTATTTCACTAAGCATGATACGCTCTAGTTCCATCCACGTCGTCGCAAATGGCAAGATTTCATTTCTTTTGATGGCTGCATAGTATTCCATTGTGTATATATACCACATCTTCTTTATCCATTCATCTGTTGATGGACATCTAGGTTCTTTCCATAGTCTGGCTGTTGTAGACATTGCTGCTATAAAGCTGGAATTCTTAACAAACAGATGCGTTCTGGCTATCCATGGCTATGGACGTGTAACCCCCACAGAATTTGGTGGCTTGTGCAAACACATTGTTTAGCCTACATTTCTGTAGGTCAGAAGTCTGAAATGGAGCTCACTGAGCTAAATCATGATGTTGGCAAGGATGTTTTTTGGTTTTTGTTTTTTTTGGAGGGTGGGGAGAGTCTCTAAGGAAGATCTGTTTCCAGGCACCTTTTCCAACTTCCAGAGGCTGCCTGTATCCCTTGGCTCATGGCCCTTTCCTTCATCTGGAAACCCAACAATGTAACATCTTCAGCTCTTTCTGACTCTGACCTTCTGCTCCCTTGTTCTCCATGTAGAAGGCCCTCGTGCTTATATTGGGCCACCCAGATAATCCAGGATCATCTCCTTACATCGGAGTCAGCTGGCTAGAAACCCTTAATTTTGCCTGCCACTTTGTCCTTTGTCTGGTAACATAAAGTGGTCACAGATGCCTGGAGGTAGGACATGGACACCTTTGGTGGCAGTTTCCTGACTGCCACCAGTACTCAAAACTGAAAGAATGAATGAGTGCTCTGCATTGAAAGTTCCTGGGTGGACGTGGGCTTCCATAGCCACCTGGTGACCAGGTTCTACACCATTCTTTGTGGAATGAGTGTAGATGCTGCTTGAGGAAAGTGACTCATGATCTAGGCTTCAGACCGCTGCTAGAGTTGATGGGAACCCCCTTAGAGGCTGTCTGATCTAAAGCTGCACATCCTTGCTTTGGTTCTTGCTGGCAAATCATTTACAATTCCATAGATTTCATTTTGACACGTGACTGAAGCTATCAGGAGCCTACTAAGTGAGTCATCCACGTTATAGAACTTGGGAATTCAAAGCCCGGAATCAGTATTTCACTGCAGTCGGCTGAAGATGATAAAGTCTCCCACACTCCCATAATCGCCGCCACTATCGCCCAGCTCCTACTGTATTCACGCACGTCCTGGGAAGGCCCGGCAAAAGACCACTTGAATTGTTGGCCCTTTATAGTCACTGCTGGTTTGGCTTCTCAATTATGAATGACTGTACCAATTTTATCGTCAACATTACCAGCTTCGTTTACATTGTTTGTTTAACTTTACAGTGATCCTACTGTCTTTAATAGCCTGTAACTTTCCATTAGCTGCACTTTAAGATATGCTGTGGTTTAAATGTAACATGTTTTGTACCTCTTTTGCTTGAGGTATATGTATGTAATATAATATAGATCGACAAATACATATAATATGTACAATACATATAACAAATATTTTCTATATATATACATATGTATGTGAATATGTGTGTGTGTATGTATATATATATATATATATATATATATCCCAAATTATGCTAATGCAGTGGTTATTGCTAGTGTAGCATACCCCCTCCCTGCTTTGGGGAATAAGAAATTGTGGGAAAACTAAGGGTAAGAAGCAAATCATTTGTTTCACCTAAATGAACCAAGATTAAAAATAAATTGGGGACACTGAGGAATGTTCCTAACCAGAGGGGTGAAAGACCTGTACTCTGGAACCATAGGGCACTTACGAAAGAAATTGAAGATGACACAAAAGATGGAAAGACATTCCATGCTCATGGATCGGAAGGACAAATGTTGATAAAATGTCTATATTACTCAAAGCCTGTATAGATGATGCACATGTACTTAATGCATTCTCTACCAAAATACCACCAGCTTTTATTTTTTTTCTCACAGAATTAGAACAATTCTAAAATTTGTATGGAATGACAAAGACCCTAAATGTCCAAAGCAATCTTGAAAAAGAAAAGCAAAGCTGAAGGCATCAGGATTCCAGATTTCAAGTTATACTGCAAAGCTATACTAACCAAAGCAGTATGGTACTGGCACAAAAACAAACACAGAGATCCGTGGAACAGAGTAGAAAACCCAGACGTAAACCCACAATTGTATGGCAATTTAGTCTCAGATGAAGGAGGAAAGAATATACCCATGGGAAAAAGTGTCTTCAACAAATGGTGTTGGGAAAACTGGATGGCAACATGCAGAAGAATGAAATTGGACCACTTTCTGACACCATATACAATCCCAAAATGGACTAAAGACCTACATGTGAGTCCTGAAACCGTAACACCCTTGAAGAGAACATAGGCAGGGATCTCTCTGACATCGGCAATCAACAAACCAAAAGACAACCTCCTGAACGGGAGAAGAAATTTGCAAATGACATATCCTATAAGAGTTAGTAACCAAAATATATAAAGGACTGATACAACTCAGCGTCCCCCCTCCAGTTTTTTTTTTCAATTAAAAAATGGGCAGAAGACATGAACTGACATTTCTCTGAAGAAGACATCCAAATGGCCAACAGACCCATGAGAAGATGCTCAACACCATGCATCATCAGGGAGATGTAAATCGAAAACTGCAAAGAGGTACCATCGCACACCTGTGAGAATGGCAGAAACCAACAACACAAGAAGCAAGTGTTGGCGAGGATGTGGAGAAAGGGGACCCTTCATGCATGGTTGGTGGGAATGTAAGCTGGGGCAGCTTCTCTGGAGAACAGTATGGAGGGTCCTCATAAAATTAAAAATCGAACCTACCATATACTCTGATAATTCCACGGCTGGGTATTTACTCCAAAATACGAAAACTCTTATTCAAAGACATACATGCATGTTGATATTTATAGCAGCATTACCTATAATAGCCAGAGTGTGTAAGCAGTCCTGGTGTCCATCGGCTGATGAACGGATAAAGAAGAAGCGTGTGTGTGTGTATGAATATGACTCAGCCATTAAAAAGAATGAAATCTTGCCATTTGCAACAACATGTGTGGAGCTAGAGAGTGTAATGCTAAGTGAAATCAGTCATCAGAAAATGACAAATACCGTGTGATTTCACTCAGATGTGGAATTTCAGAAACAAGCAAAGGGAAATAGAGAGAAATCAAGAAAAAGACTGTTAACTACAGAGAACACACTGATGGTCCCCAGAGGCGAGGGGGTCGGGGGTGGGGGGTGGGGGAGGGCACCTGTCAAGAGCACCGGCTGATGTATGGAAGTGTTGAGTCACGATGTTGTACAGCAGAAACTAATATTACACTCTGTGTTAACTATACTGGCATTTTAAATTAAATTTTAAAAATTGGGGACCAAGTTAGACACATTTCTCCTGTTGCCTCTCTGCCTTGTAGTACTCGTGGGGCTTGTTCACAGAGGAAGGTGGCAGATCAGAGTGGTTCTCATTTTCCTGTCTACCCGGGGATCAGTTGGTATCCAAGGGCAAACAATAGCAGTCACGTACATGTCGTGTGAAGGGTGTGAATGACATTGGCCACTGGCTTATTGCAAAGAGTACTCAAAACAAAATGGACATGGGACGCCTGGAAGGCTCTGCCTTCAGCTCAGGTCGTGATCTCAGGGTCCTGGGATTGAGCCCCACATTGGGCTCTCTGCTCAGTGGAGAACCTGCCTCCCCCTCTCTCTCTGCCTGCCTCTCTGCCTACTTGTGATCTCTCCCTCTGTCAAATAAATAAAATCTTAAAAAAAAAAACAAAACTGAAAGTGGACAAAACGTGTGAAAAGTCAGTTCATAAGAAAGGAGATCTGCATTGTCAATGGTCCTAGAAATGATGGTCAGTTTCACAAATAAATGAGATGAGTCATGGAAATGGAGAAGGACACCACATCAAGGTACTGTTTTACACCCAAGAGATGGGCAAAAATTAAGAAGTGTGATAACCCCAACTGCTGGCGTTGAAATGAAGCCACTGGGACGCTCCCGAGTCAATCATTACAACTGTGTTGACAAGCGGGTTTGCCATGCCTGGTAGATTTGAAGAAGCAGGATCTGAGGAGTGACTGGTGGTTTTTTTATTTTTATTTTTTCCTTAATGATCTATTCCAGAGGAAATGTTTCTAAGGCCGGGGATAATATAAGAGTGTTCAAAGCAGCATTGCTACTGGTAGCAACACATTGGAAACAACTCACCTATCTATCCCGAAAGGAATGCGTACCTAAGAGAGGAAATAGTCCTTCAGTATGTGTGCTGCAGCAGGGAAAATGAATGAACGCTAGCCAGGTCGCTACCACAAGCGTTCTTTTGAGAAAAAAAGATCAGGGGCACCTGGGTGGCTCAGTGGGTTAAGCCGCTGCCTTCGGCTCAGGTCATGATCTCAGGGTCCTGGGATCAAGTCCCACATCGGGCTCTCTGCTCAGCAGGGAGCCTGCTTCCCTCTCTCTCTCTGCCTGCCTCTCTGCTACTTGTGATCTCTGTCTGTCAAATAAATAAATAAAATCTTTAAAAAAAAAAAAAGATCAAACTCTAAGTAGGCACGTACAGTATGGTCTGCTTGTATAAACTTACAACATAATTACATGCACACAGAATTGTAGATACATGTTTGAGATTGAGAGTGCTGTGGTTTCAATACAAATGAAGGCACTAAGTCAAGAATTAGAGAAACCCCTGCCTGGGAGGCAGGTGCACGTGATGGACTTCAGTGGGATCTGTAAGATTTTATTTCTTCAGCCAAGTGTTAGGTACCTACCTCTTAGTTTTTTGTTTTTTGTTTTTTTATTTGTTTATTTACAGCATAACAGTGTTCATTGTTTTGGCATCACACCCAGTGCTCCATGCAGTACGTGCCCTCCCTATTACCCACCACCTGGTTCCTCAACCTCCCACCTCCCCGCCCCTTCAAAACCCTCTGGTTGTTTTTCAGAGTCCATAGTCTCTCATGGTTCATCTCCCCTTCCAGTTTCCCTCAACTCCCTCTCCTCTCCATCTCCCCAAGGAATGTAAAATGAAACCAGTAATTCCTTTTAGAGTTAAGGATTCTCTACATATCAGGCAGAGAGTTATGATCATCGTAATTTTTTTTTACAAGGATGGGAGAGTAGTGGGTGGTAACGGGTACACATCGAATGTTCGAGAAGGTTTCCATCTCATTTATTGCACTTTCTTACTTTGGGGGGGCTTTCTTGGGCTTATATTGGGATTTACTGAATTGATGGCTTTTGGAGGAGGGAGGCGGGGTCCAGGGGAGCAGGGGACATTTCATATCTGAGAATACAAGCCCAAATTATTCGCTGTCAGCTCCACTATCTGGGGATGGCTATGTGAAAGACACTCTGGAAGCCAGCTCGGTGATGATGCTTCGTTTATGTCTGTTGTCAGAACTCTGTATTTGGCACACCAGTGAGCAAGTTCTTGTTGCATAAGAAATGGGAGATCTGAGGACGCCTGGGTGGCTCAGTGGGTTAAGCCGCTGCCTCCCGCTCAGGTCATGATCTCAGGGTCCTGGGATCGAGTCCCGCATCGGGCTCTCTGCTCAGCAGGGAGCCTGCTTCCCTCTCTCTCTCTCTGCCTGCCTCTCTATCTACTTGTGATCTCTCTGTCAAATAAATAAATAAAATCTGAAAAAAAAAAAAAAAAAAAGAAATGGGAGATCTGAGTGTGAGTCCTGCCACCCTCGCGCATGGTGTGACTTTAGGGAAGTTTCTGATCCTTTCTGAGTCTTGTCTTCATTTGAAAATAGGGGAAAATAATATCCGCCTTCCAGGATTATGGCCAAGATTGCACAGAAGCATGAAGTGAGATATGCGGCGTTTTCCCTGCCCTCAGTAGATGTGTCCTTTCTCCCTCCGATTCTCAGTGAGGCTGCATGGAGAGTGTTTGCCATCAGGTTTGGGGGAACCCTCCCATTTTTGCTTTGCATTCTGTGGTTAATTCGTTTTGAGGTTTTATCTTTACCAGTGACACACCCTAATTTATGTGGGTAAAACCCTACTAGATAGATTTCATTTGAGTGAAAATGTGTAACGTGAAAATTTTGGAGCTGTAGTTCCTATTTATTTGATGCCTTCCTCACTGAAATCAAAGTTTATGTTCATAAAATACAGTTGTTTAGACAGGACATACATGATTTGATGCAAATAAAATTGACTTGTATCACGATCGGATGTAAACAGATAGGTCCTTCAGGGTGAAACTAATTCATCAATAACACTCATTTTTTCAAACACAGGCTGTGTGCTTGGCACAGTGCTACGCGCGGAGTGTATGTATGACAGGAGAATCATAAAACAGGCTGTGTCTAAAACAACAAAGAAGAATTAAACATCAGAGTAATTAAAGGGCTCACACAAATCAGCCAGAAAAAGCTAATAAACAGCACAGTGGAAAATGTAGCAAAGGATGTGGACAAGCAGTTGTCTCAGAGAAGAGAATGCCACCAGCCAATGATCAGCACGTGAAAAGCCACTCGTGGTCTCTGGGCATCAGGGAAAAACGAAATATGCCGCACCCTGCCGTATTTATCCCGTAGGCCAAAAGGTACTGGAGAGAAGCAAAGCATAGGAAGGAGTGTACACTGCCAGAGGCATGGAAATGGGTGTGTCCGCTCCCCCCGCCCCATCTCGCCAAGCCTCCCACTGTTCTTCCTCCCGGTCCTAGTGGTTCCTCTGCCCAACAGACGCCCCACTGATCGTCCGCATCTCAGACCAGAGGCGGCAACAGAGATGTGCATGGACTGTAGTGGAGAAACATGAGAAATGACCTGAGCTCCATCCAGGAAGAAATGGGAATGGATCTTCAGCGCGTTCTGCAAAGCGGCATGCCGGAGTTAAAATGAACGCGCTAGAATTCGTGCGCTGAAATGGACCAGTCACAAACAAGCACACGAACGGTTCAGCAAATCCAAAGTTAAAGGAAAATCACGAGACGCGAGGGGAACTTGAAAACCATGCCAAATAATGCCATGTTTGGTTTGTGTGTGTATATACATTGATGGCATGTACACATATGTACAATATATGTGTGTATCGGCGTGCATGTGTGCACGTGTTTATATCCACGTTTACACAGACATAAATGTACATGCGCACATATATTGTCATGACTTTTTCAGTCTCTGTATACCACTGATGTTATATACTAAATATATATGTATTTAATGTGATCAGCACAAGTTCATGACAGTGAGTGCAAGCTGATGATAGTAGTTACTTTGAGGGAAAGAGCGTGAACCCTGGAATCTGGGAGGAGTGTTTACGTCTCACACTGTGTGGTGGGGACATGGCTGTTCAATACAATACATTGGCACCTTTGGCAGGCCTCATACATACCCCTGATCTGGAAGCCTTTGCCCCTCCCTTAGGCTGATAACCCGTAGAGGGAGGGACGTGCTGAGCGCCTCAGAGGTGTGGCCATCCCTGGTGTGAGGGACGTGGCTGGGGCGGGAGTCAGGGCCGGCAGTGACCCCAAGTTCCTGCAGACAGAGCGCTTACCCACGCAGACACGCCACATCCTCTCCGCAGAATGGGAAAGACAATGTGAGTTCAGTGGTATTCGTGAGAATAAATGAGACTGTGGGACGCCTAGGTTGTAAACTCGGGTGGGGCTGCCCAAGAGAAATACAGTGCAAGCCACAGATATGCAGCACATGCATAATTTTAAATTTCTAAAATTTAAATTTAATTGAGTGAGTGCAAACTGATAATTTTGACAATATAGGTTGTTTAATTTTTAAAAAATCAAATTAGGGGGCACCTGGCTGGCTCCGTCGGTTGAGCGTGTGACTCTTGATGTCAGAGTCATGAGTTTGAGCCCCACGTTCGGCATAGAGATTACTTAAGTAACTTAAGAAATAAATAAACTTTAAAAAAACGACAAATCATTGTCATTTCAACCTATAATCAATGTAAACGTATTATTGATGTGTTCCTCTTTTTTGTGTCAGGGACTTTGAAATCCGGGGTCCCACGCTCACAGCCCATCTCCATTAAGAATGGGCGTGCTGCTCTGTGCCTGGCATCCACCTTGTTGGGCAGCGTAGCCCTCAGGAAATACACTAACGTTGGTTGGTTCTAGATGAATGTCTCTGAGGGTTTCAGGTAAACAAAGGGGATAATCAGTGTGAGTTAAAGGCACAGGGTTGGTGAATTTTTTCACTCGTTTATTCACAGAATACTCATTGGGCGTTAATGTGCCTCTGGTTTTCCTACATTATTTTCTGATCCTAAGGGCATGGCAAAGTACGCACGGTAATCCCTCTCTTGGGGAAGAGGAACCAGAGTTCCTTCCTTGGGGGTCGGTTCTGACCACGGCCACGAGGGCCCCACACTCGGTTCTCTAAGAATTTGTCCATCGACTTGAGCAGGGCAAGCATTATCTGTAAAGGGCCAGATAGTAATTATCATTGACTTTGTGGGACATACAGTTTGTACCGTGGCTGTCCACCCCCGCCACTGTGTAGACAAAGCCTCCCCAGAAAACACACCCACTGGAATGCACTACCCTGGGCCCGCTAGGTTATTTACAACAGCAGGTCCCGGGCCGCCTTTGGGGGCTGGGTTGGGGTTTGCCAGCCCCCGCGGCTGGGGGTGGGTCAAAGGATTTTAGGAGATGTGGTGACAGGGAACATGTAATATTAAAGCCCATCGGGAGAAAGTAATTCCTTTTTAAATTATTTGTAAGGCCTTCTGTCTGCATCAAGGAGAAAGTCTCAATTGTTACCAGAATGTGTATCGCATTTCTCCAACTCCTGAAAATTTCTGATTTCAGCAGAAAGATAGCTAACAAGGACACACGGTCACCAAGGGAAGACTTTTCCTGGAGTGCTGTGGAGGTTCTGTTTATAGGAGTATGTGAGGTTTCTTTTCAAAGTAAATGGATTTTTCCAAAATTGAGTGGATTGAAAGGACAGTGTTCAGTATATCACAACATGGGGGTGTACAGATATTGAAAAAAATCATGAAGGGTTTCCCTATCCGAGGTTCAGAAAATAACGGTTCATGTTCCGATTGCCCATTTGGGGTAGAGGAAGGATCAAGAGCTCAGAGCAGGGGGAGGCAGCTCGGGACAGATCATTCTGCAGGGGGGTTGGGGTGAGGAGGAGGGCGCTGGAAGCAGGGTTGGAGGTGATTAGAGAGAATGCCGGCGGGAAGAGCTGGTCCTGGGATCCTGCGCGGGACCAGGTTTGGGCTCCGGAGGGCAGGTTGACAGGTGTCTGAGCTAAGCCACTCTGGGAAGGAGCGACTCACGGCTGTTCTCCATGCTTTCGCGCATTCCCGCTGTTCTTGGACGCTGCGTGGACCGGGCTCTGATGTAGTCACTGGGGTGAACGTCTGGGACAACATTTGCCGGACACAGGGCCCCTTGCCCTCTCTTGGTTGGGAGTGTTTGCTCTGGTTAGAGAAGGTGAATTTATGTGTGAGCTGTCGTTATGTGTTCAAAGACCAGGATGAAATCTTTTTCCTCTCGTATTTCTTCCTCCCTCTGTCCCTCCCTCTCTGTTTGATAACAGAGAGCTCTTCCATCCAGAGCTGCCAAATTTGTGTGCGATTCTGCGGCATGAGCCCTCCTGGCCAGCGTCCCTTCTGCCTGCCCGCACTGCCGGAGTTTCTGCTTGGTTTACGGCAGGATGGAACTGCCACAGTGCTCTCTGAGACATGTTCAGTTTGTACTTGGACACTTTTCATGATATAACACAGCTCAGTAAGCTACAAAATGAGCTCCAATGAGACATTTGCACTGTTCAAATCTGAAAATAGAATAATGGGCTCTTAAAATGCACTGCCGCAGGATTGTTATTGTAAAAGGAACAGTGTATTCTGAGCCCTCACTTGCCTTGGAAGGGTGAGTGCCGCGGAGTGAGACTCTGCTGCCCGCTCCACTCGGCTCCAGAAGGCGAGTGGCTGGGGCTGGGCAGAGCAGGTGCGGGGAAGAGAGGGATTTGAGGTTCCCCGGCCACATCAGGGTGGTTGGGATGACGTGATCATGAGCCAGCACATAACCGGGCACAGAGGGTCTTGGTGAGTCTCTCAGAGATTTCCCTGGAAAACACAGTTCACGCAGGATAGCACCTGTCTTAGTTGTGAAAGTTGTATAGATGCTTGTAGTCCCTAGGATGCCAGCCTTCTTCTGCTTACAACATTCATTCATTCATTCATTCGCTGTTGAGAGCTTTGTATGGGTCAGGTGTTGATCTGGGCTCTGAAGGGGAACAAAGTGGCTGCCCACATGGCACATACTTTCTAGTTGAGTTGAGGATGGAGTGACGGAATGAATGAATGAAAGAGAAAGTGAGCTGTGTGCAAAGCGGTGAGCCCTTCAGAGTGTTGGACTAGAGTGGCATTTCCTAATTAGTTTCTCGCCACACCTGGCACAGGAAACAATAACCCCCATATACCACAGTACGGTCAGGGCTGCATAGGAGACTGGCCCTCCAGGTCTCTCCCAGGGTTCCCAGCGCTGGCAGGAATCAACCCCGCCGACTTTCCATCGCTCCTCCAGCACCAGAGCTCACCGGGAAGGGCTGGGATGACTGTTGGCAGGTACTTCCGTAAACATGGTTGGTGGAGGTGACCTGTGCACGGTGACAAGGAGTCACCCGTCGCAACGTAGAGATCACAGGGAGCTGGGGGCTATGTTACAGGAAGGGAGGTCAGCAGGAGGGCAGACGTGGTATGTGGGAGGTGCAGGTGTCATTTACAGAAATACAGTCTTATTGGGACACAGACATGCTCTGTTAGGGTCTGTCCACAGCTGCTTTTGTGCCAGACAGCTCAGCTACGTAGTTCCATGTGAAGGGCATCACCCCAGAGCTTAAAACATTTATTCTCTGACCCTTCACAGAGAAAGGGTTCTGGCTTCTGAAATAAGTGAAGAAAGAGATAGGAGATTCATTTGAAAGGCCATGCCTTACAGCCAGGTTCCTTTGCTTTGGAAGTTTGATGTGCGTGTTCGTGTGTGTGTGTGTGTGTGTGTGTACACACATGTGCGCATGCATGCATGTGTGCGTGAGTGCATGTGTGTATGCATGCTGCTTCTGTTTCATGAATTAATGTCCATTTTGGGGTATTTGGATACATAGCAGTTGTCTTTATTATGGGTAATTTATAAAAGCAAGTTGGTATTATAATCTTTGATACATAGTTACCCTCCGTCTTCACATGGTCTTCAATTGCCAAAAGAAATGGAGAAAAAAATGCACTCCGGGTAAGGGAGGTTCAAAGCAGACTGAAGAACAGATTCCCGTAGTGTCTGTCTCGGAGTGTGACTACTTTGGGAGCGTGAACATCCCTGGAAGTCGGAAGGGGAGCCACTGGAGGGTCTGGGGCAGGGTAGCAATGTGGATTGACCGACCTTTTCAAAGAGGTTGCTTGTTGCTGACTATGTGGTCTTCAGGGGGGCTGGCATGCAAAAGCAGACCCCAGGGGGGCAATGCTGCCTATAGTCTGGGCCGTGGACAATGAGCTGGGCGGAGAGGGTGTACCAGGCAAGGAGAAACAACAGGAACTTAAAAAAGGTGGCCATGGATGTCCCCTTGAGTGGAACAGGTCATTCTGTGTGGATTGAAACCATATAATTGGAGATAAGTGATTGCTAACTTGTCATATCTTTGCCCAGAATGAGACACTGCTGACCCAGACTGAAATCCATCTGTAGTGGACCTCGTGCTTTGTTAATTTGATGACTGCAAAGACACCTTCTCTTGCACACACCAACCTTCTGGGTCTGGAACTCTTCCCAGTGCTCCCTGAGTCTCTGCTTCCTCAAACATGCCTTCTCACTTGTCGTCCTAAATGAGGAAGCCCCGTGGACATCCTTGGTCTTAATTACCTTGTACATACATCATTGTGGGAGCTCCGGTCACGCTTGGCTTACATGGGAATCCCAGTTACACCCATCACACCTGTGCAGTTGGTGAAGTCCCCTGCAGAGCTGAGAGGGCACTCTGTAGAGATTCCAACAGTAGCCACATGGCCCAGAGAATTCGATAGCTCCCTTTCCCTATGCCTTCAGAGATTCAGGGAGAATATTGTTGAATTTTTGGTTGTGCGAAAGGAAGTGCAATGTTCAAATTCCAGTTGTAGTCTTTACTTCACCTTCATTCACCAACAAAATTGTCCAGGTAGTTGGTCTGAACCCAGATCAATGCCCTTCTTCCCTTGGATGGGTCTCATTTTTGTGAGTGAAGGCTGGAGGTGGTGTCCTCAGCCGTTAGGCAGTGAATCTGCACGTCCCCTTCGGGGCCTTGGGGTTTTTACTCTGATGCACCTGCTGTTGGAGGAGAAATGATCCTTAAAGTTAAATGATACATTTCCTTCTATAACAACTTGCAGCTTCGTGGACTTTACAAACAGGGGTTTGTAAAAAAAAAACAGGGGTACAGAACTGAGGATTTTAGAAAACTTTGCAATTTAATTGAACCTCCCATATTGGAGCTGTTCCATGCAGGGATCTCTGCTCCGAAATCAAGATGATAGGACGAGACCAGTTAATGAAACAAGTAAGTCAGGACGCATGGTCCTAGCCACTCTGCCTTTCTTTCTTTCTTTCTTTCTTTTTTTCCTTTGCTGCATGGTCATTTTGAAATTTCTGTGGATGGATAGAAAACTTCTTCCAACACCCAGCTAGAGGGCTGGCCCCTGTGTCCTTCCCATTAGAGAGGAGTTCCGTGAGAGGGAGGGAGTGGCTTTGTGCCTTCTCTCTTAAGTCTACAGAACCCAGCAGTTATTTCAGAGAATTTTAAATGGAAGCGCAGAAGATTCATAGCTCCTGTTGATTTTTCCACCCCAGATTTTGCAGTTGAAAGGATGTGGCCATTAGCATTTACAGCAGAGGATTTTGCTTCAGTGTGAGAGTTAAGAAATTTCACCTGTGAACAGTTTCCAGGGAAACCCGTCCCCTTACTCTGATTTGGGAGCTCAAAGGTGGGCCCTGGGGAGGTTGAAGCTCTGTCCGGGCAGCAGCTACACCCTGTGTGACCTGGACATGTCACGACCCCTTCCCTCTAAAAGGGGAATCATAACGCTTAGCTCACAATTTTATTATGGGAAACAATGAACTAATAAAGCTGCCCAAGGAAAACATTGCCCTGGAGAAGTTAATCAAGCAAGGAAGACATTACTCAAGGCTGCTGAGCCAGGGGACAGAGGCCAGAGCCCTGGCTGAGCTCAGCTCTGCTCAAGAAGGGTCGAGGAGCAGGGGCACCTGGGTGGCTCAGTGGGTTAAGCCTCTGCCTTTGGCTCGGGTCATGATCTCAGGGTCCTGGGATCGAGCCCCACAGGGGGCTCTCTGCTCGGCGGGGAGCCTGCTTCCTCCTCTCTCTCTGCCTACTTGTGATGTCTCTCTCTCTCTGTCAATTAAAAAAAAAAGGTTGAAGAGCTGTTGTTGTTTTAAGATTTTATTTATTTACTTGACAGATAGAAAGACAGCAAGAGAGGGAACACAAGCAGGGGGAGTGGGAGAGGGAGAAGCAGGCTTCCCGCTGAGCAGGGAGCCTGATTCGGGTCTTAATCCCATGACCTGAGATCATGACCTGAGCCAAAGGCAGATGCTTAACAACTGAGCCACCCAGGTGCCTCGGGTTGAGTTTTTAAGAGCTGGGAGGCGGGGAATCTTCTACCATCTGCGTCTGCTAATCGGCTTTCCCCAGAGCATACGTGAACGTCCTCCTGTCGTCAGGACAGGAGGGAGGTTGACGGGTTGGAGCAGAGCTCCCACCCAAGTCAGGCCCCATTCCTCCCACAGAGACCAGGAGATGGTAGATAGAAGCCACTCTTGGTGGTTACATTTCAAAAGGGGTGGTTGGTTCCTAGCATCTTTCTAAAACCAGAGGTTTTAGTTTTAAAGATTGTATTTATTTGAGAGAGAGTTAGAGCAAGAGCCCACAAGCAGGGGAGGGGCAAAGGCTGAGGGAGAAGCAGCCTCCTCGTTGAGCAAGGAGCCGGACTCGGGACTCCATCCCAGGACCCCGAGATCATGACCTGAGCTGAAGGCAGATGCTTCACTGACTGAGCCGCCCAGGAACCCCACTATGATAAGTTTTATGAAGAACATGCTCTAGGAGAGGGTGGGGGGTGCTCTGCAGTTGGGCCACCTCTATCTTGTGAGGGTGGGAGGGGCAGTCTGGGGGCGGGGGGCAGGGGGGAAGCCTGGTGAGGTTGGCCTGGTCCGGGGGCAGTAAGGCCCTCCTGGTTTTGGGTAGAGTACACAGACCTGTTCCCCGCACAAAATGGGCAAATCTGATACTACAAAGTTTAGATCTGTTTGAAAAATGAATTAGAGAGCAATTATCAGTTTAGCAAATGGATTTCTTACAGAAAACAAACAAATCAAAACAGGAAATCTCTTAATGACCTTCCTCAGGTATTCAAAGAATCCACTACTAGATTCCAAGAAAGGCAAGTTTGCAAATCCACTTTGCGGTGTAAATTTTAGAGAAAAAGTGTGGCTCTGAATACAATACCCAAGTAACTGAAAAAAGTTGTATTTACTTGTAATAGGGAGGGAACAAAGTTGACCAGAAAAGGGGAGGGGGGCGCTATTTTAGGAAAATAAGAGCTTTTTGGGACAAAAGCTGTTGGGTGATGTTTGATTTTATCCAGGGCAGTGAGATGATCTCCCCGAGTCTCTTTGCTTTGGAAGTTTGCGGGTGTGTGCGTATCCGTGTCCTGAGGAGCAAGTGTGGGGATACGTGTGCGAGCATCCGCGTGTGCCAGCCTCCCCGACAGCCTCGTGTGGTGACACTTCTGGACACATTCTGTATTAGGGGAGCTCTAGACGTGCAGGTGTCTCTTGGAACGGCCCCTCCCTGTTTGTACTAAATCTTCACACAGACGTCAGTGGTCAGAACCTGGAGAGAACAAGTCCCTCTTGCAGAAAAGGAGGTCCAGACCTGACATTTGAGGTTCACGCTCTGTCCATGCGCCACCCCCCTCCTCTCTCTCCCTCTGCGTCTCTCTCTTGCACATGTGCACCTGTGCACAGGTATGGCCCCTAACCCTGGGAAGCGCCAGGGGACAGCCCAACCTAGGAGTCGGGGTCACAGCAACTTTGACAAATGACTTCTCCAAATGCTCAGTTGACGTCTCTGCCTAACTCAGTGAATTAAAACTTGCTCTGGCTGACAGAAGGGGGCACTGGGCCATCCAGTGAAGACGGAACCCCTGTCTGTTGACTTGTGGTTTCCATTGCCCTGGTTCTTGGCCGAAGGAAGAGTGTGGAAGGTGTTTGCGGGTGTAGAGGGCTCGCTGTGAATCGGGGAGTCAGGCTGTCGGGACGCCCAGCTTTCCTCGCTGCCCTCCCAGCATCGCTGGTTTCTCTCCACCTCTCCACCATGTGCCTTTGTGTGAGGGCTTACCTCATAATGGAGCAGTGGAGACAACGTGGGAGCCAGCAGGGGGAGAGAAAGACAGAGGGAGAGAGAGGGATGGGCTGTTGGCAAACTGCAGCGAGCCTGATTACTCCAGACATCAGCCCCAAACATTTTTAAGGGCAGATAATGGAGAGACCCCACAGCGCCGTGTGCAGTTGCTGGGACTGGGAGGGAAGGGGAAGGTATTGCAATCAGACATAACATTTAGAAATGTTCTGGTTTTTGTAATTTAAGAGGTACTCTCTCTGTGTGTGTGGAAATGCTAACAACATAGAAGTTTCGTGGGAAAGTGTTTGAGTCCCGTTGTTGAGCGGTTTGGAAACCTCAGTAAGGAACAGTATGGACAGCCCCGAAGGTCAGCCTCCTTACAGAGATGTGGTTTCTGTCTCCTGAAGGACATTCCAGTTTCAAACGAGTAAATGGCAAAGCAGAGATTAGTGACTTGAAATTATTTCTTTTCCTAATCTTCTAGGTGTTAATGAAACCCTAACACAAATTTTTCTAAAAAGGCAAACCTTTAAAAAAAATCTTAATGGGAGATCCCAGAAAATACTAAGAAGGCAAAAAAAAAAAAATACAGTTTTTCCTACTGTATACCTACTGTATAATTAACCTACAAGGTACTACAAAGTACACTTTTTGAAAAAAGTGTGTGAACCCTGACATGTCAGGGTCCTGAGTTCTTGGTCTCTGACACTTTGCTTTAGATGCAAAACGATCACCGAGATCATTCCAGATAGTCCGAGAAAGATGGAAAAAGCACCAGGATTGTTCCCAGGATTTTGATAGGAAGGAAGTCGTGCCCGTGCTTGAGGACTTCAGAAGTCGTAAATGTGGGGGGGGGCTCTGGCGGTTCCCTGTGCCCCTGCTGCTCTCCTGGCTCGGAGCCAAGCCTCCAGTGCCAGCCCCGGACGCTGGCAGGTCCTGACAGCTGCAGGAGGCAGGGAGGGGGCCCGTGGCTGTGAGTGTGGGCTGCATGCACTGTTTTGAGAATCAGAATAGTTTCAGCAAGGGCCCGTTGCTGCTTCTGCAGCAGAGACCTAGGTCCTAGTGGAGAAGGTTTCCTCCTTCTTCTCCTCCTCCTCCCTCTCCTCCTCCTCCTCCTCATTTATAAAAAGTATTCATATTTAAAATTTTCTTTTTACATACTTAAGTTTACTTATTTAAATATTTAAATTTATAGTTAAATTCTTCTTCTTCTTCTTCTTCTTCTTCTTCTTCTCCTTCCTCCTCCTCTCCTCCTCCTCCTCCTCCTCCAATATTGTTGTATTAACTTAGAAGGGAGCTCAAGTCTCAAAAGTTATTGGCTTAACTGCTTCTGACTGACTGTTTTTAAGTTTGGGGGTAAAGTCTCCAAAGGCCCTGTGGTTGCGTTTTCTATTGCTTCTGAGTTCCCTGGGAGGCACACGTTAGTGGTTCCCGGGCAATGAGAAAATGAAACACTATGAAAGGAAGCCGTCGGGCCGGGCGGCTGAGCGGGAGATGGATGGTGGGCGGGATGGGCCCTGACAGCCTGTGCATGGACAGGGGGGCAGTGGCTCCCCTCTCATCCATCACCCTCCTGCCACATCTGCCGTGTCATTTGGATGCACTTAAATTCCCAAAGAGCTGGTAGAATGAATGCACTTAAAATCCCAAAGAGCTGGGGAAGACTCAGGCTGTTAATTCTGCTCCCCCCGGGCCTCAGAGGGGATTAATGCCTGGGAAGAAATACCAGCCAGGGGTTCCGTGTTCGCTGAGCCCTCAATTCCTGTGCCTTCGCAGACACGGGACGTGAGGGACGTCCTGAGTTTGCCCGCCATGTGGCATTGGGCAGCGCTTTCTGGAAGCTTGATTCACAGGTCAGGCCACTCCCGCAGGCCTCCAACGTGCACCCTAATTTGGACAACACTCAGATCCGTGGCTTCAAAATCCCTCTTGAAATACTTTTTATAAGTACTTTTTATAACAGTTGACGACTTGGTGACTTCCGAAAACTCTGCATTGGCCTGGTTTCAGAGTCCCCATACATGGTTGATCCATAATGCGTAAGTGCCCCGGAACACTGGGGACAAGTACAAGGGACAGGTCAGCTGAAGCCTGGGGGAAGACCTTGCTCCCAGTTTTGCTTTATCTCGTGTGCCGGCAAGGGGGCTTTCATTGTCACAGTTTGGAGGGCAGGTGACCGCTCCGTTACACTTGAAATTTCAGTAGCATCTGGTGTGGAAAACTGGATCCTAGTCAGCCTCCTCCTTCCCCTGTGTGGGTCTGAGGGTGAATCTGATGAGGCTGTGGAGTTTGCAGCGTGTTCGGGGGCAGGGGACCATCAGATGGCAGAGAACAGCAGAGCGTGGGATGGCACGGTGTATAAGGCTATAAGCCTTCTCTGGTGGCCACAGGCACCCTGTGGGGGGTTGTGATCCCTCCAGCATGGATGCAGGACATGACATGAAACAGGGACGGACTCCTTGTCCTTTGGGTCTTGAGGGGCAGCCTTCCACGCTGAGGTCTAGTCCACAGGAAGAGGGAAAAACAGAGGCATGTTAATGGATTTTGAACCAAGGATTAATATCATTAGAGGTGACCATAATATTTCTCTTTCCTCTTCCTCCTCCTCCTCCTCCTCCTCCTTCTCGAAAAGCATTAAGGAAGAACAAAATAAATCCTCCCATCCTTCCACTCCAACTAAGCACCTGTTCAGTGTCCCCTTTCCTTCAGTCCTTGGCTGCCATGGGCCAACGGTCACCTTGTAATTATACACAGACACCGCTTGGGTCTGGCCTTTTCCGTTTAGACCACTATTTCTCAGCGTGAGACATTCATTCCTAATTACAGTTTTCAGCCGCCATTACTAGTGTCTCACGAGTCAGCACCCGGGTGTCTGCGGTCACATCCCAGAGCACCGAGGACATGTGTCAGGTTCTGCTGCTATAAACAATGCTGGAGTGAACATCCTCGCGTGTTTCCCTCTGTTCTGGTTATTCTGGGACTAGGGAGGTAATTATGTTGAATTTTAGAGTTCCCGTGTGATAAGTGTGGGCATCTACTGGACTTCCCAGGGTTTGGGAGTCAGTCGCCTTGACAACCCATTAGTAAGGGAATCCCCCCCCACCCCCCAGCCCCAGTGCCAGGGGCTTGTCCACTTCCGCATCCCTCTGCTTGTCCATCAGAATGACATGAGCAGTCCGGCAGCTCCTCAGTGAACATTTCATCTGTCTGAGAGGCAAGACTTTGCAGAATCCTGACATCTCATTTTGTCTCCAAATGATCTTTTCCCGGCTAAGAGGAGTTTGTCAGACGCATCAGCGGAGATCATCCATCACGCGATCATCCCCTCCTTCTCCGTTGAGGGCTTGCGTGCTTTCCCGGGTGGCTGTTTGGAACTTGGCATCCCTCCTAAGACGTGTGTTTGTTGGCGTGCCAGGCATTTCCAAAGCCACGTCTCCGTCTGTCTCTTCCGTTGTCTGGGAGACTTTGCAGGGCGGGCATCTCGGGATCCTTTCTGCCCCTTCTCTGGATGGTCAAATGAGGCTTTACTCTTTTGGTTGCTATTTTGCCGTTTTCTGCTCTTTTTATGAGACAGACCTGACCGAAGGTCTCCCTGTGGTGCACAGATTTTGTGCAGAGCTCCGTAATTTGTTTCTGGGGGAGCCTGAGCATTGGAGAAGGAAGAAGTTTGCAGTAGCCCCGAGGAAGGTGGGGTCTGAGGTCATGCCTCCTACTCGGGTGGCTTCGGGCAAGTGGGTCCACATACTGGAGACCCCTCCACCATGCTCATGTCTACAAAATGGAAATAATGTACCACTGATGACAGTGCCTTCCTCCAGCCCTAGGTCACTGGGAGGATGAAGAAGAATCACGTGGCTGTTTACTGTGTGCTCAGCCTGTCACGACCAGTGCAGCACCCTCCCCCCCCCAATTGGCTGCTGTGCCCTGCTGTGAACACCACAGTGCCAAACACAACGATGCTTGTGGCGTACCCCCAACTACCGCATCTCTGAGTTTCCAAAGACCCATGTATGCAAGGAACCGGTGACCTCTGGAGCCCTCCCTCCCCTTGCCACTCTGTCTGATAGCAGGATGTCTTCAGAATCTTTGCAATGTGGCTTCCCTCTTTCTTTTGCCTTCTCTGTGTCTAGCTGCCCTGAACTCCAATCTTCCACCCCTCGGTCCCACTGTGCCCGTCTGTCTGTGTTTCTCAAACACATGCATGCCACTTCTCATTGGAGTTCCAAACTGGAACTCATTTAACCTGGAAACGGACAGCACCCACAATTACATCCAGGAGGTGGGAGCAAACTGGGGCTCCGGGGCCAGCCGGGACATCTGGACAATCTGCATGCGAGGCCCAGATGCAACTGCTCCCCGTGCTCTTGCCGTGTATCCAAATATGCCACTTTCTAGAAAACAGTTGAACCCGCCGTCCATCCAGTCTGCATCTGCTGCCTGCTGTGTGCAAAGCTCCTTTGCAATCGCTATGTACATCCGAAGAGAACAGAAACCTCGTTCTTCAGGAATATATTGTACTTTTCCAAATGAACATTTAACTTCACAGTTTCAACTCTGTGTGCTCATATTTTTGTACAAAATGGGTCCTCAACACGAGCCAAACTGTGTCATCTGCTGAACCATCAAGAACATCAGTCTGCTCCCCTACGGTGACCGTGTTGAGGGGATGATACACCATCGCGGGTTTGCGTCCAAGGTCATGGGTCCTGAGCTGATAGGTCACCTGGGGCTTCCCAAGGGTAATGTGGATTGGACAGTTTTTCTTTGTCATGCATTAAACCGTAGGCTTAACCCTTAGTGACATACAGCAGAGCCAGTGAAGCAATGGGAAGTAAGGTGTGTGGAAGAATGTGGGAGACAGATGCCTCGGAGGAGGCATCGATAGACAGAGGGAGATTGAGGCAATTGTCTCTGAGGTGAGAGCCACGGTAGTGAGAGTTTTCTGGGAACAAACTTTGTTGAGCTTAGCGATGTTCATGCATCACATCTGTGTGCAGTGTGACTTCATGTCACGCACTGGGCTGAGTGCCAGCATTAAATGTTGAGTAGGGACCATGTTTGAAACTCAGCAAGCGCCACGGAGGCGTGTTGGCCCTCTGAGAGCGTGCCTTGGGGTGAGAAAGCTGGACCCAACCAGGAAAACCTCCCTGTGGCAGAGAGGCTGAGAGATAAGTAGAAGGCTACTTCGGGAGAGAGGGGAGGGCAGGGTATGCCAGACAGAGGGTGCAGCACATGCAAAGACACTGTGGTGGGGGCCCATGTGGATGACAAAGGAATTGGGAACAAGGTGGGTTTGGCCAGAGCCAAGGGAGGGCTGGAGGGAGAGAGAGAGAGAGAGAGGGTGTGTGTATGTGTGTGGGAGAGAGAAGACTGACAAGAACGGGAGTGTGTAGGAATGGGTCTGCGCGGGACGTGTCCGTGGTGAGGAGTTTTGGTTTTATTCTAAAACCAACACGGACTATGTGATGAAGGTCAACAGATGGGAGGAGGACAGGGATGTGGCTGTCAGGCTGAACATCCTCCCCCCTGGTTTTCCTGAGTGCCTCTCATCATGGGCAGGTACCTTGCTTGTGTCTTCACGCACTTGTCCACGGTTTGTTTCCGCAAATGGATGGTGAGTCCCATGCGGGGATGGGGGTCTCTGTCCCTCTTGTTTCCTGCTACATCCCCAAAGCCCAGTAACATTCCTGGCACACAGTAGGTGCTCACTCTGTGTCGAGTGAAGCAAAAGTCCAGGTATGCTGGACCAGCCTCTCCCCCTGCAGATGACCTTGTCCATGATGGGAAGACCTCCAGTGACGCCCAGGGCGTGAACCAACTGTCTCCGCACTGTCCTCCCTGCCTCCCGCAGGATCTGCTGCCCTTTTGGGAGCTTGGCAAGTCGTCACGCATCATGGAACCAGCAGACGCTGTTCCTCCCCCGGTCAGGGTGTCCTGAAACCACTGGGTATGGGTGTTCTGGTTGTTTTGGGGGCTGCATGCAGCCCAAACACAGGTCCTTGTGAAGACACTTTGGAGAGCCTGACCTCCCCTGTCTTCCTCCTGGAGTTTCACAAAGCCTGGACCAGAGAGCCCCTGTGAACTCAGGCACACGGAAAACCTGCTGAGCTTTCTACAGCCCAGTGTTTCTGCAAATTAATAGACCGTGGAGCTTTGTTGTTTCCAGCTTAACACTGATTAAAATTACGTTAGAAACCAGTGTTCCAGGAAGTGCAATGGAAAACAAGTGTACGTTGATAAGTTCCTAATAGCTGGGGAGCATTCACTGCTCCCGTGAATTATATACCTCCAGCCTGCATTTGAAGAGTTCTCCAAGTTAAACTGTTTAAAGTTGGGAGTTATTTATGTAATTTGCAACAATAGCAATCATCTTTAAACGCCCGAAATGGAGACTTCAGGTGCCCCCTCTGAGTGGGTGTTTGTTTTAAATGCAGACTCACAGGCTGGGGAGGGAGGGGATACAAAATTCCTGTGGGTGTAAAGTGTCTAATTGTGTTGAAGGTAATACACCCTGTCTTTAAATAATGCAACTACTGTGTGGGTCTTTCTTTGAAATACCTGGCATTTGACGCCGTTTCTGCGATGTTGCTGATCTCCTCCACACTGACTGTCAGAGACACCGTGATTGCTCTGCTGGTCTGTGGGCTTGAGTGATCTGTACGCTGTAAGGGTGATGTCCGTCTGGACCCGGGAGCTACTCCTCGCTGGGGAGGCCAGACTGGGAGCGTGCCGATCCTGGAGACAGATCTTTGGCTTCTTGGCTTTTGCTTTCCCTTCCACAGCTCCTCTGGGTGTGAAGATCATACACACACACACACACACACACACGCATGCTCATGTACACACACACGCACACACATGCACACACACGTGCGTGCCCATGCACACACATGCATGTGCACACGCGTACCCTTTTGGAGTGTAGGTTCTAAGGGTAAGGAGGAACAGTTTTTAAAAAGTGAAAGCAGGGGGCGCCTGGGTGGCTCAGTGGGTTAAAGCCTCTGCCTTCGGCTCAGGTCATGATCCCAGAGTCCTGGGATCGCGCCCCGCATCGGGCTCTCTGCGCAGCAAGGAGCCCGCTTCCTCCTCTCTCTCTGCCTGCTTCTCTGCCTACTTGTGGTCTCTCTCTGTCAATAAATAAAATCTTAAAAAAAAAAAAGTGAAAGCAGCTTAAAAGAAGTCACTTGTTCGGGGAATATTATATTTTTGTGTGTTTTCCTTAAACCTTAACAGATTCTTGGGCACTGGTGCCCTAGTTCAGTGGTGGGGAATAAGCAGTCTCTCTCTGTCTCCTTCCTACCCTCCTCTCAGCTCTGATTTCCTCAGTGGTGTTTTCCTCCATGAAGGATGAGATTTCGTGTCCTTGCACAGCCAGGGAAGGGTCCTGCCACAGCCTGAACTTTAATTCCACCGCTGGTTCACCCCGCACCACGGCAGTGGAGATGGGTTTGTCTAACTGTGTCTAGTGGGTGGGGCACCATGATGGATGGTCCCCTGGATAGGACAGGGATGCTGGAAAGATCAAGCAAGCATGTCTCCACTTGTGGAAAGAGGGATGGGTTTGGGATAGTTCTAAGAACGTTTAGCAATAAGGAGGACAGACGAAATCCCTGTTAGCTGATATGGTTTTGGGTCGTCATTCATCCTGACCCATTTGAGACCATTTGAGACAGGTGCTGGGTTAGCTGGGGGTTTTCTGTATTTACAAGAGTTGGGTCTAGCCTAGGATACAGGATGTGCTAGGATCAGAGTGCTATTTATTTCTGATGCTTGAACCTTTTCTTAGATACCCTTTCTCCCCAATTTTTGCTAAGATTTTATTTATTTGACAGATACAGTGAGAGAGAGTGAATGAGAGAGACACAGTGAGAGAGCAGGGAGAGTAGGAGAGGGAAAAGCAGACCCCCCCACTGAGCAGGGAGCTGGATGCAGGACTCAGTTCCAGGACCCTGGGATCATGACCTGAGCCCAAGGCAGACGCTTAATGACTGAGTCACCCGGGCGCCCCCTTTTCTCCCCAGTTTATCCACATTCAGTTTCCTACATCATACATGGGACAGCCATGCGTTTCCTGCCAGCCCCGATGTTGCCAGTTGAGCCCCTCCTGTATGCATCGAACTCCACAGAAGCCCGCTGACCTGCCCATTCACAAGGCGTTTGCAGATTTCTTGTCGTGGTGTCTCACATGGGACCCCAAGCCTGTGGGAGCACAGCCGTGTTTCTCCTTATGGAAGGTTAGTAGGGTCCCACAGATGGTGGGTTTGCCCATGCTTCTCTTCTCGTTCCAAATATATCCACCTTCGCTGGAGTCTGTGTGTATGCCTAAGAGGAGAGAGTCAGCCCTTGGACCTGATGAATCTCTCTCTGAGAAAAGGAGATGTTGCCTCTGTGGATGGACCAGGTTTAAATCAGAGAGGGGTTGCATCTTTATTTCTCCAGAGAAGTCCAGTGACTTCTGGGTCACGAATGGACCATAGCGTAGACAAAAATCTATTAATTATTTAATAAATTAAGGAACAGTGCTACGTACAAGTGTCTGTGAGCGATGATGACACACAGACGCTCTGGGCCAGACCACCTGGTGTCCACACTGGCCTCTACCAAGGCCCTGGGTGTCCTCGGGAAGTTCCTGTGTTTTGAACTTGTTATTGATAAAATGAAATAATAATGATAGAACCTACTTCTCACAGTTGAAAGGTTTAACGTGTTAATCTTTCAAACACTCAGAATACTGCCAGCCCCCATCAGCGTGTCCTCGGTGTTGGCTTTCTTTATGCGGATGCTGAAGCAGTGACTGGACCTGAATGAGCCTCATATGTTTGTTATCGTGGACCTTGTGCCCCACACATGCTTGTGGCCAACAGGGCAATAATAGCCACACAGACTCCGTCCCAGCTTCATGAAACCTGCGTTCTAGTGGAGGGAGGGGTAAGGGGAGACGGCTTAGCCTTCTGGAGACAACACAGCAACAGAAGAAGGTAGAGGACACCTTAGGGAAGTGGCTGCTTCTCCTTGCTCAGCAGGAAAGGCCTTGGGGATGTGCAGAGCTGGCAGGAAGAGGACAGTGGGGTCAGAGGGCTTTGGGCAGAAGAAGAGGTGGTAACAAGGCCTGGAGAATGGAGTGTGCTTGGCGCCTCCAGAAAGCAGGGTGGCAGGTGTGCTGGAGGGAGAGGAGCAACTGGGAGGTCAGAGAAGAAGGGATGGCCAGAAACATGAGGGCCCAGGGAGACCACAGGATGGACTTTGACCTTGACTTTGACCTTCACCTTAAGCAAGATATAAAGTTGTGATTGGCTTGGATTCTGGGCAGTGACTTGGCCTGACACAGTTCAGGAGGTTGTCCTTGACTTCTGTGTAGAGAACAGACTGGAAGGGGCAGAGTGGGAGTAGGAGAGGGAAGGGTGCTAGTCCAAGAACAGTCTGGGCGGGAGAGAAGGTGGCTTGTCCAGGCTGCTGGCTGGGGTGCAGGTGACAGGTGGCTGGGTGCAGGGTGAGCTCCAAAGTTTGAGTTACTGGCATTTGCTGGTGGGTAGTTGTGGCTTTGGAAGAACAGACAGAGTTGAAGATCCCCCATAGACTTGACAGACGGCTCAAGTGGCAAGAAAAGGGTTTGGGACAAAAACAGAAACAAATTTGTGTAGACTAGAAGTATTGCTGACTCGGAGTGGGTAGTTTGGGGCCACGTTAAGGTACCTTCATCCAACACAGCTGATTCTAGGTGCCTTTCTGGAGAGGAATTCTGGTTTTTGTATTTTAAATGTCCTTTTCCTGTTAGGGCAGGGGCACTCAATTGTAAAACGGAATGTCCTTTAAGAGAAAAATTCCTCCTGGTGTTTAAGTGAAGAAGGAAATGATTACTGGAACTCAGTTTGAGTCAAAGAAGGTTCTTTAACGAGTCCCATTAACACCACGGATTGAAACCTTTAAACCAAATGTCAGACAATCCTCATATTTAAAACACTGAAAACAGGAATTTGTAATGGGAACATGAAGGGAATTTAGTTCGGCAAATGGGATTAAGGTGATACCTTTCCTTTCAAAAGTTAATTGAGTTTAAATGAAGGCAATTTGGCTGAAGTTAAGAAATCAAATGTGGGGGCGAGGAGGGGTGGATAACGCAAGACAAATGAATGCCTGAGGAGCAGGAACACTTTGGAAAATTAGCTAAACGTCGGGACAGTGGCTAAGTGTTTCCATATTTAATGAGGTAATAAGTCCTGCATTGGCAAGGACATTCCGGAACATTCTCTTGGTCTCTGTGGAGTCCCGAGCTGGGTGTGATGTTGCTACGTGGTGATGGGAACCTTGTCCCTTATTGGGACGCCGTGTTCATGAGCGAACCTCAGTGGGGTCAAATTATATTCTGTCCCAGAACATGTATGTGCATGGGTGTGTGTGTGGGTAATGTAGAAATTCTAAAACGATGTTGCCTTTAATTATCACTAAAGCTACAAAAGTTGTAAGAAGTTTGATTCTCCCCTGTGGCTTCTTTCTTAGTTACCGAGTTTAGCTTGAATACAGGGGTGTGTTTGCAGGAGAAACCGTACCACCACAGCCAAACCAGAAATACTGAGCATTTGGCCCTTTGCAGAAGGTATTTGCCAAACATGAGAGAGAACACTGACCAGTACAAAATGGATAAACAGTCCTCCAGTGAACGAATGAAAACATCAGGTGCATTTCCTGGGGCCAGAGAGTTCCCGTTGCTTCTAGTGTTGTTAGTACTCTAGCTCGATTATGATTTTCTTTTTCTTTTCTTTCTTTCTCTTTTTCTTTCTTTCTTTCTTTCTTTCTTTCTTTTTTTTTTTTTTTTTTTGCTTTCTTTAGAAATATCTGTAGATATTTTTATGAAAAAATAACCTCACAGATACAGGTGCAGAGACTAACGACATGTGGTCTTTCCAAACCTCAGTGCAGAAAGGCTTTGGCGTCTGTGCTATTTTGCATACATATGGCACTTTGCATTGTTTTATCTTATTGAAGTTTTGCCACCTGCCGGCAAGCCATGAGGCGTGTCCCTGGCCCTGTCTGTGGTCCTCCTAAGAGCACCCCCAAATCAGGCACAGTTTCCACCTTGCCATCGGTTGGGTCATTCATGTCCTGGGAGGTAAAGAGACCTCCCCAAAGCCATAGCGCTAAGAGGCGTTGGAAGGATCAGACCTGAGATTTGAAAAATCGCTGGTCTGCTTCTCAAGCCACCACCTGAGGTTTGGGGTTCAGGGAGGCGGGTCCGACTCTGAGGCCGGTACCCTCAACTCCGCTGACTGGGGAGAGGAAGGCTGGCCCGTAAACGAACCTCACTCACCCGAGTCTGGTGGCTAGAATCTCTTCCCAGATTCTGCTGCTCTTCCCATTCTTCACGTTCTCGTTGGTCTTGTGAACAGAAGTTCTCGGGGTGCCCGATGGCTGGCTCCGCTTCTCTCCGCTAGTGTGCTCCTGTGGGTTTGGCGCTACGCATGAGGCTCTCAGGGTCGCCCCTTCTTCACCGCGGGGTGCTTGTGGGTGTCTCTAAGGAGCTCAGCCGTGCAGCCTCACACACTTGCCAGAGGTCCTTCCTGACTCCTGTCCTCGTCGCAGCCCAAAGCTTCGCCCTTGTTCCCTGTGATCAGGCACGGCCTGGCCACCATCGTCCCTTCCTTGGATCTGTGTGTGGGCCCTGCGCTTGGGGCTCCATCTGCATCAGGACTGTCGTCCCGCTCTGAGTCCCTGCAGCCCTGCCTGCTCAGGCCTCTTCTCTTGCCGCCCAGCAGCTGGGTCAGTTAGGCTCCCGGCACACAGAAGTGCTCTGTGTTCTTGAGCAGAAAGGTGTTTAGTGGAGGGACTGAGGCCCTCACCAGATGGCCACACGGTTGTCAGCTATGCATGCAGAGCGGGGGCCCAGCTCCCACTCCTCGGCACTCCCCAGGAGGGTCCGTGCAGGGGATGCAAACGCCACCAGGAACCCACACCTTCCATGTGGTGCATGTGTCCCCGCCGTGAGTGGAAGGGCTGTGGTCCCCTGCCTCCTCTCCAAACACCACCCCGGTGCGTCGGGACAGAAATGCAAGTGAAGGGGGTCTGCAAAATGCAGTTGCCTGGCTTCCAGCCCTGGTGTTTTGGGGGAGATAAAGGAAGGATCCCAGTGGGTGAATGATGTGTGTGCGGACAGCAGAAGCCAGCATTCTCCATTACAGTGTCCACTTTGCAGAAGCAAACAGAAGTGTATCTCCTGCTCCCTTCAACAAAAGGGGAGCCCAAAGGGGCCTCACCATGCCTCCACCTCTGGCCGATCCCCATGCTTCTTCTGGCTCCTTTCCCTCTCTTCCGGAGTGTGGGGGCAGCCAGAGATGGAATTGTCAGCTTGAGAGGCACATGGACCAGCCAAGGTCACCTTGACTTCCTGTGGTGAGCGAGTCCCAGCATGCAGACGCTTTCATGTTTTGGCAACTGTCTCATTTCTAGTGAAATAAAAGTTTCGGCTCTTTTTGGATATCTAGCCCCCCACACGAAGGAGTGGAGGAAAGGTGGCCTTAGCCACGTGTTTTCTAATTTCTTGTTGGTTTGTTTCTTCTGTTCTAGTAGCGTTGATTTTACTTTGTAGCCTCACTGCCTTCCGGGGCCAGACAGGTGCCAGGAATGTCAGAGGGGGCCAGTTATGCCCTGAGGGCTGGGACTCAGAGCCCTTTTTCTTTTTAAGAAGCTAAGGAAAGTTTTTCTAATTTAAATATCATTACACATTAAACCATTTGTGGGCCAAATGAACTTTTATTTGGGACGAGGAGCTGTGAGCCATTCGTTTGCAACATTTTACCTATATCTGACCTCCTGATCCCAACAGGTCAGATACCTACAGATAGGACTTTGATGTTGGGGACTCCCAACATCAAACATCATGGACTCCCAGATCCACCCCGAAGTGAAAAGTGAAGTGATTCCTTCACAGACACAATCCACACATCTCTGTTGTTGTGTTCGGACTGTGTGATGACAGGTGGATGTCCAACCTCTTAGTAGCCATTGTATTGTTATCTGACAAGCCTTTAGGCAACATCGGGAAAAATAGTGGTTACCTTACATCTACAGACGTTTACTCAGATGTGATTCTGATTGTGAGAGAGTGAAACCACAGGGCAGAAGGCCAAGGTGGGTCAGTGGTTAGAGATGGAAGATGCTCAGATCCAAGATAGGTTAGTTTGTTCGTACTTAAAAACCAGACAGCACCAGCCTTTTACAAGATATGTCACATAAAGACCACATGTCTGTAATCCTTGGCAATCCTGGCAGACCTGGGATGCGTGGTGCGTGTGCCATGATGTCCTTGCGCTGCTGCCATGTATCTGGGGGACATCTGCGTGTTCTTCCTGGTTTCCCACAGCTCCTCCCGGTCTGTTTGCTTCTTTCCTCTACCCCCCCTGGACCCTGTAGACATTTGGCTAAGTTCTGTTCCTTCCTAGCAGAATTCTGTCCTGTAGTTCACAGCAGTCAAGGTATTATAGAGATGTGATTGGAATTGGATCTCCAGGATGAGGATTGTTCCTACAAGAAGGAGCACAGCAGGGGGATTGTATCCAACCCTGTTGGTCGTCAGCCCTCCCATTATCTTCCTCTGGTTCAGCCAGGCCATCCATTCATGACAAAGCTCTCCCCCACCCCTTCCAGCCCCCTTCCAGCTGGGATGACTCATTCTGGTCTGGAAATTGCTGAGCTATTGAAACTATGTCAGAAATAGCTTGATTCTGGACATTCTGTTATGTGGGGGAAAATAACGCCTCTTTGGTTAAAGCCACTCTAGCTGCATTTCTTGTTATTGGTGCCTATGTTCACGGTGGTTTTATAGGACGCTCGAGAACTCTGCTGCTGGGCTTCCCTGCCGTGGTCAGGGACCACAGCCTGCCCTGCGTTCCGCAGCTTTCCTTCTGTGGATGGGTGTGTTCGTCTTCCTTACACTGTCCTTGGTCCGTCACTGTTGGTGGGTGTTGCGAGTACTAAACACACTAGCTCTGTGACCCTGCTTGTGCAAGATAGTTTTCCTCTCCATGCCTCCATGTCCTAATCAATGTGATCTGGCTGATAATAGTATGGCTGGCTGTTGTAAGGATTATATGAAGCATGTACAAAGATCTCTGGACAGTGTCTGATACACTGTAAATGCTTAAGATCTCTGGGCAGTGTCTGATACATTGTAAATGCTTAAGCTCTCTGGATATTATCTGACACCTTGTAAATGCTCTGGTGAGAGACAGAGGAATCCTCTGATACTTTTTAAGCAATCGCAGTTGGAATCCTCCCCCTCATTTTTTTTTTTTTTCACTCTTGCGGGGCATCTGAGACCGTGAGGTTGGGGATTAATGAATATGGTAGTTCTTCCTGGATCTAGGTGAACTCAGGCTTCTCCCTAGGGAGAGATTTGGACCCATGCCTCCGTCGATCTGTTTTCAGAACGTTGGTACGGTGTCAGACTAATGCACTTTCATCAGTACTTAACCTAATTGCCCTGTAAATCCCTCCGATTATGAGCTGTTTACTTCGTAATGCATCCTAGGAACACACTTGTAATTCACTTATGCATGCACACAGCAGCCTTCTAATAGTTTGTGTGTGTGTGTGTTAAGATCATTTATTACTTACTTGCTACTAACCTGAGGACTAGAGTCCACATATCCATAAATTTGAGGGTTTTAGCGTTGTTCGGCTAGATGACGGGCTGGGGTGATGAGGACTGTTCGCTCCCATCTCCTCCGTCTAATGTTTGCCTGAGCTGGGTGATAAAGAAAAAAGGAGTGAAGACTTTGTGTTAGAACAAGAAATGGATCCATTCCTGTATTAGGGGTAGAGCTGCTGAAGGCTTGCGTCTCAGAAGGAGGGCATCACCTTGTTCAGTTCCAGTCCTGCCTCCCGGACCCTCTCATCTGATCTAGCTCCGAAAGGGCAGGATCGAGCCATGGTCCTCATGAGCTGTAGCTGAAGTTTCTGTCTTGGCTGGGATTTAAGGGATGAAATCCCTCTCGATACTGTGTTCTTGAGATCATGACAGTGTCTTACTCCTGTTTGTGTTTTCACCATGAGATCGACTGATGGGCACAGTGCAGGGCAGAATTCTAGGTGATCTAGTGTCATGGAGGCAAAGGAAATGTTTACCATGATCGACCTCAGACTGTGGCTAGAAAGTGAACACAGAAATAAGAGGACACCTATCGCGCTTTGAGTGTTTTTACCTCACATGCGCATTCTCATTTAATTCAACAAACCCTTCTATATTGTGTTAAGATATATATAACATAAAATTCACTATCCGACCCATATTTAAGTGTGAGCTCAGGGGTGTTAAGCACTTTCATGTTGCTGGACAGCCATGACCACCAATACTTCCAGAACTTTTTCACCTTGCAAAAGTGAAATTCTGTGCCCAGTAAGCACCTTCCCTCCAGCCCCCAGCACCCACTGTCTACTTCCCACCTCTGGGACTGCGACCCCTCTAAGGACCTCACAGAAATTCAGTATCTGCCCTTTTGTGTCTGGCTGACTTCACTTGTGTGATGTTTTCAAGGTTTATCCATGTTAGAGCACAGGTCAGAAATTCCTTCCTTTTTAAGGCTGAGTACTGGTACCTTGTATGAGTACATTGGATTTTGTTTATCCTCTCATCCGTCAGTGGGCACTTCGTCAACAAGTTTTAAAGCCTGAATTATTGTCCTCATTTATTCAGACTCAAAGAGCTTAAAGAACTTGCCCAAGGTTAGAAACCTATTGATTGGGAAGCTCTAACTCTTGGAGTCTGGTTTGTATTTTTCTATATAACTCCCTGTAACAAACTGTTGGTGTGATGATGAGATTTTAAGAATGGTCCACACAGACTCATTTAAAAGCATGGAGCCAGAGCGTGTGTTAATAATCTGCTCATCTCCCTTTATTTTTCTGGAATTGAGAGGATGGGTGCCCTCTAGGATACCCATGTTGCATTGATTTCCCTTCCCTAAGTGCAGCCCAGAGTCCTTAATGGAATTATCTTTTATGGACTGGACATAGCCTAGGGAGAGGAGATCAAGTCTTGCTCATGTCCTGTGTGTGGCAGGCACCTGACCCAAACCAGTTCAACCTATGACATTCCATGGAACATGAACATGAAGTGGGCACCGGGAGACATGGCTAAATGGTAGATCCCCAGCCCTCTGGGTGAAAAGGTTTTGACCATAGTGCTCTAGCTCGAAGACTACCTTTACCCATGCCTTTAACACCCGCCCATCCCCAGTCCCTACACCTAACGTCTCATCAATCCTGTGGACCCGTAGTGTCCTTGCAGTTGGTTCTGTCTTTTTAAAATAAGCCAGAATTGGATCCTGCTTTTTGCAGGAAGAATTTTGAATAATTCAAGAGTACGGTGCTTACCTATTCCCATTAAACTAGTGTTTACTTGATTTTGGGTATGTTACATACCAATTATACTTTTGCACCCCTGGAATTAAAAGTACAATGAGGTGAGACCATGCTACGTAATGTACCGCGTCACCTGGGAGCTGGTTAGAAACGTAAGATTGCAGGCCCCGCCCCAGACCCACAGAATCAGGATCTCCACTTTAACCAAAGCTTTGGGAAACCTTGACCTAGCACATAATCCTTGATCTCAAAAATATCAGCTGGTTCAGAGAGACAGACCTATAGTTACAATAATCGGCATATTAACAAAATGGCAGGGATGAAGACCCTGTTTGCTTCGCTTTTTCTGCCTCTTACAAGTGTTTCTGGCTCCTACTGCTGTGTTCCTAACAAAAGGACCGCCTCTTACTCTAGTTGTCTTTCATTTTATTTTTAGGCATCCTTTTGGTTTATTTTGTTCAAGAAGAGATAGTCAAATTATTTTATTTCCTTTTCCATAATATCAGCCTAAGCTGTTTGATACCAACTGTTTAATGAAAAGATCGCCGAGGTGCATGCAGGTGAGTTAAGAGTGTTCAGAAAACAGCGGTCCTCTTGTGGATGCTGGGAAATGGACTTTGTGCCCAGTGAAGCCTGGGCATGTCTTTTAATGATTAATTCAAATATCTTCTGATTCAAGAAATTTTCTCTGGCCTTCTCAATTGGCTATGATCTCTTTCTTGCTTTTCAACTGTAGTTTGTAAATCTGGTGGTGTCTGCCAGGTTTATTGTAGAACTTACTTGAGTACAAGCTCTAGACTTCCACAGATTATGACTTTTAGGGTTTTTTCCTGGTTCATGTTTGTACCCTTTTCATCTTTTCCCAAGTTATGGAGGATAATATGTATTAATATTGTTGGCTGACTCTGTTGAAGACCGGGGTATCTCTTACTATTTTCATTGTTTTTCCTTTGTTCAATATGAGTGTCTGGAAGCATCTAAAATTTAGATTGGAAATTCAGAACCATGAAATCACAAGAAGGGTGGAATTTACTGCCTCGTTAATCTTGTCTGCTCCAAAAATGTTTCCTCTAATGTATATTTTAACATTGCCTTTAATTCGTAATTAATGTGTAATGCTGGGAAAGCCGGACAGCTCCATGCAAAAGAATGAAATGGGACCACTGTCTTCTGCTATACACACAACAAACTCAAAATGTATTAAAGGGGTAGCTGTTTTTAAAACAAAGGCAGATGGGTAACTGACACATGAAACTGTTGTATGATGAGGAAAAAAAATCACAGAAATAGGAGAGGTAGCAGGTGTGTGGGTCCTTGTTAATTATGCTTTCTAGACCAGCAGGGAGAGACCTAACAGGTGGGACATCAGGTGACGGGAGAGGTCTCCCCCCTGTGCCTGATGCAGAGCGCACTGGCTTCCCCTCCAGCCTGATGTGGGCCCAGGACCTAGACGACAGTATGGTCTGGCATAGTCTTGACTTGAGTGGTCCCTGGAGCACAGCCCCTCTGTGGGGTGATCAGAAAGCTAAGTCATGGGGCTGAGTCTTCCATGACCTTCTGTGACCTTCCATGACCCTGATTGATTGCTTCAAGCCCTGCACCAATGTCCATTGTCCTGTAACTTTTTAAGAGGCCATCATGTCTCTTGGGAGGCTACCCATGCCTCCATTGGGTGGAGGGTGGGATGAATCCTGTTCTCAAAGCGTGGTCCCCGAACCAACTGCCTCAGCATCAGCTGGGAACTTAACTAGAGATGAAACAACCTTGATCTACACAGTTGGAAAATGTGGGAGTTAGGTCCAGCAATCTGTGATTCCGCAAGCCCACTGGGTGGTTTGGGTATACCTGACCTTTGAGAACCACTGCTCTAGGAGGGTTTACAGCCAGAATAGGAGCATTGTTGTTTGGGACTTGTGATAGGGGAAGGAATGAGGATAATACAACGAAGAGGGAGAAAGACAGGAGGCTGGCGGCTTAATACATGGACATTGATATTTTGGGTTTATCCGTTCACAGGGGCACCTGGTTTTTTACAGACACATAGTTTTGTTCTCCCCTTAGCACTTTTTTCAGAATCAGTGTACATAAAAAGGAGACTTTACAGGTTTTAGAAAGAAAATCGATTGCCTTTTCTCTCCAGTGAACAGACAGGTATCTTCTTAATGTATCAGTGACTTGTCTGATGGGAGCTTTGGTTCCTTAAGAGCTGTCCTGACTCAGAAGGTTTCACTTTCTGGTGACATCTGAACCTTCATCCGTGGAATGCAGTTCTGCATCTGGAGGGCTTGAAGATGGGTTTCCAAAGAGAGCCTTTAGCCTTCTTGGCCGGGTATCACCGCCTGCTCCTTGCAGAGAAGTCAGCATCTGTCACCCTCTGCAAACCACTCTGGTCTGCTAAGTGGAAAACCAGTGCTTTTCAAGTGAATGAACATCAGAGTTCTTATTTCTGCCACTTCAGGGTCAAAAGGGCTGAATTAAAACTCCTTAAAACACACTTCACTGTTCCTCCGCAGCAATTTTTGCTTAAAAGCCAGGGCTTCCGGGTGATTGTTTGTTCTTCTTGCCATGTGTTGTCTGTTTTCCCCCATGGCAATCGATACTTCACAGAATCAAGCAGAAACGACTGCTCATCTGTCAGACTCCCCCACTCCACACATTCTGCACACTCACTGGGGGCTGGGCTTCATTATCTGGTACAATACACTTGGGCAGTAGTGATTCCAGCCTTGAAAAGTGTGTTATATGATGATTGGGGGAATTAAATGCTGGACGCCTGCCATGAACAGCTCAGCAAGCAACCTCTAAATCTTTTGAGAGTTATAGGTGCAAGTTGCACAGGCAAGTACTCGTAAATAAGAAAAGGCATTTAAAATACAAACTGAATTTATTTTGGTGTTGGTGACCATCCGTCCATCCATCCATCTGTCCATCTGTCCATCCACCCAGGAGTCAGCAATTCTGTTTCCTCCACAAACACTGAGTATGTGCACTAAAGGATTAACCTTACCTAGACACAGTTTTGGCCCTCTGTCCCTTGCTCCTGGTAGGGGGTGGGGAACCTCTAAACCCAACAAGAATGTCTTTGTTTACCTGGGAACCTTGGACCATGCTGGATGGTCTGCGCTAACAATGTGATCTATGGCACAGAGCTTGATCCCTAAGATACTAACTCCATCTTTAGAGGAATTTGAGTCTAAGGTCAGTCATGCAGACGGTTAATCATGTCTATGGGAAAAACGTCCAGTAAGTCTCTGGACATGAAGCTTTCAGTGAGTTTCCTGGTTGGCAGTATCCATACATATCATCACACATCATCAATGGGAGAATAAGCACTGTCTGCTTTGCTATGCTAGAAGAGGGCAGCGAGATGTTCTACGCCTGCGTTGTCCACTGTACTGTTTCCTGTTGCTGATCTTAATTTGCATCCTTTCATTGTAATGAACCATAACTCAGTGTAGCAGTCTTGCTGAATTCTGTGAGTTCTAGTGATGTATTGTACCTGGGGGGTCTTTGGGAGCTCCTGAATCACAAACAGCCTATGCAAAAAGCGAGGACCTACATGAGCACAAAGACACAGAGATGAGAACACAGTCTCTTTCTTCATTTCTAAGGTAGACAAGGAAAAGAGTGTAATAAACATCTGTTTGAAAATACAAGGGAATGATTGCACCTACCACCCATTCCTGACCCTTCCAGGGACGGATGCATTCTTTGGAATTGGTTGCGTTCTGAGGGTTGCCTTTAAACCAGCATTTTTGTAGCGATGCATCAATCAGATGGTATACTCAGGTGTGTAAGAAATGGGATTTTTATTCCTCTAAACTTACTGTAATTTCTCTTTCTTCCCTTCTACTTTCTACCCATGTGGCAGAAAGTTCACCCCGTCATCCATAAGTAGGTCAGTATGGTTTTTCATTAGTTCTGCGTTCTCCTTGCCCTTTTCCAAAAGCTGCTTCCAAGTCTCAGGCATTCCCGTAGTGCCTGTCTTGGGATGGAGTGAGGGAGCATTGGTCATGTGTCCCGCTTGTGACGCCTGGTCCTCCTCTGTCCATCCTGTCTCATTACAGCTGTGTCCTTGCTCAGTTGCTCTGCTGGTTTCTCTCTAACCGAGCTGGTCTGTGTCATTTCACGGACACAGAGGAATGTTAGCGCCTTTCTCAGGTGGCTGTGGGGCTATGGTAAACTCTGAGGCTCTCTTAGGGTCTCTGTACCTGGACATGACAGACCTATCTCTCTGCCTGCCTATATTTTCCTTGCCGATTTCCCCACTTTCCCTGGGCTCTACTCAAGAAAATATGGAGGGAACTAGGTATTGGTTTCCCCAGTACCCATTCCAACCCCCTTCTAGCTTTTTTTTCCCTGAACTGTAGAGAGTGTAAAAACCAAAATGACATTTCCCAAGACCCTTGTAGCGAGGGTTTCATCTGTATCCTGTGTTCTTCCAAGAAGATGCTGCTCATAAGGCCAAGGGGAGAAGTCAGTTCTACACAGGCACAGGTTACCCTGTGCGGAGAACTCAGCCAACACAGAGGACCCTGGTACTTCCTAGTCAGCTTTGATGGTGTGTGGATCTTGCAGTCTCTAGCATGTACAGCTGCACAGGAAGTAGTGACAACTGCCATGATTTTTTTGCTAGAACAGTGTGGTGGTATAATTGAGCCATTTTCCTGGCTGCATTGCTTTCGGCTTTGGAGCATCTAAATTTGTTTATGGGCCCCTCACAGATCCAATATGGCTGCTGTTGACTGCACACAAGCACCCAGACCCATACATATATTGATAGATTCAGAACTCCATTGCCTGTTTATTGATTAACAATGGGAAATGTGCCTATGTAGGCTTTCAAATCGATGAGAATCAGCACATTCTTCTCTGCATACAAATATATAGGGAGCCCTAATTGCCCATAATGATTTAAAGGCTGCTTGGGAGGCATGTAGATATAACAAGAGAAACCAGTCGGATTTTCTAGTGCTGAGATCCAAGTGTCCATCAAGGAGCCATCCAGGTCAGAAAGGGTCATCCCCTGCCCCCCCCCCCAAGGGTGGCAGAAGCTCTGTGAGGTTTTGGGGTTTTAAAGTCAGCGGCATCTACGTTCTCCCCCACTTGGTTCTTACTTTGTATTCTGTACACACGCTTACAGGATGCGTCGGTAAGACAGGAAATCCCCAATGCCACGATAAAACGTAACGTCCCCGCAAGTGAGCGTCGTTCTTATAATCACAGCCATTGCGTTTAAACTAGTTTAAACAAACTACAAAACACATGAGAGAAAATCCGAGAGCAGAACAATGATTAGAACATTCATGAGTGAGCCCCATCAAGGCTGTCTTAGATTTAATATCTCAGTATCTTTTTTAAGGGTAAATGATCCATTTTCATAAATACCCACACTCCAAAGAGAAAAGTTCTAAAACTGACACATGGAGAGGTTATGGAGCTGTAAAAGAAGTCTGGAATTAATACCTCACACCTCGTCTTGTTTACCACCCCCTCTCCCCAAGGCCAAGGGTGTTTTAATTAGAACTGTTTTCTTACAAAGGTATGCATTTGTATTGTTCAATATTAAGTCTGCTAACAGCATCTTAATTTTGTGCCTTGGCTGGATACTTGGAACTTGGAATTCATTTGCAGCTAGCCAGGCTTAGGTAACGATAATGATAATTAAATCTCATGCTTCAGTATCTAAGTATGATAATGCTTCAGGCATGAGGGAGGAAGTTTTCTCCTTTCTGTGCCATTTTCCAATTGGTTAGGTGCATTATGGTGATTTGAATGCATCTTTTCATTCCTGATGCAACGGAGAACAATTACCAGAGGCTAGACACTTGGGTCAGGTCTGGAAATGATGACGTCTGTGATGTTCTGAATCAAAAATGACATATGCCCACGTGACTAAAATCAATAGCAGACCCGAAGAATTGTGGTAATGAGGCTATGAAACTTATGTCCTAGGAGCTGGAGGTGACTGGCATCAACCTACCGTCTTACCTCCATTCGCCTGCGTCCTCCACGTTTCTTTTTATCTAGTCACCGATCATTTTTCCTTGTAGTTTTCATTTTTATCATTCTTTCCTCCTCACATTTACATACATCATTGGCCTCTCAGGCATTTCTGCTGTCTACTTAGAAGCAAAATTTTAAGATATCATTGATGGCTGTGTTAATGTGTCCTAGGTTCAATATTAGTTCCTCAGTATACTATTTTTGAGAAGATGGGATATTGAGATATGGGTAGTTGTTAACACTTTTTTTTTTCCCTTAAGAGAGAGAGCTCACAGGTGCATGTGAGTGGGGAGTCAGGGGGGCGTGAGGCAGAGGGAGAGAGAGAGAGAATCTTTTTTTTTAATTTAATTTATTTATTTGGCAGACAGAAATCACAAGTAGGCAGAGAGGCAGGCAAAGAGGGAGGGGGAAGCAAGCTCCCCGCCGAACAGAGAGCCCGATGCGGGGCTCGATCCCAGGACCCTGGGATCATGACCTGAGCCAGAGGCAGAGGCTTAACCCACTGAGCCACCCAGGTGCCCTGGGAGAGAGAATCTTAAGCAGCCTCCATGCCCAGCTCCGAGTTCAATGTGGGGCTCCATCTCACAACCCTGAGATCATGACCTGAGCCAATATCAAGAGTAGCACACTCCACTGACTGAGCCACCCAGATACCTTAGTGCTGCCACATTCTTAACTGACAGTGTAGACGTAATAACTAGAGGTAGGCTGCTCAGCTTTAAGTTTTAACCTTTCTTCCTGAGGGCTTGTAATGCTGTCAGTCGACACCTGCACCTGTTCTGCCAACAGAGCCCTCCTCTTCGCCAGGTGCTGTCCTGGGTGCTGAAGTCAGAGGTGTGATGTGGCTCCAGTTGGGGAGACAGAAATAAATAATTGCAACCCCCTTCAATACGAAGGATAACGAAAGACATAGAGGAAACATTTAAAATGCGTGAGTTAGGAAATACGTGAATCCTACTGATTCAATGAACTTTTTGATGGTTCTAAGGTTATGCTTAAAATGTGACAACTTGAGGGCAATTATACCTTCTAATCGATGAAACAAATTATGTGCTATGAGTAGTCATATTTTGGGTTTAAATTCTTATTTATTTAACTGGAGGGAACTTTTTATATGAGAACTGTATAATCACTGGTGTTTAAAGCTTCTATAATTCCAAGTCACATATTTATTACACTTCTGCCTTAGATTGTAAACAAGGAATTACAGATGCTTGCACCAGAACGTAGTATTTGTGGATATGTTAATTGCAAGAGACAGAAACCCTACTGAAATCGGATTAGGCAAAATGGAGAATTTATTGGTTCATAAAACTGGGAATTCCAAGGGTGGCACTGCTTTCATGCATGACTGATTCTAGGATTTAAACAGAGCCATGGGCAGTAAATCCTTTCGTGCTTCTCCGCTCTGCCTTCCTTGTCCATTCACAGAATGGTTCCTCTCTTGGATGAAAATGTGGCTTCCAGAATCCCCAAGCCTGCATTCTATCCCTCAACAATCCCAAGTTAAAGATGGGACTCCCCAGTGTCCCTCAGATGTGTAGGAATTTTCTGTGGCCAGTTTTGATGCCATGCTATGTAATGGTATAACTGGCCAGGCCTTGGCTGAATGCCCACCTTGACTTCTATTACAATCAACCTACCTCGTCCACATGGACTTTGGGTGAGGACAAGGTGGAGACATAACTTATGGTATCAGAGAAAGAGGCAATGAATTCGTGGGAAGTAGGGAAACTGATGTTCAATACCCATTTCCAAAGCACCAATGTTCAGATACCGGTACAATCTCTACAATCTCTCTGTGACCATGTCTTCTTCTCTTGCCTCACGTTGTGTTTGTGTTTTGTTTGGGGTTTGGTTTTGTTTTTCCTCTCCTGATAGTATGCCTTTGGCTGATATGTGTCAGGATTATGACATTTCTGGCTTATTTTCAGCCATTCTTGCCAGTAGGAACTTAGAACTATGGCAACAATAGAAAACACAAACACACAAAATCTGTTTCTAATTTTGCAGTGGAGGGGGGGATGCCCAGGGAGGGAGGGGTGATGGTTCCATGGAGGTGGGATGGGGAGGAACATCCCAGGAAATGCAGGCTCTGGATTCTTTGCTCTCTGCCAGGTCTACCTGTGGTAGGCTGGTGTGTTTCAATGGCTGGGGGCCTTGACCTTGTGCATGTCTGTCCTTCCAGCCCTCTGGAAGGAACACCTTGGAGTCATTCCAGGGTACACTGTGCTCCTCCGTAGCCCATAAAGGAATAAAGAGCGTTTCGTAGGATGCATTTTCCTCGTGGAAGATGAAATGTGTGAAAACACTTCTGGGTTTCATAAGAATCTGTCCCAGGAATCTGGCTTACAGTGTGCTAGAATTCCACACCTCCCAAATGTGTACAATTTATATTTGTGATTGAATTTCATTGTAGAATTTTTTTTTTCAAAGAATGTCATGGCTGAGCTCCTACTTTCAGAATTCTCCTCTATCTTTTTACTACTTGAGGCCGAATTCCATCTGCCAAGTGTCCTTTTAAAAATGCATGTTTGAGTATACCTGTCCCCTGCCAGTATAACACCTCTAAATGGAGGACCCAGTTTGAATCTGTGGGAAATTCTGTGACCGTCTGAGCTTCACCAGTGGGCCAAGCCCGAGGGGACGTGCTTGGTCTGTAGATAATGGTAGGCCCACCTTGGGGTCATTTTGTGGTCTGCAGAGACCAGCTCGGCCAGTGTAACTGCAAGTTTCAATGCTATGTCATGGTTGAAATGCAGGTAAGAGAATCTGAACATAATACTGGGATTTCCTGGGTATACATTTTTATTTTTAAAAGGATTTGTCCGCAATCCATTTAGGGGAATGACATTTCTGTCTTTGCACCGCCAGAGGGAACACACTCGTGTGATGGCTTGAGAGATAATACTGTGTTCTCCAGGGGCCCCCCACTCGTCACTCATGGCTATGTTATTTGCTTCTGGGGAATCCTGATGGAACATTACTCTCCAGCATCATTTTACTTATCACTCTGGGAAGTAGTACAGCTCTGTGTTATGTAAATACTGGGTGTGCGTTAGAGGACATTAGGTTGCATTTTTTCTTTTTCTTTTTTTTTTTTTTTTTTTGGTTAAGTGTATCTTTTTAACACTTTAGGAAGCTGAAAAAATATTTTGTGATATTCTGGTCATATATTTATGCAAATAAATTGGGCAGGATTATACCAGTGTTCTTTTGACTGTCCCTCCCAACCGGTGGGAGCACGGCTATTATCTGCTGTCTGGATGCTCTTGTCCGTTCTCGTAGACGTATGATGTATCTGGTTATGGAGCTTTTACAGAGGCTTCTTCATAGCCGTATCCTCTATACCCTGTGCTTCTTTGGGGACATGAGGAAGTACATTGTTTCTATTGATCAATCAAACTAGCCTCCTTTCATCTACCTGCTTCTGTTCCTACCTGCTGTGTTCTGTGCTCTACAGATTTACCCAGTTCTCTGTCCACAAGGTAAACAGATCTTGTCAGTCCCTTGTTCTGTAGTTTCCCATTGTGGTCACCATAAAATCTCTGGGACAGCTGCCAGGGCCACACCCAATCTGTCCCCTTTCTCCTTGTGTCCATGCATGTTCCACTGCACTTCCACACCCTTAAAAAAACCACTCGCTCACACCAGACCAATTCCTTTCTGCTCCTCCAAGTCCTACCTGGACTTCCCTTGGGGCCTTTGAAGTTATTGTTCCATTCTGGGGGGAACTTCTCTTTCCCTGTTCAGTGTATCCATGAATGATGGCCATGGTGTGCTGCAAGCCAGACAGCCGTAGAACATTTTTAACACTGAGCATTTCCATGACTTCTCTGTCACTGGGCAGCCGAGGGTCACCTGGAGATTGGCTGAGCATTTCCATGACTTCTGTGTCACTGGGCAGCGGAGGGTCACCTGGAGATTGGCTGGTGCAGGCTGGGCTCAGCAAGGTAGCTCTTCTGGTCTCGGCTGGGCTCACTCACACCCCTGCAACTGGTTGGCTGTTCTGGGAGCAGCAGATGAGCCCAGGGATGTTCTTACAGCTGTAGCCATGTACTAGAATGTACTAGACTTCTTGAGCACTGACTCAAAGGCATACCTATCTCATCCTGTGGACCAAAGCTTGTCCCATGGGCTGAACTCAGAGTCAGACAAGGCAGAAGTATTCCTCCCCTCTCATGGCAGAATTGCCAAAGTCGCATGGCAAAGCTGTGAAGGCATGATGGGTGCAGAATTATGCCCAGTTGACTGTAAGCTGTGCATCTTGGCTGGTCCTTCTTGTCATTAGCTCATTTAGTTAAGACGTCTGCCAGATGTCTTAGCTCTCTGTCCTCACCTGGCTTGCCACCGGAGGCATCTCTGTTATATTGCGGCACCTTATCACCTAAGGTGACCTTGTTTGCCCATTACTGTGTATCCCTCCCTCCTCACTAGACCAGAAGGTCCCTACATCTGCTCTCAGCACCTAAAACAGCCCAGATACACCGCAGGCCCTCAGGACAGTGTTGTCAGATTCATGACAGGTGCAGATGTCAGTTTCTGTTCCCGTTCGTGTTTGCGTATTACCTGATTTCATTAAGAATTAATGAGGAGGTCAGGTTTCGAGCCCAGGATCTATGTGGAACACAGTCTGTGTCCAGGAGCGAGTCACTTTCTCTCCTGCCCTGTTTGTCCCCTGTGAAAAGAAGCTATTAAGTTGTAGAGGTCTGTGCTCTGCTCTCCGTGCTGCCTGTCAGTGATTATAGTCCTTGAGCCTGTTGAATAAGATAAAAATGTACACAGCTTTCACTCCAGAGTTCCATGGGAAGTGGTCTGCCCGCGGTCTGAACAGCATTCCCGGGAACGGAGAGCCTTCTCAGCAAGTGCCACTTGTGTCCCTGCAAGGGGCAGGTACCGTGCCTGAGGCTGAAGATGGGGTATGCCAGGCAGGCAAGGACACTGCTTCTAGACTCTCACGAGAACAGCAAATGTGAGATGCCGGCATCAACAGGTCACCCGGAAGTCATTCCCACGGGGCCTGGGAAAGATCTGAAGACATGGGTGTGGGGCTGAGAATCGTTGCTAAAGTAGTTCTGGCCACAAACACCTTCTCACCTTCGTGGCAAATGATTTTAGCCACTTCTGATGGTCTCTCACACCGTCGCGTCTCTTGTATGTTTTGGCTTCATGTGTCATGTGCGATATATCCCCCTTTTTCTTTGTTCCAGGGAGAACTGAAGGCAGCTCCATGCATGGCAGAGAATCTCTCTCTCTCTCTTTTTTAAAAGAGTTTATCTATTTATTTCCCAGAGAGCAGGAGAAAGCATGGGAGAGAAAGCATGAGCAGGGGGAGCAGCAGAGGGAGAGGGGGAAGCAGGCTTCCCACTGAGCAGGGAGCCTGATGCAGGGCTCGATCCCAGGACCCTGAGACCTTGACCTGAGCTGAAGGCAGACGGTTCACCGACTGAGCCCCCCAGGTGTCCCAGAGAAGCTCTCTTGATGGTCTCTCTTCCCCACAGGAAAACAGCATATTCGTTGCCGCTGGACTTGGGTTCAACGCTAATGTTCCCTTACCTGACGATCTATCCCGAAAACTGTCAAGAAAATCTCTTTCTTGAATAATCTTACATGTACGAATCACATAGAAGCATATAACATCTTAAGTGCGGCTATGTGGCTTAGAGGTTGTAGAGCCGAACCAGCTTATAAAACAAAACCCTTTTAAAAACCGTCGCTGCCTCCTGAAGGGAAACCCTGGGAAATACTGTTTGTCATCAAGCTGTTCTGTTCCCAGTGCCCTGCTGGTCAAAGGGAAATGATCTTGTACTCATGGCTTCACTGTGAACCGCAGAAGCCCCAAGCAGGCCCCTTGTGTTTGGTAGGGTGTCTCGGGAAAATGTCATAACAGGGCCTGCGAGGACTTGTCTTCATCTGAGGTTAGACAGTCTATGGATAGTTTAGCCTACGATATCGAGTATTGAGTAGGGCAAGGAACAGATAAAGGAAGGCTGTCCCCTGCTCAGAATTGGCCTCAACTTCTTGACGACCATTACTAGTCTTCTCCAAAAGCCGGGGTCACACTCTGTTAGTGTTTGCCATCAGTATTTTTCTTTCTTTCTTTCTTTTTTTTTTTTTTTAAGATTTTGTTCATTTATTTGACAGGGAGAGAGAGAGAGAGAGAGAGAGAGAGAGAGAGAGGGATCACAAGTAGGCAGAGAGGCAGGCAGAGAGAGGTGGGGGTCAGGGAAGCAGGCTCCCTGCTGAGTAGAGAACCTGATGCAGGACTTGATTCCAGGACCCTGAGATCATGACCTGAGCCGAAGGCAGAGGCTCAACCCACTGAGCCACCCAGGTGCCCCATCAGTATTTTTCTCTTAACCTACCCACCCCCTTTCGCCACCTCCTGCTACCCATCCCCTTTCCAGTCCATTCAAAACCAGTCAGAAACCCTTCCCGGCTTTCAGGTGTCTGAGACCTGATTGACGGCCCTGATCTGTTAGCACACATTTGAATTCAGAGACCTGTGTGACCGGTGCTACTCGCCTTTCTCCCATGCTTGGTAATGGGGGATTTCGTGGCAGGATAGACTATCTGGGGTCACAAGGCAATTTCATCTTCCATTTCCTTGAGTGCGTGTGGATTTACCAGCACAGCCCTGAGGACTGCGATCCTGCGCCCGGACCAGCCCTCCTCCCCTCTCAGGCTTGTAGCTCAGCGTGGTGAGGCTCTCACATCTTCAACCTCCCCAGCTCTCATGCACACTTGCGTCTCCACGGCCTTTCTGCATGGCGATTGGTCATATGACATGTTATTGAGACGTTTGGAAGAAAGTTCAGAGCACGTAAACCTCAAAGGTCTCCATACCTCTTTGTGGTTGATGGGATAGCCTTTTGCAAATCGATGCTGGTTTTCATCCTCCTGCTTCTCTTCCTCTTCCTCCTCATCCTTGTCCCCATGACCATCCTTGTCCTCATCCATGAAGCTAATACATTACCCGAGAAAAGCACAAAGCCCAGAGGGCAACGCTGTTAGTATCATCATCTTTCCAGGGGCTCCTGACAATCCTTACCCCATGTCTCCTTCCTTCCATCCTTGTTATATATAAGATTATATAATTGTATAGATCATACAAGACGTAAACCACCTGTCCTCACACACGTTGACAAAGTGCACACACTGCTGTGTGTTGTGTTGTGTCTCCTAAGAATACATCTGACGTGGCGTTTCCATGTCTGAACGTGGGGAGCTGGCTGGCGCTTTGTCATAGATACATAGTATTTCATGGGGCAAACGTATCATTATTTATGTGCTCATTTCTCTACCATTTGATATTCGGCTTATTCCCAATCTTCACGTCAGGGAATGCTGCGAAGAATATTCTTGTGTGTGCATCATTTCCTGCATGTGAAAACACGGATGCCTGCTAAACGTTTAGAAGTTGAATCATAGGAACGATATGGCCAAATTCTGTAGGACATTTAGGTTTTCCTGTGAAATGGCAGGTTTTAAAAACAGGGAGGATTTCCAAGCACTTAGGGAGACACAAGAGTAGCCTTGCTTTTTCTTCCTCTGTCCTGTTCTGTCTGGAAAGCCGGTCAGTGGAACCCAGGGCTAGAGGGCCATCTGTAGCAAGAAAGCAAGATATTTCCCTTTATTTTCCCCACTTCAAGTCACAGTGTTTTCTGGGTCCCGGAACCGAGAGGGGTGAGTCAGACTCGGGGGTGTCCCAGCGTTCCCTTCAGTGGTCTTTTTGCCTTCTCTTTGTCACGCAGGGATTGAAGGCCTGTCTCACAGTCAGTGGTGTCTGAGATTCAATGGAATGTGATGCTTTTTATAATAACAAATAGGACAAATGATGTGATTTAGAAACAATGAAACCCTTTGCTTCTTGTCAGATGTGTTGTTTAGATAAATCGTCAATGGGTCACAGGACCTCTCTAGGTTAATAATTCAGTACGACTTCTGTTGCAGTGCTGGTTTTCACCAACCAGCATGGACGCAGCTCAAATTTCTTAAGGAAAGAGATGAGTTTTTATTCCTCCTTCCAGTTAAATATTCAACAATCTGGATTATCCATTCACAAGATGGATCCGGTTATGCATTCTCCAGCTCACAACCTCTGTGCCTCCTTCTCTTCTTAGGATCAGTTCCTAACGAGTTTGGCCAGTACCCATCCCTGGCCTCCCCAGTGAAGAAAAGCTTCCCGAGGGCAGGAATTTTTGAAACCTAGCACCAGACCTGCAGGGACTGCCTCTTGATAGACACCTGGTGAACATGTGTTGAGTGAATGTCTTTATAGCCCCACCATTGTTCCTGAAACACAAACACAAACGCAGACGCGAATCTCACCCAGAGTGCTAACGGACCTCTGGGTTCCTCCTGTTGAGGGGGAATGCTTTATTCGGTCAGGGGGATTGGAGCGGGCCGACCACCGCTGAGTGCCGTTTGCATCCTTCGTTTTCCTGATGCCTTCTTCCAAAGTGGGATGTCCCTGCTGATACAGACACACGGTGACATTTTCAACGAACCAGGCCAGAGGCTCTCCACCAGAGGAAGAAGACATGGGATTAATGAGTAACGGTGTCATGTGAGGGCCGATTAGAACTCTTATTTGCCAACACTCTTGGTTTCATCTGCTGGGACCTTTGTGGTGCCTTTGTCCCTCTGTCCACATTCTACCACTTTCCCTGCCACTCTCTCTCTTCCTCCCTTTTCGTTGACGTGAAGGTCTCCTGCTGTCACCACCCCCCCCCCCTCCAGCCCCGTGCCTTCTGGAGATTCCTACTTGTCCCTGATATTTCTATTTTTCTTCTCTATCATAACCCAACCACACGTTCATCTGGTCACCTGGGCAGCATGGAGGGGGCCTGGGTGTTTGACCCTCTCTGTCCACTGGGGAGTGTCGGGGGCCATGTGATCGAGGATAATGAATGATGATTCTCCAGTTGTCCCAGGACAAGGAGGCGGGCCCTGAAGATGCCAGTTCGAATGGGCATATGGAAGTGAGTTGTCCTGGACCCAACAGTTAGGACAATGAGGAGCTGCCAGGAGCCCGAGCCTTCTCCCCACAGAGCTGCCCCACAACGCTGGGCTGCTGCTACCCTCACAGCCTGGTGAAAACTTCCTGGTCCTCTTCAAGTCCCAGCTGTTTGGTCTCTGCTTCAGCCACTGAAACGGGGCCCGCCCTGATAACGCTCTTGGCCTGTCATCTCCGCAGCCAGGTGAGAAGCCTATTCTTTGGACATGTTGCCGGGCTTGCAAGACTAATGGCGAGAAGAGGACAGAAAGTGCAGTGGTCCTTGGAAGCATTTCCATCTTCAGCGTGTGCTCGCAAGTGCCAGGTAGAAGAGGACCTGGCGGGGCAGTGGTTGGAAGGGGCGTTGCGTGGCAGGTACACGCAGGTCTGTTTTGGTCCTGGTGGTAGGAGGATGGCCATCCTGAGCGTCCTGCTGCGTGCCTCAGAACCAAGCCAGCGCACAGAGGAGGAGGCTTCGTTCGCCACGAGTGGGATGGAACCCACGGAAAAGTACTTCATGGAATATAAAAAACAGTCAGACTTCGAAACCTGCATCAATGGCCAAAGGAGACTGATGACCGCTGACCAGCACCCCTACCTCCTGGGAGCGGGGGTTTCCCTTCCAGTTGTTTTTGGTCCAGACTAGAGTTTGCTGGAACCCGCCCACCAAACCGAGGTGCTCATGGCCCGGAGAGCTGGAGGCCACATGGCCCAGGGGTCTCCATACGGATGGGATTCTGCAGGAAGCCAGGCGTCTGCACAGACACGAGCCCTCCCACATGGCCGTGTTTGGAAGTGTGTTTCCTGGGGTGTCTGGAGGGATTCGTTTCTCAGTGACTGATCTTGTTCTAGTTGAATTTACTGCATCCGTATTCTTTTGTACTCTGTACTTTTTTGTCATATTTTAGCAGCATTTCCCAGCATGTGGCATGGTCTTTAGTCCTGTTTCTACCTGCATCGTGAGGGATGAGGTTACACTGTCACGGCGTGAGCCCGGTGGGGTTTGGTGTGGGGCATATGGTATCTGTCTCACATAGGCTCATTTTCAAAGTGAAAGGGTAATGGCATGAGTGCAGTTTAATGAGTCATCTCTTCTCCCCTCTATTTTAAATGCTGTTGCCCTTTTTATTACATTTTATATCCCCATAATTGTCAAACAGGCACGGCTAGGGCACCGTGACACATGAGCCCGGAAAATCCTCGGCGGAGCTTCATGACACTGGTGCTGGCCCACACCCCACACCGCGCAGCGTGAGCCAGGTCGAGGGACGCCTGTCCCTTTCGGTGTCAGGTCGCCTCCACTCCAGATGCCCTCCGGGGTGACCCCTCCAGGACCGAGTCAGACGGGGGCATCCAAGGCTTGATTCTAAGTGCGAAGCCGACATGTGCCTGCACGATATTCCCCATGCAGAACTCAGCTGCACTTCGCAGTCTAATTGCAGAGGCGGTAGAGAAATTCGATCGTCCTGTATGCATAGGGAGAGGCAGAGGTACAGTGACCCTGCAGCGGTATCTTTCCCCGAGTAATAATGGGTGCACGGTTCCACTTTCAGATGCTCTATTTAGTTTCAAAGAACTATGTGTCTATTTGCATTTCAACACTGTTAATTATTTAAATATTATAAAAATTTTATTTCACTTTATTCTATATAAGTTAGATTTATTTTATTATAAACAAAAATTATTATAATTCTACAGTGCACGTTGACATAGAAGAAGGCACATCTTTTTCTTTTTGGTCTTTTTCCCCCCATAAATATGCTTGGCTTTTCTTATGCAAATGCATCTGTTTATTAAAATTACCAAGATATTCTCTACCTCCTCACACACACAACACACACACAACACACAACAGACACACACACACACACAAAAATGACGTTGGCGTATTGGTTGAAAATGCATTGTCTTTGTACTTTCATCACAGGGGACATCACTATCTGTGTGTTATTCATCCTTTCCTCTAGATGCCTCAACTCTGTAAACAAAAAACCCCCAAAATATCCAAAATCTTAATTTGAGGTCCCTTGGAAAGAATCCCCAGGACATTTGCCATGTGATTAAAAAGTACTTACGGAAATTAGGGGAGCCTGCTTCCTCCTCCCTCTCTGCCTGCTTCTCTAGCCTGCTTGTGATCTCTGTCTGTCAAATAAATACATAAAATCCTGGGGCCCCTGGGTGGCTCAGTGGGTTAAAGCCTCTGCCTTCGGCTCAGATCATGATCTCAGGGGCCTGGGATCGAGCCCCAAATCGGGCTCTCTGCTCAGCGGGGAGCCTGCTTCCCCCTCTCTCTCTGCCTGTCTCTCTGCCTACCTGTGATCTCTATCAAATAAATAATAAATAAAATCTTTTTTTAAAAAAAGTACTTACGGAAATTAAAGAAAAAAAACAACCTTGGGGATCTGTGTTGACATCTCACAACCTAACAATTGGTTGTGCGTTGCAAGAACCACTGGAGACCGCTCGTACCATGTCCTTAACGCATACAAGGGCCGTACCCGCCGTGGGTCACCCACGGGAATGCTCAGGCCAGTGTCTGTCCAGCAAATGACAGCTCCTGCTGCCTGCTGTGTGTTCGCTTCTCTTTCTAACGTTCTGGAACACGGCTCATTGTCTTTTGCAAGTTCCTGACTTGCAGCCCAGAACATGCTGATGGATCTGAGCGAACGAGGACCCATGTTCTTGTCCCCGCTCTGCTCGAGACCCGGGCTTGGCGGCGTGTCACTGTCACACTTGACTCTTCTGAGTAGAGCACGGTTTCTTGTTCAGATGTTCCGCTCGTGTTAGTCGCAGATAAGGCTTTGCTTGCAATTTATCGAAATCGCTAAAAACATTTTCTACCACTCAAATGCTCACACATGCGTCTTTAGCGCAGATGAAGCCCTCCTTAATGAATAGTGAGGTCCCCTACTTAATCAGTGCCGATGCTAATGAAGCTCTTGTTTACGGAGCATGTTTCATGTGTCCACTCCGTTCTCATGGTTTCATCTTGTATTCACGTATTTAATGCTCACATCCCTTTATTAAGTTGGTGCTGTTATTTACTTCATGTTTCAGATAGGAAAACCGAGGCACATAGAGCCATGTCCCAAGGTCTCTTGGGCTGTGAGCACAGAGTCAAGATCCAGTCCCGCGTGCTTGGTTCTCTTGCCACCCTTCTCCACCGTGTGAGGGGACTCCCTTTCCGTTCCCTGTAGGCAGGTGACACATACATTCAGAGCTTCTTTCTACCGTTAGTATTCCAGTGTACTTACTGGATGAGTGGAGGCAGCCTTGATCTTTTTCACACCATCTTGAATCATCCAATGGCATTTGAATGAAAGCACTGGACCCAACTTGTGGTTTGGAGCAAAGCCCCATGGCCCGGAAGTAGGCCAGCTAGTTCCCCCACCCTCCTTCACCCAGTGGGGTAGCCAAGGAACGTTCCTCACTGTGAAGAGGGAAGTGCACCAGAGGATGTCTGGACAGGCCTGCTCTGTTACACCTGCTCTTGTCCGTTGGCCAAACCAAGTCACAGGGAGACCCCAAAGACTGAGGATGGTCTAAAAGAATCCACATAGCACACTCAAAGATTAATAAGGTGTGACGTACCAATTATTTATAAAGAATAATCTAATTTATCACAGGCCCACTTCAGAAACTGTCTCCCCTAGCCTTGGATTTTTCTAAATATAGAGAACTTTCCCAAGCCTTAAACATTTCAGATAACTTAGATAAAAATAAATAGTAACACCAGTGCAAGTCCTCAGCTAGTTCTTGCGTTACCAATAATAACAGGCAGCAAAATGCCGGTGTTGGAGTTCGCTACAGTGGGTTCACGCAGAGAGGAAAATTACAAAACTAAACAACGGGGAATAAAATTTTTTGGATGTTTCTGATATAGATCTTCTTGGCCAACTCTCTTTAGAAATTATTTTTTCTTAATTTTACTTGATGAGAGTCCAGAAAAAGCGTACTTAGAGAAGTTTCCTTGTTTTTCTTTAAAATACATTGTTTTAGAAACTTTCTTAAGAAAAGTAACAACAATCTGAAAATTTAAAGAGTAAGTCGATCATGACTTTTTTTAAAAATTGGGGCTAAAATGTGCATGACATCTCTTTCATTATGGAATTATTAAGACAGTACTTCTGTGTAACTCGGTGACAGGGAGCAAGCTTTTACCAAGTGAGCAGAAAACGTCTTTCTCAGAGAGGAAGGGAAACGGTGGGTAGAATTTTAAAAAGCAACCTCGACCTGTTTCTTGAGAAAACCTGTCTCGTGGGTTGATAAGACAATAGGTGTGACCAGGTCCAAGAATTTGCCTCTTTACATTAAGTGGATATGAAATACAACAGGGTTAGAGTCACCTGCTAAAAATTAAAATCTGAATATGCTAATTAGAGTCCAGTTCAAGTTCATTAAATTCACACAAAAATTTATATTCCTATTGGTTCTCAAAAATCAAAAAAACCTCAGACAGCATTATCTAACAAGTGTGTGGAATTTTATTACCTTTTCCAAATGTTCGCTTAAATATTGATCCCGTTGGGTATATTTCAATGATAAATGTATAAGGATGGTAGGTGTTATTTTTTGGACAGTTAATTTTCTAATATCAAAGTAAAATATATTATTTCGGGAAATAGCCCTTTGTAAGAGACCCTTCTTTTGCACACGAGGAGAGCAAGATGTTTAAAAAGGATAATCTAGATTTCTGAACATTTCTTCTGATTTTAATGATTATGATACATTTTTTCCCCCACAAGTATTTCTTTAATCAGAGAAAATATTTTTCTCAGTAAGTTAGCCATTCCTGGGATGGAAAATTCTGAGGAAGGAAGTAATCTAAAAGTGACATGCCACTGGGAAAGTTAATTTAAAAACTTTACGCTTAAGTAGATAAGAGATATCTAGCAAGATTACTATAATGTTTTCTATGCACGTTTAGGTTTGTCTTAAGACAGGCTATTTTTTTTTTTTTTAGTCTAATTCTCTCATTTTATTTATTTTTTCAGTGTAACAGTATTCATTCTTTTTGCACAACACCCAGTGCTCCATGCAAAACGTGCCCTCCCCATTACCCACCACCTGTTCCCCCAACCTCCCACCCCTGACCCTTCAAAACCCTCAGGTTGCCCCAACCTCCCACCCCTGACCCTTCAAAACCCTCAGGTTGTTTTTCAGAGTCCATAGTCTCTTATGGTTCGCCTCCCCTCCCCAATGTCCATAGCCCGCTCCCCCTCTCCCAATCCCACCTCCCCCCAGCAACCCCCAGTTTGTTTTGTGAGATTAAGAGTCATTTATGGTTTGTCTCCCTCCCAATCCCATCTTGTATCATTTACTCTTCTCCTATCCCCCTACCTCCCCATGTTGCTTCTCCATGTCCTCATATCAGGGAGATCATATGATAGTTGTCTTTCTCCGATTGACTTATTTCACTAAGCATGATACGCTCTAGTTCCATCCACGTCGTCGCAAATGGCATGATTTCATTTCTTTTGATGGCTGCATAGTATTCCATTGTGTATATATACCACATCTTCTTTATCCATTCATCTGTTGATGGACATCTAGGTTCTTTCCATAGTCTGGCTATTGTAGACATTGCTGCTATAAACATTCGGGTACACGTGCCCCTTCGGATCACTATGTTTGTATCTTTAGGGTAAATACCCAGTAGTGCAATTGCTGGGTCATAGGGTAGTTCTATTTTCAACATTTTGAGGAACCTCCATGCTGTTTTCCAGAGTGGTTGCACCAGCTTGCATTCCCACCAACAGTGGAGGAGGGTTCCCCTTTCTCCACATCCTCGCCAGCATCTGTCATTTCCTGACTTGTTAATTTTAGCCATTCTGACTGGTGTGAGGTGATATCTCATTGTGGTTTTGATTTGTATTTCCCTGATGCCGAGTGACGTGGAGCACTTTTTCATGTAAGACAGGCTATTTTAAATGTCCCGTGTGTGAGAATTTCCCAAAGAAACAATGAATAAACAGACGGGAGCAGTTGGATCTCCATGTGAACACTGTATTAGTTTTATCACTGTGCACAACCTGACCAGTTGCTCATGTCTGCCCAGCGCCATTTTGAATTTCAGTCTGTAGACAATTCTTCCTCAACTAGAAAAAGGACCGAGAGCAACTATAAATTGCCCTCAAAATAACCCATCCTATAAAGGGCTATCTGATAATATCTTCAGCTTTGAAGCTCTTCAGCTACTCAGCTATATCGTGAGAGCAGCTGGAAACAGCTCAGGGACAAATGGATGTGGTTGTCTTTCCAATAAAACTTTATTTGCAGACTTAAATTTGAATGGCGCATGCCATATGTCCTGAAGTGTTACTCTTCTTTTGATTTTTTTTTTTTATTTTATTTATTTGACAGAGAGAATTCACAACTAGGCAGAGAGGCAGACAGAGAGAGAGGAGGAAGCAGGCTCCCTGCAGAGCAGAGAGCCCGATGCGGGGCTCAATCCCAGGACCCCGAGATCATGACCTGAGCTGAAGGCAGAGGCTTTAACCCACTGAGCCACGCAGGCGCCCCACTCCTCTTTTGATTTTTTTCAACAGTTAAAAATATAAAAAGTAAAAAATAGTTTGCATGTTGTAAAACCAAAAACAAAAGCATGGTTGAGGATGAATTTGACCCATTGACCTGTAATTTGGCTAATCCTGATGTAAAGGTTATCGGTGGAAAGAGGGGTATAGAGTGGGCTTCAGTCGAGTGATAACTGCCTTTAACCTAGTGCATACAGAGTAACCCTTACATATAAGTATGGGATAAAAGGGCTAATAATTAAGAGCTCTTTAAAAACAATAAGAAAAACTCTAATGGTTCAATGTAAAAATAGTCAAAGGATGAGAACAGAAAATTTGCCAAAATTATCTGCAGATGGCTGTAAGCATTGAACAGACACGCAGCCTCACTCGGGATAAAAGCAGCGCAAATTGTCATCCAACAGATTGGTGAGCATCAGAGTTCTTGATAAAGAAAATTGCCAGCATGGTTGGTAAAAGGAGGCTCTCTTTGTATTGTTCTTGGTGAGGTTAAACCAGTACAATCACAGTGAAAGACGGTTGGACATCCACCACTGTGTTTAAAATGAACATCACTGTCCAACCAGAGATTCCATTTTTAGGAATGTCGCTAGTGGCTAGTCTCTAGCAGTGTGTGCAAAGATCTGTGCAGGGACACTCACTGGGGCAGCAGTGACACCATCGAGGGTTGGGAGGCACGAGATGCTTATCAAAATTGAACCGGTCCATGTCGTGACGGTCGACGTTGAAGCCTGGCGGCATGCGGACTGGAGAAAGCACCAGCATCTCATCGGCTGACCCGAATCAGTCTCCAAGACCTGCTATTAAGTGGAAAAAAAAAAGTGCAGAGAATGGAGAAAGCTATCAATTATGTGAATAATAAACTCAAAATAGAAATTTCATCCACAGTGACTGGCGGAAGAAAAAGTCTTTCTTTTCTCCTTTTTGAAACTTTCTGACAATCTGAGTTTCTTGTCACGGGCTCCTTCCGGTCAGATGTTTAAAAAGTTAAGGTGAATTGTTCCTGACGAATTACTTACTCGTTCCCTCTCCTGGTTACCAAGGAGGGTGGCTGAAGATTTCTAACTTGGATCCACGTTTAACTGAGGCAAGGTAGGAAAATCGGGTTTCCCATATTGAACCAAAGCTGTTGAGTTTCAAGACCTGAAATGTTTATTTGTAAGACAGAATGTCTATATACGGATGCTCTGCTGAACTGATAATAAAAAGAGGGTCACTTAAAACAGAAACAAAGTACCTTTTTTTCCTTTGGTCTTTTCAACCAGGAGGGGACGTCCAACATGATTGACAAGTGCGGTAGACAAAGCCTCTTCCTCCCCCTCTGTCCTGGCTGGCTGTTTTTTTCTAGTAAAGTCAGGTGCACCTTCACTCCTCTCCAGGAATGGCTGCACAGTGCTCTCTGTGAAGCAGACACCCACCCCCGTGGCTTATTCTCTATCCTGTCATCTCATTTTTCTCACCCCGTGGAGTTACCTTGCCTTTGTGTTTACTGGTCCATTTGCCGCCGGAACACGAGCCGTGTGAAAATCAAGCCTGTTCACCTCTGAATCCACACTGTCCAGGCACAGGGCTGCCAACTATGGCAGCAGCCCAAGTGATGTTTGTAAAGTTAATTTTTTTAAGATTTTATTTGTTTATTTGACAGACAGAGATCACAAGCAGGCAGAGAAGCAAGCAGAGAGAGAGAGGAGGAAGCAGGCTCCCCGCTGAGCAGCGAGCCCAATGTGGGGCTCGAACCCAGAACCCTGAAATCATGACCTGAGCCGAAGGCAGAGGCTTAACCCACTGAGCCACCCAGATGCCCCTGTAAAGTTAATTTTTAACTTAAAAACTATTGAAGTTAACTCTGGTCTCTGGTGCACAGCTCTGTGAGTTGGGACAAATTTGCAGAGGTCCGTAACCACCACGATCAACATACAGAACACCCTGGGACCCTAAAAATTTCCATCACACTGCCCTTCGTCAGTCCAACTCACCCTCTCCCCTGACACCTGGCAACCACTAATTTGCTCCCGAACCCATAGTTTTATCTTTTCCAAATGCTATAATCAGTGTAATCAAATAATAAGGAGCTGTAACATCAGTTTTTGGAGAGTGAACCATGGGCCAAACACTACTTGAAATGCTTTCCATGCATGATCTAAAAAATGTCTTCTATGTTATTCCAGCATAGAGATGATGAAAATGAGGCTCGGTTTCACAGATAATGGGTCCTAGACACATAGCTTCTCCACCCTAGGAAGTGGTTGAGCTGACGCACCAGCACCAAGCCAGAGCTCTGAGCACACAGCTTCCCAGGTGCTCAGCAGCAGCACAGAGGACGGGTCAGTGTACCTTTTTGGTACCTGGTGTTCCACGTCCACAGCCATGACCCTGGGAGCACCAGCCCTCTGCTGGGCATCAGTGCCAAGAACTGATTTAAGTAAACGTCTGTTGAGTCTCGCCTCAGCATGGCCAATAAAAATGGCGACGCACCTGTAGTCCACCTCCTTGGTGGGGCACAAGCTTCTGAAACATTCTGGAAGGAACAAAGAGCTTAGTCATGGTCACCCTTGGGATAGAAACATCACAAGTTGAGGAGATTGGCTGTGTGGGCTCTGAACTACAAGCCACATCCTTTTGTTGTCCACAGGGTGAAAACTCAACATTTTTCATTGAGATAGGGCGTCAGACCAGCAAGGATGCGTGAACACTTTGACATCCGTCATCAGTGTATGTCCGTGCGTGCACCTGTCATTACTGATGCTGTTCCCATCGGCACAAACGCCTCATCTTTTGTCAACAATACCGCCATGGCCAGGGATGGTGTTCGAGGCCATGAATGTTGCTGGAACATCATGTGATGAGAACGCTGGCATTTTTAACAAAATGACGTCAGAACGTATCGAGGAAGGTCCAGAATGGAGAAGCCTGGAACAGCCCGTTGTCACCACTGTTAACCGTTAACCACTGTCTGCCTGGCCCTGGGGCCGAGAGCATGGTTTTCACACTGGAATCCTCCCCGTGATTTGAAATTTCTCAGGAGTGGTGATGGGAGGATGTCCATCTAATGGACATTAACAGGAAAAAGTCAAGACAAATGGAGACTTTTTCAGGTCTCTGAGTATTTGTATTTTGAGATTTTTTTTAGGCGATAAATGAAATGATGTAGACTCTTCTGTTACCACATATTACCCTAGCTTCCCCCAAGCCTCCCCACATGCTCTTTTGTACCACGTGCCGTTTCTGGCCCGGACCCTTCTGGGCACGACTTCATGTTCTTCAGGCTCAGCTCTGACTCCGGGCACGGATACAGACTCGTTCTGCCCCGGCTTCGGCTAGGCTAGTGGAGGGATTGTCTGACCTCGTCCCAGTTCACGTGGGCTGTGCATGCGTTTGGCTGCTATCCCAGGGTTTTTCTCACCTTCAAGGAACCACATGGCATTCCCAGAAACCTGGGAGAGTTTATGGCTCCTGGAGCCATCTTTGCCTCACTGAGGAGCTGCAGCCAGCAGTTAAAAGCTTCCACCTCGGGGCGCCTGGGTGGCTCAGTGGGTTAAAGCCTCTGCCTTCGGCTCAGGTCATGCTCCCAGGGTCCTGGGATCGAGCCCGGCATCGGGCTCTCTGCTCAGCGGGGAGCCTGCTTCCTCCTCTCTCTCTGCCTCCCTCTCCGCCTAGTTGTGATCTCCGTCTGTCAAATAAATAAATAAAATCTTAAAAAAAAAAAAAATAAAAGCTTCCACCTCTCCTCCCTCAAGTGAACCATGGGCACTGACCCACTGCCTCTCAGAAAGTCCTCTGGGTCAAGCAACCAGCTGCCTCTCATGATAGTCAACTTGACGACACATCGTGTGTTTACTGTCCTCTGTTCCTTGTTGGTGCCTTGTGCCGCTTACTCCTGCACCCTGAAATCACATTTCCAAATAAGCCACTCCTGTTAAACTTAATCTGAGGCTTCGTTTTTCTGGAAGATTGCATGCTAAGATATCTCAAATGGGAAAATTTCTTTGCAAATGTTCATGACATATGAAAGAAGGTAAATTGAGTTGAAATCATTCTAATTTCCTTTTGTGGTAATAAATTCAATGTTTCTCTCCTTAAAAAGGGCAAAAAAAAAAAACCAACTGGATGGGATCAGCATTCATGGTTAAAATGTTTTTTTTCTCCTTGAAAATGTATTTAATGTTAGAAAGGCACCTATTCATTTGTTCTTTTAACAAATGTTTGACACCTACTGCTAAGTCTCCTTCTGGATAAGCCCCACTGTGGTAATAAGACGGGATTTCCATTTTCATGGAACTCATTCCGTGAGTCTGTTTCAATTACAAATTCAAAAAATTATTAATTGTTTTAAAAAATCATGCTGAAATATCCCCCCAGGCAACCTTCAAGAAAAATCATGGCTTTGGGCCACTCCATTTTGGGTTGATTTGTTAGGTGGCATTATTTTGAATGTAGCTCACTGATGCGGGGCATGCATGGCACGTCCTTCTAGAAAAAGAATGTGAATTTTGCACGCCAAGACCTATGGGTGGAAACTGCCTCATTAATGTGAGCATCGCCAGAAAAACACTAAAAACATTCAACGTGTAATTGAACTAATGCCCAATATATGTATAGATGTCACCTAAAACTGGATTTTTTTTTCTTTCTTTGAGAAATCAGATCTGACAACACTCAGTCCCTGTTTCCAGTTGGCAATGATGGGCTGGCTCTCT